>NC_133422.1:7163500-7832500 GCF_049350105.2 Macaca mulatta
AATCTATTCTTTTAATGGCTCAGCTCAAATGTCACACCCTCTGGCACAAATACCTGCTCTCTTCAATCCTCCATCAGCGCTTTACAGGTTCACTTTATATATGTCAAGCTTATTACATGGTAACAATTTTAGGTGATTACGGTTCTTTTCTTCTAGGCCCTGAACTCGTGGCAGCTAGAAAGCATTCCCTTCATTTTTATTTCCCCACTATCTAGCAACATGCCTGACATAGGATAGATGCCAAATGTTGCAGAACTGAATTTTAAATGGGTCTGGTGAAGCAAAATACTCCTCACAATTTAAACAAGTGAGATATATGGTAAGCCACTGTCTCTAATAAGTGAAAAATCATTTTATAACATTATACTAAATCTGCATTCTACATGTCTTAAATATGGTGGATAGCTTATTATTCCTAAATTACTTACTATTCGAGTAACTTGGCCTTTTGGAAACATTAGCCAAAGTAAAGGTAAACAACTAGTCACTCCTAGAAAGCAATCCAGCAATATAAATTGGGAGCCTTTACGGCCTTTGTCTCACTAATCCTATTTCTAGAAACATAAATTAAATATATAATCTCAAAAACATCCCTTATGAGAATAATCTACTTGTAGAGTTCTTTTACATTGTAAAAAATCCCAACTATTCAACAACAGGAAATGTAGAAATAAATTAGACTTCAAACATAACAGAGTGTTGTACAACTTAAATAAAACACTGCTGATGAAAGTTTCCAGGTGACATGGGAAAATACTTAAGAAGTCAGGATGTAAAATTATACATAAAATTTAATTCAACTATGAATTACCCATGTAGAGTTCCTGAAACGAAATCTTTACAAAGCATCAAGGTATCCTTTGAGAATTTCCAATGGATGGTAGATGCAAAAGACAAATTTTCTCAGCATAAAATGAGTGTCAGTGTACTATTAATAAATGGCAGTCAGGTAAGACTAGGAAGAGGAAAGAGAATGAACTTGGCCTGATGGTTAGGGAAAATGTGTTTTTAGCAATTACACAAGGCGGGGGGAGTCCAAATGCAGAAAAGAGAAAATGTCTCAGTAATAGCAGATACAATGTTTGATAAGACAACACATGAAGAGTATGAATCCTATTTGCCAAAGATCCTCCCAGGGGAGAAGTGCTGGCTACCACAAAGAAACCAGCTATCCATGGAATTGTCAAGCAAAAATATGTGTGGAGCCATATTTTAAAGATGATGAGAGACTAGCTTACAAAATTTCCCTCATATTGAAATGGTTCCAGAAGAAAAAGCAGAAAACTGCTTGAACATACGTGTAAGGAGTGTGAAACTCATGTAGATTTTGCAGCAGAAGGAAGAAAAAAGAAGTTGACTTCCTGTTCAAAACACTAAGACCAGCAAAACACCAAAGAATGTATAAGATTCTGGCTTTCCTTCCATTCCAACTTGTGGCGAGGGAGGTTACATTAGGGAGGTCTTGATCACTGTCATTGTTTTATTAAAAAAAGTTGTCTTAGAACATAGTGTTTTCTACAAAAGACAAACATTTTGAAGAAAAAAGAGGAGGACAGAGATCATTATTTTCCTTTTTAAGTGTGAATAAACACTGATTTTTAAAAATCTTCTGTAAGCAGATATCAATTTTCTATTTAAATTTATTTTTTTAATGACATTTACCGACCACACAAACAACTACTTAAAATTTGGATGAATTTCTATTATTCAGTTGGCCCTCCATATTGGGAGTTCCACATCCACAGATTCAACCAGCCATGAATTGAAAATACCCAAAAAATAAATAACTAAAAATAAAAAAGACAAATGCCATTTTAAAAAACACAGTACAACAATTATTTATATACCATTTACAGTGTATTAGGTATCGAAATACATAGGAGTATATGCATAGGTTATATGCAAATACTTGTCATTTTATATCAGGGACTTGAGCAACCATGCATTTTGCTGTAGGTGAGGGCCCTGGAACCAACTGATACTGAGGTACAACTCTATGCATTTTCTTGCTTTTACATCTTTAAAATGACAAATTGCATTCTTGTTGTATTATAACATAACAGGGGGTTGCTTATCTTGATAATGTCTAGTTATAATTTAAAACTATTCCAAAAAAGCACAAGGATGGGAAAAGACATACCATGTAAACACCAATCCTAAGTAAGCTGGCTATACTAATGTCAGACAAAGCATATAAGATAAGGAATCTTACCAGAAATAAAGAATACTTCATAATAATGGTCAATTAACTAAGAGAACATAACAATCTTAAAAGCATGTGCTCCAAAATTTTTTCAAATTTCAGAAATAAACAGACAAGTGCATAATCAGAATTGGAATCTTTAAGACTTCTCTCACTAACAAAAAAAATCAGTAAGGACAGGAAAATATGAACATCCTAACTATGGACTTAATTGACATTTATGGAATACTCAACCCCAAACTGCACTATATACATTCTTTTCAAGTTCAACCAAAACACTCACTAATGTACTGGACAATAAAAGAAATCTCAATAAATTTCAAAGATGAAATCAGAGTATGCGGGAGAATGGCGTGAACCCGGGAGGCGGAGCTTGCAGCGAGCCGAGATCACGCCACTGCACTCCAGCCTGGGAGACACAGCGAGACTCCGTCTCAAAAAAAAAAAAAAAAAAAAAAAAAAAAAAAAAAAAATCTAGAAAACCCCCTAGCTACGGAAACTAAGCAACACATTTCTAAATAAGCCATAGGACAAACAGAACATCACAAAGGAAATCAGAATACATTTTTAAATGGATGATTATTATGAGACTACAACATCCTCTCATTTTAGGTCCTGTTCCCTAGGGCAGACCCTGAGACAGGAATTCCCAGGCCTGTGATTTATTAATGTCATGCTCCCTGTGTATGGTGGGGGGGCGGGGGGAAGGAAAGCAGGTAAGGATTCAATCTCAAGCAAAATCCCAGGAAGAGTGGCTTCAGCTCAGTGTCAAGAGAAACCCTGGAGTCTAAATTTCACCTCCGATTTCTCTTGACCACAAGGTAGCTGGGGTTTCATATGCTCTTTAGCACCTGTCAGTGACTGGTCAAAAACTGGGAATTTGAACCAAATTCCCAGAAACTCCCTTCTCCAGTAGCCCAAGGGGGAGTCCTTCCCAGAGCCATCAGGTGCTAAGTAGTCCAAAAGGCTAGGGGAGGAGCTGGAGGAAGGACTGACATTGCCCGCAACCACCCTCAACCGGAATACCAACTATCCTGCCGCAGGCAAGCAACACCAGTACAGGATGGAATGCAGACCCTGGAATCCAGTGGAATCAGCTGTTTTTCTCAAGTCAGAAACCCTTTTTAAAGTAAATTTCCTATTTTTATAAACTGTGTGAGCCAAACAGAGTTCTACAGATGGAATGTGATCCAGAGGACACTATGTGCAAGCTCTGCCACAGATGAATGTAATACCCCAGCCACAGGCACTTAAGAGCTTACCAACATCCTGTCAGCACATAAGTCCTGACCACACAGAAAAGCTTAATAATTGTACAGACATTCAGTTCCAAGGACTGAATTCCATGCCCTTTTAAAAGGTGCCATCAACAAGGATTAATTGTGACACATTACAATGAGGGGGTCAGGGCGAATAGAATGTTTTATGTGAGAAAGTCACTAAGGTGACTCCGTGAGATATAAGCAATGAGAGGACATTTAGGTAGCAGAACCTAAACTCCAGCATGTGTCAAAATGGGGGATGGGTCACAGGCACAAATGAGGCTCATGGCGTACCCCAACATGTGTAAAAAACGTACTATTGAGGGACGGACATCTGGAGATCCAGGTAGGCACGTAGGCAGGGAGCCAGGAGGCACCAACTTCTCAAAAGATGGAAGGACCCACCCAACTCAGATTCCAGAAGACTTGCATGGGGCTGTGTGCGCAAGAGGTGGTCGGAGATGTTGACTATAGCAAGGCAAATCCCTATTGCCAATATGATTTCACATGATACTACACAAGTTACCATGACTGGGACTGACTACAGGGGAAAAAGATATGAATCTAGTTAAGAAAATGAAGCAAAAGGAAGGGCCTTCATCTCACAAACAGGAAGCAATTCAATCATTAAATCTAGGGCAGATACTCAGAGATGGACTGTGGCCATGACAATGTGATGCTGAGTCACCTGGCCATGCATGGGTCTTCTTCAACACCTGGTAAGAACAGGACTGGTCCCAAAAGTGGGGTCAGGCACATACGGAATAAAGGGAGAGTAAAGAGACTTGAGAGAGGAAAGATGAGAAGGCAAAGAGCTCAGCTCCCAGTCCATTGTCACTAATCATTGGATCCCACAGAGTAGTGACAGAAATACAGGCATACCTTGGAGATACAGAAAGTTCAGTTCCAGGCCACTCCAATAAAGTGAAGACTGCAATAAAGTGAAGACCGCAATAAAGCAAGTCATACACATTTTTGGTTTCCCAGTGCATATAAAAGTTATGCTTATATTATACTGTAGTCTATTAAGTATGTAATAGCATTATGTCTGAAGAAAAGTCTGTTATCTTGGTTTAAAAATAGTTTATTGCTGAAAACTTAATGATCATCTGAGCCTTCAGAGAATCATCATCTTTCTGCCGGTGGAGGGTCTTGTCTGAAGGTTGATGGTTGCTGACTTATCAGGATGGTGGCTGCTGAAGGTCGGGGTGGCTGAGGCAATTTTTTTTTTTTTTGAGACAGAGTATTGCTCTGTCGCCCAGGCTGGAGGGGAATGCAGTGGCGCGATCTCGGCTTACTGCAAGCTCCAGGCTGAGGCCATTTCTTAAAATAAGGTAAGAACGTCTGCCACATCAACTGGCTTTTCCTTTCACAGATTTCTCTGTAGCATGTGATGCTGTTTGATAGCATTTTATCTACAGAACTTTTCAAAATTGAGTCAATCCTCTCAACCCCTGATGCTGCTATCAACTAAGGTTATGTAATATTCTAAATCCTTTGTTGTCATTTCAACAATGTTCACAGCATGTTCACCAGGAGTAGATTCCATCTCAACAAACCATGAGATTGCAGCAATTTGATCATGAGATTGCAGCAATTCAGTCACATCTTCAGGCTCTTAATTCTTGTTCTCTTGGTGTTTCTACCACATCTTCAGTGACTTCCTCCACTGAAGTGTGAACCCCTCGAAGCCATCAATGAGGGCTGGAATGAACTTCTTCCAAACTTCTGCTAATGTTAATATTTTTACCTCCTCCCATGAATCACAAATATTCTAATGGCATCCAGAATTGTGAATCCTTTCCAAAAGGGTTTCAATTTACTTTGCTCAGATCCATCAGAGGAATCTCAATCTATGGCAGCTATAGCCTTAAAAAATATTAAATAATAAGACTTGAAAGTCAAAATAACTCCTTGATTCATGGGCTGCAGAATGGAGCTTATGTTAGCGGGCATGAAAACAACATCAATCTCTTTGTGTGTCTCCATCAGAGTGCTTAGGTGATCACATGTATTATCAATGAGTAATAATATTTTGAAAGAAATCTTTTTTCTGAGTGACAGGTCTCAATAGTGAGCTTAAAATATTCAGTAAATCATACTGTAAACAGATGTGCTGTCATCCAGGCTTTGTTTCTTTTCTACAGCACAGGCAGGGTAGATTCAGCATAATTCTTAAGAACTCAAGGATTTTAGGGACGGTAAATGAATACTGGCTTCAACTTAAAAGTCACCAGCTGCATTAACTGCTAACCAGAGAATCAGCCTGTCCTTTGAAGCTAGGCACTGACTTCTCTCTAGCTATGACAGTCCTACACGCCCTCTTTTTCCAATAGAAAACTGTTACCTCTATATTGAAAATCTGTTGTTTAGTGTAGCCACCATCAACAATTATTTTAGCTAGGCAATCTAGATAACTTACTGCAGCTTCTAGATCAGCATTTGCTGCTTCATCTTGTACTATTATCTTATGGAGATGGCTTCTTTCCTTAAAACCTCATGAACCCACCCCTGCTGGCTTCAAAATTTTCTTCTGCAGCTTCCTCACCTCTCTCAGCCTTCACAGAATTGAAGACAGGCCCTTGTTTTGGATTAGGCTTTGGCTTAAGGGAATGTTGTGGCTAGTCTGATCTTCTAACCAGGCCACCCAAACTTCTCCATGTCGGCAGTAAGGCTGTTTTGCTTTCTTATCATTTGTGGGTTCACTAGAGTAGCTCTTTTAATTATCTTTCACAACTTTTTATTTGCACTCACATCTTGGCTGTTTGGTGCAAGAGGCCTAGCTTTCAGCCTATCTTGGCTTTCAACATGCCCTATTCATTAAGCTTATTTCTAGCTTTTCATTTAAAGTGAGAGACATGCAAATATTTCTTTTCACTTGAACCCTTAGAAGCCACGTAAGGTTATTAACTGGCCTAATTTCAATATTGTTGTGTCTCGGGGAATAAAGAGGCCCGAGAGAGAGGTGGTGGTGGGGGAGACGTCAGGTTGGTGGAGCAGTCATAACACACAACATTTAAGTTCATCTTTTTTTTTTCGAAATGGAGTTTCGCTCCTGTTGCCCAGGCTGGAGTGCGATGGCGCGATCTCGGCTCACGACAACCTCCACCTCCTGGGTTCAAGTGATTCTCCTGCCTCAGCCTCCCAAGTTGCTGGGATTACAGGCATGTGTCACCACACCTGGCTAATTTTGTTATTTTTAGTAGAGATGGGGTTTCACCACATTGGTCAGGCTGGTCTCCAACTCCTGACCTCAGATGATCTGCCCACCTCAGCCTCCCAAAGTGCCGGGATTACAGGTGTGAGCCACCGTGCCTAGCCAAGTTCTTCATCTTAAACCGGTGCAGTTTATGGTGCTCCCAAGACAATTAACATAGTAACATCAACGATAACTGATCACATATCACCGTAACAATATAATAATGAAAAAGTTTGAAATAGTGCAAGAATTACCAAAAATGTGACAGAAACAGGAAATGTGCGCACATGCTGTTGGAAAAATTGCACCGATAGACTTGCTCAACACACGGTTGACACAAACCTTCAATCTGTAAAAACCGCAGGATCTGCGAGGTGCTGTACAGTGAAATGCAATGTGCTGTTCTCTAAGACCTCAGCCTCAGCCTCCCCCTCACCCCCATGCCAGCAGCCAGGGACAGGAAATCAACACCTGAAGCAGCCATCAATCCCTTCTCATTACAGTTCCCCAGGGTGATCACTGTCCTCTCACCTCTATGCTTTAACCTCCCATGGGATAAACGTATAGATGACCATTAGAGTGACATTTCCCAAACCACTATCTTTCCGGAACTGCGCTATTTACAAAGTTCAATAGGCATGCTATATAAACAGAGTCTATGTGCAAGTAAATCCTGGAAAAGGCTGGATAAAGTTTCCTTTATTCTGTGAGTCTTCAGGAGCATGAATATCTAAAATAAAATATTATACAGCAAATCATTTGATCATAAAATACGGATTTTGTGGTACATCATTAACATTCCCAAAAATCATTCTTCAGTGTTCTCAGGATGAACCTTTCTGGGAGATTTTTTTTTTTTCTGTTTTTTGATATGAAGTCTCACTCTTGTCACCCAGGCTGGAGTGCAATGGCGCCATCTTGGCTCACTGCAACCTTTGCCTCCCAGGTTCAAGTGATTCTCCTGCCTCAGGCTCCCAAGTAGCTGGGATTACAGGCTCCTGCCACCATGCCTGGCTAAATTTTGTATTTTTAGTAGAGACGGGGTTTCACCTTGTTGGCCAGGCTGGTCTCAAACTAGGTTATGTATTTTGTTATCTTTTTAACTACAATAAAAATATGCACTTGAAATTTGTCACTCATAAATCCATGTTTGCATTTATATACACACACACACACAAACAAATTATTGTCCGGGCGTGGTGGCTCACGCCTGTAATCCCAACACTTTGGGAGGCCGAGGTGGGCAGATCACGAGGTCAAGAGATTGAGACCATCCTGGCCAAGATGATGTAACCCCGTCTCTACTAAAAATACAAAAATTAGCTGGGCGTGGTGGCGCACGCCTATAGTCCCAGCTACTCAGGAGGCTGAGGCAGGAGAATCGCTTGAACCTGGGAGGCAGAGGTTGCAGAGGTTGCAGTGAGCTGAGATCATGCCACTGCACTACAGCCTGGGCGACAGAGCTAGACTCCATCTCTAAAAAAAAAAAAGAAAAGAAAAGAAAGAAATTAACATTTGGCAGTGGTTCATGCCTGTAATCCCAGCACTTTGGGAGGCTGAGGTGTGTGGATCACCTAAAGTCAGGAGTTCAAGACACGGTGGAATCCCATCTCTACTAAAAATACAAAAATTGGCCAGGTGTAGTGGTGCGTGCCTGCAGTCCCAGCTATTCGGGAGGGGGAGGCACTCCAGCCTGGCGACAGAGTGAGATGGAAAAAATGAAAATAAAAAAGTTCTATAGTTTTAGGTCTTAAATCCATCTTGAGCTAATTTTTGTAGATGATGTAAGGTAAGGGTTCAACTTTATTCTTTTTCGTGTGGATATTCAGTTTTCCCAACACCATTTGCTGAAGACATTATCCTTTTCCCACTGTGTATTCTTGGCACCCTTGTTGAAGATCAGTTGCCTGCATATGTATGGTTTTATTTCTGGGCCATTTTGTTCCACCTGGTCCATATGTCTTTAGGCCAGTAGCATACTGTTTTAATTACTGTATTTTTGAAATATATTTTGAAATCAGAAGTTTAATGCCTCCAGTTTTGTTCTTCTCTCTCAAGATTGTTCAACTATTTAGGGTCTTTTGTGATTCCACATGGATTTTTGGATGTTTTTTTCTATTTCTGCAGAAAATGCCATAGGAATTTTTATAGGGACTGCACTGAATCCCTAGATTGCTTTCGGTAGTATGGACATTTTAACAATATTAAGTCTTCCATCCACTAACATAGGATGTGTTTCCATTTGTTTGTATCTTAATTTCTTTCAGTAACATCTTACAATTTTCAATATACAAGTCTTCTGCCATGTAAATTTATTCTTAAGTATTTTATTGTTTCTAATACTATTATAATGGAATGTTTTCTTTTTTTTTTTTTTTTTGAGACAGAGTCTCACTCTGCTGCCCAGGTTGCAGTGCAGTGATGCCATCTCCGCTCACTGACACCTGTCTCCCAGGTTCAAGCAATTCTCTTGCCTCAGCCTCCAGAGTAGCTGGGATTACAGATGTGTGCCACCATGCCTGGCTAATTTTTTTATTTTCAGTAGAGACGGCATTTCACCATATTGGCCAGGCTGGTCTTCAACTCCTGACCTTAGGCGATCTGCCCACCCTGGCCTCCCAAAGTGCTGGGATTACAGGTGTGAGCCACCACGTCTGGCCGTCAAATTGATTTTTGGTTTTTTAGTAAGAACTATGATCTGTATACTCAACACAAGCTTATCTTATTATTCCAAAACTGAAAACTATAAACTTTCAGAAGTGAATTCATCCAAGTAAAGGTCAAAAATACTAAATAAACTGCTCAATATCACACCACAAATTATCAGAAAGGCTGATGCTAGATCCTAATGAGAAATAAGTAACTTCTGTAAAGTTGTCTTTCCAGGAACTTATGCATAATTCATCCTACAAAGTGTCCAAAAATATGTGGGGAATATGTGTATATACACACAAAACTGTTTACTGTTCATAACAGTGTAAAAAATCTAAATTGTTAGATTTAGACAACTGGTAGATACATGGTACTATGGTATGTTCATACAAAAAAAATAACTACTACACAGCAGGCGTGGTATCTGGCTCCTGTAATTCCAGCCATACCAGAGGCTGAGGAAGGAGGACTGTTTGAGGCCAGGAGATCAAGACCAGTCTAGGCAACATAGCAAGATCCTGCATAAAAATAAAATTCAATAAATTATTCAGGTGCGGTGGCACACATCTCTAGTCCCAGCTATACAGAAGGCTGAGGTAGGAGGATCATTTAAGCCCAGGAGTCTGAAGCTACAGTGAGCTAAGATCGCACCACTGGACTCCAGTCTAGGTGACAGAGAGAGATCTTTTGTCTCTTTAAAAAATATATACATATATACATGCACATATATATATATTTTATATATATGCACACATATATACACATATATATAAAATTACACACACACACACAGACACACACACAATGCACCACCTCCTAAGGATATAAAAATATTTTTTCATTAACATGGTCGCAATTTTTTAAGTGAAAAAAGTTTCAAACTTGCACATAAAGTTTGATAGCATTTTGGGGACTATGTATGTATATACATACACACTTTAAAAATCTAAGATATATACAAAAATGTTAACATTTTATAGCTTTTATAGTGATTCTTGATTTACATTTATCTGTATTTTCTAATTTATTTACAAAGAATACACATTCTTCATGTATTTTCTAATACATTAAAATTTCATATCTTTAAAACAAAGAGCTCGATTTTACAGACAATTCTCAATTTCTCACATGTGATTACTTGTATAACCATCATTCGAGGGAAAGGGTGGCTTTTGCTCACAGATGGGCCTTCCTCCCTACAGTCAGTAGTCTGAAAGGTGTATTTCTCTTAGCTACATTTAGTCCCTGACTCTTACTTATCCAATGGTCTTAGGTACTTTCGAAGGCGTTTTCAGGATGAATGTAATGCCTTAGCCCCTATCCCTCTGATTAAACTTCTTTGAGGTGCTCCCCATCATATACACTAATGGACAGAAACAGTGAGTAATCTATTTTGATTCTGTGGTCCATTACCAAAAACACTTCCCTTCCTAGGAAATGTCTGTGACCAAAACAAAAACATAATCACTTAAAAATCTGAGCTCTTCCCCTCCCTTAAAGAACAACTCGGTTCAACTATTTGATGGCGCCAAATAACAGACATCTGTACAGGCAGGAGAAGGCGAAGCCCAAGCAGAAAAGGGTGTGTGTGTTTATGCATGTGTGTGCATGCAGGGAGCGGGGGCAGGAAGGCAGACAGAATAAGCTGGGTTACCAAAAAGTGCACCGACCAAATAAGTTAATATAGTGGGGAAGGATGTGTGTGTGTTTGTGTGTTCACGCGCATATGCATGCAGGGAGTGGGGGCAGGAAGGTAGAGAGAACAAGCTGGGTTACCTAAAGGTGCGCTGACCAAATAAGTAAATACAGTAAGGATAAGAGCAGCCAACTGTACTGTCGGAGAAAGGAATTACAAATATTACAGTGGTGGCTACAAGAAGATTATCACTGGGTATTCATGGTTTTCAATACAGATAAAGAGATCAATAGATGTAGAAGAGAAATAAATGCAGATATGAAATTGTGTGTGTATATTTATAAATACTCATCTATCCTCTAGCTCTGCTCACTAAGCAGGCTCAGGAACAATGACATTCCAATAGCAATGAGCCCAACTACACAAGGTCTTAGTTTATCGTTTTCCCCTAAGAGAAACCAGGGCTCCTTGGAGAAATGGCTTATTCCAGAGTAGGGGCAAAGAAAGAGCAAAACAAGCCTGAAGAGCTTGAGTCAGAAAGGAAAGAAATCCTGGAGAATGACTGGGCACATCAAGAGAAGAGCCAGCTTGGAGGAGCTCCCCCTGGCCAGATTGTAGATAATGTGAGCATGGAAGTAAGAATGCTAATGGGTAACAATCCATTGAATAAAACAGGAACCTTTGAGTCCACTGTAAGATTTTAAAAGTGAATAAAATGAAAGTTCAATGAAGAATGAAATATTTACAATCTCAAAATACTTCTACACAAAACACTTCTAAATTACAACGAGAAAAAGTAAAGATTAACATGAAGAACTCTGTAAAACATCTGGGCAACTTTCACTCAAACATTCAACAACAGCCAAGAACAGTAATGGGAGGTTCAGAAAGGGATTCACATCGCCTCAAACTATCCTTAGAAAGGCCTGCTTGCGTGGATGGTCCTTTTAGCATCTGGAAACTTGGATTTCGGACATGTTCCCACCGCTTGCCAAATAATAAGTGTCTCGCTGTGCCTAAATTGTTTGAACAAACAAGACAGTTTATGCTGAACTCCTGCTTTCTTTCTGGGAGTCTGGAATTCGGGGGCATGGTAGGCAGAGGGTACCTGCATGACTAGCCCCAAATAAAAACTCAGGGCACTCAGTCTGTAATGAGCTTCCTGTGTTGTCACAATTCAATGTGGGAAGAATTAACTGTCTTTTGTGACTCCACTGGGACAGTTACTTCCGGGCACTTGCCTGGTTTTCTCTTTGCTGACTGTTTTGTATCCAGTTCCTGTAATAAATCTTAGCTGTGAGCATGCCTGGGTGTTGAGCACTGTGAGTCCTTCTAGGAAATCACCTGTCCTAGGAGTGATCTTGGGGATACCCCCAACACACGGCACAAATCAAGTCACATATGCTACTTAACAGGACACGATGAGAAAAACACTGTAAGATTCCTGTCCAAGATACATAACCTGAATCTAACCACAGCAAAACATGAGACAAACTCCAAAGAGGGACATTCTACAAAATAACTAACTTACGATTTTCAAAAGTATCATTAATGTCAAGAAAGGACTGAGAAACTGTTCCAAATTGAAAAAGACTAAAGAGACCGAATGCTAAATGTAATGGGGGATTCTGAACAGAATCCTTCTTCTATAAAGGTCATTACCAGGACATCCTGTGATACCAAAATAAGGTTTGTGGTAACAGTAGCATGTCAGTGTTACTTTCCTGATTTGGATGGATGTGGGAACATAGGAGAACGTCCCTGTTACTGGGAAATATCTATTAAAGTGCCAGGGGCCATGAGGTACATATTAGTAACTCACCTTCAAATGATTTAGGGTAAAAAAGCTTTCTTGGTCTATTCATGCAACTTTTCTGAGTTTGAGATTGTTTCAAAATAAGAAGTAATGATGATGATGATGATGATGATGTTTATTATTCCATTTATTGATACCAAACCAGTCTTACAATAACACGCTAAGAGAATGTACAACATCCTATGTAGGAAAAGCAGAAACTGGGGGTGTGGGGGATGGAGAATGGGGAGTCCTATCTCCCTCAACTCTCTTCACCAAGAAAAAAGTTTACATCATCAGGAAAGCCTCAAAGCCAAATATTTTAGCTGTACTGGTTTATGATGATTAAATAATTGCTAGACATAGGAAATCACTTGAGGGTACAGAGTTTTTGTAAAAGAAACATCAAGTAGAATATCATTTACCTAGTAATACTTAATGAACATTAACTGTTAGTGACAGAATTAAGAATTTTTACTCAATTTAAATTTTCCTAGATTGTTTTTCCAAGCCCACCTCCAAAACCAATTGCAAAAAAAAAAAAATCACTTAAAAATCCATAAAGCACTAAATTACCGTTTGTGTGCTTCCTGTTTGCTGCGACACTCTTCACAGTAATACTTGTATTCACTGCATAGAGTTTCTGTGTTGCTGAAACCCCTGTGTGAAATTCAAAACAAATTTATTTTGTAGATACCAGGAAATCATTATCCATTTAAAAAATATTCCAGACTAAAAATAATTATTAAATTTCAAACTAAATAATTCTACATATACCTTAAGCAGTGAGTAATTGATGTATTTTGTTCCACGTCAACAGAAAGGTCTAAAAAATCTTCATCTTTGCTGCTTATCTGTAAAAATAGTGAATTATCTTTGATTTTTTCAAATACTAGTAAACCACAGTTCCCAATTAACAGAATTAAATGCATTCTATTACTATTAGTAAGTAAACAATTCTTTTCCCTCAAGTTCAAAAGAAAACTACTTAATTTGGATTATCCAAAAGGACATTGAATAAACAACCCATACCAGATGTATAAATAAAACACCAAAGTACACTTTTGACTGACTCTCTCTGGCAAAGGCTAGTATGATGTGAGAGTTCATGATTTTCCAAAGTCTTTGTGTTATTTTAAAGCATGAAATAAACTGTACCATACACACTGATTCTTAAAAAAACATAGGCCAAGACTGAACAAAAATGCTTCACACAGGACATCTGTATTGTTCTGTCATTAAAAAAAAAAATTTAGCCCAAAATGTTAAATTACATTCTTCATTTGTGACTGACTTTATTTCTCCTAAAAATGTAATATAAAGTTTTGTTTGATTTATGGGTAAATAATCTTAGAAAGTTATCACTTGCTCATGTGAATTGGAATAGGACAGAACTTTAGACATAAATCTTCCTAGCTATATCTATCAGCAAGTCCATCCTGAAGGTACATGTGCAACAGAAGATACGTCTGACTCAGCTCCCTGGGCCTCTCATCCACTCAGTTAAGCAAACACCATCCCATTTTAATACTGCATCGAGATTATAAGCTCAGTAAGTTGTCATAGAACATGTGGCTGTACATAGTATGTATTTATGCAAATGTAAGTAAACCAGGGTACTGTGCAGAGCGTATTTTATAGACAGTTGAAGGGAGTTCCAATGGTGATTTTGACTTTCCTTGACTTCAACATTAAGCTAACCGTAGGACCTAAACCCCTTCTCTAAGATGCCATTCCACTGTGCGATGGAAGATACATTAACACTACAAGATTAACTGACCTGAGTCTCAAAAAGTCTGGTGAAAAAGAAGGGGAAACACAGACAACTCAGAGAGAAAAAAAAGAGAACATGATATGTTTAAGGAAAATACATCAATTTTGTAGAAAAGTGGGTAGGGTGACAAGAGATAGTATGGCAGAGGTAGGCTAAAGCCAGATCAGGCAGGAATTTACATGTAAGCTATAGAGAAGTAAAAGTTATACAGTCTGGTGTTTCTCAAAATCAATTCTGTATTCCTCAAAAAGAAGTCCTCAGACACTGCCTCAGGGGTCATTTGAAATGTTCACTTTTATGATCATGTAAAAACCTAGACACAAGGATGTTCTAGATCACCTGGGCGCATGAATTACTACGTTTATATTTGCAATTGGGTTGGTGCCAAGTGGTCACCAAGTAGGGCAGTATTTCACTCTCCAAAGTGGTTGTGAAGACATCTGGCTGCTATTGGACTAATATGTCCTAATGTCACGTCATACACAATATGGGGAGATCCTAGTCTAAAACTCAGGGAAGAAGTCTAGGATGGAGATCTGGAGTTGAGACTCATCAGCACATGTGATAATAAAATGGAACAGGATCATGATCCTCCCAATGCAGAGTGAGAAGCAACCGACAATGAAACCTGGGGAACACCCACATTTAAAGAATGGAAAAAGAGAAGCCAATGAATGAGACTGAGAAGGAACCCTCATAGAGAACACCAGAAAAGGGTGTTGCAGACACCAGCTTCCTACCACCTGAGACGTTACCAGTTGCATTTCTAAAATACAAGCATAAGCTCCTCCAGGAAGCCCGTCCCTCACCTGTCCAAATCCTTCCCACTCCCACCTGGATTAGGTCTACCATTCTCTGGCTGGCATGGCATCCTGTGCATACACATACAATAACACACTGTACTGGAATTGCCTGAACACTGGTTTGCCAGTCTTCATTACCACAGGAGTATCTTGAGATCAGAGGCTTATGTCTTACTCATCTACCATCTTCTACCTGGCATAGTTGGTGCTTAGCACCCCCAAAAATGAATACTTAAATAGAAATCTAACACAACACGCGTGGCATTGATACGAGGAAGAACTACCAAACTCCAATGAAAGATAGCAAAAAAAGTGGTAAATAAGGGGAGATAGTGCATATACTTGGATAAGAAGACTCAATTTTGTCAAGATATTTTTTTCTCAACTTGATCTATAGGTTCAGCAAAATCCTTATCAAAATCCCAGCAAGTTATTTTGTGGATATCGACAAACTTGATTCTAAAGTTTACATGGAGAGGCAAAAGACCCAGAAAAGCCAACAAAATATTGAAGAAGAACAAAGTCAGAGGACCAAGACTACCTGACTTTAAGACTTACTCTAAAGCTACGGTAATCAAGACAGCATGGTAATGGGGAAAGAACAGATATACAGACCAACAGGACAGAAGAGAGTGCCCAGAAACATGCTCACACAAATAGAGTCAACTCATCTTTGACAAAGGAGCAAAGGCAATTCAATGGAGAATCATCTTTTCAACAAATGATGCTGGAGCAGATAGACATCCACATGCAAAAAAATTAACCCAGAATAAACCTTATAATACCTTATACAGAAATTAACTCAAAAAAGATCATAGACATAAATTTAAAAATGAAAAACTATACAATTCCTAGAAGATAACATAGGAGAAATTCTAAGGGACGTTTAGTTTATTGATGACTTTTTAGATACAACACCAAAAGTATAATGCATGGAAGAAAAAGTTGGACTTTATTAAAACATTAAAAACTTCTGCTCTGCCAGCCAGGCCCGGTGGCTCACGCCTGTAATTCCAGCACTTTGGAAGGGTAAGGTGGGCGGATCACTTGAGTTCGGGAGTTCAACACCAGCCTGACCAACATGGAGAAACCCCGTCCCTACTAAAAATACAAAATTAGCCAGGTATGGTGGTGCATGCATGTAATCCCAACTACTTGGGAGGCTGAGGCAGGTGAATCACTTGAACCCAGAGGCGGAGGTGGCAGTGAGCTGAGATCACGCCACTGCACACCAGCCTGGGCAACAAGAGCGAAACTCCATCTCAAACAAACAAACAAACAAACAAACAAAACTTCTGCTCTGCCAAAAACAGTGCTAAAAGAATGAAAAACACGGACTGGGAGAAAATATTCGCAAAAAACCCACCTGATTTATGAACTAGTATCCAAAATTATACCCCCCAAAAAAACCCACTTAAAATTCAACAATACTCAAAGAAAACAAACAGTCTGATTTAAAAAAATAGACAAAAGATCTGGACACGTCACTAAAGATATATAGATGATAAATAAGCAGATGAAAAGACGATCAACTTATGACCTAACGATCAAGGTCATTAGGGCCTTGCAAATTAACATGAGATAACACTACACACTTATTAGAATGGCCAAAATCCAACTGACAACACCAAATGTCAGCAAGGATGTGGAGAAACAAGAACTCTCATTCACTGCTGGTAAGCAGGAAAAATGGTACAGCCACCGTGGAAGACAGAATGTTGGTTTCTTATCAAACTAAACATACTCTCACCATATAATCCAGTGATCATGCTCCTTGATATTTACAAAAAGGAAGTAAAAACTCACATCCACACAAAAGCCTGCACACAAATGTTTATAGAGCTTTATTTATAATTGGCAAAACCTGGAAGCAACCAAGACGTCCTTCAGTAAGTGAATGAACTTTAAAACCTGCAGCACATGCATACGGTGGAATGTTGCTCGGCCGAAAATTAAAGAAATGAGTTATCAAGCCATAAAAAGACATGGAAGAACCTTAAATGCATATTGCTAAGTGGAAGAAGCCAATCCAAACAGGCTGCATCCTATATGATTTCAACTACACGATATTCTGGAAAAGGCAAAACTATGGAGACTTTACAGGACTCAGCTTTCTTGCCTGTGGATCCTCTTTTCCAATGTTATGAAAACCTAGCAGCGCAACTGTCATAGTAAAGACGAGATCAGGCAAAATCATAAAGGCATGCTGAATCTTGGGCGAGATTTCGATGAGGAGGGAAGTACTTGTGTCTCCCCCCACACTGCCTATTAATTGCAAGGGGATTTAAAAAAAAAAAAAAGTCATCATAAAATGGAACAACTGGCCCAGCACGGTGGATCATGCCTGTAATCCCAACACTCTAGGAGGCTGAGGCAGGTGGGTTGCTTGAGGGCAGGAGTTCGAGACCAGCCTGAGTAACACAGCAAGACCCTGTCTCTACAAAAAATTTAAAAACTAGCTGGGGGTGATGGCAGGCACTGTAGTCCTACTTACTCAGAAGGCTGAGGCAGGAGAATCACTTGAGCCCAGGAGTCTGAGGCTATAATGATCTATAACAGTGTCATGCACTAAAGTCTGGGAAACAGAGCAAAAACCTGTCTCCGAATAAATAAATCAAATGGAGAAACACCACTACCTTGACTGGGTGATCAAAAATTAATTTCACCAACGAGAGGACGATGGATAGTGTGTGCCTACAGATGTGATGCCCCAAGAAGAACACAACATGAACGATGTATTATTATAGCCATGAATGCATAATCTGTATCTAATTAGGAAGAAACATCAGAGAAACTAAATATGAGAACATCTCATTTTAAAAAGTCTGGGGAGGCATATTCCTAAAAAATCTCCATGTTATAACAAAAAAAAAAGACCATGTAAATGTTTCAGGTTAAAAAAGGCTAAAGAAACAACTAAATGCAATGCCCCCCTCCAAACCGGATTCTGCACTGAGCGGGGAAAATGCTTTAAAGAACATGACTGGCCGGGCATGATGGCTCACACCTGTCATCCCAGCACTTTGAGAGGCCAAAGCAGAAAGACTGCTTGAACCCAGGAGTTCAAGACCAGCCTGAGCAACACAGTAAGACCCGTCTCTACAAAAAATAAAAATTCAAAAATTAGCTGGGCATGGTGGCACGTGCTGGTGGCCCTTGCTACTTATGAGGCTTAGATGGAAGGATTGCTTGAGCCCAGGAAGTCAAGGCTACTGCACTCCAGCCTGGGTGTAACGATTTTCAAGCTTCATCTTTACAAAGTGTACAGCAAGTGGGGTATCTTCCCCTCCTTGAGGGACACTGTATGCTTTAGTTTTTAATTCCAACAATGGATACTAAAGGTAATTGTAGAAAAAGGAAAAACAAATTAGTATGCCTCCCTGATCGGTATGATCCTATGAGATTTTGTCCTAAGACATAATTTTCACAACATGGTCTGTGGCCTCCTAAACTGAAAGAAAATCAAACAGTTCAAGCTACGACATCTTTCTATCACCTCAGGTATTCATTGTCAATAAGCAACATTACATTAAGAATACAGATGGAGTCCTTTTAACTGAAAAACCCATCTTTAACTCCAATATTTAAGAATTACAACTTTCAAGTTCATCTTCCATTCTTCTCTTTCTCAAAGAACAACCTTTAACGTAATGATTCAATTTTTCTCTATACAAAATTGTATGATATACTTACAGTTTCACAAGTAAGACATCTGGTTTCATTAGTTAATGTTCCCTGAAAAATCTCATGAACCCACGTTGGGTCTGGTGTGCTGTTATTATTTTCATTGTCAATATTACCATTAGGTAAGCGACCATTTTGTTTTTCCTGCTTTCTCTCTTCTTGTAAAATATCAGCAATTGTATTTAGCAGGTAATTTAAGAATTCATGGGCATCTTGTTGCATGTAGTTGTCAAAAAGCTCTGAAAATAAAAACATAACATTAGATAATTATTTCAGAATTAAAACTTCATAAAAAAACCATTTATAAAAGAATATCTAGTATTGGGTCAAAACTAAAATATAAATGCACAAGGTTTTTGTAATGTATAACAAATAAATAACTTTCACATCTAAAACTTTTATCTGTATTTGGGGAAAATAAATGTAAAATTAATGAAAATCTTGTTTAAACATACTACTAATTGACCCATGAGAAAAGGGCAAAACCTATCCTCATAATTAGCAAAACAGATACTGAGAATTTAAGAAGAAATTGCTTATTAGCTTACCTAACCTATTATTCCACAAATATTTCAACGTGGCAAGCTTTAATGCAGAAATTGGACAACCATTTGCCAATGCCAAGCCAACTGCTTAAGACCCACCACAAAGTTTATTAAAAATAAATTACTGAACCGTACATCCCAGGGATTCTGATTCAGTTGGTAAGGGGTGAGGCCAGAACGTGGGGCTTTTCAAAGCTCCTCCAACTAACTCTAATGCAGAGTCAGGTTTAAGAATCATGTTATCAAGAATTATCTATGTAATCTAGGTAATCTCAAGTCCCTTCCAAATGTGAGATTTTGTAATTCCAAGAAACATTTCCTGCAGTTACACAAGTGAGTAAATATAATTGAAATACTGGTGGTGCTAACATCAAGTGCACTTTACCCTGTGCTTGGCAATACACCACTCTACCAAGAACAGTAAGTCCAACACCCACTTGCTGGGCACTTTGTAAAGATAAAGCCTGAAAATGGCTACACCCAGGCTGGAGCGCAGTGGCCCAGAAGTAAGGACTTCAGAGGCAGTATCTCATTGGATCCCCAACAACCATGTAATACTGTTACTAACTTTATTTTTAAACATGAAAATGGGACCAGAGAGGGTACAGTCACACTGCCAAGAAATGGCAGAGCCAGGATTCAAACTGGGCAGCCTGACTCCACCATGCCACACACAAAGTAATGCCCAGTGTGAGCCCACATACATGAATTGGTCAACAAAATGCATTGAGAAAACCTATCTATTTAGGACATTTTATTTTTAGATTCTCAATGTACATTTAATAAATTCCAGAAGAGTAATTTTACATTTTAAAATAGGTAATTTTACATTTTAAAAATGAATGCATACAAATTTAGAAAAAAATTTAGGGAAAGTCTAAGATAAAAGGAATTAACAACTACATTTTAGAAGAGATACAGATATGACTATATAAAATTAAGTTCTATGTATTAGAAATCTTTTAAAAAGTTAAAAAAAAGTGAAATCTGGAAATTATTAACATTTTCAACATATAAAAGCAAATCTCATATAAAAGAAAACCAAAGTGGGCAACAGACTTGCAATTGATTGATAAGAAAAAAACAATCAAAAGACTAAGAAACATGAGAAAATGTTCAATCCCATGGTAAATTAAAAAAAAAAAAAAAAAAAAAGCAGGCTGAGCTCACTGGCTCATGCCTGTAATCCCAGCACTTTGGGAGGCCAAGGCAGGTGATCACCTGAGGTAAAGAGTTTGAGACCAGCCTGAGCAACATGGTCTCTACTAAACACAAAAAATTCACTGGGCGTGGTGGCGCATGCCTGTAATCCCATCTACTTGGAAGGCTGAGGCAGAAGAATCTCTTGAACCTGGGAGGTGGAGGTTGCAGTGAGCCGAGACTGCGCCACTGCACTCCAGCCTGGGCAACAAGAGCAAAACTCCGTCTCAAAACAAAACAAAACAACACAACAACAACAAAAAATCCAGAATACCATTCTTTGCAAAGTTATTGTAAAAACAGAAAGGGAACGAGTGAAGCTATTTATGGGGGTGGGGGACACAGCTGCTAGAGCAAGGCTGTCTGGGTTGGTGCTATGGTTCTACCTCTAACTGCACGTGTGGCATAGGCAACTTATTCAACCTCCCTGTGCCATAATTCCTCATCTGAAAAATGGGGCTCACAGCAGTACCTACACCTCACAAGGCTGGTAGAAAGATTAGAAGGGCTTAGAATACAACAATAGGTTTTGTATTCTGTTCAACAACCACCACAGTAACAATATTGGCAGTATCACTACAGGTTGAGTATCCTTTATCCAAAATGCTTGGGAGCAGCAGTGGTTGGGACTTTAGACTGCTTCAAATTTGAAAACATTTGCATACACATAATGATATATTTTGGGGATGGGATTCAAGTCTAAACATGAAATTCATTTGTTTCATATACACCTTATAGTCTGGAGGTAACTTTATATAGTACTTTTTTTTTTTTTTTTGAAACGGAGTTTCACTCTTGTTGCCCCCGATGGAGTGCAACTTTATATAGTATTTTTAAAAACTTTGTGCAGGGAACTAAATTTGTGTACACTGAACTATGAGAAAGTAAAGTTGTTACTACCTCAGCCACCCATGTGGCATCCTGCAGCTCAAAAAGTTTCAGATTTCTGGATTACGGATGCTCAACCTACATTGTTGTTGCTACTGAATAAAATACAAAACACATCAAAGACTGACTACGTAAAAATTATGAACTTCTGTATGGCAAAGTCAACATAAATAAAGACAAGTGACAAACAAGGAGAATTATTTGCATATTAATATCCAGACTATGTAAAGGCTTAATATACAGAATATTAAAAAAAAAAAAACCCTTTACAAAACAAGAAAAGAAAAAACCAATTTAAAAAATAGGCAAAGGAAAATAATAGCCAATTCAGAGTAGAAATATAAATGCCTATATAATATATGACAAGGGACTGGGAAATAACAATTAAAACAATGACAAAATATCATTTTGCCCATCACTTTGGCACAATAAAAACTGACTTAGTGTCCATCCAGTGTTAGCTTGAGTATGGAGAAATGGACATTCTCAACTGTTGCTGCTGGGAGCATAAACTGGCATGGCGTGTTGTAAAGGCAATTTTGGTAACACATTTAAAATAATACAACCTCGTTCTCCCAGGTGTCGATGCCAGGTAAGTATCTGTGCATGTACCGAAACAAGCATAAATACGGCTGCTTATTTATAACAGAAGTCTGAAAATATCCTAAATGTTTATCAACAGGAGAATGATTTATTTAAATTATGCTATAATTTTGTTAGGGAATGCTGGGCAACGGTTAAAATGGAAGCAGTTCCATATGAATTAACATGGCAAAACTTCCAAGACAGAAAGCGAAACAAGGATGCTAAACACATGTGGATCCCACTCACCAAAAACAAACCACCGGCTGGGCGCAGTGGCTCACGTCTGCAATCCCAGCACTTTGAAAGTCTGAAGCGGGTAGATCACTTGAGGTCAGGAGTTCGAGACCAGCCTGGCCAACATGGTGAAACCTCATCTCTACTAAAAATACAAAAAGTAGCCAGGCATGGTGGTAAGCACCTATAATCCCAGCTACTCAGGAAGCTTAGGCACAAAAATCACTTGAACCTGGGAGGTGGAGGTTGCAGTGAGCTGAGATCGCGCCACTGCACTCCAGCCTAGGCGACAGAGCGAGACTCTGTCTCGCAAAAAAAAAAAAAAAAAAAAAAAGAAAAGGAAACAACCACTGTAAGTCCCCATAAAAATGTAACTGTGGCTTCCTATTTGGACATATGTATTTAAACACATAGAAAAGGATTTGGTAGGATCAGGGTATTTCAAAGGAACATGAGACTGAGAAGCTGGGGAGGAAGCAGAGTACTCAGGGAAACTTCTAGGTTTGTTTGGTACTGAAATTTTATTATAAGAATGTATGATGGCCGGGCGCGGTGGCTCAAGCCTGTAATCCCAGCACTTTGGGAGGCCGAGACGGGTGGATCACGAGGTCAGGAGATCGAGACCATCCTGGCTAACACGGTGAAACCCCATCTCTACTAAAAAATACAAAAAACTAGCCGGGCGAGGTGGCGGGTGCCTGTAGTCCCAGCTACTCAGGAGGCTGAGGCAGGAGAATGGCGTAAACCCGGGAGGTGGAGCTTGCAGTGAGCTGAGATCCGGCCACTGCACCCCAGCCTGGGCGACAGAGCAAGACTCTGTCTCAAAAAAAAAAAAAAAAAAGAATGTATGCATGTATTATTTGTATGCTTAAAAATAAAATGGAGCTTTCCATGCAAAAAGTCCACTTCCTCGCTCCCTGTCCCTGCCTGTTACACATTTTTTTTAAGAGGTGGGGGTCTCGCTATGTTGTCCAGGCTGATCTCGAACTCCTAGGCTCAAGCAATCTCCCTGTCTGTTGCATACTCTTCATATACAATTACTTTCCAAACCCTTTCAATTTTAAAAGTTCATTTCCTGCATGTCTAGTCTGTTCCATTTCCATTTAAATCTACCTAGTTCAAGTCAGCTCCCTTCACTTAACCCACTGAGTCTCCTTTCCTTCAGTTTCACACTGCAAATAGACAAGTTTAATTTATAGACCCTGAATCTTTCTCCCTAGGAATTTTCCCTGACATCTCTTGCATTACATGGTAAAATTCACAATAATTTTTTCATGTTCATTATTTAGTTATTTTCATATATCCAAATCCATTCCACAAATTTGGGTCTCAAATAAAGTACAATAATACTAAGAATGCAACTGAAGCCCAACTAAGCCACAGTTCACTTCTCTGCTGTAAGTTTAGCCTGAGGGACCCATCAGCCTTTAGCAAAATTCCCATGTTATGCTTAAGAGCAATAAAAGTCATGAGTTCTAAGTGCTCCGTAGTGGCCTACGTGGACTTAACAACTAATCTTGAATTTGGTACATTGTGTGGGTTTTTGTCCGTAAGAGACAGTAGATCTAAAGCACTGGGACGCCATTCCCTTCACCCTGCTCAGAGCAGAAGCCTATGCAACCTCTCCCAACGCTGAGCCTGAAACTCAAAAAATCTTCTCAGCAGTCCACTCCATCCCTCCAAGGCTGGGCCAAGTCGTGCACAGAACCTCACACGGTTTCACCAATTGGAAAAGTCTAGACCACCACTGAGCTAACTGAAGTAAATTATCTAACCTTGCCCCTCAATGCAGTAATCCTCCATCCCTGAAAGTAATAAACAC
This sequence comes from Macaca mulatta, assembly GCF_049350105.2. Lineage (NCBI taxonomy): Eukaryota > Metazoa > Chordata > Mammalia > Primates > Cercopithecidae > Macaca > Macaca mulatta. The sequence continues at coordinate 7,187,783 of NC_133422.1, forward strand.
TTCCCCTCTCAACCTCAATCTCCTATCCTCTGCTACTCTCATTTGCTTATTGTACCTTATTTCCAAATGGAAATAAGGGATTTCATTTGTTCCCAACCCTTTCTAAGTTGCTCCTTCTAGGTCCTGCATTCTGTTCTAAACAAACTCCCTTGCCTTAGCAACCTTTGGCATTTTCTAGTTTCCGACTGCTACTTGCTCTCAATCACAAAAGTGCCCAAGATCCAGCCATACTATGACCCTCAACCCTCCTCTCTCTGAGGCCATCTCCCAACCTCCTCCTCATCCACTGACAGCCTGATTCACGGTTTCTCTTTCCGCTCCGCCTCCTGCACCAACCTTGACATGTCAGTGTCTAGGCAGCTTCCTGACGTGCATGTACCTCAATCCCTTACAATTCAAGAACCTTTCTCTCACTCACCCACCCATTTCCAGGTCACTAATCTGGAACCACCCACCTCAAACAGGTCTACTGAGACAAGCAGTGGAAGGTAATTGTGCTAAAGCTGAGTTGAGGGGCTTAAGAAAAGTTGGAAACCAACCGGAAAAGTCCCAGAGGAATCTAAAAAGAAGAATCATCAGGGAGAACTAGTAAAAAGATTTTATTGGCTTGATGCCACAATCTGAAGTAGCCTAATTTTCCCGTTAATTTCCCTGTTGAAAAAAATTATTTAGCATATACATGTTTTTCAAAATAATTACCTTTTAAGCAAAAATGTGCAAATGTTTTTGCTTTTTAAAAATTTACATCTTTTTTTGGATGCTCTTTTAACACAGAGCAACGATTTCATATTCACAAAAATACCTCAAACGACATGAATGCTCTGGAAATGAGATGCAAAGGAAACAAAAAAATAATCTTTAAACTTTTGTTGAAATATTTCTAAAATTATTTATAGTCCATTTTCCTTAGAGTATACTGAATATGCCAGAATTCTGCTGTACCTGAAAGCAGCCACTATAGTTTTAAAAACATCAACCGCCGGGCGCGGTGGCTCAAGCCTGTAATCCCAGCACTTTGGGAGGCCGAGACGGGCGGATCACGAGGTCAGGAGATCAAGACCATCCTGGCTAACACGGTGAAACCCCGTCTCTACTAAAAAATACAAAAATCTAGCCGGGTGAGGTGGCGGGCGCCTGTAGTCCCAGCTACTCGGGAGGCTGAGGCAGGAGAATGTCGTAAACCTGGGAGGCGGAGCTTGCAGTGAGCTGAGATCCGGCCACTGCACTCCAGCCTGGGCGACAGAGGGAGACTCCGCCTCAAAAAAAAAAAATAAAATAAAAAATAAAAAAAATAAAAACATCAACCAGGACTGCATAAACATCAAATTAACACTGATAAAGGACCTCAGGACAATCCCTGTGAACTCTATTGTATTTAATTTGTAAAACCCTGGTTTTCTTATGGTTTGCTTTCTTCTTTGCTAAGTAGCATAATGGGAAAGGTGGACTTCAAACTTGCTTTGGAAGTTAAACAATTTCATTCATTCATTCACTCATTCAATAAATATTTAGTAAGCACCTACTATGTGCCAGGAACTGGAATATGTGCTGGGAATACAATGGTGTGCAAAAACAAATGGGTTCCCTCCGTCATGGAACTGACAGTCTAGTGGGAGAGACAGACAATTTCATTATTAAATAAATGTATGATTATAAACTACTATAGTCCTGATATAGCTGCAACAATAATGCAAAAAAAAAAAAAAAAAAAGAAAAGAAAAGAAAAGAAAAACACTGCTTAAAAATCGGTTATGTTCTCCTCACAATTCAGAAATAGCTATGAGCTCTCATTACACAAAATACCATCTATGCTCTTTTGGAGAAAAAGAATTGCTTGAAATAAACATAAGAAATTATTTACTCCAATATATTTAATAGGTATTATTTGTGAACAACTAAAATTTCGTCACTTGAGGGAGACCAAGACTTAAATTTATCTGTTTTTGTATCTCTCCACGGCACATGAAAAGCTGCTATGTCCATGCAGGTTCCTTAAGAACAGGGACCCTTTCTAGCTCATTCCCTGCTGTATCCCTAGGACTGACAACAGTGCCTGCCACATAATGGGATGTCTTTCCCATTTTTTAATGAATGAATGAATGGATGGATGGATGGACAATAGGGACTGAAACAGCTAAGATGATGACAGAAAAGTAGATCTGCCCCCAAACAATAACTTAAATGACTGACATTGCTCAGATTCAGGAAGCAGAGCACAAAGCTACAGATGCCAGCTGATGTGGCCCTCAGGCCCACCTGAAACGATCCCAAACAGGCCAGGTGAGGGTTAACTCTAGCTAACACAATCAGATCACCAACCTATGATGTATTTCTTCCAAAATAATAGATCACCCACAAGCAGTACCTGTAAAGAGATGACTCCATTTCCTACCTGGGTACTGCAACAGCCTCCAGGCTGGTCTCCCGTCTCTACTCTCATGCTGCCCATGCCCACCCAGCAGCCAGAGGGTCTTCTCAAGCAAATCAGAACGCACCATCCACCTGCTCAGAACCCTCTCATGGCTTCCCACGGCTTTCCAAAGAAAACCCAAGCTTTAGGCCCCTGTTCTTCTGACTTTATCTTCATCTTATTCCACTCTTGCCATGCTAATTTTCTTGCCATCCTTCAAGCACTCAGGCAACCTGCACTTTCTTCTTACTGACAGTAACATTTTTGCCTCAGATCTTCAAATGATGTCTTCAAATTTCTGATCTAACATTACCTAATCAGAGACATTCCCCAACGACTGACATATGAACTAGGAACTCCCTCATCCTCTGTCCCCTCTCCCAGTCTTCTTTCTTTCGTGACAGTGACACATTACATCACACAACTGATGGCTGTCTGGTTCCCCACGAGGGTGTCAGGTACCTGAAGGCATATTTCTGTATCATCAGTTCCTAGACAGTGTCTGGCACACAATAGGAAATATATCTATCATAATTAGTCTACTCAAACACTCAGCTAGCATCCATCCCATCAGCAGGTAACATGCATGGAAGCCAGTATTCCTGTACTCTATGCAGGAGCACTGTGCAACTGTCCTCTTACGCTATGATTAGGTAACATGAGTTACAAAAATTCATTAATAAATAGAAATTAAAATCAGTTCTTTCCAGAGACACCAAAAAGATTAGTAACATAAAGCAATGGTGGTTAAAACAATATGGGGCTAATATCTATCGAGAATAAAAGTTTTTAACATAGTATGGCAGGAAATTAATTAAGAACCATCCACCAGTGAAAATTAGTGGAAATACTGAAATGAGTAACATACTTTCCAAAGATTTAAAACAAAATCTCAGAAGCAAAGATATGCAATGAATAATATATTAAATCCTCTTTGATTTGTGTATTCTTCTCTACACAATTCTCAAGGGAAAATTCAAAAGCCAAAAATATATTTCAAAACATATTTGCAAATGTCAGTAACACCAAATAATAAAAATGCTTTTCTATCAAAAAAAATGGCTTTTCTATTAAGCATTATTTCTGAAGTTTAGAAAAATGAAGCAAAACTTAAGAGAAGATGGGCTTAGAATAAATATTCTAGAATCAGTCTCTTTCAAAGAAGTATTTAAGAACTCTATTGTGTTACCAATTTAATCTGCCTAAATATGAAAAAAAATTAGTAACTACTGAACTATTAAAAACAATAATAAATAATAATAATAATAATAAGGCCAGACACAGTGGCTCATGCCTGTAATCCAACACTTTGGGAGGCTGAGGTGGGAGGGTCATTTGAGGCCAGGAGTTCAAGACCAGTCTGGGCAACATAATGAGACCCCGTGCTACCAAAAAAAAAAAAAAAAAAAAGAGAGAGAGAGAAGGAAAAGAAAAAAGCCCATTTGGAAAAAATAACAAACACCATAAAAATACCCCAGGTTTGACAAACAAACATATAAAGCCATAAGTATGTAACTGTATTTTACCTCTATTCAGCATGAGGGTCAACCTAACTAAAATAAAATCACTGTATAAAGAGCACATGTGATAGGTTAACAAGGCCAAGAGAAATGTACTATTAAATGAAAAGGGAAATAATGTATATTCTGTATGAGCTGCATACTTCTGATTTTTTTTTTTTTTTTTTTTTTTTTAGAGACAGGATCTTGCTCTGTTACCCAAGCTGGAGAGTGGAGCAATCAGGGCTCACTGCAGCTTCACCCTCCTGGGCTCAAGCAATCCTCCCACCTCAGCCTTCCAAGTAGCTGGGACTACAGATGTGCACCACCACATTCGATTAATTTTTAAAATTTTTTGTGAGACAAGGTCTTGCTTTGCTGCCAAGGCTAGTCTCCAACTCTTGGGCTCAAGCAATCCTCCTACCTTGGCCTCCCAAAGTGCTGGGATTACAGGTGTGAGCCACCATGTCCAGGCACTGAACATTTTTAAAATACGAATAAAGTCACTGAGAAAGGCTGCCATGGTCAATCACCAAGTACATAAATTTTCCACAAGGACGAAACTTTTAAAGTTTCATATAGACACACACAAAAAGACTGAGAAGACTTAATTGCTCAATCCACATTTGAGCATTAAGGTTATATTTGATTTTCTAAAAAAACAAGATAAACAGATCTGTAATCTAATAAGGTATATATGTTTAGCTTTCATTAGGGGAAACAAATGTATTTTTGTGAGCAATTAATCAATTATTCTACACGTGTATGTGGGGAAAATGAACAAATCTTCAACAAATGTATCAAATTCAAGAATAATAGCCTATAGCCTGTTTCTGGGTCATCTCATATTTCAGGGAAGTATATATGATCCAGGCTTACCTCAATTCACTGTGTACAGTGTCAACTGACTAATTTAAGGGCAGGATTACACATTAGGGTATTTAATAATCAATCTTAAAGACTTCTCAAATCCTGCTTGTGAGCATCTATTTAATAGGTAACAAATCAACTAAAAATGCCATTCAATTTTGTTTCTACAATGATTAAAATGCCTACATTAAATAAAAGCCAGAATTCTACATGTTATCTAAATTCCATTTGCATTTTTGAGGCAGCGTCCCACATTAGATAGAACCCTGGGCTTACGTATCAGGGAGAAGTAAGTTTGTATGCCAGCTCCACCACTTACTAACTCTGTGGGACCTTGGACAAATTAACCTCTCTGAGCCTCAGTTATCTCATAGGGTGATAAAGTCTAACTTATTGGCATGTGAAAATTAAATGAACAATATTTCAAAAGAGCAAAGCGGGGTGGGGCTTACTCAGTAACTATTTTTAAAAAGGGATGGGGGATTAAAACTTATCTACCCGAAGCCAAAAGGTCTTTTCTAGCTCTTTCCCCGGAGTGTGGCTCCTGGCAAGCCTTTTTTAGCTTTTGATTTTTTCACAGCTAAAATGGGGGAAATGACATGCTCTCTATCTAAGGCTACTGCAAGGATCCAATGAGTTAACACACACGAAAGCATTATGAAAACAACAAATGCATAAGCATGCAAAAAAAAAAAAATACGCTTCATTCTTGACAGAAAAGCCAAGCAAGCAAAAAGAGAAACTGTGATTTCTCATTTGCTGCCACACATAATTTTATCTCTGTATAATGCAATGCAAACATTAATTGTATCTTGTATTAATTTATTGTGAGACTATCTTCTTCACTAAACGAGTGCCTCCTTGAAGAACGGAGTGTCATCTTTGTTTCTTCAACAGCTAACATGTTATCAGGCATACAGATGATGCTCAGTAAGTGCTGGAATTATGGCACACTATATTTAACCTTCCTAGTATGTCATTAATACAGTGGAAAGTAGAGTTACCATTTTCTTTCCGTAATCTTGTGATGAACTTCTTAGGGGGTATTACTCCAACCTTTTTCTTCTGCGTGGCTATGCTATGGAAGAGATCTGCTAAGCATGTAAGAAGGCTCTCCTTTTTCCTAGGTTGACTCTTATATGCAAGAACTTTTTCCCGAAATGGACGACAAAAATAAAGTGCTTGAAGAACTGAATTGCAGTAGCAGGTATTCCCAAACTGCAACAGAAAAAAAAAGTTTTGTTAAATTTAGGGAAACACATTTTCAAGAGAGAAATTCCCGGTGTATGGTTGAGAGAACAGAAAGAGATGACAAGTGGTTACTACTGTTACTATAATACTGACTGCATTATATTATACATTTTAAAATACAACTCTCAAAAATTCTTTAGAAATCACAAAAGTAAAGTTTTCTATCAGGTTCTTAGGTACAACCAAATTAAAATACTTAAAAACAAAAAATAAAAAAACCAGATCCCCTGAAATGTTACATGAAAAAGTCACCAGTATGACAGTCTAACAATCACTGAAATGCCAAGTCACAGTATTCATGATGCATTGGAAAGACATCAAATTCTTAATTATGAATTTCTCTCTTACCAGTCATGTCATTGGGAGTATGTCACTACATCTTACTGAACTCTACTTCTCTCCACTCTAGTAACTGGGGGGCAGGGAAATAACCCTACTTTATAAAGTAAATGACACACAGTTTGATAAATATGTATTGCCTCCTTTTTCCCTTCCATTCATTCAACACTGGCTCTAAAATCTAGCTAATAAAATACCTAAAAGTCAGTCATGAAGATTTGGGGAGCACTATGAAACTATAAAAAAGGAATGAGGACAATTCTCATATTTCTACTATGGGCTGAGATCAAGTATATACAGTATTAAGTTAAAAAGGCTAGGTAGAGAAAAAATGTTTAAGGTTGGGTGATATCAAAAGTATGTCCACAGACCATTGTTTATATTTTTTTTAAAAAAATGAGGAAGGATAAACAAAAAGCTAATAAAAATGGTTATTTATAGAAGAGGAAAAATGGAGAGATGGATGAAAATGAGAATTCTCTGAAAGTAAGTGGTTATAAAACATTTACTTTTTACCTCCATCTTTCTAAAATAAAGAAATTTCTCACACCTGTAATCCTAGCACTTTGGGAGGCCGAGGCAGGTGGATTACAAGGTCAGGAGATCGAGACCATCCTGGCTAACACGGTGAAACCCCATCTCTACTAAAAAAAAATATAAAAAATCAGCTGGGTGTGGTGGTGGGTGCCTGTAGTCCCAGCTACTCAGTAGGCTGAGGCAGGAGAATAGTGTGAACCCAGGAGGCGGAGCTTGCAGTGAGCAGAGACCATGTGCCACTGCACTCCAGCCTGGGTGACAGAGTAAGACTCCGTCTCAAAAAAAAAAGCAATTTCTAAAATTAAAAACAAAAATAAAACCTAAATGTATATGGATTCAATGGTAGAAATACAGAGAAAAGAATTACTTCAGGTGACTTAAAGAATGTTTACCATACATGCCTAATGAGATAGGGTCTAACCATTTAAAAAAAAAAAAAAAACAGCAAAAAAAATCTATTAGCCAGATGCAGTGGCTCACACCTGTAATCCCAGCACTTAGGGAGGCCGAGGCGGGAGGATCACTTGAGGTTAGAAGCTCAAGACCAACTTGGTCAACATGGTGAAACCCCATCTCTACTAAAAATACAAAAATTAGCCAGGCATGATGACACACACCTGTGATTGCAGCTACTCGGGAGGCTGAGGTATGAGAATCGCTTGAACCCAGGAGGCAGAGGTTGCAGTGAGCCAAGATTGCACCACTGCACTTCAGCTTGGGAGACAAAGCAAGACTCTGTCTCAAAAACAAACAAACAAAAAAACAAATTTATTGATATTGTTATTTTGAAACTATTGTAGCTATATCACAGGACAAAGCAAACAAGGAATTACGTTAATACCCTTAGGAACCAAAATTTTTCATGTAAAGGAAAAAAAGATGCTATAATAAAATCAGAAAAGTAAAAGCCTTGTAAACTTAAGTTGGAAACATCAATATAAACTTATTTTTTTTATAACTCTGAAAGTGTATGTCTGTGTGTATGCATGTATGTTTGTGTGTGTGTGTTTTCAAACTCTGTCCACTGAAAAGGTGTGGCAGCAACAAGTTTCTCCTTTACCCAGATTGTGTTCTCTAAACACCCTTTTCCCATCCAAAGGAACTCGGACACCTTGAAGATATGGCTGATACAAGATCTGGGATAAGAAGTGCAAGATTAGCCTGGGGTATCTTAAATATGTGTCAGCTTTAATACAAAAGGATTACTGCAATGGATCAAAACACACTAACTATATAAAAATTCATAAATTTAAAATGACATTTTAGGCTGGGCACAATGGCTCATGCCTGTAATCCCAGCACTTTGGGAGGCCAAGGTAGGTGGCTCAGTTGAGGTCAGGAGTTTGAGACTAGCCTGGCCAACATGGTGAAACCCCATCTCTAACTAAAATTACAAAAATTGGCCGGTTGTGGTGGCGCACACCTGTAATCCCAGCTACTCAGGAAGCTGAGGCAGTAGATTCACTTGAACCTGGAGGCGGAGGTTGCAGTGAGCCAAGACGGTGCCACTGCCCTCGGGCTTCAGCGACAGAATGAGACTTTCTCCACAAAAAAAGATATATGTGTATGTGTATGTGTGTGTGTGTGTGTATACACATAATGACATTTTAAAAAAAGAAACCTTCATGAGTCTCCATTGACAGTTGCAAACTAACATATAAAAGGAAAACATCAAAGATTCATCTTGCCTTTCTCGTAAGAACCATATTTCAGGGGCACTAAACAGTTGATGAAGGAAGTTTTTGTTTATAAAATAAGTCCAGTGAATAAAATCAGAAGAAACGGTTGTAAATAATAGATTAAGCAACAATTATCAATGGATGCTCAAAGCATTAGGTTAAAAGCTGATGAGGATCTTTAAAACAGAGGGATCAGACCTAACCCCCCATGCATTTCAGCATCGCTGAAAGTGAACAACTGAATAATGTGTGTCTTTTAATATATCTTACCTCCTATGAAGTACTCTTGCCTTAAGCAAAACCACTAAACTTTAATCATGTCTCTACGTGTAACTACTAATTTACAAGACAGTCAACAGTCAGGCAACGAAAGAGACAATACCACAAAGAAGGAAAAGGCCAAGTTTGAAATGTGAATAGTCTCTAGGACAGATGACCTCGTTTCTCCACAAATGGATAACTTGAAAAAAGTCTGAAAAGGGCTCAAGAGACACCACAGTCAAACTGCAAATGTAAATGCTGGAGTTTACTTAGATCCTGATTTACAAACCAACTATAAAAAGTCATCTTTGGCCAGGCACAGTGGCTCACGCCTGTAATCCCAGAACTTTGGGAAGCCGAGGTGGGTGGATTACTTGAGGTCAGGAGTTCGAGACCAGCCTGGCCAACGTGGTGAAACCCCGTATCTACTAAAAATACAAAAACTAGCTGGGCGTTTTACTCTTATAATCCCAGCTACTCGGGAGGCTGAGACAGGAGAATCGCTGGAACGCGGGAGGCAGAGGTTATAGTGAGTCAAGATGGCACCACCACTGCACTCCAGCCTGGGCGACAGAGTGAGAATCCGTTTCCAAAAAAAAAAAAAAAAAGTCATCTTTGAGACAAAAGAAGATACTTGAATATATAGAGCATCGGATGATACTAAGAAATTGTTGACTTTGTTAGGCGTGATCATTAGATGATCATATTTTTTAAAACGTTCATGCCACTTAGAGATATGTAATTAAACTTGTCCCATTTATGGCCAAAATGACATGATGTCTAGGATTTCCTTTTCCAGGAAAAAAAAAAAAAGTCAGTGGAAGAGAATGAAAATATTGGTAATTGTTCAAGCTAGGTTAATGGGTTCATGGTGATTCATTATATTTACCTATCCTACTCTAGCTTTTCAAAGGAGGCATTGAATCTTTGAGGTAAATTGTGTCATCATGTCATTATGTGTCAAAATCATAGCAAATAAAGGACCTAACCAGATAAATTCATAGGGAAGACAGAGACTAGGCAGAGCCAATAATTTCAGGGAAAAATTTTAAAAGCTTTGCTATGTTCAATCTCCTAATTGTCGGAATATGTTTCTTTTTTTCCACAGAGATTAAACAAGTAAGATCCCTCTGCCCACTGAAACAGGAGTTACCAACTTTTTGAAGAGGCTTGGTAGACCCAAGCCCTCTCCAGCTGAGGACCTGAGACCTAGGGAGGACAATGACTTCTCACATCCACACCGCTAGTAGGAGACAAGCACCGGTTTCAGAAAAAGAGGTGCTTAAGAGGTATGTGATTAAAGCGTACTGGTATCATGATCATAAATGTAACTATAGATACACTTCAGTGCACCCTACCCAGGGGTTAAGTACACCTGAAACAGCATCCACAATGTTACTAAGATTAATTTACCCAGTATCCTGAATAATTTGTCTTAAAAATACCTGTATTTGTATCACAATCTAATCAAGCTAATGACCAACAAATGTAGTTATATCAACTAAAGAGAAGAGACAATGTCCATATTTTGGAATAGGCAACAGGGGAACTGAACAACTTCCACCGAGTAGGGAGATGAAAGCAAAAGAGATCATCTCGGAGTATATCAGAAATATTACGATAATGAGGATTGACCTATCTATAAAAAATACAAGCAGCAAATAGGATAGGCTAAAAAACTAGAGGGAGTCTCTATTCTGAAGACTACTGGAAGTCAGGCTCACACTTCTGTTCAACATGACTTGCTCATCTTTGGAATATAAAGCAAGAGTAACATTATGATCAATTCTCTGAGGCCTGCTATTAGTCTTCTTCTATTTACTTTCCTCAATCCCATTAAAGAAAAATTAAAGGTTGAAAGTACTACTCTTTCTCCAGAATAAGCTAACTTCAATCTTATTAATAATTTTGAAACTTTTCTTTCAATTTTCTTGATTTTTAATATTAACTTTCATTCAAGGTCCTAAGACCTAAAAATTATCTTTCAAGAGTACAGCCTTCGCGCAAAAGGTTTTCTGGGATGATCTTCTCTATACTCTTGTTTGTGAATGCTCAATTTCCTAAAAAACAAAAAAACAATGCTTTAGTGCTGAAATCTATGCTGTGTTATCTCAGCTGGTTTTGAAGATCAAAGGTAGGTTTAAATCAGGGAGAGGAAATTTTAAAAGTTGCCACCCTACTCGAGGTCTGGTCATTGATTTTTTGATTGCTTAGTGAGTACAATCTCATTCTTGCTTTCAACGTGCTTTCTCTAATGCCTTTTTCTCCAAACCTTAACAAACATCCCACCGCAAATACTTTTTATATACCTACTACAAAGACCATTTTGAGCGCACATCCCTTACACATATTTATAAATTATATGTACTATATTATGTATATTAAAAATGTAAAGGAATGCAATTAAGAAAATGCACATTTTAGATTTTTGTCTTATTTATTATACAAGCTGTTATTTTCATGAAAAAATATAGTTTTAAGTGAGAGCAAGGAGATTGGGTATATATTTTTGTAAAGGTTTTAGATTTTAAAGCAGTAATTTGATAGCCTGGGTTTATGTTCAGTTATTTGGATATGTGGTTTTAATGGCTATCAAAACTGAAAAAGGTACCTTTGTAAAGATACGTAGGTACAAGGGAAGGAGAGTCTCACTACCTACCCTTACTTTTTAAATCATGGTATCCAATTTGTGGTCCTATCTACCAAATTAGTTTGAATCCATTTAGGAAATGCTTGCCTTGAGAGCCCCCCAGCACAGTAATGAAGCACATAGTATCTGAAACCAAACTGTCTAGGTTCAAGTCTGGTTCCATTATCTGACCTCGGGAATTTACTAAACGGTTCTGTTTATCAGTTTCTTCATCTGCAAAAAGGGGACAATAAAGCACCTATCTCTTAGAATTTCTCAAAGAATTAAATGAATCATCACGTAAAACACTCAGAACAGTTCCTGGCCCTTCATCATTTCATAGCTATTTTTTTTTTTTTTTTTTTTTTTTTTGAGACAGGGTCTTACTGTCACTCAGGCTGGAGGGCAGTGGTATGATCATGGCTCACTGCAGCCTCAACCTCCTAGGCTCAATATCCTCCCACCTCAGCCTCTGGAGTAAATGGGACCTCAGGCATGCACCACTATGCCCCCAGCATTTTTTTTTTTTTTTTTTTTTTTTTTTTAGAGACAGGGTCTCACTATGTTGCCCAAGTTGGTCTCAGATTTCTGGGTTCAAAGCAATCCTCTCGTCTTGGCCTCCCAAAGTGCTGGGATTAAAGGCATGAGCCACTGTGGCCAGCCAATAGTTGCTTTTAAAACAACCTTTTAACTAAAATTATGTAATTCTCTAAAACTACATTTAAATTATAATAGATCTGCCACAGCAGAAATAAATGAGTGAGGGTGATGCCATCAACTATTTGACATCATGGAACTTGTAGTAACATACAACCATATCATATACAGATAGAGTACAGGCACCAGTCTCATCCTTATGTTAAGAATAATGCTTAGTCTTATCATTTTTAGATAAAAAATAAACATCATAAATTCTAATATTTTCTTCCCATTCCCAATGGATCATCTTACACACTTTATTTGGAGACTACTGGTTTTAACCACCATAATGTCAATAGCATTACTTTGTTTAAATACTGAGGCTGGGCACAGTGGTTCATGCCTGTAATCCCAGCACTTTGGGAGGCTGAGGCAGGAGGATCGCTTGAGACCAGGGATTCAACACCAGCACAGGCAATATAGTGAGACCCTGTCTCTACAAAAACCTTAAAACATTAGATGAGCATGGTGGTGTGCACCTGTAGTCCCAGCTACTCAAGAGGTAAAGGCAGGAGGATGGCTTGAGACAGGGAGGTGAAGCTGCAGTGAGCCATGATCACTCACTGCACTCCAGCCTGGGTGACAGAGCAAGACCCTTTCTCAAAACAAAAACAAAAACAAACAAACAAACAAATCCAGATAAATAAAAAGCAAAAAATAAACTGTGAAAAGGAACTGTTTTTGTAGAAGCACAACTTCCTCCCTGTCCCCCACGCTGGGCCTGGGTGACGGTGCCTGTTCTGTGAACATGCTGAGATGTTCTAAGGGAATGCCCTCTTCCACCAACCAGTTCTTGCTTAGGTGACCCTATTTTAGAACCTTGTATTTCCACACTCCCCTACCCACCACTCTTCTTACTCCAGCAGAGTAGACCAGACAATGAGTACCTAACCCAGAAGTCTTCTTTTCATACTCCAATGGATGTCACTCCCTCACCCTACGTTCTTACTCCACTGCCCCATGCTTCCTTGTAGGAACTGCTTTCTCTCCTCTATGCAAATTACTGTTGTGTTATCAATCAAAGCGCTTTTACGGCCCCTAAAACAAGGCTGGACACTTGGTACAGTCTAGCCAGAGGACCTGGGCCGGAGCTCTTTTGCCAGGTTTGATATGGATATTCTCTGGACTCTCCAACAATGTAAACCTCAAGTAACCTATGGCCATCAGATGGGGAGAAACTGAAAGAGAATGAAATCAATGCAAAAGAAAAGAGAACCAAGAGACACTTGCCCTAATGAACTTTATAACCTAAAAATGGGAAGTTTCATTTTTATTTATTTCTATAATGGACCCTGCTCCAACTAATGACTAGAAGCAATTCAGGTTAAATAGCCTTTTATATGATAGACTAGAAAAGGAATCATAATTGTATAATAAAGATTCTGAAGGGAAGCACATTTCCTTTTTTTTTTTAAACAAACAGCTTAAAACCTCAGAAGACAGGAAAAGCACATTTCACAGCACCCTCGCAAACGGAGTTCCTGCAGCCAGCCCACTTGTGTGTTGAGGCCCACCTGTATTAGAAAATTAATAAACAACCATACAATAAAACAATGAAAAAAAGCTATTCAAAAACAATGCACAGACTATATTACAAGTAGGAAAGATACACTAAACTGTGGTTTAAATCACTCTCTATCAGCTCTACTAAAATAAGTACTAACCAGCTACAATATAAAAGGAAAAAAGGCAATTTGATTTAGCCAGTTAAAACTTGTTTTCAAAGAATTTAGCTGACGATGTAAACAGCTGGCTTGTAAGTGGGATACTTTACAGCAAATTTCCCCATCCAAAGCTCCTCAAGTCACACCAGTATTTCTCCTCTCTACTTCCAATAATATCAGGAATAGCATTGTATCTATGAGATAAGCTAAGAGGAAATCCTCATTCTATGTATTATACAAATTATAGTGACAGGTAATTATCCCTCACTAAGAGTAAGCTGCCATAAGAGCCATCATCTGTGAAAATATTCTTACAAGACAAAAATATCTACAATTGAAAGTAACAGAAAACAGGTTGTCATCAAAGCACTAAGAGCAACCACTCTGTTTAATTTTCTGCTAATTTAATTTGTGGTTATTTTCCTTCTCTCCATTCAAAAAAAAAAAAAAAAAAAAGCTTGGGCAATATAGCAAGATCCCATCTCTACAAATAATTTTTTTAAAAATTTGACAGACATGGTGGTGTGTGCCTGTGGTCCCAGCTACTCAGGAGGCTAAGGCAGGATTGCCTGAGCCCAGGAGGTGAAGGCTGCAGTGAGCTGTGATCACACCACCACACTCCAGCCTGCTGCATGGAATTAACCACTCCACTAGCTCTGCTGCATCTACTCTGACCAGTTTTATTTCTGAGTATAATTCACAATGTTTCCCAACCTTTAATAGTTGGAGCTGTGACCCCTGTAGATATGTTAATTTTATATATAATAACGAGGCACAGAGACCAGAAGTTCTATTTCTATTCATCAAATGAATCTCTCTAGGGGATAAAGACAAAGGGTCCTTTGATGGTCTCTTAGTAAGTTTATTCTCTCCTGCTTGTCTTAATTTTATTGTTAAGAATTCTAATTGAAATGCTGTTTTTTAAATTAGAATATAAGGCTAAATTCCAGAAAAAAATTAGCGAGAGGAGTAATGAGCAGCCTGTTCTGAACAGAGAGAAAGGTAGGGGAGTGATGATTCTTTGTTATAGGTTATATGTATAGTGCACAGAGACAATTCCCAAAGCACAGGGAATCACACACATCACTTCAACTGCCTTCCTCAAATCCATGAGAAACCCATCTCAAACGCCCCATGTATGGACTAATATTTAGAGTCCACCAATCTGTTCAATATAACTTACTGTGTTACCTATTTTATCAATATATGCATTTTAAAACATCTGCCATGGATTCACCTAATAGTACAGTACAACAGTATAAAATAAACTACCACAACAATTATATAGCACAGGTTTGTGATACCCCCCAGTGACTCAGAACAGATAACATTCAGGTAAACTTCTCAAATTTTCCTAAAGTCTTAAAAATGTGTAATTACTAGAATTACCTCCATAAGAACTGGGATGTACTCTTTCCCCACATTTCACACTTTTATATCTCTAGCACTGGTACAATGACAGAAGTAAATTGTCAAATACCCCATAGATACATGGAGGCATTTGCACAGCTAAATTTATACTTGTACATTTCTACCACTTAGTCAAGTAAATCATTCTCAAAGAATCAAGAGTTCACTTGGACTAGGTTATATATTAACACTAAATTTTGGCTATGATAAATTTCTGACAAAATAGGGACAATCAGATTGACAAGTTAGAAACTATTCTATCTCTAAGATTTTAAGATGTGAGACAACTGGCCAGGCGCAGTGGCTGATACCTGCAATCCCAGCACTTTGGGAGGCCAAGGCAGGTGGATCACGAGGTCAAGAGATGGAGACCATCCTGGCTAACACGGTGAAACCCCGTCTCCACTAAAAATATAAAAAATTAGCCATGCGTGGTGGCAGGTGCCTGTAGTCCCAGCTACTCAGGAGGCTGAGACAGGAGAATGGCCTGAACCCGGGAGGTGGAGCTTGCAGTGAGCCGAGATGGCGCTACTGCACTCCAGCCTGGGTGATAGAGCGAGACTCTGTCTCAAAAAAAACAGGCAACTTTGTTTCCCTTCCCTTGAAGATCATTTCAAAATTCCCAATCAAGTCTCTTGGCATTTAATTCTATTAATACAAAAGAACAATTTTTCTTTAATAACTTATGAAATGCATTCATCGTCTTTAAAACTCCTTCCAAACATGATTCTAAAAGTGTACCAATGGATACTTACGTTGACTAATCCAAAATAGTGCTCATTGACTGGAAACTGTTCTGGACCAATCTCTTTCTCTAATGCCGAAGCATTGGCGCCCTAGAAAATGAAAAACAAAAATCTTAGTATTTATAGTAGTCATGCACCACACAATGACGCTTCAGTCAATGACGGGCCGCAGCATGATGGTCCTATCAGATTACAACGGAGCTGCCCTACACAGGTGTGTCTGTATCCTTCACACCGTATTTTTAACTGTACCTTTCTTATGTTTAGATATGTTCAGATGCACACTTACTCCGTGTTACAACTGCCTAGAAAACACAGGAGCATGCTAAATAGATTTGCAGCCTTCGAGCACTAGGCTCTACCATCTAGCTAGGCGTGCAGTAGGCTCTACCACCTCGGTTTGTGTAAAACACTCTATGATGTTCACATGCACAATGATGAAATGGCCTAATGAAGCATTTCTCACAGCATATCCTCATCGTTACACGATTGCATGTTCGTAGTGTTGTCATAACTACACAGGTGTTAGAAACACCCTGTAAAAAAAACTATCTGTGATCCCTATTGCGACCTAACACAAAGAAAAGAAAAAGGAGAAGAGAAAGAATGATATTGAAGAGTAAAGGCTTTTGACAATGGCCAAAAATTGGTTTTTAGGAACTTTCTCACAGAACCAAAGCCTGGATCAAGGAATTACATTCACAACATGTTCTTTTTTTCTAAGTAATGAATGAAATTTCCTGCTGTATCATGTACTCTAACAGGAGTGTAATCTGATAGCACACATCTCTGAGAGCCAAACTTCTGTGAAACTAAATATAAATATGCACATGCTCAGTGGCCTAGCAATTCTGAAGTATAAACCTGAAATTCTTACACAGAACTGAAGCTGACAAGAATGTTTACTGCAGTATCATTTATGATTGCAGCTGACAGCAGTCTAGATGGTCCATCACTGGGGAAACAGATACGTAAAATGTGACAGCATACTACATAGTAGAGCCAAAATAAACAAACTAGGTTTACACAAAGAAACATGAGCATCTCAAAAACACAATGTTAAATGAAAAAAAGAAAAATTAGATTAACATAAAACACCAACGTGTGTGTGTGTTTAATAGCACATGGAAAGTAGACTGAAGAATGTATATTAAATATACTGTATACCTGAGTGGTGCTGGAAGAGGGATGGGCCATGGAATTGGGAATGGGGTAAAGGAGAAAAAAACAAAATCCAAGAAACAATGACCTCGCACAGACAATCACAGTGTGTCACGGTTTCAAGAGTGTGATCAACTCAATTCTGTGCACCTGTGGTCCCTGAAGACCATGTGAAATGGAGGGGCAGAAATGTGGCCCTGAGCACCATGGTGGGTGATGACATATAAGCAGATACAACTAAATAGACTCTAAAATGTAGTTTGAAAGGGAAATAAAAGCAATTCTGCTAATATGACTCTGAATATGTTTACCTTGAAAATTCCCAGGAAAACATACTAGATAAGTATAACTGATAGGACATTGCTCAAAAAATACCCAAATGTCACACTGAAGAGCTGCAGAGACAACACGCCTCTTCAGCTACACCGGGCATATAGTCAACAACGCACCAGTGCTCAGAATCCCACATCTGCTGCTTCCTTCCTGCACGAGACTCCTAAACCTGGGAAGCCCAGAACCCTTGTTAGACACTGAGTCTTCAATTTCCTGACAGCTCTAGGCTGAAAAGGAGGACTGATAAAGGCACATGGTGAGTTGGCAGTCAAGTTCCACCAAAACAGGACGTTTCTTCTAATATCTTCCAGCCAACCAGCACTTCACACCTCATATATACAGGATACTGTCTTTATTTTTTTGACTTGGGAAATCAATTTTTGGTTTTATATAAAACCTTGATACCATCACTAGTTAACAGATATCATTTATTTCTAAATTTGGATAGCAATATGTCGTAACAATACCAAATTCAATGATTACAGTAACTTCACAATCCACTAAAAACTGATGGGAATATGGCAAGCCCTACTACCCCTCACCCTGCCAGCTCAAAAGTCCCTCATATATGTTGAAAATAACCAACAAACCCGGGTTTTTAACACCTGTCGTAAAAATTCAAACTGATACTGGCTTATCCAAAACAGAAGAAACGTGCCATCAACCAAAATACAACCTCAAATACTTACCTATCTAGAACAATAAAATACCAGTGCATACATCTTAGGAAGGCATTTCTGGCCTTTAAGATGCACTAAGAACAAGTTAACGGGTGAAGATGATCCCTCCACTGTTAGCCGAATCACACGCCACTCGCCTTGTATTCTAACCACCCCACATGTCCACCTGTCACCATATGTACCACGTACTTTCATGCCTGCTTAGTAAGCTCTTCTCCCACCCCCTTGTCCTCACAGCAGTTTCAACTATGGGTCAGGGTATTGTCTCTCTGTGCCTCAGTTTCCCAACAAAGAAAAATGTTAGCAACTACTTTATAGGGTGACTATAAATTAACAGAATTTTAACTTTTCTAAGGCAGCTGGTGGCGCCTGGCACACAAGCAGGTGTCCAATAAATGTTGGTCCTCTTCTTACCCTTCCCTTCAAACAAAAAGAAAACAGTCACAGTAATACATCTTTTCTGCTCCGTGCAAAAGCTAAGAAATGACAAGAGGAAAATCAGAAGACAAAACAAGACAGCTATAATACAAAAAAATAGATACCCTCCTTAGTTTAGGAGACAAGAGCCAATTCCCTCAGGCGGCCCCCAGAGGTATCATCACTGTACTCCCCCACACAGCCTAACAACAAAGCAGAACCATAATCCAATTCAGAAATCTGAGAACAGTAGGCCAAGAGTGGTAAGGTAGAAAGAGCTGTAGATCATCATCATTTAACCTCTCTGGATTTAAGAATCTTCATTTGCAAAATAAAAGGGTCAGAATCCTCAGTGATTTTCAAAGCTCCCAGTTACAAATTTTCTGCTGGGTTTTCAAGTAAGCCTTTACATGAACTAAGATTTTCATGGCTAAAACTATTCAGAAAATTAAAAGATTATGTGATTTCTAAAATTCCTTCTCACTCAACATTCTATCGTTTCTGATGACTTTCATCAATGCTTCTGAAGACATTACTGTTTTAACACAAAACTCTAGGGAAGTCTAAGACAATCAATATATGCCAAGCCAAGTCCACAATTCAACAGCTTGAAGAATGATGGTTAGGACAGACTGACGGTAGCAGACTGAAATGAAAAGTACAAAGAAGGAACAGTACTCACCTTATTACAGTTCTAAACTAAGGCACAACACCATAAACTATGCCTTCCTGTGGTAATGACTGTGCAGCAGATTCTGCAGATGCAGGAGAAGCATGCTTATTGCATGCATTCAAGGTTTTCCTCAACAGAAATGATCAGGGTACACTCCTCTCTCTAGCCTAATGCTAACTAAAAAGGCAAAAGATTATACTAAGCAATTGGTTTCTGCTGAGTTGTTTTTAAATTTAACAGCGTTTTCAACACCAAAGTTAGACATAACTGGTGAAAACCAACTGCAAAGTCAAAATTTTGCTGTTCGATTGCAACCATCTTTAAGACATTCCTGAAGGATTTTGTTGAAGGCTGACAAATTCTATCATATCACATAATAGTCATACAATCACCCAAAAATTTAAAGTGAGCCTAGAAAAAGTAAACATTCAATAATAATAGCTCCATTACCACATTTAAGAAGTATGACCCTATCAAAACTAACAATAGCTTTTATGAAATCAGTGGTTCTTCACTGGGATAAAGGGAAGGCATGATGGTGAGTTAAGAAGTTCTGCTCCAGGCCAGGCGTGGTGGATCTCCTGAGATCAGGAGTTTGAGACCAGCCTGGCCAACATGGCGAAACTCCGTCTCTACTAAAAATACAAAAAATTAGTCAGGTGTGGTGGTGGGCGCCTGTAATTCCAGCTACTCGGGAGGCTGAGGCTGCAGTGAGTCAAGATCGCGCCACTGCACTCCAGCCTAGGCAACAAAAGCAAAACTCCAACAACAACAACAACAACAAAAAGTAGTACTTCTGCTATGGAGTCTTCATAGGTATCAGAATTAATTTATTTTTGTCTGAGCACATGACACACATAAATGGAAGAAGACATTTTTTTCTGACTTCTGTGCCCATTTTTGTAACTTAGGCAAAAGATGAGACTTAGTACCCTTACTACAGAATTCATCACGAAGAAGTAATTAGATACTCAGGCCCTTCTGATGAAAACAATCAAAAGATAGGTGAAATTGAAAAATAACTATTAACTGAGCTAGTGATAAAAATAATCTGCAGGAATCAAAAAACAAAGTGATGGGGTAATTACGAGAGATAAGCAAACATCAAAGACTTCCCACTGCTGGTATTTTCTGACCCTAGCGACCTTTAAATTCTCTTCCAGCAGCTGAATGGAATGGTATGCAGGAAACAGGTGCTAAAACTTAGGGCCCACTCAAGACAGGGAGGACAACAGGCAATATGAGCATGAAGCCGAGAGCTCCAAAGAGTTTCTCTTCAATGTAAAAGGGAACCAGTAATAATCCCACACTACAAGAAACAGCAAGAAAACTTGCTTGACTTGTCCTTGGCACTTAGGAGTAGAGACAGGAAGAAAGAAGAAGTATCTTCCAAAACTCTTAACTATAACTAGGCCCTTCTAAAAGTCTGTGACCCAAATTTCCACAAACTGTGATCAAAAAAAAAAAAACCCTCAGTAGAGAATTCAAAGAAATCCTAAATTCAGAGTGCCCTCCTTCCACCTCTTCTACTCCACAAAAGGCAGAATCACAAATTCACTCTGGAATGAGATGAATTCAATCCACCCACAAAGAATTCCTACAAGTACAATGCCAAGAGATTTGAATTCATAAATCAAAAATTACAAAAACACACAGGAAAAGAAAGCCCCATGAATAAGAGCCCCATGAAGAAATGCAGACAGCAGAATGAAACTCAAAAAGTTACTGACAGGCACAGGATGTAAAACAAATGTCTAATATGTGTCAACAAATGACAATGAATTGATTGTAAGAACAAAGATGAGACTCTAAGCAGATGTTTAAAAAGAACTAAATACAACTTCAAAATATAAAAGTTGCAAAAGCTGAAGTAAAAACTCAATGGTGTGGCCAGGCATGGTGGCTCCAGCCTGTAATCCCAGCACTTTGGGGAGGCCAAGGCAGGTGGACTCAGGAGATCAAGACCAGCTTGGGCAACATGGCAAAACCCCGTGATATGGTTTGGCTCTGTGTCCCCACCCAAATGTCATCTTGAATTGTACTTCCATAATTTCCACATGTTGTGGGAGGAACCTGGTAAGAAATAATTTCAATCATCGGGGTGGTTCCCCCATACTGTTCTCGTGGTAGTGAGTAAGTCTTACGAGATCTAGTTTTATCAGGGGTTTCTGATTTTGCATCTTTCTCATTTTCTCTTGCCACCGCCCCATAAGAAGTGCCTTTCTCCTCCTCCCATGATTCTGACCCCTCCCCAGCCATGTGCAACTATAAGTCCAATTAAAACTCTTTTTCTTCCCAGTCTTGGATATGTCTGTATCAACAGTGTGAAAACGGACTAAAACACCCCATCTTTACCAAAAATACAAAAAATTAGCCAGGCATGGTGGTACGCAACTATAGTCCCAACTACTCGGAAGGCGGAGATATGAGGATCACATGAGCCTGGGAGGTGGAAGTTGCAGTGAGCCGGCAGCGCGCCACTACAGCTTGGATGACAGAGTGAGACCCCATCTCAAAATAAATAAATAAATAAACATTAAAAAAATTTTTTTTTTAGTGGATGTGCTTAAGAACTAAACAAGGTTAATATCAGACAGTATTTTTTAGCCAATATTCCTGTCAATGTAAGGTTATTAATGAAAACTCAAGTTTCATTAAAAACAGGAAACGTGGCCAGGCACGGTGGCTCACACCTGTAATCCCAGCACTTTTGGGAGGCTGAGGCAGGCAAATCAAGAGGTCAGGAGATTGAGACCATCCTGGCTAACACGGTGAAACCCCGTCTCTACTAAAAATACAAAAAAATTAGCCAGGCGTGGTGGCGGCGCCTAAAGCCCCAGCTACTTGGGAGGCTGAGGCAGGAGAATGGCATGAACCTGGGAGGTGGAGCTTGCAGTGAGCTGAGATTGCGTCACTGCACTCCGGTCTGGGTGACAGAGTGAGACTCCATCTCAAAAAAAACAAAACTAAACAAAACAAAAAACAGGAAATATTTTACAGAGATTTCACGGGAGAATGGATCCATTACAGAACTGCTGTAGAGAGACCACGGTATACCACAAGTAGCACTAAACTAGTAAAGCTACAGACTTGAGTCTGGTCTTGGCCATGACGTTAAGTTGGAAATGACTTGAGACAGATCATTCTCTCCAGACCTCAGTTTCCTCAGATGTAAAACTTCTGTCTATAGTACCTTCCATCCCCACATTTCCAGCAACATATGAATTTTACGGCTCTTCCAATCTCATTAAAACATTAAATATACAATGTTGGATAGTCTATTAAAAGTCAAACATTAACAAAGTCCTGAATGAGTTAGGAAATAGCATCATATCCTCAACAACAGCTGTCCAATACTAAGAATTTGTAGGCTGATATGGTTTGGCTCTTGTCCCCACCCAAATCTCATCTTGAATTGTAGCTCTCGTAATTCCCACGTGTCGTGGGAGGGACCCAGTAGGAGGTAACTAAATCATAGGCATGGGTTTTCCCATGCTGTTCTCGTGATAGTGAATAAGTCTCATGAGATCTGATGGTTTTATAAAGGGCAGTTCCCCTGCACACGCTCTCTTGCCTGCCACCATGGAAGACATGCCTTTGCTGATCCTCTGCATTCCACCATGATTTTAAGGCCTACCCAGCCATGTGGAACTGAGAGTCCATTAAATCTCTTTTTCTTTATAAATTACCCAGTCTCAGGTATTTCTTCACACCAGCATGAAAATGGACTAATACACAGGCAATGGGGCAAGTATCTCCTTCAACTTACCTAGTATGAATTCTTGAAAAGATGAGGGCTTGTTCTTTTCACACCCAGAAATCGCCATCCAAGTGAAATAATAATAGGCTGAAATTACAAAGATACCCTTGGCCTATTATTTTGATAATATAAAAGTAACTATATATTAAATGTTGTGAGCAACCCAAAAATATCTGCAAATAGGAAAAAAGTAATCTGGGAGATGGCTATCCTGCAATTAAATAATTTTTACATAGTCAACCATGGAAAACATATAACTATCTACCTTTCACTCCTTTCACTCTGCCATTATGAAAAAGATAAAAATTACACAAAAGTAAACTGAAAACAATTAATTCAATCTGGAATTAATGTAATTCCTTAACTTAAAAATCTCCTGGCCCACAACATCTACATCTAAAACTAGATTATGGCTAAAACATGGTGTCTATGAGGATATGTCATTTTGAAAAGTTATATTCAGTATATACTGTTTCAGAAAGTACAGAACAGTACACCTTACCAAGAAATTAAAAATGATGAAAACACAAAAGAATGTGCATCTATCAAAATAAATAAATAAATAAAAGTAATTTTGAAAATTTTTAAAAAAAGAATGTGCATCTATCATTTGGAAAATGTATTTAAATAGTTAGCCAAACTATTAGTTTCCACACAACTTTAACACACATAAAGAGAAAATTCAATACACTGTTCCAGTTTCATGTTTCAAATCATATTTTAGAATGCAGTGTGTATCATTTTAAGTTAGATCAGGTCAGTACACAAAGGAGAACTGCCAAATCAGGCAGGAAAAGCTTCCCGGAGGTGGGAAAAGCATGTGACTTGGTAAAATAAGAAAAGTTCTGGAGGCACAGGAAGCAGCCCATGTGAGGGTGTAAGGGTATAAACACAACAAAGAAGTGAATGTGAGCTGTAAAGATGAATCCAAAGTATAAAGGTGAAACAAGTTTATCTCATAGATGAAAAAGGGTGAAGAGTCAAAGAGAAGGCTTAACCCTCATACCTGTTCTAGAAAACACCATGTGCCCTGAAACCAAATCAAAGGCAATGAAAATATTTATGACAAAACACATTATATCTACACAATGAGTCTGAGGAATCATAAAAAGAGTATCAAAGCAGTAGGCCTCGGGATATGTGAAATTCAGTATCTGACTACCTGTGTTCTCTCTAGCCCTGTGCTAGTAATTGGAGAACATGATTTTTAAAGTGTGGCACCCATTAGTGAGTGGTGAGGTCTTTGCAGTGGACCAGTACCATCTTCTTTTTCAGTAAAACAGATCAGATACACATCTTTATTAGGAGTAAACAAAGGCTTCTCAAACTTTTGTTTCAATATGGAAATATAAATGTATGTACTGGGTCTCATTTCTCAATGTAGGTTGAAATTTTTTATATTTTATATACAAAAGCATAAGAAAAATGTCAAAATCATAATTCAACTGGGGAGTAGACAGTGAATAAAAATTAGCTTTTCATGATCACATATAAATAAAAATCAATTTAAAAATAAATTTAAAGATACAGAGATAAGAGAATAAGTGTCCAAACTATGTCACAACACACGATGTACTATAGCAAGTCTGGACAGGAACAACACTGAGTGCTGGAGAACTTGGAAAAGCTTCACAAACAGATGGAACTCAGAGTCACTTACAAGATGGCCAAATAGGAACAGCTCTGGTCTACAGCTTCCTGTGAGATCGATGCAGAAGACGGGTGATTTCTGCATTTCCAACTGAGGTACCTGGTTCCTCTCATTGGGACTGGCTGGAGAGTGGGTGCAGCCCACAGAGGGCGAGCGGAAGCAGGGTGGGCTGTCATCTCACCCAGGAAATGCAAGGGGTCAGGGGATTTCCCTTTCCTAGCTAAGGGAAGCCATGAGTGACTGTACCTGGAGGAAGGGTACACTCCTGCCCAAATACTGTGCTTTTCCCATGGTCTTCGCAACTGGCAGACCAGGAGACTCCCTCCCATGCCTGGCTTGGCGGGTCCCACACCCAGGGAGCCTTGCACACTGCTAGCACAGCAGTCTGAGATTGACCTGGGACCCTGGAGCTTGGCAGGGGGAGTAGCGTCCACCATTGCTGAGGCTTGAGTAGGCAGTTCTGTGCTCACAGTATAAACAAAGCGGCAGGGAAGCCTGAACTGGGCGGAGCCCACTGCAACTCACCAAGGCCTACTGCCTCTCTAGATTCCACCTCTGGGGGCAGGGAATATCTGAACAAAAGGCAGCAGACAGCTTCTGCAGACTTAAACATCCCTGCCTGACAGCTCTAAGAGAGCAGTGGTTCTCCTAGCATGGCATTAGAGCTCTGATAACGGGCAGACTGCCTCCTCAAGTGGGTCCCTGACTGGGAGTGTAGCCTGACTGGGAGACACCTCCCAGCAGGGGCCGACAGACACCTCATTCAGGCGGGTGCCCCTTTGGGACAAAGCTTCCAGAGGAAGGATCAGGCAGCAATATTTGCTGTTCTGCGGCCTCCACTGGTGATACCCAGGCAAACAGGGTCTGGAGTGGACCTCTAGTAAACTCCAACAGACCTGCAGCTGAGGGGCCTGTGAGAAGGAAAACTAACAGAAAGGAATAGCACAAACAGAACCAAATGAGCCAGGCTTTGACTCTTTCTTCAGGGGTATTTTCATCATAGCTTTTCATGTTGGTACAATGAAAGCCCTGAACTACGAAGAGTAGGCATTTAAACGTTCCAACTACAGGCTGGGCAGGGCACTGAGTGACAGCCTTCAAACCAGAAGGCTACATTCCTGTCCCCATTCTAATATAAACTAAACTACTGAACCACTGCAATAAAACACTGCCTCAGTTTTCTCATCAGCAAGATGGGAGACCAGATTTGTAGCATCTATTGCAAACCCCAAATGCTACAATTCTAAAACAGCATCACTACTGTAGAGTTACCAAAGTTTAAATTTAGAACAAATAACTTTTTTTAAACATTTGAGCTCCAAATTACTAATCTGCAAAAAAAGGGCAAATAAGACTTGCAACACGGCCTGTTTCTGTGAAAAATGTATAGAAGATGTTCAGAACAAGGCCTGGCACAACAGGCCCAAAGCAAACTTCCTTTGCCCATCTTCCTCCATCCCAACTACAGTGCCATCTACTACTCTTTCCTTCGGATGAGTCTTTCAAAAAACACAGTCCTGACACAATTTCTGTGGCTGGGAGGGAAAGTATCTGGGGGTTCTGCACTGATCTGCGGTCATCCTAAGAATCTTGGGCTATACTTCCTCTAGTGGCCTCCTCTGTTTTTAACTATCCCATCGAAGTTAAAATGTGCACCATAAAAAGTAGAAAGGTCTAGACCTAAAACTGGCATTGCACCATTGCAGTACACGTGGCGGAAGCTTGCAAAAGCTTAAAATCAGAAATTGGCACAAAGCAAAGTGACCCTCGGTAAGATACGATATGGTACCAATGACACAAAAGGGAACAGAGAGGTTCAGTTGCCAACACTAATGGAGAAGTCAGAACATGTTGCTAACTCTGAGAGAAATGAAATATTGTACAACCAATTATCAAGCTCTAATAATCATATGATCAAAGGGCCTTTGTCTCTATTCCTCTCTATCACAAGTCTTCTGAAAACCACTTGTTTCGTTGCAGGAAGAAAGAGAAACAATATGAATTTGCTGTCCAGTAGTGTTTATGTTTGTGTATATATCCCATCCTCCCAACCTACCCTCCATATCACTCCTAAACATCTTCAACCTGATAGGGAAGATTTCTGGCAAGTTTTCAAAAACAGAATTTCTTCCCAGAAGAAATTAAAAGTAGTTTATTTCTCCTTCAGCTGCCACCACAGAAGCACATATGTAACATATTAAAACACATAAATTTCTCATCTAAGCAGTTCAGAAAAAATCCAATTCTATGATTAATCACTGGGCAAATAACTGCAAATCTAAATTTACTCAGAGGACTCCACTTATGTAATAAAAAACAAGTTACATATCTGAATCAATATTATAATTCATTGCTAAAATAACTAAACCAAACCAACAGGCATGCAATTTTAACTTTCAAAAATTCAAATGTCCACTAGAAACTCAATATTCCTATCTGACATATCAAAAGGCACAGTATTCCAATTATTTTATTCAGTATTTTCAATGAAGTTTCACCACATAATTCATGGCTAAATGTGTTACAGAGAATATTTAGAAAGAACAAAAGAAGATTCGGATTTACCTTAAGTCTTTTAACTCAGTTAAGATATGGAAATATAAGACCACTGGATGCCAAAAAACAAACAAACAAAAACCAAGCTTTTGATCTGTAAATGTTCACGATGAGACAATGAGCTACTGAAAGAAATCACATTACTTCATCTCTGTCAGAAGTGACAGTAGTGATAATACTGGCTTTTCCAAGAACCACTCTGTCAAGCCTTCACATTTGGCTTAACAATAACATCAAAAGGGAAATTCTCAAATATGACCAAACTCAGCATAACAACATACTTGAGTGTGCACAATGAAACTTCACAGATCCTACTTTCCTAACAATACAAAAAGCTTTCAAAAAATTAATAAAATACTCTCATGGATGCCAAACATTTAAAACATAACTATATCTGAACTCCGTAACTGGCACCTTACCTAAGGCAAAAAGGGGGCAAGATGTGTTTTTTCAGCATCTTCACGTTGTCTTCAATGCAGGGATTCACCCACTTTGGTGAACAAATTACAAGAAAGTTTCATCAAGCTCTTTCTACCATATTCTTGACAATTTCTGTATCTATTTCACCAAATAAGGTTTCAGCTCTATGAAAAGCAAGGATCCCTGGATTGCCACCCTGCATACCCTTCAGACACCTGACTTGGATAACAGATTTCTGTGATTATGCTCAATGAGAAAACCTGTGTTGATGTTTTTCCACTTATAAATACATGAACACTTCTATTTTTCCCAACACCTACGTTATAGTATAATAAAGTATCTGTAAAGTACCTACCACTCCTGAGAAGAAATCGCTATATAAATAAAAGGTATTATTAAGTTGAAGTGAAACCAAAATCAACAAATTACATTATGGACTGACTTAGTTTATAGTAACAGAGTTCATACTCCAGATTCCATATGCGAACTCTGACTCATCCTTTAATAAAAAGCAAATTATCATCAAACTTACATAGTTATATCAAATACTCAGAATATTCCATACACTTCAAACAAAAAAAGGTACTCATATTGTGAACTGTCTCAGAGTTCTTCATTTTCTTACCACAGTAAGAAAGTGACCTGTAGCTCTGTGTCACTGAGACAACAGGAATATTAAACCAGAGTTAAGTGAAAAGAATAAAGCAGCATCTCTGCCAGCCCTGTTTTCTAGACCTCGATTCCCCTGACCTATAAAATGTGGTTCTCCCTTACCATTTTCCAGCTATAAAACTGTGAAAGAACTGAAAACAACCTTTAAGTTCTGCAAAAATAAAAACCATTCTTAGCAACCACACCATCAACAGCTCAGAAAATGACAGTGTCACTCTAAAGATGTGCGTACGCCAGGTGCAGTGGTTCACGCCCATAATGCCAGCACTTTGGGAAGTCAGAACAGGAGGACTGCTTAAGGCCAGCAGTTCTAGAGAAGCCTGGGCAACACAGCAAGATGCTGTCTCTACAGAGGATGTTGTGGAGCATGTCTATAGTCCCAGCTGCTCTGGAGGCTGAGGCAGGAGGATCGTTAGGTCCAGGAGTTCGAGGCTGCAGTGAGCTATGACCTGGGCGACAAGAGTGAGACCCTATCTCTTAATAATAATAGAAAATAAAACGTATGCACAATTTTTGTGAAGGATGTTAGAGAAATGCTGCAAAGGACTTTATTCCATTAATGCAGTTTCAGTATCTTCAAAAACAAGAACAAAAAAGCACAACTGTTTGATAAATGGTGGGGAAGTAGAAAAAAACTGGCTGCAACTGGCGTGAAGTACGGTCACATCCAAAACATATCAGTGGAGTGACCGACATGGAAAATGGCAGAGTAGAAAGCTCCAAGGGTTAGTCCTTCCAACAAAACCATTAAGCTGAAAAATACATCAGAATCAACTATTCTGAACCTTAGACCCTCATCAGACATTAAACACCCAGGGCAGTGGTTGATGAAGGGAGAAGAGACCACAGCATGCAAACCAGCTACTATCCCCTACTCCTCAGCATCCCCAGAGGCGGGCACAGGACCACCTCCTAGAGCAGCTGCCTAGTAACAGGGCTGGCAGCGGGAGCCTTGCCCTTCAACAATTTCGGATTGTGCATTTTGCTCAGCCTGGCAGTAGCCTCGGGAAACAGCGCAGATGCTTGCTCTTGTTTCTATCCCCTTAGGCTGCAATCTTTCTTGTTTTTTTCCCTTTATTGAGGGGGATAGGGATCCAGACATTATACTAAATTTCTGTCAAGTCATAGTTGTCCAGAGATAGTAAGACAGAACTTCAGTGACCACAAACAACAAGGAATACAGACTTTGCAAAACTGGTTTAGAAAAGTCATTATACAAATGGATGACTGCAAGCCTCAAAAAAGCAATTACTGAGGAGGTGGAGAATCTGATTTTCAGAGTCACCACATTACAACATTCAAACTGTTCAGTTCTCACAAAAAAAAAAAAAAAAAAAAATCACAAAACATGCCAAAAAACAGAGGAAAATATGGTGTATTTGCAGGAAAAAAAGAATTTGACAGAAACCATCCCTGAGGAATTCCAGACACTAGAATGACTAGTCAAAGGTATTATTAAATCAGTTGTATCAAGGGTATCACACTGGGGCCCAACACAAGAGCTGAGCACGCTTACCTCCCCACAATTAATGTGGTTTTTTCAGTGAGTCACTTGTCGAAATCCCAAATTTCCTGGATGAAAACCATTTCTGCAGGGTTCAAATAAGGCCAAATCACAAGTCCGAAAAGATTACACAAGTATCACAAGTCCAAAAGATTAGCTAATTCTTGAAGGCAACAACATTTAAATTCCACCACTTTGATCAGCAAGCCATGACACTTAAAAAAAACAAGGGTGTCAGAAAAATTCTGGACAAAAAGATCAGTTCATGAAAGGAAGGAAGGAATAGTGTTGTGCAGCTACAGAAATAACAAGGGCTGAATGACACTCAAAGTTTATGTGTGGCATTTTCAAAATGCAGTAAAATTCATTTTTAAAAATAAACAGATTTATATACGTTAAACACAATTTGAATACTAATTCAGAACACAGGAAGCAATCAACATGGGAACTTGAGTGTGGGTACGTTACAAAGAAGAAAGGTAAGAACTGGTAAGAGACACTTTAGCCATGGTAGGCCAGAAGCCTGCGCAGGTGTGAAACCCTCCTGGTGAGTGGGTGAGCAGTGAGCGCCACCACCACTTCTCACACCACGTGACTCTGGGTGAGTCACTTTCTCAGTCTTAGTTTCCTCACCATCTCATATAGGAAAATACCTACTCTGCCTACCTCGGGGTTATGGAAATCCAATAGTGAATGTGAAAGTGCTGTAAAACGTAAAGCATTATGTAAAGCTATGACTAGAAACATGAGTCATTTAGATTTTTCTAAGTAATCATTTTATCAAAGTGAGCAACATGATGGAAACTTGCAGCAGTAGAGTGAAGTACCTTGTTCAAGTACACTTGGCTTTGAAAGCTACTACGTAAATAGAAGGAAAAGAGACCAATCTTTAACCTATGTAAAAGTCTGAGGTTAGCTTCCTATGGACAGTTAAAATATCAGAACAAGCACCAAATCCCTTTCATATGCTTTGTGTAAAACTTTTTATTTTATAAATACTGTAAGTTAATAATCTAAAAATAATCCAAACTGTAAAGTGAGTGTAAAACTCAAAGTATTATTCACCACTCCCTCCCTTAAGGTTCATTTCCCTGGAGACAACCCCATTAACAGTTTTAGTTCTTAATGATTATTATCATAACTTTAAATAATATATTGTATGCCTCAGTCAACAGCTCTTAATTCTGCACTTTGTAGGAAGAGAAACTGACACACTACCTCCCAACTCTCCTTTCACAGGCCACCTCCTAATTTTTATTACGTGTCATTGGGTAGAGTATTGTTCTAGTGCTTCTACTGGTTCTGCATCTAAATCTTTAGCTAGATTTACCAATTTTCATATAGCACGTAAGAAATCCGGCCTATGAAACAAAAGGAAATAAGCACATTTACCTTTCCTGCTATCCCTCATTTCCTCCACCTCTCAGCCACTTCCTCATATATTCAGGGATTATAACATTTATATTTGCTTCTATAATTATATCTTCCATGCTTTATCTTTGGTGTATTCAAAAAGCAATTAACTAGAAAGAGTAGATACTTGAAGGGTAGCTAATGTGTGCTAAGGAGATTGGCTTGTGAAGTAGAGAGGGGCCGGAAGAAATGTTAGCAACTTCAAACAAAAAAATTTTAGTTACACATGTTAAAAAACATATAGATTACTAGCAAAACGTAAACAAAATATCATTCCAATAAAAAGCAGTACAGGAAGGAAAAAAAAAAAATCAAAGGAACAGAAATACAGCCCTCACTCATTAAACTACTGCTCCTCAAAGGAGACTCTTCCATGTTTCAATCTCTTGGTTTTCCTCGAGTGTCTGGAAATCCCTGGTTGGCTGCTCAGCTTTGTGAACGAAAGATGGTTAGTGTAAGTATCTCATGAGGGTTTCCTCTGCATTTGCGTAGGTCTGGTTGTCCTAAAAGATCACTGGTTTCAAGTTCTACGTGTGTGTGAGGAGCTGGTGGGCACGTTAACAAGAGCAGTACTCTGAGGATAGGAGTGTCCTTCTCCTGTGTCTGCTGTAAAAACCAAAGTGCCATGAGCTCTTCTCTGCTCTCACCACTGTCATGCTCTTCTCAGATAAAAGATCACCCACTTTCTGGCAAGACCATGACTCTAGCCTTATCCTAAAGGTGAAAGCTTGGCATACTTTATAATATAGTTTAACAAGAATAATATTACTTCAAAGTAGTCTACTCTTCCCAGAATATAAATTATCATCTAAATTACATAAAAAGCTTTGCTACTACATCTACAATAATGGGAGGAATATATGGAGCTAAATCAATCTGATCAGAAACTCTCAGCCCACACCAAAGCAGGTTTCATTCAGACCACTATTCCAATAATAATCACTAACAATGTTTTCTTAAATACTACATATTGAAATGTAAAATATATATATATTTATATTCAGAAAAATGTTCTAATTTTATTCTAATTTAAAAAGCAATATTTGGGGCTGGGAGTGGTGGCTCATGCCTGTAATCCCAATGTTTTGGGAGGTCAAGGCAATAGAATCACATGAGCCCAGGAGTCTGAGAGCAGCCTGGGCAGCATAGTAAAATTCCATCTCTAAATAAATGAAAACATCAGCTGGGTGTGCCCATTAGGTGGTGTGTGCCTGTAGTCCTAGCTACTTGAGAGCCTGAGGCAGAAGGATGGCTTGAGCCCAGGAGTTCAAGGCTGCAGTGAGCTATGATTGTACCAGTGCACTCCAGCCTGGGTCACAGAGCCAGACCCTGTGAGAAAAATAAATGTTATTAGTCACACATTATGACTGAAATGTATGACTGCCCTATAAATGAAAAAAACTAAAGAAGCTCTCTCTATAGGGTTACTAACAACTTGTACGACAGAATTTGGAGAAAGGCAGCATAAAAAAGTGTTTTGATCAAAAGCAGTTCAATTTCTAAAATTTCTCTATCACATTTGGCTTGCCATATAAGCTCATTCTCTGGTATATTCTGAAAAGAGACACTGAAAAAGGGGAGAATAAGTCAGCAACTGAGAGGGTGGAAAAATAAAATTTCAATGAGTTTCAAGGTAGGAAAACATACTTCAACATGCCCACATAAAAGGTAAGCTTTCTCCCAAATCTGTCAGAAAAGAGAAGAGTTACTTTCTAATCAGGTCCCCTAAAGTCTTCCATATTACAAAATATACTCTCTTAACTACTTCATTTTGAACAACAAAGGGTTGTCCAAGGAAGCCCCCTGAGCCTAAAAACACTCAAACAAACAATTCTAGATGACATTAAAGAAGAAATTGAACATTTTATTAATTATGCCTAAAGATTTGATGTCACGATTGTACAAGATAGATGTCATAATAAATAAGCCATCTTCAACCAGTTTTATAAAAAGACTAGGTCAGTAATTAATGATCTATTAAGTGGAGATATTAGCAAACAAAAAAAAAGTCAATATTATAGAAATAGAAATGCTATCCCAAGCCACAGTACTCACTGACTGACACCATCAAAAATGAATGTTAAAGTTCTGTAAACAGATGTACACTCAAACGAAAGTAGACATGTTCTAACTAAATGTTTCACAGATGCTGAAAATACCTATGAACAGTTCAAATAAATATATATCCTGAAACAAGGCCAGGTGCTACGGCTCATGTCTGTAATCCCAGCACTTTGGGAGGATGAGGCAGGCAAATCCCTTGAGCCCAGAAGTTTGAGACCAGCCTGGGCAACATGGTGAAACCCCATTTCTACTAGAAAAACCAAACCAAAACAAACAAACAAAAAAAATTAGCCATCTGTAGTCCCAGCTACTCAGGAAGCTGAGGTGGAAAAATCAATACCTTAAACATCGAAGGCAGAGGTTGCAGTGAGCTGAGACCACAAAACCTGGGCAATAAAGCAAGACCCTGTCTCAGCTAAATAAATAATCTTAAAATGAATGAAAACATTTAGAATTTATTTTGTCTGATCTCAAATCTCTATCGTAACAACATTTATGTATTTTTTTAAGTAAACTTTAATTATATCTAAATCCCTAAACATTCATATACTCAAACGTTTAAATATTGGGTGTATGGAGGCTGGGCATGCTGGCTCACCCCTATAATCCCAGCACTTTCGGAGGCCGAGGTAGGTGGATTACTTGAGGCCAGGAGTTCGAGACTAGCCTGGCCAACATGGTGAAACTCCATCTCTACTAAAAATCCACAAAAATTTGCCAGGCATGGT
Source organism: Macaca mulatta (assembly GCF_049350105.2). NCBI lineage: Eukaryota > Metazoa > Chordata > Mammalia > Primates > Cercopithecidae > Macaca > Macaca mulatta. The sequence continues at coordinate 7,221,809 of NC_133422.1, forward strand.
AGCACAGGCCTGTAATCCCAGCTACTAGGGAGGCTGAGGCATGAGAATTGTTTGAACCAGTGTGGCAGAGGTTGCAGTATGCCGAGATCACGCCACTGCACTCCAGCCTGGGTGACAGAGTGAGACTCTGTCTCAAAAATAAATAAAATAAATATTAAAGAATATATAGATTACAAATCTGCTATTTTACATATGGATATATAACTACATATAAACTCTTACTGCCAGAAGCTAGCTAGGGAGGGGAGACAGCAGCAAAGAAGGAAAACATGCTTTCCTTTACTTCCCAAGTTGAATTTTAAAATATCCCATCCCAAAACATATGAACTTTGTTTTAACAGGGCTCATTTTACATAGAATTCAGGCAGCACCATGAGTTCTGCTGTAGGATTCTCAAATGACTCCTGTCCTGAGATCAAAATATTATTTTAAACAGACCCTAATTTTCTGTCACACTGCTGAAAGTGGGAGAGTAAGGTGATTACAATAAAATAAACCGCTTTCCATGTTCTGTTTAACCCACTGCCTTCCTTTCAAAACAAACTGTGACTGTTAGAGAAGCAACAAAACTTCAAGGCTCCTAAGTCCAAGTCTATAACAACAAGAAAACAGATCTTAATAAAGACCCTTGGCCAGGCGCGGTGCTCACACCTGTAATTACCCAGCACTTTGGGAGGCCGAGGCGACTGGATCACCTGAGGTCAGGAATTCGAGACCAGCCTGGCCAACATGGTGAAACCCCATCTCTACTAAAAATACAAAAATCAGCCAGGCATGGTGGTGCATTGCCTGTAATCCCAGCTATTCGGGAGGCTGAGGCAGGAGAATTGCCTGAACCCGGGAGGTGGAGGTTGCAGTGAGCCAAGATCACGCCACTGCCCTCCAGTCTGGGTGACAAGAATGAAACTCCGCCTCAACTAAATAAATAAATAAATAAATACCCTTTAGGTAATTCAAAAAAGTGAAATTCTTCTTCAATGGAGAGAATAGATAGGTAACTTATTCTAGATTAGTTTGTAGAGTCGACTCACATTAAATTAGAGAAGACAGACTTTTCTGACTTCTAAGTGTGTACTTATGTATAGCTTTCCAAATATGTACTGACTACCCACAAGGCACCACTAGGCTAAAACTTGAAATATGCATATGGTTCATATGCTCAGGGAGCATTCAGTATAAAAAAAGGAGAACCTAGATCAAACATATTAAAAAGGTAAATATACAATATTTAAGTAATAAAATGATATTCGGGATTTCCTCCTAAAGAACCTGGCAAGGTCTAAGTTAGAGGGAGTAAAAAAGACACAACATTGGTCAAGAGATGTTTTTTGCGTTAACTAAAGCGTGATAGGTACCTGGGTGTACATAATATTGTCTACGTCAATATACATTTAAGTTTTCCTATAATAAAAAAACACTAGATATGGTTAAAGCAAAATACATTATTAACTGCCAAATAAGTGACAAAGACAACTACTGCATTTGTTCAGAAAGAGATACCCCTTCACATCAGGTGATGTGTGCCAGTAGTCTTCCATATTACAAAATATATTCCCTCAATTCCTTCGTTTTAAACAAAGGGTTGTCCAGGAAGCCTCATGAGCCTAAAACAACCTCAAGTAAACAATAATTCTAGGTGTCGTTAAAGAAGAACTTGAACACTTTAATTATGTTTAGAGATATGTCATGATTATACATGATAGATGTCATAATAAATCAACCATCTTCAATCCGCTGTATAAAAAGACTGTCAGTTATCAATGATCTATTAAGTGGGGATATTAGCAAACAAAAAAAAATCAATTGTCAATAATACAGAAATGGATATGCTATCCCAAGCCACAGTACTGTGCTCACCATCAAAAATGAATTTTAAAGTGCTGTAAATAGATAGATGTATACTTAAATGAAAGTAGACATGTTCTAACAAACTATACTAGATTTCACACACAAATAATCACAAGTAAGATACCACACGATTAAACCTCAGTCAGAGGCTTCTCACTGAGAAGCTATCGTCAACGCGGTGCTGTGGTGGGCAGAAATTACAGTGTTCCCCCGCTCTCAGCCTGCTAGTATCCGTGCCTTTGTATAACGGCCTCCCTTGGAATATGGGCAGGACCTGTGAATTCCTTCTAACCAGTAGAAAATGACGAAGGAGATGGGATGTCACTGCTGTGACTATGTGACATTATATAAGACTCCATACTGCTGGTAGACTTGCTCCCTGACTCCCTCATTGGCTTGGAAGGAGCAAGCTGCCGTGCTGAGAGGGCTTATGGAGAGGGCCACATGGCAAGGACGTAGGCAGCCTCTCAGCACTAAGGGCAGCTGCCAACTGGCAACCAGAAAAAGCCCAGAGCCCTTAGTCTTAACAGCTGCAAGAAACACTCAGTGAGCCTGAAAGCAGATCCACTGCCAACTGCAACTGCAGATGTGGCCTAAGCCCTGGCCAGCTCACTGATTACAGCCTTGCAGAGGGCACGGCTTACCTACAACAGAAACTGTTAGATCACATGAGTTCACTTAAGCTGCTAAATTTCTGATTACTTGTTACACAGCATAGAAGAATATTACTACCATCCATTTAACTATAAACTTTTGCTCCTATATGGCAAACGTACTCCGAAAGGCTCAGGGAGCTGAGAGGCCAATGAAAGAGGCTAACAAATCCAGTTTCTCAGAAAGAAAAATATAACAGGGACTTATGAACAAGTCTATTAAAGGCCTGAAAATTCCAGGACAGGCTTAGATGGTAAATTTACGAACAAAAGCAATGTCTTGGCAGCTGAGAGATGGTGTATCCCCCGTATCACCCTCCAGAAAACACCCTTCACAGAGCAAGCTTTTAGGGCAAGCACATGTGCAGCTCGGCAGGCCTCAGGCTTTCTTAGGAAACTTGTGACCACTGGAGAGGTTAGATAAGCACCTCCACGAGGCATTATCAACACTACAGGCATTGTTTTTGACCTTGCTGTGGGAAAGCCTTTGTATGCAGGAGTCAAACCCTGGTCCATTATGACTGGTTTCACTTCAACATGGTGTCACTCTTGCATGTGACAGGCTATTTTCCTACAATTTTTCTCGTATTTTCAGTTTGAAAGCGCCACATTTGCTATGTTTCGGGTATTGTTTGCCTTTTTAGTTATTCTACGATTACTCCCTTTGAGTTTAAAGAAATATTAATTCTAGAACTCCAGGATACAAAAGAGAAACCCATATGCACCCTGTAACAGAGTGATCACACGTCCCACTTCGCCAGAAACAGTTTGCACCAGTTGTCATGGCATAATTAATAGCACGCCTTTCCACTCCCAAAGTGTCCCAGTTTAGACGGTAAGGTGTATGATCATTCAGCCTTATAATCGCATCTTATGTATTAACCAGTATCTTTCCAAAGAAGATTCTCATTCTTTTCAGTCTGTTACTACTGCATCCATTCCTAACATCAGTAACATTTTGCTGGACTTTTCCCAGATTTATGATTTCTTCGGGAAACCAGTTCAACATACAGATCAAGATACAATACCTAACATGCAGACACACTTAACAGAGTTTTCTATGTATCGATTCACGCCCTACCTTCATCTGAGTAATTAATTTCTATATGCTGATATACCCCATATTCCTACAATTGTAATTTTCCTACAGCTTACGCTACATACTAGCACCAAATTGTTTTTTAAAATAGTCACTCTTGGCTGGGTGTGGTGGCTCATGCCTGTAATCCCAGCACTTTGGAAGGCCGAGGCCGGAGAATCACCTGAGGTCAGAAGTTTGAGACCAGCCTGGGCAACATGGTGAAACCCCATCTCTACTAAAAATACAAAAATCAGCTGGGCATGGGGGTGTGTGCCTGTGGTCCCAGCTACTCAGGAGGCTAAGGCAGGAGAATCACTTGAACCTGGGAGGTGGAGGCTGCAGTGGGCCAAGACTGCGCCGCTGCAGTGAGCCGAGATCGCGCCACTGCACTCCAGCCTGGGAGAAAGAGCAAGATTCCATCCCCCCAAAATAAAAATATAGTCACTCTTGTATAAACTGATAATGAAAATAGAGCTCTCCTACAACAATTTCATACATGCAAGTCCCACCCTAAATTCTTTCATGTACAAATAAATGCAGGTGAAGTCACATACAAGTGCTAACATGTACTTGCCTAGACTGATTCACATATTTATTTTTAAAACATTTTCTTATATGGCCTATGTGTGCCAGGAACTATGCTAAGGACAGGTGATACAAAGTTATGACTTATCCTTACAGAAAAGGAAACAGAGGTTCTACCTTTGTTGTTCACAGACAATAAACAAGTGATAGAAAAAAGATGTTCTAACATACTTGTCTCTCAAAAAGGTTCTACTAATTACCCTCTGACAGACTTAAATACAAATTAAAACTGTACTCCCTATCTGCAAAATACATTACTATTGTACTTACATTAAAAATCACACTATGCAATACAAAAAGCTATTTACAAAGCCCATTTCAAGTTTCTCATCTAATGCAATTCTAATCCCCAAAATAGTTGTTTTTTTTTTTTTTAACTACATGTTTTGAGTAGGGCATAATAAAAAGTCATAAAACTCATGCAATGTCCCCTGAACACAAAAATGCTGTGTAGTGACTGGGAGGGAGCAGAATAGTGGTTTCAGAAGTACTGATGATGTTCTATTTCTTAATATTGGAGTCAGTTGCATAGGTGTAGTTTGTCTGAAAACTCATTGAAGTTTACATTTATGTGAAATTTTCATTTTCAATTCAGCACAGTTATGAAAACACACAGTCAAAACTTTTAGAATGTGAAATCTTAAATGTACATCAATACGGAATATTAAGCAAAGAAGTATTTTTCATGCTTCTATGCTTATAGACACTATAGGGCACAATAACAATAGTGTAATAGTCTAGGTACCATTTATTAAGCACCTAGGTTAGGCCAAGGACTCTACTAGGAACTTTCTATACATCATGTACCCTCAAAATAACTTTTTAAGATACTATCCTGATTTTATAAGTAACAAAACTGAAGTCTTCTCTGCAAGTCAGCACTTAGAATCCTAAACAGACCAGAAATTTGATTAATGTTATTCTTTCTTCATATATAAAGCAATTTTAGATATAATAAATTCAAAGATTTTAACTTAAAATTCCAATTTTTCAAAGTGCTAAATATTCACTTGCTCTAACAAGAGATTAGAGTTGACAATTATGTCCAAGTCAGCTGACAATGACTCTCCAGTCAAAATAACACACTAAAACTAGAGTATTACTGAACTTCAGAAACATCACACAAGAATCTCTGTAAAGCCTTTTGTAGTTTTCCAATTAAAAAGATAGAAGACGCATAGAAGGAAAAAAAAACACTGAGGTTAATGTGATTTGAAATTTTCAATGTGGCCGGGCGCGGTGGCTCAAGCCTGTAATCCCAGCACTTTGGGAGGCCGAGATGGGCGGATCACGAGGTCAGGAGATCGTGACCATCCTGGTTAACACAGTGAAACCCCATCTCTACTTAAAAAATACAAAAAACTAGCCGGGCGTGGTGGCGGGCGCCTGTAGTCCCAGCTACTCGGGAGGCTGAGGCAGGAGAATGGCGTAAACCCAGGAGGCGGAGCTTGCAGTGAGCTGAGATCCGGCCATTGCACTCCAGCCTGGGCGAAATAGCAAGACTCCGTCTCAAAAAAAAACCAAAAAAAAACAACAAAAAAAGGAATTTTCAATGTGAAGTCACTTTTTTTTTTTTTTTGAGATGGAGTCTTACTCTGTCACCAGGTTGGAGTGCAGTGGCACAATCTCAGCTCACTGCAAACTCCACCTCCCCAGTTCAAGCAATTCTTCTGCCTCAGCCTTCCAAGGAGCTTGGACTACAGGCGTGCACCACCACGTCTGGCTAATTTTTCTATTTTTAGTGGAAATGGCTTTTACCATATTGGCCAGGCTGGTCTTGAACTCCTGACCTCAGGTGATCCGCCCACCTCAGCCTCCCAAAATGTTGAGATTACAGGCGTGAGCCACCATAACTGGCCATGAAGTCACTTTAAAACATTTCCTTGCTATGTCCACTAAAAGGAATGTATGATTAAAAACCATGACACTTCCATAGTAATGAGCACACATACGGCCCGCATCTTGGTTTCTAAATATCATTCTCCACTGAAAGAAATCAAGACACTTTAGAATGTAAGGCTGGAGAAAGGAAGATACAAGATGATTCTGTCTTATACCAAGAAGTTAGAAAGTGCTCAAAAAATGATAAAAACGTGACAAACACAGGAGCCAGCTTGAAGCTACTGGTCCCATCAGTAACAATTTGGGTATCAAAATCAATGATGATGATGAGTCATATGAACAAAACAAAAGTCCATGCTGCTCTAAAAAATACATGAATAGAAAGAAAGGAAGTATCTTTCATGCAGTAGAATGCCAACTGAAACACAGAGAAGGAATGACAGTCCTACTGCTACTACAGGTTGGGCATCCCTAATTGGAAAATCTGAAATCCAAACTGCTCCAAAATCTGATTTTTTGAGTGCTAACATAACACCACAACTGGAAAATTCCACACCTGATCTCAACTGATGAGTTGAAGTCAAAACACAATGACAGGCTGGGCATGGTGGCTCACGCCTGTAATCCTGCACTTTGGGAGGCCAAGGCAGGAGAATCACCTGAGGTCAGGAGTCTGAGACCAGCCTGGGCAACATGGTGAAACACCGTCTATTCTAAAAAAAAAACCAAAAACAAAAATTAGTTCGGCGTGGTGCACGATGGCATGTGCCTGTAGTCCCAGCCACTTGGGAGGTTGAAGCAGGAGAACTGCTTGAACCCAGGAGGCAGAGGTTGCACTGAGCTGAGATCGTGCCACTATGCTCCAGCCTGGGTGACAGAGCGAGACTCTGTCTCAAAAAAGAAAAACAAAAACCACACACATACGCAATGACAGTATAGACAGTGAAAAGCCTGGCAGGCCAGTAAAAATGTAAAAAATGTATAATGTGAATCTAATCATGAAGAAACAGCAGCCAAACCCAAACTGAGCAATAGTATACCAAACAATCGACTTGTACTCCTCAAAAATGTGCAAGTCGATAAAGATGAAGAAAAGCTGAAGAATAATGATTAAAAGACACTAAAAATATATGACAAAGATAATGCATGATAATCTTTGATACTGGGCATTATTGAGATAACTGATTAAATTTTCAAAATAGGCTGTGCATTAGATGACAGTATTGATTTTTTAAATTACACCATGTTTATGAAAGAGAATATCCCTGTTATTGGGAAATGTGCACTTAAGTTTTTACGAATGTACACACAAATAAATATTTGTCAAGTAAATTTAGCAAAATACAAATAATCAGTGGATTTGGGTAAAAGATATTTGGGAACTTCTTGCATTTTTCTTGCAATTTTTCTGTAAATTCAAGATATATCAAAGAAATTACAGTAGTCAGTTTGGAGGGGCTTCCACTGGCAAAATCGAAACTAATTTGAACATCAAAAAGAATGATTATTATTTATTATCAAAAAACTGTAACACTGAATAAACAAAACTCTATTGTGACACAAAAAAGAAGTGGAAGAGGCAGGGCACAGTAGCTCTTGTCTGTAATCCAAGCACTTTGGGAGGCTGAGGCAAGTTGACCACGAGGTCAGGAAATCGAGACCATCCTGGTCAACATGGTGAAACGCCATCTCTACTAAAAATACAAAAATTAACTGGGCATGGTGCCGCACGCCTGTAGTCCCAGCTACTCGGGAGGCTGAGGCAGGAGAATCGCTTGAACTGGGGAGGTGGAGGTTGCAGTGAGCCAAGATCACGCCACTGCACTCTAGCCTGGCAACAGAGTGAGACTCCGTCTCAAAAAGAAAAAAAAAAAAAAGAGTGGAAGAACAATGTCGTAGTAGTCAGCTTGGAGGGTTTCCACTGGCAAAATCAAGAATAATTTGAACATCATCAAAAAGAATGACTGTAATTGATTATCAAACAACTGTAACACTGAATAAATAAAAATCTATCATGACACAAAAAAGATGTAGAAGAACAATAAAGGGGAAAAACTCATTCACAGCACGGGTAGGGAATATCACATTGATTCCTTATTCTAAAAACTGGCAACTGAGGGCTTCATTATCTACGTTGCCTTTCCTGAAGACGCAATAGTTCAACACCAGTTAATGAGAAAAAGTTATTCTTTACAGAGGAATACCTAGTAATAAATATGAAAAACATAACAGAATTGGAAAAACACCATTTTGCAGGACCCAACAAAAGAACTGTAAGTGCCCTAATCATCAATGGGTGGGCTGGAGAACAAGCTATTGGTCAACTGCCAAATCCCTCAGATTACATGGTAATTGCAAAGTGAAATATTTCCCTTATGATGAAGACACTGGCGGTCTTCACTTGAATCAAATTATCAAATTCAGCATCACAGAGTGGTAACAACTGTCATCAGGTTCCACATGATAATCTGCAATATGAAGAACACAGTATCACTTAACAAAGTATTCTTCCCCAAAAATGTTTACTCTCAGTCTAATCAAGCCTTTAGACCTAATTCCCACTTTAGAGAAAATATAATGGATACAAGAGCAAATTAAAAGACACCATAAGGAAATGTTCAGACAAATCCAGATAGTTTCATTCAATGAGACAATCAGTCTTATCTGTTCAAAAAGTCAGAGGCAGTCCAGGCGTGGTGGCTCATGCCTATAATCCCAGCACTTTGGGAGGCCAAGTTGGGCAGATCACCTAAGGTCAAGAGTTCGATACCAGCCTGGGCAACAAGGTGATACCCTGTCTCTACTAAGAATACGAAAATTTGCCAGGCATTGTGGCACGTGCCTATAGTCCCAGCTATTCGGAAGGCTGAGGTGGGAGGATCACTTGAGCCCAGGAGGCTGAAGTTGGAGCCGAGATTGCACCACTGCACTCCACCCTGGGTGATAGCGTGAGACTCAGTCTCCAAAAAAAAAAAAAAAAAAAACCGTGTCTGTCAAATGTGGTAGCTCACACCTGTAACCCCAGTGCTCTGGGAGACAAAGGTGGAAGCATCACTTCAGCCCAGTTTGAGACCACCTGGGCAACACAGTGAGACCCCTACCTCTACAAAATAAATAAATAAGTAAAGTATTAGCCAGGCATGGTGGTGCATACCTGTAATATTAGCTACTCAAGAGGCTGAGGCAGGATGATTGCTTGAGTCCAGGAGGTCAAGATGCAGTGAGCTATTAGTATTATCACACCACTGCACTCCAACCTAGGCAACAGAGCAAGACTCTCTTTAAAAAAAAAAAAAGAAAAAGAGTTGGTGGGTCAACTTGAGACTGCAATATATTTAAAGACACTAAAGACTAAGTATGAGAAATGTAAATACATTTAGCAAAGTAGATAAATTAAAATTTAAAAAGTAATAAAAGAGACTAAAGAGACATAATCACACGCGTGAACCTAGATGGAATGACTGTGGTTCGAAAAAACAAAACAGAAAGACCACAGAAAACTTGTTTTTGGAAGTTTTTTTTTTTTTAATTTTTTTAAAGAAATTGGGAGGAGCTGGGCACGGTGGTTCCTGCCTGTAATCCCAGCACTTTGGGAGGCAGACAGGCAGATCCCTTAAGCCCAGGAGTTCGAGACCAGCCTGGGTAATAGGGCAAAATCCTGTCTCTACAAAGAAAACAAAAATCAGCCAGGCGTGGTGGCATGTGCCTGTAATCCCAGCTACTCAGGAGGTGGAGGTGTGAGAATCACCTAAGCCCAGGATGTCAAGGCTGCAGTGAGCCAGGATCACACCAGTGCGTTCCAGCCTGGGCGACAGAGTGAGACCCTGCAGCAGAGGGGACTTGAACACAAGTCTTGGGCTCTGTATCAAAGGTAGCCCTCCCACTCTTCACTGAACCTCCCTTCCTTTCCTCCCAAATTGCAGGTCTCTTCAACGATAGAAGCGTAAGGTATTTCCCAGTCAGTTTCCTTCTTGAAGAATGACAGGTGGCAAAAAACACAAAATTTTGGACCACGTTTTTCTCCATATGGGAATGATAGCCCCTAAGAATCAATTTATCTCCATAATGTTGAACCATAGTAATAATAGTGCTAAAACACACCTTACCCATTTGGCTAAGAAATTAAACATTGTTTCCATGGAATGTGAATGATTAGCTCCCAACAACGGACTTTAAAAAATCATCTTTAGAAATCAGTCAGTCAGGCTTCCTGCATAACCATTTTCTTCCAATGCCTGTTATCCCAGTTTAGCAGCTTTTCAGTTAGAAAAACGTTTAATAATAACCTTAAACTCAAACTAGCTCCCACATTAACTTCAATCTAAATTATTATCCTCAAGGAGTTCATTTAGAATCTGCTCATCACTGTGAAATACCATGATCTCAGATTTGGTTCCCCTGCAATACTCATTTGTCACTTTTTTAAAGGTCTAGTTGTCCTAAAGTCCCTTCTTTATCAACAAAAGTCTGTAATTCTGTACCACAAAATTTTGTTATCAATAGAGAAAATGAGAAACAATGAAAAGAAATGTGTCTTGGTCCCCAAGAGGTTACAAAATAGAAGAAAAGCAAAAACAATCTGAGAGTACTAGCCCTTATAATTAATGAAATTCTCTACAAAATATTGTTAAGAAAATATTTAACGATCCAGATTTTGTTTTAAAAATCATGTTTGCCATAAACAAACTGAGGGCACACTCACAATATCAGTTACAAGTAATTATTAACGGGTTACAGATAACTTTCAGTTTCTTCTTTACACCTTTTTACACATCACATTACACACTGACTATACTTCTTTTATAATCAACAAAACAATAAAATTTATTTAAAAGTACCTATGTAATAGGCTAGGCACAACGGCTCACCCCTGTAATCCCAGCACTTTGGGAGGACAAGGTGGGCGGATCACTTAAGGTCAGGAGTTCGAGACCAGCCTGGCCAACATGGTGAAACCCTGTCTCTACTAAAAATACAAATATCAGCCAGGTGTGGTGGCTGGTAAGTGTAGCCCCAGCTACTCGGGAGGCTGAGGCAGGAGAATTACTTGAATCCATGAGGCAGAGGTTGTAGTGAGCCAAGTTCACGCCACTGTGCAACAGTCTCGGCAATACAGCCAGACTCTGTCTCAAAAAAAAAGCACCTATGTAATAATGCACAGGGTTAAAGGCTAGGGGTGTAAGGTAGGGAGGGGAGTGAGCAGTTATGGAGAGGACAGAATCAAGCAATTAGTTAACTACGCCCACTTCTAGGAAATGTCAGCCATTATAAGATTAATGCAAAATTAACTTAGAAATTCCACCACTGCAGAGCTCCAATGTTGGCTTATAAGCAGGTTTAGAGTTAGTTAAAAAGATCCCTAAAATGAACCAATTGCTACTCCTCTTGAAAAAGTATCATTTCCTAATTTCCTACCTTGTTTCAGAAAGCACTTAAGATGGCAATATTCCTTTAATTCATCCATTATGCATTGGACTATGCAACCCCTCCTCTAAATAAAGATAACCTGAACTCCTAATCTTCAGTACTTCATAATATAACCTTATTTAGAAATAGTCTTTACAAAGATAGTCAAGTTAAAATGAGGTCATGAAGGTGAGCCCTAATTCAGTATGACTGGCATCCTGCTATTACAAAAAGGGGAAATTTGGACACACACACACAGGGAAGACATGAAGAGACACAGGGAAAAGAGGGCCATCTACAAGCCAAGGAATGCCTGAGGCTGCCAGAAGCAAGGAGAGAAGCCTGGGGCAGATCCTTCTCCAGCACCTTCAGAGGGCATGGTCCTGGCGAGACGCTGATTTTGGACTTCTGGAATCCAGAATTGTATGATCAATTTCTGCTGTTTAAGCCATTCAGTTTACGGTATCTGTTAGAAAAGACCCTAGGAAACTAATACACCATGGTATAAACTCCACGTAGCCTACACCCTCAGAGCCACTGCCTTTTTAAAGAGCTAGCGTTGCACAATTTTACATGTAGAATAATACCCAATCTAAGCGAAACACAACTCAGGAAAGGAATGCATATCGCCATTTTATTTTAGTTTGTTTCCAATTTAGTTATAAATGTCTTCTATGAGAATGCTTGTAATATAGTAATAAATTATCAGCTGAGATATAACAATTATGGATTAATCTAAACATTCTAGCTAACAAAGTTGACACATTATAACTGAGGTGTCCACAGTTTTTTAAAAAAAACTTAACTGAAAAATATAGGCATTTAGCATAAACTAGAATTTAAGAATACATGTCATTTAAAAAAGAAAAAAAAGTGTATGTCATAAGCACAAAAACATCAACAAATAAAACACTTGATAATAAAATGCTGAAAGTCAAGACAAAAAGACATAGCAAGAAAACAGGATGCATCACTTATAAGGGAAACTCCAGTTAAGACAAAAAGCTGACTTCTAAGTAGAAACCCTGGTAGCTATGAGTCAGTGGGGTAACGTATTCAAAGCGCTCAAAGAAAGGAAACAAAAAAAAACTGTCAACCAAGAATGCTGTATCTGCCAATGCTTCCATCTAAATGTGAAATAAAGACTTTCCCATAAGGGCATGGTGGTTCACACCTGTAATCCCAGCACTCTGGGAGGCTGAGGACAGAGGGTCACTGGAGCCCAGTAGTTCAAGACCAGCTTAGGCAACACACGGGGACACCATCTCTACAAAAAAATTTAAAAATTAGCCAGGCGTGGTGGTGTGCACCTGTAGTCCCAAGCTGCTCAGGAGACTGAGGTGGGAGAATCACTTGGGCCCAAGAGGCTGAGGTTGCAGTGAGCCATGATCGCACCACTGCACTCGGCAACAGAGCGAGACCTATCTCAAAAAAAAAAAAAAAAAAAAAGACTTTTCTAAAACAAAAACATAACAGAAGTTGTTGCTATGCTAGCAGACATACCTTACAAAAAATACTAAAGAAAGCTGTTCAGGCTAGAAGCAAGTGTTCTCAAACAGTAAGTCAAGTCCACATGAAAAAACATACAAGAGTACCTGTAACAGCAACTGTTATTATAAAGGACACTGTAAATGTGGATTTTTTTCTTTCTTCTCTTGATTTAAAAAGCAACTGTATAAAACTATATATATATTATGGGTCAGGCGTGGTGACTCATGCCTGTAATGCCAGCACTTTGGGAGGCCGAGGTGGGCAGTTCACGAGGTCAGGAGTTCGAGACCAGCCTGATCAACACAGTAAAACCCTGTCTCTACTAAAAATACAAAACCTAGCCAGGCGTGGTGGCAGGCGCCTGTAATCCCAGCTACTCAGCGGCTGACGCAGGAGAATTGCTTGAACCCAGGAGGCGCAGGTTGCAGTGAGCCAAGATAGCACCACTGCACTCCAGCCTGGGTGACAGAGTGAGACTCCATCTCTAAATAAATAAATAAATAAACAATAAATTTATATATATATATTATAAATAGTAACAGTACAGAAGAAGTAGGCTGAAATGGGCTAACATAAAATATCAATTGAATAAAAAAACCAGAATCACAGAATCATCTTAATTCAAACACACACACACACACACACACACACAAATCAAGTGACAAAATCCAACACCTTGTCATGATAAAACACTCAACATGACAGAAATAGAAAAGAATTCCTCTCTGAATACAGTAAAAATTGTATTTACGGGCAGAATACAATGGTTCATGTCTGTAATCCCAATGCTTTGGGACGCTGAGGAGGGCAGATCAATTGAGCTCAGGAGTTCAAGACCAGCCTGGGCAACATGACAAGACCCCATCTCCACCAAAAATACAAAATATTAGCCAGGTGTGGTGGCACACGCCTGTAGTCCCAGCTACTCAGGGGACTGAAATGGAAGAATCGCTTTCACCCGGAAGGCAGGGGTTGCGGTAAGACAAAATCACAGCACTGCACTTCACCTGGGCAACAGAGCAATACCCTCTTAACAAAAGAAAAGGTTAACTGACGGAATTAAGAAAATAAAAGAGGAAAGGAGCTCCTCAATCTGACAAAAGGTATCTATAAAAAATTCACAGCTAATATCTTACTTAACAGTGAAAACACTGGATGCTTTTCCCCTAAGATTAGGAAAAAGACAAGAAAATTCCCTCTTGTTAATTTCTATTCAATACTGTACCATAGGTTCTAGCCAGAGCAGTTGGAAAAACAGGCAACCAAATTTGAAAGGAAGAAGTAAACCTATCTTTATTTGTATGTAACATGATCTCATATACAGAAAACCCTAAAGAATCCACTAAAAAATTACTACTAGAATAAATGAGTTCAGCAAGGTTGCAGGTTCTAAAATTAATACACAGCAATCAATTGTATTGATCTCATAAAACTATGGAGTAGAATAGTGGTTACTAGAGTAGAGGCTGGAGATGTGGGGGGTGGGAGGAGTAGCCAAGGGTTGGTTAATGAATACAAAATTACAGCTGGATAGGAGGAATAAGTTCTAGTGTTCTACAGCAACAGTCCCCAATCTTTCTGGCATGAGGAACCAGTTTTGTGGAAGACAATTTTTCCATGGACTAGCGGGGGATGGTTTCAGGAGGAACCTGTTCTCAGATCATCAGGCATTAGATTATCATAAGGAGTGTGCAACCTAGATCTCTCGCGTGCGCGGTTCATAACAGGGTTCACAATCCTGACAATCTAATGCCACTGCTGATCTGACAGGAGGCGAAGCTCAGGCAGTAATGCTGCTCACTGGACACTCACCTTCTGATGCACAGCCCCATTCCTAACAGGCCACTGATCAGGGGCTGGAGATCCCTGTTCTATAGCACTGCAGGGTGACCATAATTAACAACAATTTATTATATATTTTCAGATAGATAGAGGAGCAGATTTTGAATATTCCCAGCACAAAGAAATGATCAATGTTTGAAGTGATGGATATGCTAATTTCCCAATTTGATCATTACACATTGTATACATGTATCAAAATATCACACTATATCCCACAAATATGTACAATTATGTCAATTTAAAATAATAAAAGCAAAAAATTAACTGCATTTATATAAGGTTATCCTGAAAATCTGAAAATGAAAATAAGACAACTCCATTCACAATAGCATTCAAAATGATTTAAATAAGTAGGAATCAATTTAACAAAAAAAGAGAAAGACATATAAAAGAGAAAAACATTTCAGAGTTTCAAAACTCTGAAAACTACAAAATATTACTAAAAGAAATTATAGGAAATTTAAACAACAGAAAAAAAAATACCATGTTCACAGACTGGAAGACTTTAACACTTAAAATGGTAATACTCCACAAACTGATCTACAGGCTCGATGAGATCCCCATCAGAATCCCAGCTACTTTTATGGAAACTGACAAGCTGATTCTAAATTCATATGGAGGTCGGACCCAGTGGCTCACCTGTGTAATGATCACTTAAGTCCAGGAGTACGAGATGCAATGAGCTATGATTGCAATCATGACAGTGTGGTACTGGCAGAGAGGCAAACATACAAATCAATGAAATAAAATTGAGGATCCAGAAACTCATACATCTATGGTCAAATGATTTTCAACAAGGGTGCCAACTCCAAACGACAGAGAAAGAATAGTCTTTTTAACAACTGGCGCTGGGACAAATGGACAGTCACATACAAAAGAATGAAGTTACCTTTACCTCAAACCATGTACAAAAAACTAACTCCAAATAGATCAAAGAAGTATATGAACAGCAACACCCAGAAAACTCTTAAAAGAAAAACATTGGATTTGGCAAAGGATTGACATGGGATTTGGCAAAGGATTATAAAATATGAATATGACACCGAAAGCATGAACAACAAAAGAAAAAACTCAGGCCAGACGTTGTGGCTCACACCTGTAATCCCAGCACTTTGGGAGGTCGAGGTGGGCAGATCACTTGAGGCCAAGAGTTCAAGACCACCCTGGACAACATGGCGAAACCCCATCTCTACTAAAAATACAAAAAAATCAGCTGGACATGGTGGCACGCAACTGTAATCCCAGCTACTCGGGAGACTGAGGCACAACTGTTTGAACACAGGAAGTGGAGGTGGCCGTGAGCCAATATCCAGCGACACAGTAAGACTCTGCCTCCAAAAAAAAAAGGAAAAGAGAAAAAAAAATTAGATAAATTAGACTTCATCAAAATCAAAATTAAATTTTGTGCTTCAAATGGCACCCTCAAGAAAATGAAAAGACAACCCATAGAATGGGAGGAAATATTAGCAAATAACATAACTAACAAGAAACTTGTATCCAGAATATATAACGAACTCTTACACCAAGGCCAGGCAGGGTGGCTAATGCCTGTAATTCCAGTGCTTTGGGAGGACTAGGCAAGAGGATCCCAAGGGCCAGGAGTTCAAGACCAGCCTGGGCAAAACATAGCAAGAACCCATCTCTACGAAAAGTAAAAAATTAGCCAGGCATAGGGGTATGCACCTGTACTCCTAGCTACTCCGGAAGCTGAGGTGGGAGGATGACTTGAGAACCGGAGTGGCAAGGGATGATCATGTCACTACACTCCAGCCTGAGTAACACAGCAAGATCCTGTCTTGAAAAAACAAAAACAAAACAACAACAAAAAAAACTCTTACAACAATTAAAAGACAACTCAAAGAACAGCCAAAGAATGCAAATAGATATTTTTCCACAGAAGATACACAAATCGCCAATAAGTACATAAAGAGGTGTTCAACATCATTATTCATCAGGGAAATGCAAATCAAAACCACAATGAGATGAGATACCACCTCACACCCAAAATGGAATGGCTACAATCAGAAAGTCAGATAACAAGTACCAATGGGGATGCAGAGAAATGGGAACAGCCATACACTGGTGGCAGGAACATAAAATGGTGCATCTTTGGAAAACAATCTGGCAGATCCTCAAAAGATTAAATGGCAATTCCACTCCAAAGTACAGACACATGGGAAAACAAAACATATGTGCATAAAAAGCTTGCACCCCCAATGTTTACATTAGTATTATTCAAAATAGCCATAAGGTAGAAATGGCCAAAATGTCCATTAATGAACAAATAAACAAAATGTAGTATATCCACACAATGGAACAGTATTTGTCCATTAAAAGCCATGATGAGGATCTCATCGAGCCTGTAGATCAGTTTGTGGAGTATTACCATTTTAAGTGTTAAAGTCTTCCAGTCTGTGAACATGGTATTTTTTTTCTGTGTTTAGATTTCCTTTAATTTCTTTTAGCAATATTTTGTAGTTTTCAGAGTTTTTACTAATACATATTACAACATAAACGAACCTTGAAAACAGTGCCAAAAACCATATACTCTATGATTCCATATACTAAAGTCCAAAGCAGAAAATTATATAAACACATAAAGTCAATCAGTGGTTGGTTTGCCTAGGGCTGGAAGGCGGAGGGAAAGAAAAGGAGGAGGAGAGAGATGATAGCTAAAGGGTATAAAGTATCTTTCAGGTGATTAAAACTGACTGTGGTGATAAATGCAGAACTCTATCAATATACTAAAAGCCACTAAATTGTACACTTTAAATGGATGACTAGTATGGTATGTGAATTATATCTCAATAAAGCTGTTTTACGAAAAAAGAGTTTGTGCCAGGTGCGGCGGCTCACGCCTGTATTCCCAGCACTTTGGGAGGCTGAGGCAGGCGGATCGCCAGGTTAGGAGATTGAGACCATCCTGGCTAACACGGTGAAACCCCGTCTCTACTAAAAATACAAAAAATTGGCCAGGGCATGGTGGCGGTCGCCTGCAGTCCCAGCTACTCAGGAGGCTGAGGCAGGAGAATAGTGTGAACCCGGGAGGCAGAGCTTACAATGAGCCAAGATCACACCACTGCACTCCAGCCTGGGTGACAGAGCAAGACTCTGTCTCAACTTGGAGTCTTTTTTGATGAATTGTTTATATCTGACATTTAAAGCTCAGTGTCCTGGCCAGGCGTGGTGGCTCACACCTGTAATGCCAGCACTCTGAGAGGCTGAGGCAGGCTGATCATCTGAGGTCAGGAGTTCGAGACTAGCCTGGCCAACATGGTGAAACCCTCTTTCTACTAAAAAATACAAAAATTAGCCAGGTGTGGTGGCAGGCACCTGTAATCTCAGCTACTTGGAAGGCTGAGGCAGGAGAGTCACCCGAACCCAGGAGGCAGAGGTTGCAGTGAGCCAAGATCATGCCACTGCACCCCAGCCTGGGCAACAGAATGAGACTCTGTCTCAGAAAAAAATAAGTAAATAAATAAAGCTTAAGGTCCAAAACTCAAATTCACTTTTAACATCTTTAATATAAATTTTGTTTTTAAGATAAAACATATATACATATGCATACAAAAACACAGTAATGAAATAGAAATATTTTCCAGTTTCAAGTACTATGAAATCTAGTAACAATAAACTCCAAAAATGGGAATGGCAAGAGTGGATATGTCACTTCTGTAACAATAAAAAGCTGTGCTATAATCCATTAATCGGTACATTAGAGTTACAGATCCTGCTAGTACTTGAGAATGAAATGTTCAACCTTTCCCCTTCCACAAATCACCCTCATGGAGCTCATACACCCACTTTTCTGATACTGTTCTGTTGGATGTGCATGTAAGGCTCATTTCCCCAAAAAGACGTATCTTCCTTAAGAGTAAGAATCACTCATACCTAACAGTTAACCCAGCACAGCCCATACACCAATATTCACTCATTATTCTTTTCTGTCTCCTTACCATGTCTCTTTTCTTAGCCTCTCTTGCTCTGTTGGTTTTCTTCAGACTTACAAGCAAAATGAGAAAAACGAAGTCCCTAGAAGTCCAGGTTCTATGTTTCATCCTATTTCTCGTAAGTTTACTGAGGTATCAAATCTAATTATGGCAGTCGTTTAATAAACTTCAAAACAAAAATATTTTGAGATCTGGCAATCCTCAAATTAGAGCTTCTTCTGATACTATCTTTAACCATTAAAAATCTATTTCACTCTACTAAAATTCGACTAATATCACCCACAGAAATTTCCACATCTTTCCACTTTGCCTAAGAAAATGTCACAGTTGCCCTTTTCTGCCCTTTCTTTCTTAGGAAGCACACAGCCTAAGGCCTTCTCTCCAAACCTCCAAGATTATCTTTTAATGAAGCCCAACCATCATTTAAATTACTATACTGTAAATATAAAAGGTTCTGATCTAATCTTAAAATCCTAAAATACATTTTACATATGCTCTGTTGAGCAAGGCCATGTAGTACAGCTTTTATTCATTTCATCCATTTTCATAACCTCTCATGCTACCAAGCCTATATTTACTCATCAAAAGTTGTAAAAGTATTGGTAGCTAATTTTCCTGAATGTTCCACTGCATCTTTACTTTTCTCCTGCTGAGATTGGTAGTGTGCTAACAGTACCTGAAGTAAAAATTCTCCTTTTACTTCCAAAACTAGAACAGATAACCACCTCTTAATGTTCACTTAGTACAAAAGGTATATGTTTACAAACCCACTCAACTTCTTCCCAATCTTTCACCACAACCCAAAATGCATTAAAGGCATATCTCGAATTGATTTTCACCTCTAATATATTTTTTAAAGCTAAAAAAAATGTGCATATTGTGGTAGTAGAAAAATAACTGCCTCCCTCAAAACGTCCACATCCTAATCCCCAGAACCTGTGAATTCAAGTTGCAGAAGGAATTAAGGTTGCTAAAATCAAACGACCTTGAGAGATTATCCCAGATTACCCAGGTCAGCCCTATGTAATCACACGGGTCTTGTAAGTGAAAGAGGGAAGCAGGACAGTCCCTGTCTGAGGGAGGTAATGAAAGAAAGACTGGCCAGTCATGGCTGGCTTTGAAGATGCTGCAGGGGCCAGGATCCAAAAGGCAAGGGCCGTGTCCAGGTGGCAAAGGCAAAGCAGCAGTCCCTCCTGCAGCTCCAGGAAAGAACACAGTCCAGCCAAGACCTTGGTCCCAGCCCAGCCAGACCCACACAACCTTTTTTTTTCTTTTAAACAGAGTCTCGCTTTGTCGCCCAGGCTGGAGTGCAATGGCGCAATCATGGCTCATTGCAACCTCCACCTCCCAGGTTCAAGCAATTCTCCTGCCTCAGGCTCCCAAGTACCTGGGACAATAGGGACAGGCCACCATGCCCAGCTAATTTTTTGTATTTTTAGTAGAGATGGGGTTTCACCATGTTGGCCAGGATGCCCTCGATCTTCTGACCTTGTGATCCACCCGCCTCGGCCTCCCAAAGTGCTGGGACTACAGGTGTGAGCCACTGCGTCCGGCAACCTCCACAACTTTAGAATAATAAATTTGTGTGATTTTAAGCCACTAAACTTATGGTGATATGTTACAGCCTCATTGGAAACTAATGCACACACAAATTGGTCCATTTTAAACATTATAAATAGAAAAACAAATAGAAATAAATGCACTCTAATATCCCTAAAATCTGAAAATTAAAGTAACTGTATCTGGTTAGTTCATCTAATTTTCAGAATCCTGTGCTTAAGAATTTGAAGTTGCTTTTTTTAAAGCATAGCAGCAGTAAATATATAACCCTGAGGTGGAACATATTAAAAAATGGAAAACAAAAGAAAAACTACTTAGTTAAGTTTTAGTGTATAATCAGCTAAATCTTATTAATTATAGTTCAGATGCAAAAATGTGTTAGAACTTCATGTACTCATTCACTTGTAATATCACAAAATTAAGTCCAGGTGTGGAAAAGGTTCAACTTAATCTGTAAACTTTAGCCTGCCTAAATGTATGATTTTGGGAATACAACTATGAAAATATTCTGAAAATGTAAAAAGTTTATTTCTGTGTAGCTTCAAATACAACAAAGAATAGATGTACATTCTCTTTCAATGTTTTTAAAAATATTTCTTAAAAAAACCTATAGAAGCAGTTAAAACTATATTCTGAAGCCCTAATGAAACACTGGATCTACGCAATGATTATCAACAGTTGCTAAAAATCATTAGGTAAAAAGCTGCCAGCAGCTCCATAACAGAAGAGTCGTTCTGACAATGCCAGCCTCATCATTATAAAGAGACACCACATTCCCCTGCAACCCGGAAGTACACATCACCTATGTTTTTCCACCACCACTTGTACCCCAACTTCTGCAAGGAAAATAAAAAATAAAAAAAATAAAAGATCAAGGAATCTGGATCAGGCCTCTTGATCTACCAAATTACAGAAAACATAGAGGATGGAAGAACACGTTAAACATCACAAAGGGGATGCAATCAGCAAAGTGCAGAAAATGAAAAAAAGCTATGGGACAATCTGATTTCCTCAAAAGATAAACTGTAATAAAAAAGAAAGAGGGATCCACATTTAAGAGATAATAGTGACAAAACATAACGAACATTATGGATCCAACCACGATCATTTGAGACAATCAGCTAATTTCAACAATGATTGGATATTTATGAGTATTAAGAAAAAGAGAGGCTGGGGGCAGTGGCTCATGCCTGTAATCCCAGCACTCTGGGAAACCACGACGGGCGGATCACCTGAGGTCAGAAGTTTGAGACTAGCCTGGCCAACGTGGCAAAACCCCGTCTCTACTAAAAAAATACAAAAATTGGCCAGGCATGGTGGCAGGCGCCTGTAATCCCAGCTACTCGGGAGGCTACGGCAGGGAGAACTGCTTGAACCTGGGAGGTGGAGGCTGCAGTGAGCTAAGATCACGCCACTGCACTCCAGCCTGGGTGACAGAACAAAATTCCGTCTCAAAAAAAAAAAAAAGAAAAAAAAGAGAGAGAGACAGAAAATGATTTTGTGGTTGTCTTTAGGGGGAAGAAGCATCTACAGCTACATTAGTAACAGCATGATCCGGCGGCAAAAGCACTAAACTAAATATGGAGAGGTCTCAGGCAGAATCCTAAAATCAAGTCACTGGAGTCTGTTCATTTCCTTAGCTGTAAAACAGACTACTCCTCCCTACAGGCCCACCTCATAGATTTTACAGTTTTTGTTTGGAAAAAATGAACTAATAATAACAAAGTAATCTGAAATGTAAATACTGATATTGGTGAGGTTTCTTCACAGCAGGTATGTTACAAAAAATATTCTGTGTAACAGTTATTTTCGCTAAAGTAATCATGTTTTCTTGGTGTTTTTTTTTTTCAATAAATTTTCTTTTTCTTTTTTCTTTTTTTTTTTGAGACAGTCTCATTCTGTCGCCCAGGCTTTTTCAATAAATTTTCTAGAAAACCACTTCTGATCCCTTTTTGCTTGACAAGTTTTAGAGACATTAAGCTACAAAACAGAACGCTGTAGTTGAAATGGACCTAAGATCATACAGAGGTGTATACCTAATCCCGTCATTATATAGAGGTGTACATAATTCCCCATCATTACTTTGGGAAAAAGAAAAGTGGATGTTCTAGGTACGATCTCTCCCACTTTCCTTTACCTGCTGCATCAGAAGTGCTTTTCATTAGCTCATTTTTAGCAAAAATGAGTTCTGTAAGCTACAAATGTGATTTTTAACAACATATACATGCCTTTTTTAAAAAAAAACTACCACAAGTTTATAGGAGATTTTTGCCTAAATCTATATAAACCTCATCAACTTAACAAGTTTGAGGACAAAATTCCTGAAACATTAAACCATGTAAGTAATTTTAATCACTTAACCTTCTTTCTTTCTTTCTTGTTGTTTTAATTCACTTCTCGCTTCCTTGCCAGGTCCTCTGTCCTCTTCATTTTTCTCCAAGTTACCTTTCAAATTCCACGAAGCTTCCCTCCCCACCACTCCCAAAAGCCTTCCTTCTCCAGCTGATCCAGGCCTCACTCCAAATACCAGTCTGTCTTCCCTGTACACATCAAAATACAGCTTATCAAGTTTGTATCAGCCTACATTATTATACACAAAGTTGGTCACCCCAACTAGACGGCCAGCCCTTTGGAATTTAAACAGTTTTGCATCTCTAGTGTCTAGCACATAACCCAACTTAATGAATACTCCTTGACATTGATTGCAATGGACCCGATTGTGCCATTAGTTTTACTGGGTGAATTGTGTTCCCTAATAAAGATACATTTAAGTCTTAAGCCCCAGTATCTCAGAATGTGACCTTATTTTGAAATAGGGTCTTTACAGAAGTAATCAAGTTACAATGAAGTCACTAGGGTGCATCTTAATCCAGTGTGACTGGTGCCTGTGTAAAAAGGGAAAATTCGGACACCGATAGGCATAGAAGGAAGACAAGGTGGAGACAGAGACACAGGGAGAAAGCCATGTGAACAGATTGGAATGATGCATCCGCACGCCAGCAAACCACCAGCAGCGGGGACAGACAATGGAAGAGTCTCCTCACAGCCCTCAGAAGAAGCCAACCCTGTCGACATCCTGATTCTGGACTTCTAGCCTATAGAATGGTAAGATGATAAATTTATGTTACAGGCATGCATCACTTAATGACAGGGATACATTCTGAGAAATTGATTGTCAGGCAATTTCATCACGGTGCGTGTATCACAGAGTGTACTCACGCAAACCTAGATAGTATAGCCCACTACACACTTAAGCTATGTGGTCTAGCCTCTTACTCCTCGGCCACAAACCTGTATAGCATACGACTGTACTGGATCCTGGAGGTAACTGTAACACAACGATAAGTATTCGTGTCTCTAAACACATCTAAACATAGAAAAGGTACAGTAACAATATAGTATAATCCACACACACAGTTTCTGGTACTTTGTTATGGCAGCCCTAGGAAACCAATAAAATTATTGTTTAATAAAATGAAAATGTGCAAACAGTATTATACAACCAAACTTTTCAATATGATAGACACTGAAGATCATGGGAAATTAAAATGCACACAAGAGTTCTGACATGGAATGAAACATGATGACAACCAAAAATGTACACTATATGTTAAGTGAAAGATCAAGTAAAACAAATAAACCTGCAGTTTTAAATACTGTGTGTGCATGTGACACACACACAATACCTCGTTTGTATATGCACAGGTCATGTCTGGCAATAAACACACACACATATCCCAACTCTTTCTAGCAATCACTTCTTGGGAAAGGGTGGCCCCTCCTCCTTGTAAGAAATGAATTTTTTAAACTCACACAACTTTGCACTTTTAAAAATAGTAAGTGGTTTGGTTTTTCTTAAACTTCCAAAATTGCAAAATTTAAAGAAACTACCATTTCTAAGGAAATCAGACATCACATTTTTCTTTAAGAGTACATACAGTTAAACCTAAATAATTGAATACTTTTAAAATCCTCACTTTGGTAGTTCAAAAAACAATGCATCAATTACTAAATTACAAGGGCATATCTACCGTCCCATTTCTAAAAGTTACCATGACATTATATTTCAGAGCCCATATTAAACACAGGCTGTTCCCAAAAATGTCAGGAAGAAAACAAGATTTTTCAAACACCATTTCATTTGCATCACGCATATAATTCTGGTGTTTTACAAGTGTTCTACCATTAAATTTCATTCCTCAACTAGGCCACACCTATTCAATCCAGCCTTCTCTATCAATATCCAGTAACGTCTGCAGAGGGCCTTGTTAACTTTGACGTCAACCAAAAATGTACTCTCTTTAACAATCTGTTCTAGATTTATCATCTATACATTTATCTAAACTCAAACTCTCCCTCACCTTTATTTTTTATCATTGTGAGATCTGAATCTGTGAAATGCCTAGCAATAGTATCACCAAGTAGCCACTCAATAAATGTCAGACTCCTATATAAGTTCCTTGGGAAAGCTAAAATTATAGAAGTCACATTCAACTTTACAAGTCAGCGAAGATGACCTCAGTCATCATTAACATAAAATGGCAAGAACATCACAGTAGGCTATTAGCACTGAAATGGTATAATAACTACAACCCAGTTTCAGAGATGAAAAGGAAAGATAGTAGACTATTAAAGCAGCTAACGTCTGGGATGAAAATGTCTAACAGAAGAGAGGCTTTAAGGACACAAGGAAGTAAAAACCTGAAACAGCAGAAGTGCGGAACACTTGTCACGAGCAGTAACCTGAGCAAAGGCAACTGTGTAGTCTCTAAAGAACGAAAATACCACCTTAAATACATACCATGTGTCAATTATGCCTCAATAAAGCTGGAAAAACTCAATAAAGAAACTAAACAGAGAACAAAAAAAGGTGACAGATTTCACTTGTATCTTTTCAGTTAAAAAGGGCAATATAATGTCTCCAACTAAGACAATGATACAAATATCCAAGCATTTTTATCGGGCTAAGGCTTGATTTGTATAGTGACAAAAATGACCAGAAGCAAAAGTTACCTCCTTTTAGTTTTCCACTTGCAAAGTTAAGTGAAGGCCTCTGCTTTAACCAGTCACAAGACAATGGCTGGTCCTTGTTCAGCAGAGTCCCCTGTGGAGGAGATATAAACCTCCTCAAATTGAAATTAAAAAAAAAAAAAATGCAATAAAAACAAAAGAAACTAACCAGTAAACTTAAAAAAAGTGAACTGTGTTTTATAAAAAAATATGAAACAAAAGACAACGAAAAGATTCTAATTTGCTTAGCAGAACCAAAAGCACAATATTTTTGGTTTTGTTTTTGGTCTGTCATATCTAGTTTTTGAGCCTTTGATGTTTCAAATTTGTTCCAAATTTTGTCCACCTTTACATAAAAACCCTGACCACATCAGTCTGAAGAAATTATCAGCTTTAAACCTCTAGGTCCATCAAATAACAAACAGTGAAACCACTTGATTCCTATTCCTCACCTGTTCTTAAAAGAACCAAAACATCATGTTTCTGTTTTTTGTTTTGTTTTCCTTCAACCTTAAGTTCCAGAGTACATGTGCAGGATGTGCAGGTTTGTGACACAGGTAAACGTGGGTCATGGTGGTTTCCTGCACAGCTCAACCCATCTCCCTGGTTTAAGCCCAGCATCCATCAGCTATTCTTCCTGATGCTCTCCTTCCCGCCATCCTCCCCACAGGCCACACTGTGTGCTGTTCCCCTCCACAAAGCATCATCTTTCAAGGCCACTAAGTCTGAAACCTTCTAAACATTATATCCTGTTTTGTGCAAAAGAGAATCACCCTGCTCTATTAAGATATACCTCCTAACGCAAACTTCAAAGTCCCAGCTACCACCCCCAAGGTACCACCTTAATCATCCTGCATATGAGTCTCTTCATTAAACAAATTAAACAACCAGGGAACCTTTGCAACATCAGCAAAGAAAAACTGTGAAATGATATGCCAGAGAAACAGCAGAAATAATTTCTTCAAAGTTGTAACGGTTAGATTTTTGGACTAAGATAATCACATACAAAGCAGAATAAATGTTCATCTACAGAATCTCAAAGTATAAATGTATTTTCATTCCAAAGAACTAAAGCCTTGTATTTTATTGTCTCCTTACTACTACAACTTAAGTACTTTATGGCTTATTTTATTTGTGCCCAGATGGGCTCTTTCTAATTTTAAAGTCTCTTTTCAGGGATCCCTGAAAAACCCAGGTAGACCAATACTGTAGAAATAAAGGCAATTTACTTACTATAATTTTATACCTTAAAAAAATGTCACTAGTAGGGAATTACAGAGTTTACTGACATCAGAAGTTAACTACAGGCCAGGTGCGGAGGTTGACACCTGTAATTGCAGCATTTTGGGAGGCTGGGTAGATCGCTTGAGCTCAGGAGTTTGAGACCAGCCTGGGCAACATGGTGAAACCCTGTCTCTACAAAAAAATCAATTAAAAAGAAAAAACAGCTGGGCGTGGTGGTGTGTGCCTGCCAGATACTTGATGGCTCAGGCAGGAGGATAGCTTGAGCCTGGGGGGCAGAGGTTTCAATGAGGCGAGATTGCACCACTGCCCTACAGCCTGGGCAACAGAGCAAGGCTCTGTCTAAAAAAAAAAAAAAAAAAAAAAAAAAAGATAGCCACTCCGTGAACTGTAAATTCTTAACATACTAAAGATTTTAAGGGCAATCTAAAACTTTGCTTCATGGATCACTAAAATACTCATTTTCAAACTTTGAAATGACTACACTTTGTCAAAGGTAACTTGTGAGCCCCGTTACAACTCCTACAGTCCACAGTATCTTAATGTGCTTTCCATCCTTTCCTTAAGAGGGCATGGAGCCTTACCAACAATGACCATGTAAGGGTGATGTTGATATGTATTTATAGTACAAAAGACGTTCACATGTGCCATCTCATCTGATCTAATGGGGAAATTATTATTCCATTTCATAACTGAAACTTAAATGGTTTCAGTTATGAAACCATTTAACTAATGGCCTACCCAAGTGAAAACAATTAGTGAGGGAAGTGGGACTCAAAGTCACACACACAGAGATACGCAGCTGAAAAGTCAGGAATAAAAATTCCCCAATTTCTTGTTTGAAAAGGAGTAATTTGTCTCAACCATCAAATCTGCAGCACATTGCCCTGTAGATGTCGTCACGAGTTTGCATGTCTAGAAATGGGGACCCCATCCCGAGCTACTGTGGGGTTGACTTTAAGCTTCCTTTTCCATTTTGTGAAAATGGGGCTAATATCACCTAACCTTTCATGGATCTTCAAGATGACAGAGAAAGACTAACAACAAAAACAAAATAAAATTAATGCTTTTGAAATATCTCAAAAAAAATCTATTGTTAATTTTCTTAGGTGTGACAATAGTATTGTGTTACTGTTAAAGAGACTGCCCTTTCATTTTAGGTCGGTTTTTTATTAAGCAATATTTTGTTTTTTATCCAATCTGATAGTTCCTTTAATACAATGCAGGTAAGTCTGATGCATTTGATGATAATGATTAAGGAACTAGAACAGCTTATTTCTTCCACCTGTGTTTTCTATCATTCTTTTTCATTTTGTTTTTCCTATTTTCCTTCCCTCAGAGTTGGAATGGTAACGTTTAAATGTCTGCTGGTATGGAACCAAAAAAATTCACTTCTTGTGTGGGTGTGTATTTATGTATTTATCCTTAATTTTTTAACATGTATATACAATCCTAAATTTTCCAATAGTGGTTGTTTAGTTGGCTCTTAAACAAGGAGGCCCTTAACAAGTTTTAAAAACCCACTGAACTGTCCTTGTATCCCACCCATCTTGTTTTGTTTTCATTTTATATTCTTAAAAAAAATACAAGCAAATTTTGAACAGTCAATGTAATTCAATTTACCAGCATATTTTTACCAACTCCATTGTTTCTTATATCCTCATGACTGTCCTCTGGACTTACATTTCCTCAGGCTAAACACATACTTTAATAATCATTTTAATGCACATCAATAGTTGGTAAACTCTTGGTACTTCTTTAAATATTCCCCCTTCCTACTCTCCAGCCTTATTGTTCACAAGATCCGCTTTCATGCCAAACCACCTACAGAGCCTAAGAGTAACACATTATCTGTTTACATCTGGTATCCTATCCCTCCATATCCACGTAATAAAGGCCATTCATTTTACAAAGTTCAACTCTCTTCTAAGAAGCTTTTTCCTGAAGCCCTCTTCTCTCTCCCAGAACCACCTTCTCTTTCACATATAATTACCATCACTTATACCAATGAGAAAAATACCTCATTGTGTGCATTTGTTTTATATGTCCATCCTCTTCTACAATACTGTAAGTAGAGCTGGTTTTTAATCTTTTTCTCATCATGACACACAAAGAAAATAGTATATGAAGAGCCCACAAGAATATAGAGATAGCCAGGTGCAGTGGCTCACATAAGCAACAGAGCAAGACCTGTCAAAAAAAAAAAAGCAGCAGCCGCTGCCACAGGTAAGACAGGTAAGTCTGCTCTCACCAGAAAGGGACTGGCTAAGTGTCTCGGATCAACCCAGATATCTCCAGGCTGCCCAGGGGTCAAGAGGATTACTTCCTCAGCACAACTATAACCCACTAAGGACACACTGAATGGGAAGTTCCAGAAGACCAGAGTTTATCACAGTCATCTTCATGTTCTCAAAACCCACATGCAGCCTGATATAATGTAGGTCTCCATGAATCCTTCCTCAAAGTACTTAAGAAAAAGCACTCTACTCCCACAAAAAGGAAAAAAAAAATCACTAGCATTAGGTAGAGGCTTAGTAGGTCACTAAAATAAAATCAAAGGCAACAGTACTCTTACTCCACTGAACAGTATTATGATTTAAACCACCATTTACAAGCAGAGAATGCATGGATGGTTCCTCTACCCACGAAGCATTTCAGTAAGAACATCTGTCCATTATCACTGAAATAAACATCTACTTCTTGTTTTCAGCTGGAAATAAATTTGTATTGGTAGGTAGCTTTGGACATGTGGCTCACTACAGATAAATAAAGCAAGTTTACACATCTCTTCTTTAGATACAACACACTGTTTAGAAGAAGCTAACGGTCCTTCTTACAGAGAAGCAGAAGAATATCATAAGCCAAGGCACACAGAGGGCTACAGCACCTCACACAGTGAAGCTCTGTTAAATTTCTTATACTTTACACTATCACAAAAGTCTTCTTGAGTTTTGCTGTGAAAAAGCAAAGACTTACTAGTTTTTTTCCTAAATAAATGTATATAAACGGCCACTCTAACCTCCTACAGCAAATTCTGCACATAAGATAGCAAAAGATCGAATGTTATACATAAGTATTTTCAACAATACTGGGCCTCCAATTGAGAGTTTTCAGTTCAGCAAGCATAACTCTTCATAATCAACTCTTCACTTACAACTTTCTCCCAACACTTTAAAGCATGGTGTAGATATGTAAATATCCCTCTTCTAGACTAGGAGATTGGGACTGTAGGTTTTAGACAAGATATCTAAGAGAAAGGTGGGTAAGTTCAATGTAAGCCAACAAGAGATGTTATTCTCTTGTTATGCTTCCTAAAGGACAGAGCATAAGGAAATTAAATATAATATGGACTCAGTAAATAGAAAAATCTGAAAGGAAATAAGTCCTGAAGCTAACGTGAATATACACAGCTTGTTCTAGTAATGACAAAAAGCTGCTGTGCCTTTTTTTTTTTTTAGTATAAAATAAGATAAGATAGATTTTTCTTCTAAAAGTATTAAATTGGTGAAAAAGTAATTGCGGTTTTTGCCATTCTCAATTTACCTAAACTTGTAAAATATGTTTGAGAATGTCACAAATTAGACCAGTTATTTTTGTTACCAAAGAAATAAATTATTCTATAAACTATTCAAAATACAGAAAGAAGACAATCTACATTCCTAGCTTTCATACTACCAATTAATCCACTTAATTTCAAAATAAGTGCTTTCTCAGGGCTATGTACTACTAATAAACTAACATTTCTTACAATGAAAAGGAACTGACAATTGTATTACACAAATTTCCATTTTGGTTAGTATATGTTGAGCTAATAGATTAATTAGTAGTGCCAATGAATGAATACTTTTTAACACAGGGAGGGGAGCAAATCATGTTAAAGGGTAATAATAACAGCCAACATGACACAGTGATTCCCATGGGCCAGGTACTAGTCAACAGCCTATGAACTAGATGTTATTTTACTCTCATTTTACATGTACAGAGAAGTAACTTGTCCAAGGTCATACTCCTAACTGAAGAAATAAATGTGAAATCTCAAAAAAATTCAAATCCCTTAATGGTACTGGCAAAGAAAAAAGTGTCAAAAATTAGCAAAGAGCTTTGTGAATTATTAGCCTGTTGGTGACTAAAATGGTGGTATCAGTAACCTTAAGTAAATGGTTTTAAATAAAGAAAAATATATTTAGACTGTAAAATCTAGGAAACTAAGTGAAATTCATGCTTAACTACGTCTGATTCTATGCTTTTTATATTATCTAAAACATAATTAGAACTCCCAAAATGTTCTAGAAATGGGCCATAGAGCAAAAAATAATAATTTTTTTAAAAGAGCTCCTAAAATGATGAAACTGATACCAATGATCATTTATAAACTATCAAAGGATCAGAATTTTAGATCCAGAAGGAGACAAGCATATAAGGAATATCTATTAAAGGGTGTCTAGCCCAATCCCTTAATTTCACAGATGAGAAAAACTAACTCGAAGTTTTAAGAAACTTTCCCATATGTACACATCTAAATGTCAAAATCTGGACTAGAATTTACCTTCTGGTCCAACTGCTCTTTTTATTATACCATGCTGTCAAATACATAATAAAATACCATATTAAGTTTCTGGAATAAGACTACTAAAAGAGAAACCAAAACAAAATTAGATTATTTAAATCTAAAAAGGTTTCTGGAAAGGAATTACACAAAGTATGCAAACGCTTAAATGATACTTCCTGAGACAATAAAAGCTTCAGAAGAGCTAGAATAAATAGGAGTTTAAAGGCAGGAAGAAAGGAATTTGGTAAATGATAAAAAGGAGGCAGACTCAATTTGGGGGGACTGGGTCAAAAGTCTAGAATCAAGTAAGACAACGAGAAATGTGACAACATCTCGCTGAAACTGGCCAACGTGGATGGTGGTAGGGCAGATAATTAACCTACTTTGAGACCTATTAGCCACTTAATAGCAAAAGGTGGAAGGAAAAAGTCACCAGAAGGTAAGCAAAGCCATATGATATAAAATAAGACCGTAATATTTACACACATGCCACATAATTGAATATGGTATTTAAAACTAGTTTTCCAGCATATAAAAAATTTCAGACCATAACAAGTCTTATCTTTGTGATAACTAAGTGCCTAAGATTAGAATAAACCACCTCTTATAAAATTCCATTTCTACTAACTGTATCACTTTACCCTCTAATAATCATTAAACGGGTTATAACCTGTCAACGCCCTAGTACCCTACCATTATGCTTTACTGGGCCAATCTCACCAACTCATCACTTTGTAACATTAAACTCATGTTCATCCTAAAATTGGGCAAATTTTAGGATGGGCAGGAATGATGATAATGATAACATAATAATCGTTCATGGGAAAACAGTGTAAAATTATATCCAGGGAATACAACTCAAGTTTTTTAAAAAGTCAAAGACAATATGCTCTGGAAGGTAAAAACTGACCTTCCTTTTGCTTCTTAGAGTTTTTATATTTTCCAGATTTCTATGAGAATGTATCATTTTTAATGTCCAAAATGTATTTTAGACAAATTCAAAAGATGAGTAGACTTAAATAAAACTTCCATTAATACTTCTTCTAAATGTTCTCTCCCCACCAAGCTCAAACATTCCTTTGACCAAACATTTATGTAATAGAAGATTCCTTATTTTTGAGGTTTTCTTATTTTTTTAAAGGCTTAAGAAGCTTAAGTTTTGTTCATTCTTTAAATGAACACACAAAAATTAGATAAGTAAAACAATGGCAACTCACGTCTGAATGCTCCTATCATGGAAGCACTATTTTACTAACAAAATATTAATTTACAAATAAGTATTTCATTAATAAAAGGACTACATCCACCCTATTTCTTGAGAAAGAAAAAGAAATTTCATTATTTAATATAATATTCTTGCTATATGAAGAGGAGACTTTCACGCACACACACACTGCCAACAAAGCATGGGCTTTGAGGCTTGCCCCAGCTTTCTTTTTTTTCAGTAGTAAGGATAAATTCCACTGACCACACATATCCTTACGTGGGACCCCAGTGAGACTCGAGCAGTAAGAAAAGGCAAACATTTTCCATGTGTGTCCTTTCTAATTTATGTTTAAAAAAATTGTGTTATTAAAACAGAACAAAAAAGAAAAAGACAGTCAGCTTTACCTGTGCCTTTCTTCAGCAAGTAAAGTTCACCATGCTCAGGGTGCTGTGCCATGCTCAGGGTGCTGTAC
The DNA here is from genome assembly GCF_049350105.2 of Macaca mulatta. Taxonomy (NCBI): domain Eukaryota; kingdom Metazoa; phylum Chordata; class Mammalia; order Primates; family Cercopithecidae; genus Macaca; species Macaca mulatta. Next base: position 7,254,547 of record NC_133422.1, read on the forward strand.
CATGCTCAGGGTGCTGTGCCATGCTCAGGGTGCTGTGCCATGCTCAGGGTGCTGTACCATGCTCAGGGTGCTGTGCCATGCTCAGGGTGCTGTGCCATGCTCAGGGTGCTGTGCCATGCTCAGGGTGCTGTACCATGCTCAGGGTGCTGTGCCAGGCACAGGCATTCTCAGAAGTAAAGCCCGTCGGACTCTCCTAGCACCTACCTTTACCAGCTTTGGCCTCATTACCACCATGATCTAATGGATCTAATCTCATGCCCTCGTAACCGGGGGTGGGCAAGCAGCCAGGCCAGTGCCACCCCACGATCTAACTCTACCCACCTCCTGCACCAACAACTTCTCCGTTGTCCTGTCCCCCTCCCAATAACGCCTTCCTAACCATGACTCCTACAACCCAAATAGGAAGAGAAAATAATGATCAGAGGCAGAGCTAACATTTATGGAGCTAACAGTAAGTAGTTCCACCCCCAAAGCAGGGGCTGTCCTGACCACTACTGCATCCTCATGACGGACCACCCGGATTAGCCACCTCAACTGCAAAACAGAGCCCCCCTCTACACGTATTCTGTCACTTTTCCCGTTATTTCACACTTATTAAGTACAATATTAAATATCAGGTAGTTCATTCTCTGTGCCAGGCCCTGAAACTACTTCAAAGGCAAAATAAACACCATGTGATACTGAAAATGTATTATTTCATGGACAAATTAAAAAGAGGTATTTCAAGAGGTACCCTTGAAAATGTACTCATTGCAATCTAAACATAATCACTATTTGGTTCAGGCTATAATACTAACTTACGAAAAACAAGTTTTACTGATTTTCACATGTAAGCAGAATACTAGTGATCTAAAATAAGACACAGCCGAACAGATTTGTTTTTAACAGTTACTTAACCCAATTAAGGTATTGCAGATTTGCCCAGGTACCTTGTTTTAACAAACGAAAAAATTACGTATACTTCAATATCTATAGAATAAAATTTCAACTCATCCTAAATGTTTTCGCAGCTGCTGACTCTGAGAAGTATTCTGTTTAAGTCCAGCCCATCTTCTCTCCACATTCCATACACACACAGCCGTATCATCCCTGCTTCACCCGGCATAGCGGGAGCAGACAGGAAGGACTCTGGAAAACTTTTATACTGAATGCAGAACTTGGTACTCCAGATCAAACTGCAGAAGTAAATGATAATCCTTCCCCTTCAAGGCCCTCATAATTAAGAGTTCAAAGAAAATTTTACTACACAGTAAGCATAAGGTGCTACTGAGATTACAAAAATGCCATTCAACTGTAGGAAGGGGATGGAGGGTGGGGTTGGACAGGGGTAGGATTATTGAAGTAAGGAGGCTCCCTGCTTAACAGACAGCTACACACACTCTCCAGACGAGAAGGAAAAGGGGTGTGGCGGGGAGGAGCGTTCCAAGCCTAGCAAAACCACCTACAAAGCCAAAGAGGTATCTCTGCTTTTCAATTTTGTGATTCTAGAGGACAGATGGCAATTTTCTTTAAAGAATAAGACTGCAAACTACTGAGATATTTAGCACTGTTTGGGGGTGCATTCGAATGTATTCAAATATGAATACGGACACACCGAATTTTAATAGTACCTTTGGAACAATCTCATTTGGCCAGGCACTATTTGCCAACAATACACACACACCCCACATGTAATTAACGTATCTGGGTGGAAGCCCTAGAAAGAGCTTCTGAGTTTGACATCCTTGAGATCAGAATCCCACTTACTAAGTGTGTGACCCTGGCAAATCCCTGTGTCTCACTGTCCTAATCTGATTACAGCATACATTTATTGTTTACTTGAATACTGTTTGTGTCCATGAGCAAGAATGTAAACACCATGAAAGCAGGGGCTGCCCTGACCAATACTGCATCCCCAGCACTCAGCCCCGCCTCTAGCACTTAGTAGCTGCTAAATGTATACTTGATATACAGTACTTGAGTGAATGAATAGTCGGTCAAGAGTATCACACCACTCCTGAAATCCTAGTCTTTGACAACGAACTATGACCCATACAATGTGTGTAGCTCAGCAATCTGGCAAAATTGTCACTGTAAAAGACCTAATTATCGCATTCCTTTTGAAACTGACTAATAATTGGCATATCTAAAAATAATTAGCCCAAACAATCCTCGAAAATCATTTTAACATAGTCCATTTAATACCAGTGCTTTCCTAAAATGTAAACTGTGAGAAAGAACAATCATCCAGTTGGGAAATGGAGTCTTCAATGATTCATCCTTCAGTATGATTTCTTTAATACTGTCGATTTTATGTCCACCTGATTTCAGCCATTTTTTGTACTGTTCCTCAGCGTGCAGGAGAGAATCTGCTTTTAAAGCATCTTTCAGATCTGATTCACCACTCCTTAAAGAAAAATATATACAATGTACAACCCTTGGACGGAAAATTGCTTGGGGATCTCCTATATGAAATCAGTTGCATAAATAGGACCAGTGAGACATGAAGCACAAGATTTCAGAAGTCTTTAATAACAACCACTAGGCCCACGTTGCAAAGAACAACTTTTTTCGGTGATGACTCATAAATTATGATCCCTACATATAAGCTCATGAGGAGCTAATGAAACGAATTTGTCTCATCATGTGGAAAACTGTGGTCCTTCTGGCCACGCACAAAACACCAAGTTTCAAACGCGCCCACGTTTTGCTTAATTCGGGACTTCCAGCGGGCATTAGCACTTTTCCCTTACAGTCTATTTAAACGCCCTGGGAAAACAAATACGGTCGCCTTGGCAGGCGGTCCCCGCACAGACACACCTAGCTCCAGCCACATACAGATGTGTCTGGTGGGCTGAAGTAAATAAATGACAGGAAAGCTAATGCTGCTTTTCAAGATTAACGTGCATTCCCAGAGACAAGACTGCCACCTGGACACACGGCTGGAAACGGGAGAGCATGTGCCTCTCAGAGGAGAAAATGGAGAGAATTTCAACAGTACTTATTTAAACTTTCCACCTTCACACACGCCCCTTTCCCCCAGCGCGGGGTCGGGGACTCGGCCCAGCCAGCGGCGCGAGGAAATCTGCACTTGACTTCCGTCCTCTCCCAGGCGGGAAAGAGCGCTGCCCGCCACGGCCGAGACCCTTCCTTCCTGCCCGCCGACCCCCACCCCGCCCGGGGACCCCTCCCGCTCGGCGCGCGACCAGGAGGAAATGCAGCCCGCGCGGCTCCGCGCCCCCTCGCCGGCGACCCCGGCCCGGGGCCGCGCTCCGACTCGCGCGCGCCCACCCCTCGCCCCGCCACAGGCCCAGCCCGTCTCGGCTCTCGGCCCCGCGCCCCAAGCGCACCCCAGCAGTTCAGCCGGGGGCTCCCGGAGGCCGGTGCCCGCCCCACGCCACGTCCGGCACAGTCGCCCCCTCACCGCCACCCTCGCGCCGCCCTGGCCCACCAGGCGGCGCCCCCTCCCCAGCCGCCTGGGCCGCTCACCCCCGCGCTCCCCGCCTGCTCGCCGTCCAACCGCCCCCGCCCGGGCCGCCCGCCCGCCCCCGCGCTAGGCCCTGCGGGCAGCCACCGGGAGAGGCGGCTCCAGCGCCGCCCGCCCGTCCGAGAGGTCCCGGCTGCCCCTGCCGCCCGCTCGCCGCACCTACCATGGTACAGATGGAGGCGAATTTGGAGACTGTCATTAGGATTTCCATCCGGCCAGCGCCATCTTCCACCCAATCACAGCGGCGGCGGCGGGCGGGGGAGGAGGAGAGCCGGGCCGCCCGCTCGCACCGCAGCCCGCGGGCGGACCCCGAGCCGCCGCGGACCCACGCACCGAACCCGCTGGGCCGCCGCTGCCGTCGTCGCCGCCGGCGCTCAGGCACTCCCGGCCTCGGGCCCCAGCCCCCGCCTGCCGGCCGCCGGCCCGCCCCCGGCTCCGCCCCAGCGCAGGACGCAGCCGCTGCCTCCGGGCCCGCGCCTGCCCGCGAAGCCGCCCGCCGCCCACCCCGCCCAGCGCGCAGAGGAGCGGGCTCCGCCGAGGCCCTAATGCCCGGCCTGCCAGGCAGCAGCGCGGCCCGGCGGCGCAGCCCCGCCCACCCCTCGGCGCCCCCTCCGCGGCCGGCGAGCGCGAGGCGGGGAACTCCGGCCCGGCCCCACCCCGCGCGCGGCAGAGGGCAGGACCGAAGGCGGGCACCGCCTCCTGCCCGCGTCCCTGCGGTCCTAGAGCCGGGCGCTTAGAGGCCCCGCGTAGGAAGGGGCGCGGCGGGGAGGCGCGGGGGCGAGGGAGGCGGCGGCGACCTGGGAGAACCTCGAGGGGACCAGCTGCGACACCCACCGCGGGCGAGGGGACGGCGAGCCCCCGCTGCCTAAACAGAAAACGGAGGCGATGATCTGGGTAACTACACGCGGAGTGGGAGGAAACCTGCTCTGACAGTTAAGATAACCCGGGTTACCCAAGCACTTGGTTTGTTTCTTTTTACGTATATTGGATGAATCACCGGAGTCAAACACAACTTAGAAAAAGACAAAATAATTAAATAAAAATGAAGAGGCAAAGAACGAATTACACGTTTAACTCTTTGAATTAAGAAGAAATAAGTAATGGGGGAAGGAGAGGAGCAAATCCTGCTGGCCTGTTGGCCGTAAATTTATAACAGGCTTCTAAATATCTGCACATTGAGCTGCAAAATAGGGAAGATCTCAAGCCAGCAGTGATGATGATATTACCAGAGACAAGAAGCCCGCAAGCAAGAAGAATGCCCTGTGAGAAATCCTTAGGCAGTGCTGGCTACTGGCATGGGTAGTTCCTCTTTTCTTCTTTTCTAAAATTCATATTTGCACCCTGTTCTTCATGCCTGGCAGCTCAGCTTTATTTTTTCCTATTTGAGAAAGTAGCTCAAGTGAGTAGAATAACTTCATAAATTACTATGTTAGAAAGCTTGTGGCATCTTCGATGGGTGAACTCGTGATGGGGTACTTTTCTGGGTTCCCCTAATTCAGTGGGATTGAGGATCTGAATTCAGGCAGAGCTGTAAAATCAGAAGTGCCTCACCTCACGGGTTCAAAGCACTCAAAAACAAAGCATTCAAACAAAATTTAAGTGAAAAATAGACTTCTGGTACATGAATACTGTTTCCATAGTGATTCCATTATAAGCTTGCTTGGGGGGAGAATGCAGATTGAATATAGCTAAATCCCATGGTAGCCGGCCTGGTTCTCCAAGCGCCTGCCTCCATGGAAGCCGAGAGCCCTGATACCCCAGCCAGGGGCTTCCCTCTCTAGACTTGCAAGCATCACCCACCTGAAGTCTTTCTTGCTCTTTTCTAACCCCTGTTTGGACAAGGGTTTCTACATCTTAGACCTCTAGGGCCCACTTGGGCTTTGTCCGAGTGTCCCCATGCCCGTCTGTCTGCCCATCCTGATAAACAAACAGCTGTGGTCATCCTGTCCTTTCCCCTTGCTGTTCTATTCCAGCAAACAGATTTGATGTGCCAGAATTTTAGCCCTGCCTCCATCCCGCTAACCACCCATACACCTCCTTGTCCATTAATCCTAACGTGTCACAGGAACAAAAGCCACCGGCTTTACATGTAAGTTTATATAAGAACAAGGCCTTTCTAAAGTGAATTTCTAGGCCTGGTATGGTGGCTTACACCTGTAATTCCAGCACTTTGGGAGGCCGAGGCGGTTGGATTACTTGAGGTCAGGAGTTGGAAGACCAGCCCGGCCAACATGGTGAAGTCCCGTCTCTACTAAATACAAAAATTAGTCGGGTGCAGCGGTGCACGCCTGTAATCCCAGCTACTCAGGAGGCTGAGGCACAAGAATAGCTTGGATTCTGGAGGTGGAGGTTGCAGTGAACTGGGATTGCGCCACTGCACCCCAGCCTGGGTGACGGAGTGAGACTGTCTCTCGAAAATAAATAAATAAATAAATTTCTAGGCTGGGCACAGTGGCTCAGGCCTGTAATCCCAGCACTTTGGGAGGCTGAGACAGGAGGATTGCTTGAGCTCAAGACCAACTTCCTTGCGACCAGGGAGTTCAAGACCAGCCTGGGCAACATAGTGAGACCTTGTCTCTACTAAAAGTAAAAATAAAATAAATCAGTGGTGCATGGTGGCACATACCTATAGACCCAGCTACTTGGGAGGCGAGGTGGGAGGATCACTTAAGCCCAAGAGATCCAGGTGGCAGTGAGCCATGATTGAGCCACTACACCATAGCCTGAGCGACAGACCGAAACCCTGTCTCAAAAATACAGCGCGATGGCTCTTGCTTTTGTAATCCCAGCACTTTGGGGGGCCAAGGCGCGTGGATCACTTGAGGTCAGGAGTTCGAGACCAGCCTGGCCAACATGGAGAAACCCCGTGTCTACTAAAACTACAAAAATTAGTTGGGCATGGTGGTGAGCACCTGTGATCCCAGCTACTGGGGAGGCTGAGGCAGGAGAATCGCATGAACCTGGGAAAAACCAGTGAGTCGAGATTGCGCTACTGCACTCTAGCTTGGGCGACGGCGCAAGATTCCATCTCAAAAATAAAACGTAAATTAAAAAAGAAATAAAATGGATTTCTGTTAGAATTATCTGGAGTCGTGTCTAGCTGATGTTGGAGCCGTCTAAATTCACAGGTAAAATCATGAAACCTGATCACAGAGCCTCACAATGCCTTGTCTCCTATGGTCGACTGGAGAGGCAACAAACATAAAAGAGAGATTCTTGAATCTATGTGCTGGGTGTTGTACTGAGTGTTCTTTACCATATGTCATGCAGTTGGAGAATAAGTTTGGCTGAAATGCCACACTTTTGGACCCTGAGCTTGGAAAGGGTCATCTGGCTTTAGAACACAGCTTTACACAGCTGTGTAATCAGCTTTACAAAGAGCTTCCCTGTGCCGAGCGAAAGATGAGTTTGTGTAAAACTGACTCCTTTTGGGCCTTCTTGAATACGCAAACTACAAAATATGCCCAGATGCCTCAGGGACTAGGCAAGTAAATGAACTATGTCCAACCTTAATCCATTTAGTCAGCACAGCATTTTATAATTTTTTCATTTTCATACCTTTACACAAGCCTACACTCTCCAGTTCCTTCCAGTCTGCCTCAAATTTTCCGTTACTCATTCTGTTCAACAGCTGAACATAAGTCACTTTATTATATGGTTCTGCCACCTCTCTTCTCCCTGAAGGCATGTGGGTTCACACCAGCTCACATAAATGAGTGAAGCTTTGCTTGTGATGGGTTGGGAAAGAAAGTGGTGGGGAGAGGTCCAGGAAGGGGTGTGACCATTTTATCCAAGCTTCACAATAACCCGATGAAGCAGGTGTTATGATTATCCCCACGTTTAGATAAGGAAACCAAGGTACAGAGATAACTTTTCCAGCGTTGCACAACTAACTAGTAAGCAGTGGAACTAAGGTTTGAACCTAGCTCCAGGAGCCACACCTGTGTCCACTCTACTACACCAGCTTTGTAAAAGTATTTTATTTTGATTCTGGCAGGATGAGGTTGAGAGGCACCGACTCTTTTGGGACTTGCATGAAGGTTTAAGCTACAAAAAAAATACTCAAATAGGTATTTCTTTGTTTCACTTTCCTCATCTGGAAAATAAGGGTAACAATTACGTTACAAGGATAAAACATGTTTCAAATAGTGTCTGGCACTCAACACAAAATGGAGAGCTTAGAATGGACATTCAAAGTCAACATTTTAAAAGTTGGGGGCCAGGCACAGTCACTCACGCCTGTAATCCCATCACTTTGGGAGGCCAAGGCAGGCAGATCACGAGGTCAGGAGATCAAGACCATCCTGGCTAACATGGTGAAACCCCGTCTCTACTAAAAAATTAGCTGGGCGTGGTGGCGGGCACCTGTAGTCCCAGCTACTTGGGAGGCTAAGGCAGGAGAATGGCGTGAACCCGGGAGGCAGAGCTTGCAGTGAGCCAAGATCACGCCACTGCACTCCAGCCTGAGCAACAGAGAGAGACTCCATCTCAAAAAAAAAAGTTGGGGTGGGCAAATACAGCCCTCAGGCTGCCAGCTTGCTCCTCCAGATTTAATGAGCCTCTGCTATGTGCCAGCCACCTGCTTAGTACTTCAGATACATATTCCAATGTAACCCTTACAATGACCTTACAGATCCATCATTTCATACTTATTTTACACACAAGGGAGTATAACATTCATCATTGCACTAACCAGGGCCAGGATCCACACAAAGGCTCTGACTCTAAAACCTGTGGTCTCTCCACTTCTTTACCCAACCTCTTAATAGTTGAAGGAATCAACCTGCTTGGTGGCATTCATTAATATCATCCAGCCATCCAGCAACAGATGTCAATCAAAACAGTAATTGTTTTATTGGCTTGCATCAACAAATCAGCGACTTACTTTTCAAGCCCTTTTTTTTTTTTTTTTTTGAGACGGATTAATTTTGGTATTACAGGCATGAGCCACCACACCCGGCTGATTTTGTATTTTTAGTAGAGACAGGGTTTCACCAGGCTGGCCAGGCTGGTCTCGAACTACTGACCTCCAACCAACACGATACATTTCAAGGCTCCTCAAGCACTAACAGATATTCTGCCTGCTTCTCTGAATCTCTTCTTCGGGTTGGAGTTCCCCATTTTCTTTTCAGCATTTGCTCAGCTCTAATGAGAAAGTTCATCAGAAAAAAAAAAATAGCACAAGAAAATGAAACATCCTCTGGACTCCGAGAATCCTCTAGCATCTAGGTCTAACTTCCTCATTCCTAACTCTGATTTTCTTTATTTGTGCCCTTAGAGTTTTTCCTATGGATACAGTGTCTTCCTTCATCTTGCCTCAGAGGTACTTAGTATTTATTGACTAAGTAAACAGGATTTAGATATATACAATACATTGCTGAATAATTGAGCAATCAGAAGGGATCATGTTTGTGTTTCAGTTTGTCAACATGTTCTACATGGTTTTTTTTTTTTTTTTTTTTTTTTTTGAGGTGGAGTTTTTCTTTTTTGTTTTTGGTTTTTTTTTTTTTTTTTTTTTTTTGAGGCTCTTGCCATCCAGACTGGAGTGCAATGGCGCAATCTCGGCTCACTGCAACCCCCACCTCCCAAGTTCAAGCAATTCTCCTGCCTCAGCCTCCTGAGTAGTTGGGATTACAGGCACCCACCACCACTCCCGGCTAATTTTTTCGTATTTTTAGTAGAGATGGGGTTTCGCCATGTTGGCCATGAAACTCCTAAATGTGAAAACTAAATATGAAACTCCTAACCACAGCTGATCCACCTTCCTCGGCCTCCCAAAGTACTGGGATTACAGGCATGAGCCACCGCGCCCAGCCAGCTATCTCTCTTTCTGTCTCCCACTTTTCACAGAAGAAGAGTGTCTAATGAAAGCATTTGGAAAGGTATCCCCGCAGGGCGTAGTGGCTCACGCCTGTAATCCCAGCACTTTGGGAAGCCAGGCAAGTGGATCGCTTGAACCCAGGAGTTACAGACCAGCCTGGGCAACATGGTAAAACCCTGTCTCTATTGAAGAAAAAAAAAAAAAAAAAAGTTACTACATACTAGAGTCTTCTCTACTCCTTTCTTCCCTTCTTCTTCTTCCCTTCCTCCTCCTCTTCTCCCTCGTCCTCTTCTTCCTCTTCTCTTCTTCTTCTTCACCTCTTTCTCATTCTTCTTGTTCTTCTCTTTCTTTTTCTCCATCTCCTCCTCCTCTTCTCCCTCCCTCCTCCTCTCCCTGTCTTTCCAGCTTCATCTCCTACCTCTCTCCCCTCATGCACTATGTTGCTCCCACTTGTTCCTCAAACACTAACAAGCTCCGCAGCGCCTCTGAGCCTTTGCACTGGCCTTTCCTTCTCCCCGGAACACTCTCCCTCCTTCTTTACACAGTAAGCTTTTGGCGTGGGACTTCAACTCACATGTCACCTTCTCAAGGAGACCTGGCCTAATGCCTGGACCCATCCTGGCAGTTAGTGCTCAAAAAATACTTGTTACTGAATGAACTGAAACTGATGAACACCTGTACTTTAAGTATGTCCCACTCCAGAGCAAATAAAAGTAAAATAATTCTGATACACAGGGATGTTTTATCTTCTCCAAACAACACAGTACACGTCAAGGCTCCTCAAGCACTAACAGATATTCTGCCTGCTTCTCTGAATCCCTTCTTCAAGTTGGAGTTTCCCATTTTCTTTCAGCATTTGCTCAGCTCTAATTAGAAAGTTTATCAGGAAAAAAGAAATAGCACAAGAAACTGAAACATCCCCTGGCCTCCAAGAAGCCTCCAGCATCTAGGTCTAACTTCCCCATTCCCAACTCTGATTTTATTTATTTGTGCCCTTAAGAGTTCTCCTATGGATACGTCTTCCTTCATCTTGCCTTCTCTCTACTACCTACCTCTCAAATTTTTCAGAGTAGCTTTTCTATATGTTTTACCAGGGTTTAACCATTTGTTGGAGTTTGTATGGTAAACCTTTGGCTCTACCTTGTCATTTTGCTGTCACTTTCACATTCAGATTTGCATTTTAGCACCCACGGGGCCTCCTTGCCACTTGACCTTCATCAGCCTACCTAGGGTACCTAGGGAGAGGTAATGTGCCACGTTGGGGTTTCCTGAAATGTTCAAGCTGAGTCCTCAGCTGATGAAAATACACATGGTTTCTACTTCTTCTTTAAATATGTACATATATATATATATATATATATATATATATATATAGCTAAGCACAGCAATGTTAAACCAAATAAAAAATTCCAAAATATATTTAGCATGAAGAAACTCCTGTCATATACACAATAAACTGTTAACGGTGATTTCCTGGAATGAGGAAGTGGGAACTAGGGGAGAAGGTACAGGAGGGAATTTTTACTGTATACTTTTTTAGTTACACATACGAATGTACAACTATTTCAAAACTTCAGTAAATTGAGTATTTTTAAAACTTAAAAAGACATATTTATGTGACATTATTTTTAAATTACTAGGGCACAGTTTACTTTTTTTTTTTTTTTTTTTTTTTTTAGTTTTAAAAGTAATGTATTGGCCAGGCCCAGTGGCTCACACCTGTAATCCCAGCACTTTGGGAGGCCGAGGCTGGCAGATCATGAGGTTAGGAGCTCGAGACCAGCATGACTAACATGATGAAACCCCATCTCTACTAAAAAATACAAAAATTAGCTGGGTGTGGTTGCGCGCACCTGTGATCCCAGCTACTCAGGAGGCTGAGGCAGGAGAATCGCTTGAACCCAAGAGGCGGAGGTTGCAGTGAGCCGAGATCACACCACTGCACTCCAGCCTGGGCAACAGAGCAAGACTCTGTCTCAAAAAAAAAAAAAAGTGATGTATTTTGAGCCTAGTTTAACTCTGATTCCTCTCTGCCTAAGTAGATCATACACTTGAACCCCCACACTCCCTACTTCGGCCTCTCTCAGGGTACTTATCTTCCACTTTCATTAGCTCTGACTCTCTGGGTGAAGAAAGAAAACAATCTCTTTATACATGAAGTAAAGGACAAGCATCTATTTGCCTGCTTCAAGAGGGCTGGCCTTGGGTTGTTTTTCCAGCATTATCAAAAGTAAGAGGTTATGGGGGAAGTGAGAGGTGGAAGAAGGGAAGTGAACCTCAAAATTTCTCACTGTTCTCGTGTTCCTGCCACTCCATCCTCAAGACCCAAAGAGAAAACAGATGCAGTAGACTCCAGTCCATCACGTGATCAGTGCCCGCACCTGCCCACGAGGTGGTCCTGTCGCTGCCTTTTCCCCAGCACAGGGGGAGCACTTGCTCCTCCAAGCTCCTCTCCCTTGCTTGCTTATTTTTTAGAAGAATTTACTTTGGCCTTTCCCAATTCCCTCTGGTCAATTCTGCCAGGTATGTTGTGGACTTTTATTTCCTTTTTGTGTTTTTTAACAACAATTACACACAGGAGCAGATATATCTGCTTTCTGGCACAAACCTTGAGGATACACAAACGACAGATTTACGAGAATTTTTTTTCATAGGTTTTCCAGGTAAAAGTAAATGCACATCTCTCTCTCCAAAGCTGCAACCAGGGTTGCTTCTCCAGCCAACCTGCCGCAGACTGGCATACAATGTCCCCAGAGCCACTTCTTCCTCTCGTCTGTTGCTGGTAAACAGCAAGGAGTTTTGAATCTTAAGGATTCTATTGTTAAGTGTTCCTGGGAAACAGGAAATACACAACAAAATAATGAATATGGGAAAGTCAAAGTTTATAAAGCTCAATTGTAGAAATAGTTGACCCTGAAATACTACAGGGTTTCAAGTTAAGACTTAGGGTGTCCGAAGGCTTGATTGACTCCCCCCGTACACACACACAAACACACATGCAGGATGTTCAGTTTGTGATTCTTTTTTTTTTTTTTTTTTTTTTTTTTGAGACGTAGTCTCACTCTGTCACCCATGCTGGAGTGCACTGATGCGATCTTTGCTCACTGCAACCTTCGCCTCCCAGGTTTAAGCGATTCTCCTGCCTTGGCCTCCTGAGTAGCTGGGATTACAGGCGTGCACCACAACGGTTGGCTAATTTTTGTGTTTTTAGTAGAGATGGGGTTCAGGCTGGTCTTGAATTCCAGACCTCAGGTGATCAGCCCGCCTCAACCTCCCAAAGTGCTAGGATGACAGGCATGAGCCACCATGCCCAGCCAGTTTGTGATTCTGAACAAGCTCTTAACCTTCTCAGCTCCAGTTTCCTCATTATACAATGGTGAAGATCCCTACCTCATCATGTTGTTGAAAGGATTAAATATGATACTGTACATAAGTTCTCAGCACCAGACCAAGCCCACAGGACAAAGGAGATAAAAGGAATGCATGGTTGTTCACCTGGAATCTTTCTTCACCTGTTCTTAACAGGACACTTCAGTCAAAATAGCTTGTGATTCCTTGACTCAATAGGTAATGAATTTCCAACAGCCAAGAGGTAGAAATAACCCGCATGTCCATTGACAGAAGAATAGATAAACAAAATGTAATATAAACATACAATGGATTATTATTCAGCCTTAACAAGAAATGGTATTTCGACACATGCTACAACATGAACGAACCTTGAGGATGTTATGCTAAGTGAAATAAACCAGTCACAAAATGATAAATACTATATGATTCCATACAGTATTCCATTTGTATGAGATACCTAGAATAGTCAAATTCATAGAGCCAGAAAGGACAATGGCAGTTGCCAGGGACTTGAGGAGAAGGGCAGGGGGAGTTATAGTTTAATGGGCACAGAGTTTCACTTTTCCAAGATGAAAAGAATTCTGGAGATAGATGGATGGTTGCACAACAGCGTAAATGTCCTTAATACGGCCGGGCATGGTGGCTCACGCCGGTAATCCCAGCACTTTGAGAGGACGAGGTAGGTGGATCACCTGAGGTTGGGAGTTCGAGACCAGCCTGACCAACATGAAGAAACCCCATCTCTACTAAAAACACAAAATTAGCTGGGTGTGGTGGTGCATGCCTGTAATCCCAGCTACTCAGGAGGCTGAGGCAGGAGACTCGCTTGAACCTGGGAGGTGGAGGTTGCGGTGATCTGAGATCATGCCATTGCACTCCAGCCTGGGCAACAAGAGTGAAACTCCCTCTCAAAAAAAAAAAAAAAGAAAAAGAAAAAAAAATCCTTCATGCCACTTAACTGTGCACTTAAAATGGTTACATAATAATAAAGCCTATTATATGAGTCTTCAGAGGAAGCTGACAGGCAGTTTGGCACAGGGGTTAGAAAGTTAAACTTGGGAAAGACCCTGACCCTTTCAGTTTGTCAGTCACTTCTTAAATCACAGGTCAGTGTCTTGTAACAGTGTTGCATAAACACTAAGGCACAGTCAAGATTCAGGCTGACTATCCCTTACCCAAAATGCTTGGGACCAGGAGTCTTCTGGATTTATGATTTTTTTTCAGATTTGGGAATATTTGCATTGTACTCACCGGTTGAGCATCCTAAACCTGAAAATCCCAAACCTGAAATGCCCTATGATCATTTCCTTTCAATGTCATGTCAGCACTCAAAAAGTTTTGGATTTTAGAGCATTTTAATTTCCAGATTTTCTGATTAGGGACACTCAACCTGCAGTAGGCATCTTTAATGGATTTTTTGCAGAGTGTTACCTAAATCACATTGCTAAGTCTTGTTATTCTTTTAAAATCTAAGCCCATCACACAAGAGCATGAAGATAATATGTTCGAACATGAAGATAATATGTTCGAGCATGAAGATAATATGTTCGAGCATGAAGATAATATGTTCGAGCATGCTCTCTGGAAGCACTGATTGTCATAGTGAAAGGTTAAATAAATGTCGATGCATCCACACAAGTGAATATTATTCAACCCTTCAAAAGATTAAGACAGGGCCAGGCTCGGTGCCTCACACCTGTAATCCCAACACTTTGGGAGGCATAGGCAGGAGGATCACTTGAGCCCAGGAGTTCCAGACCAGCTGGGCGACATAGTGAGACACCCATCTCTAAGAAAAATTAAAATTACCCAGTCGTGGAGGCACACGCCTGTAGTCCCAGCTGCTTGGGAAGCTGAGGAAGGAGGTTCACTTGAGCCCAGAAGGTCAAGGCTGCAGTGAACAGTGATCACACCACTGCACTTTAGGTGGGGTGACAGAGCAAGTCCCTGTCTCAAAAAAAAAAAAAAAAATTAAGGGTATATGTGTCCTGGCTCAAAAACACATCCACAATCTATTATTAAGTTAAAAAGAAACAGCAAATTTCAAGATAAGATGTAATTACGAGAACAGGTATAATTTTATACCCAATATTTGGAAGATTATAAATTTAACTATTGTGATTAATTCTGGGGAGAATTATAGAGGCTTTCCCTTTCTTTTTTGTGTACTTCATTTTTGTTTAACATTTCATATTGAAAATGTATTACTTTTATAATAAAAACAGTGTTTCAAGGTTATCAGCCCAGTAGCTTCTTGCTCTCTTTTCACCTTGATAGAGTTGCCATTGATATCATGGGAACTGGATGACATGGAGGCATTGTGAGGCTGTCTTTGCTCTTTAAGCCATCCACTGTGTTACAGGCATAATCAGGCCTTTGGAAATCATGTTGGCACCTCCCTGAGGTCCATTCATAACATTGCCACGAGCCCCCTCACAAAATGATGAAATATGGTCTAAATGAAGTGTCTCTTTGGAGGAATCTAGTCTTGGTTCTCCCACTTAACATCACTAGTGCCCTACTTAAAGATTTTCCAAGATATAGTGTGTAAAGAGTGTTGTAAGACTCTTACATAAATTAGTGAAAACTCCCACATAAATTTCTTTGCTGGTGTATGTACCCAAAGCCTCAGAGAAAGGGCAGCTGAGATAGGACAGCACAGAGTGGGTCATGAGTCCAGAGACAAGTCTTCAGTCGTCAGACCTGAAGCTCAATTTTTCTATCAAGGAACACATTTGGTGCAAGGGAGACAAATTTACTCAAAAAAACAAACAAACAAATAAACTCACAAGGACCTATTAGGATAGCTATATATATATGAAACTAACAAGCATTAGCAAAGATGTAGATAAATGCAGAGAAATTGTAACCCTTTTCTCTACAACAAGTGGAGAAATTGCTGGTAGGAATACACAATGGTGCAGCCAATGGTGAAGAAAACAGTATGGCAGTTCTTAAGAAAATTAAGCATAAAATTGCCATATGATTCTGCAATTCCATGTCTGGGTATGTATCCAAAAGAACTGAATGTAGGCAATCCAACAGATATTTGCACACTCATGTTCATAGTAGCATTATTCACAATAATAGTCCAAAGGTGGAAGCACCTAAGTGTTCAATGATGCATGAATGGATAAACTTAAAATGTGGTACACACATGTATACGGAATATTACTCAGCCATAAAAAGGAATGAAGACTGGGTGCAATGGCATATGCCTGTAGTACTAGCTACTCAGGAGGCTGCTTGAGGTCAGGAGGTTGAGGCCAGCCTGGGCAACATAACAAGACCTATTTTTGAAAAAAAAAGAAGAAAAAAAATAAAATTGTGATATATGCTATGACATGGATGAACATGGAGAACATTTTGTTAAGTGAAATAAACCAGACACAAAAGGACTAATGTATGATTTCACTTATATTAATATGAGATAGCTGGAATAGTCGAATTCATAAAAATAGAAAGTAGAGATTATCAGAGAGGGAATAAGGGGAAGTTATTGTTTAATGGGTACAGCGTTTCTGTTGGGGATGATGAAAAAGTTGGGGTATAAATAATGGTGATAGACGTACAACCTTGTGGATGTATTTAAAGCTGCTGAATTGTATGTTGACAAATGGCTAAAATGATAAATATTGTGTGATTTTATCACAATCAAAAACTAAAGAATCTAAAAAAAAAAAAAAAAAAAAAAAAAACCCTCACAAGGGACTTGAGGACAAAACAGAATGCCAATTTGTTAATTTACACCGATTTCCCTCCTCCTCCAAGTCCCCAGAGCACCATCACTTCCAAGACTGTGACCTGCTTACACATCCACTCTTCTGCTCCCACAGTCCGCGAGTCCACCCTGGGGGCCACGGCTTATTGATACTTCCATGTATCAGCCTAGGGATCCCCTGCTGCCTTCTGAATAAAGGGCGCAAATGCACGAAGCCTGCTTGCGAATCAACATGACACCTGGCTTCCGATACCGCTTCCCTGCCCGTCTGCTTCCACACTTCTCACTCACAGACTTCCCTGCTCCCCCCGCCCCACCTTGTCTCCTTTTCCATCTGTGCTGACCCTTTGGCTTTGTGACTCAGCTTTTGGATTGGCCACTTGGCTGGGCCCTTGGTCCCTGCAAGACTAAGTTTCCTGTATCTACTCCCTGTCAACTCTGAGTCAGCCAAACAGCTGAGGTCATTCTCTACTTGTCACCACTGATGGGGACGGAGAGCCAACACCACCAGTCAGTCACCCAGGCTGGAAATTTAAGCATCATCATTTCTTCTTTTCCTTCCCAGCCCTCCCATCCCCGCTTGCAGGCCAGTCAGTTCCACCCCAGGAATGTTCCCCCTCAGGTGTACATATTTCCTTCTGAAGCCCCATCCCCCTGCTGCTTGAGATCGGGGCCCATCATTCCCCAAAAAAACCACTGTCCAGCCTCCTGCCTCACCTCTAGCCTCTAGTCTGTGCCCTCCAGTTCTTTATGCCCTGCCAGAGTGACTGTAAGTCTGGTCCCCGTGCTGCCCTGTGGACAAACCTCCACAGGTTCTCATTGCCAGGGGACCAAGTTGAAGCTCTTTGCGAGAACTGCACCCTCTCACTCCGGCCAGCCCACCACTCCAGCTCAGCCCTCCTCCCGCAGGCCACACTCATTCAACATGCTGAACTTTTGCCTTTCCCAAGGGCTTCCACCATCCTCCAAATCTGCCCACATTGCTCCTTCTGCCAAGAGTGACCATGTGGCCTGGTTTGCCCAGAACAATCTCTGTTTACGCCTATTGTCTGGTGTAATTATTAATTAACCCCCTCCCCCTCCACCTGCCCAAGTGTCCTGGTTTGAACAAGTTACATGGTCAGATTACATTTGCCCTAATTCTTCACCTGGCAAATCTCTGCTCATCCTCCAAGATGCACTTCAATGTCAGAAGCTCTGGGAAGCTTGGCCGAAGTCCTGACCTCTCCTTCAGGACTCCCTCAGCCTCATGTATGACTTGATGATGGTGTTTACCAGCGTGCATTATTAGGCAATTGTTTACATGTCTAGTCATCCCTACTAGACTTTTTCAGTCTTACATATGCTCAATTAATGTTTGCTGAGGAGGAATGAAAAATGAATCCATTAAATAGTTACTACGTAAGGGCCAGGTGCAATGGCTTGCATCTATAATCCCAGAATTTTGGGAGGCTGCAGCAGGCAGGTCACTTGAGCTCAGGAATTCGAGACCAGCCTGGCCAACATGGCAAAACTTCACCTCTACTAAAAATACAAAAATTAGCCAGGCATGGTGGCAGGTGCCTGTAATCCCAGCTACTTGGGAGGCTGAGACAAGAGAATCGCTTGAACCCGGGAGATGGAGGTTCCAGTGAGCCGAGATCGTGCCACTGCACTCCAGCCTGGGCGACAGAATGAGACTCCGTCTCAAAAAAAAAAAAAAAAAGAAAAAGAAAAAAAGGACTATGTGCCAGGCATTGTTCTAGGTTCTTGGCAAAACAGATAAACATCCTCTCCCTCTTGGAGTTTCCATTTAAGTAGAGGAAAGAGACAGAAGTTAATTTCTGAACCATTCACTGTTGAGGTACAGGTTCAGGATTTCCTTTGATTAAGCAGCCTTGCTCCTGGAGCTGGGGCTAGGACTCAGCTCCATAAGCCATACGGCTATGTGAGGAAAGTGGGCCCCATCCTGGTCAAACAAGCATTCGGAGAGCAGGAAAGAAGCGTGGGGCCAGGCAAGGTGGCTCGTGCCTGTAATCCCACTGCTTTGGGAGGCAAAGCTGGAGGATCGCTGGAGTCCAGGAGTTCGAGACTGGCCTGGGCAATGTAGCAAGACACCATCTCTAGAAGGAATTTTAAAAATTAGCCAGGTGTGGTGGCGTGCCTGGAGTCCCAGCTACTCCAGAGGCTGAAGCAGGAGGATCACATGTTTACAGTTATACATGCTCAACACCAGTGAACCTTGTCATGAAAACCCCTCCACCATTGCTGCTACCTAACTTTTGCTTTAAGCAACATAGATTTTTAGCTATCATGATATCAAATTGGCAGAGAAGTATACCCAGAGAGATTGCTATCCTTTAAATATTAACAATTAAAACAAAAATCAGGCCAGGCGTGGTGGCTCACACCTGTAATCCCAGCAATTTGGGAGGCCAAGACGGGACGATCACCTGAGGTCAGGAGTTTGAGACTAGACTGGTCAACATGGCAAAACCCCATTTCTACTAAAAATACAAAAAAAAAAAAAAAAAAAAAAAAGCCAGGGCTGGGCACAGTGGTTCACGCCTGGCCTGTAATCCCAGCACTTTGGGAGGCCAAGGAGCGTGGATCACAAGGTCAGGAGTTCGAGACCAGCCTGGTCAATATAGTGAAACCCCATCTCTACTAAAAATACAAAAATTAGCTGGGCGTGGTGGTGCACGCCTGTAATCCCAGATCCTTGGGAGGCCGAGGCAGAGAATCACTTGAACCTGGGAGGCAGAGGTTGCAGTGAGCTGAGATTGCGCCACTGCACTCCAGCCTGGGCAACAGAATGAGACTACATCTCAAAATAATAAAATAAATAAATAAATAAAAACAGAAATCTAGAGAAAGGAGAATGGCAATACGGTCTGTTCTTTGGACGTGGTTTTGACAGAAACAAGACATCCAGGAACACTAATCTCATTGCTAGATTGCTTTAGGATTAAACCCTGCCCTAGAAAGCCCTAAATACCTTTCCTCCTGGGTGTATTATTAAGTCATCTGAGAAAGTCTCAATCCTATAACCAAAAGCACATTAAAGAAAAATTTCTTCTCACCGTTTTTACCTTGAGAGATGATAGAGTAGCAAGTTTATGGATGAGAATATCAAGTGGGCATTTTAATGGAAACTGGGCCAGAAAAAGATGGAATAATTCTTTTGTGCTCTTTCCTTTTAATGCTTGAGTCAAAGTAACCCATCCGGTTTTCTTCAATACTGGGTTCTGCGTTAGTGCTCCAGGAGGTAGAACCCTCTCCCTGGAAATGATTCATTACCTGTGTTAACTTGAAAGGTGTCACTCTTCATCTGCCTTCTCTTGTTCCATGGCACCACTGTAATTTCAATAATCTGCCTGCTTCCAGTACTGCAGCAGACTTCTTCTTTCTGCTTCTTTCCTTTTTTCTCTCTTTTCTTTTCCTTTTTTTAACCTTTTATTATGGAAAGTATCAAACAAAAAAATTGGAATTGTAAAATGAACCTAATCTATGCATCATCCAGCTTTTCTACATCAAATTTATATACAGTAAAATGCATGCAAATAAAAAAATAAATAGGCTGGGTGCAATGACTCACACCTGTAATCCCAGCACTTTGGGAGGCCGAAGCGGGTGGATCACTTGAGGTCAGGAGTTTGAGACCAGCCTGGCCAATATGGTGAAACCCTGTCTTTACTAAAAACACAAAAATTAGCCAGTGTGGTGGTGTGCACCTGTAGTCCCTGCTACTTGGGAGGCTGAGACAGGAGAATCACTTGAACCCAGGAGGCAGAGGTTGCAGTGAGCTGAGATCACACCACTGCACTCCAGCCCGGGTGATAGAGCAAGATTATGTCTCAAAATAATAAAATAATAAAATAAAATAAATAAAAAAGGTTGGGCATGGTGGCTCATGCTTGTAATCCCAGCACTTTGGGAGGCCGAGGTGGGCAGATCACTTGAGGCCAGGAGTTCGAGACCAGACTGGCCAACATAGCAACACCCCATCTCTACTAAAAGTACAACAATTAGCCAGGCGTGGTGGCAGAAGCCTGTAGTCCTAGCTACTCAGGAAGCTGAGGCAGAAGAATTGCTTGAATCCAGGAGGTGGAGGCTGCAGTAAGCCGAGATTGCGCCACTTTATTCCAGCCTAAGTTACAAAATGAGACTGTCTCAAAAAAAAAAAAAAAGTAAAACGCATGGATTTTTTGATAAATCTATATACCTGTTTAACTGCCACCCAACACACAGAACATTTCCATCACCCCAGAAAGTTCCTTTGTCATCCCCCAGGTTTATCAGTTTTCAATACCTGGTCATGCTTGTTTCATCTAGACCAATACCCCACAACCCCCAGAATGATTTAGAAGCAAATTTACACATCAGATCATTTTCTCTGTAAATATTTTCTTATGTTTCTCTAAAAGAAAATCAAAATATTTTCATCACACTGAAGTGAACAATATTTTTTCCACATTATTAAATATCTAGTCCCTGTGCACATTTCCCTAATTCTCTTTTAATAGATTTATAATTGGTTTATTCACCTTTGAGCTATCCTACTGATTTTGAAATCATTCCAGATTAACATTTCCATCCACCATCATGATTATCTTTTTTCTTTCTTTCTTTTGTTTTTTTTAGATGGTTTTGTTTTGTTTCTTGAGACAAAGTCTCACTCTGTCACCCAGGCTGGAGTGCAGTGGCGTGATTTCAGCTCACTACAATCTCTGCCTCCCGGGTTCAATCAATTCTCATGCCTCAGCTTCCTCAGTAGGTGGGATTATAGGTGTGTGCCACCATGCCTGGCTAATTTTTTTTTTTTTTTGCATTTTTAGTAGAGATGGGGTTTCAGCATGTTGGCAGGATGGTCTCAAACTCCTGACCTCAGGTGATCCACCTGCCTCAGCCTCCCAAAGTGCTGGGATTACAGGAGTGAGCCACTGCACCCGGCCACCACTATCATGATTATCTATTAACTGAGTACTTTTTAATCTAACACAACTATGACTCAATATAGCTGTCCAGTTTAAATTTCCAGTACTGCTATTCATATGGCTTATCCTTCCACAAGAGTTAACTAGCTTTTGTATGAATAAACCTTGTTTCTCTGCCCCTGAGAATTTGATTATGCTGTCTCTTATCTCTACCCTGCCCTCAAACTTTCATTAAATAAATATTTGTGCAACACCTACTGGGTGTCAGGGCCAACGCTAGTTTCTTGGCAATCAGTAGTGAACAAGATACACGTAGTTCTTGACCCAAGAAGGTTATGACACCCTCCCCTCTCTACCTGGTGGAATCCATTTACTTTAAGGTAAAGTTCAAATGTCACCTCCTTTGCCAAGTCAGCCTGATCTCTTCAGGCAGAAATCAGGCTTCTATAGTATTCTCTCATTCTTTTAAGATTCCTACCTCACTTCATTTGCACTATTCCTAGAAAACATACCACCTGGCCAGGCATGGTGGCTCGTACCTATAATCCCAGCACTTTCGGAGGCCAAGGTGTGTGGATTGCTTGAGCCCAGGAGTTCGAAACCAGTCCTGGCAGCATAGCAAGACCCCTCTCTACAAACAAACAGGAAGAAAGAAAGAAAGAGAGAAAGAGAGAGAGAGAGAGGGAGGGAGGGAGGGAGGGAGGGAGGAAGGAAGGAAGGAAGGAAGGAAGGAAGGAAGGAAGGAAGGAAGGAAGGAAGGAAGGAAAAGCAGGAAGAAAGAAAGAGAAAGAAAACATACCACAGAAGGAATTTGAACATAAGATCTGTAAAGAGACTTACTTCAACTTTGTAGTACCCTCAACAGCTAATGGAAACAGTGAATGAATGAATATATAAGAGCAGCTATTAAAGAAAAAAAATTACCCATCAGCTGCCAAACTTGAGACAACAGTTTGAAAAAACATGTT
Organism: Macaca mulatta; assembly: GCF_049350105.2. NCBI lineage: Eukaryota > Metazoa > Chordata > Mammalia > Primates > Cercopithecidae > Macaca > Macaca mulatta. Next base: position 7,276,790 of record NC_133422.1, read on the forward strand.
TTTGAAAATTCTCAAGTTGGTATAGGTGATTGCAATGCCCTGAGGAGATCTGGGGAGAAAAGTCCATTTATAAAGCAATTGGGAATTGGGCTAGAGATTAAAAGGACATACCTTGAAGTAGTTTCCTTCTTTTAGTTATCTTGTTCCATGAGGGTATATTTCTGAACTTGGCACAGGGAATTAAAAAACCAATTTTCTGTAGTCAGAAATTCTTAAAAATATTTCTGTGCTATTATAAAAATTTGAAAATATAAAAAGAACAAAGAATCAGCCATAATTCACCACTCAGACAAAATCACTGTGACTATTTTGGCATATTTCCTTCCTGTCTTTTTTCTCTGCATATAGAAAACTGGAGAGCTGGATTTCTCAGTGGCGCTGGGCACGGGTGGACCTGCACAAGAACGTTTTGTTTTCCATATTAAGGTCATGTGGTCTTTGTCTGCTCTCTGGCCTACCTTTCCCCACTAATGACCTCTCTCTTTTTCTTTTTTTCCTATTTTCTTCTAGCCCTTCCCTCACTAAACCCAGAGTTCTGGTCTTGTGACCGTAACGTGAGTCTTCACTCAGATCTCTGGTTCCAATGTCATGTCCCTGACCGGGATACTGACCCTGTCACCTTGAATCCCTTCACCTCACTTACCTGGCTCTGAAACCAAGTTCATGGACCAGACCAGACCTGATCTTTAATCTTTATTATATTTTTTTCTTTTTTCCCCCATAGCGTTAAAAAGTCTTTGCAAATAGAATTATTATTATTATTATTATTATTATTATTACTGAGACGGAGTCTCGCTTTGTCACCCAGGCTGGAGTACAGTGGCATGATCTCGGCTCACTGCAAGCTTCACCTCCTGGGTTGACACCATTCTCCTGCCTCAGCCTCCAGAATAGCTGGGACTACAGGCGCCCACCACCATACCCAGCTAATTTTTTTGTATTTTTAGTAGAGACGGGGTTTCACCGTGTTAGCCAGGATAGTCTCTATCTCCTGACCTTGTGATCCGCCCGCCTCAGCCTCCCAAAGTGCTGGGATTACAGGCGTGAGCCACCGCGCCCGCCCTTTTTTTTTTTTTTTTAAACAGAGTCTCCCTCTGTCACCCAGGCTGGTGTGCAGTGGTATGGTCTTGGTTCACTGCAACCTCCGCCTCCCAGGTTCAAGCAATTCTCCTGCCTGAGCCTCCCGAGTAGTTGGGATTAAAGGCATGCGCCACCAAGCCCAGCTAATTTTTGTATTTTTAGTAGAGACGGAGTTTCACTATGTTGGCCAGGCTGATCTCAAACTCCTGACCTCAGGTGATCTACCCGCCTCAGCCTCCCAAAGTGCTGGGATGACAGACATGAGCCACTGCGCCCAGCCTGTAAATAGAAATTGAATGGCTGCATATTATTCTTTTTTGTTTGACCATAATTATCTTAACCATTCTAATATTGACCTTATGTTACTTTTAATTTGTCATTATCATAAATAGCATTGTGATGAATATCTTTGCAATTAAATCTTTAACTGTATATCGGATTTTCTTAAGTCAGATATGTACAAATAAAAGCACTGACATAAAATATGGCATTAAAATATTTCCTATGTATTGTTAAAATGACTTCTAGAGAGAGCATACAAACTTACATTTCCACTGGAGAGTGCAGTGTGTCCTTTTTGTTACATTGTTGCCAATATTATGTATTACTGTAGAAACAGGGAACAAAAGGGAATTTAGGAATAGAAAGGAGCTTTCTCAATGTGATCAACAGCATCTATGAAAAATGTACAACTAGCAACATACTTCATGGTGACAGACCAATGCTCTTCCCCAAGATCAAGAACAAAGAAGGGTGTCCACTAATATCACTTCTATCAGACGGTGTATTATTTTTAAATATTTGCTCATATAAGCTATTTAAAACCACGCTGCATTTCAAATTGTATTTCTTTGCTTGGTTGCAAGAGGAGCCTTTCTTATGTATATTAGCAATTGCCCTTCCTTTTTTGTGAATTATATATCTGTCATCTTTGCCCAGGCTTGCTTTTTTTTTTTTTTTTGAAATGGAGTCTCGCTCTGTCACCAGGCTGGAGTGCAGTGGTGCTATCTTGTCTCACTGCAAACTCTGCCTCCTGGGTTCAAGCGATTCTCCTGCTTCAGCTTCCTGAGTAGCTGGGACTACAGGCACCCGCCACCACATCCAGTTAAATTTTTGTATTTTTCATAGAGATGGGGTTTCACCGTGTTGGCCAGGATGGTCTTGATCTCTTGACCTCATGATCCTCCTGCCACAGCCTTCCAAAGTGCTGGGATTACAGGCGTGAGCCACTGCACCCGGCCCAGGCTTCTGTTTTTGTCCTAGGGCTTTTTACATTATTTCTGTTGAGCTCCCTAAATTTTCATCTTAAATATTTCCATGAATTTGTAGTATGTTTTTTCTCTTTTGTATGCCATATTGTTGCCATAGAGTTTTGTGTGTGTGTGTGATCAAAATCAGTTTGTTTCTTTTTAAGCTGCTTTTATGCTTAATCATGTCTTCTTATAGTACTTCACGGTACTGAGGAAACTATACCGCTTCCATATTCAAGAACTAGTTGAGTAGTTCATAGCCTATTATTTGGATAACCAATTTTCCTATGAAAAGCAGTTCTTATATCCTGCAACTGGTGTTGTCTGTATTATTATAACACATCAACAAGAAAAAAAAGTGTCAGAGAATCTAATTTGGAATACTGGTTCAAAATCATAATATGTAGCATTCATTCTAGGTTCCGAGCCATGTTTTTATGTGCAAGACTCAGAAGAAAGGTGAGGTTGATATTCAAGAATTATACAGAGGCAACCTACAGAATGGCCTTTGTCTGATTTATGACAGAATTTTACAGGAAAGGGTAGCCTAATTTGCATCAGATGTTCACCATGCTTTCATAATTGTTTGATATGGAAATGGAAACCTGTCTCCTCCCGTTCAAGAATAGCTAAAGAGTAGGGAGGACAAATAAGAACTACCCAGGCTAGAATGCAGTGGTGCAGCCTTGGTTCACTGCAGCCTCAACCTCTGGGGCTGGAACAGTCCTCCTGTCTCAGCCTCCCGAGTAGCTGGGACCACCAGTATGTGCCACCATGCTCAGCTAATTTTTGTTTATTTTTGTAGAGAGGGAGTCTGATATGGTTTGGCTGTGTCCCCACCCAACTCTCATCTTGAATTCCCTCGTGTTGTGGGAGGGACCCTGTGGGAGGTAATTGAATCATGGGGGCAGGTCTTTCCCATGCTGTTCTTGTGACAGTGAGTAAGTCCCATGAGATCTGATGGTTTTATAAAGGGGAGTTTCCCTGCACAAGCTGTCTCTTTGCCTGCCACATAAGATGTGACTTCCTCCTCCTTGCCTTCGGCCATGACTGTGAGGCTTCCCCAGTCACACAGAACTGTGGGTTCTCCATTAAACCTCTTTCCTTGGTAAATTTCCAGTCTCCGGTATGTCTTTATCAACAGCATGAAAACAGACTAATACAGGGTCTCACTATGCTGCCCAAATTGGTCTCAAACTCCTGGGCTCAAGAGATGTGCCCACCTCAGCCTCCCAAAGTGCTGGGATTATAGGTGGGAGCCACCTCACCTGGCCTGTGATACTGTTTTTAAAAATTTTAGTCTGTTAGTTTATAAAAGTAACAGTTTAAAAAATCTTTTAATTATTTGACTTTACTTGTAGCTTAGCTCATCTCTAATTATTTTCAGGTTCTAGCCTGGAGCTGATAAATGACCTTATTTTTATACCTCATATTCTTTTGTCTTATAATGAGTTTGAATGTGAGTCAATAAGACAAGATGTACCTCAGTGTCACCACTTTCCAGAAATAGTATCATTTATATATGATGAGTAAGATTTTTATGATACCAAAAAATTCTCAACATAAAACAACAGGAAAGCCCATATGAAACAATTTAGGAAGAATATTTAGACTAAAGTACAAAAAAGAGTCCAGGATTACTGAATTTCAAAAGGAAGTCATCTGGCCTGGCATGGTGGCTCACGCCTATAATACCAGCACTTTGGGAGGCCAAGGCGGGTGGATGACTTGAGGTAGGAGTTCGAGACCTACCTGATCAACATGGTGAAACCCCATCTCTACTAAAAATACAAAAATTAGCCAGTCGTGGTGGCACATGCCTGTAATCCCAGGTACTTGGGAGGCTGAGGTAGGAGAGTTGTTTGAACCTGGGAGGCGGAGGTTGAACCCAGGAGCTGGAGGTGGGAGGGAACCCAGGAGGCGATGAGCCGAGATCACACCACTGCACTCCAGCCTGGGCAAGAGAGTGAGACTGTCAAAAAAAAAAGAAGTCCCCTATCAACCACCATTTCAAAATAAATCAATGAAGAGAAAAGGGAACTGCAGAAGCCAACAGCACTGAAAGGTGCCCGGGACAAAGCAAGGCTGCAGCATGATACAAGCTCTTCGCCACTTCACTGACATCAACATCACTCTCCCGACACTCAGGGCCGGGCAGCCTTTCTAGAATTTGCTTTCTGTACAAGGCAGTACCTGCACATAGCACGGACTCAAGAGACGGTGCAATTACTAACACCTTTTCAGTAGGTTCTTGGGGAATACAGTCAGTTTTCAAAGAGTTCCACGGTGTGGCACTCCAGACAGGGTCTCTGGAGCCAGGCCATCCAGATGCAAATCCTGGGTCTGCTATTTACCAACTCTGTGACCTCAAACATTTTACTTAACCTCTGAGTGTTGGTGTACACTCGTTTAAAATGGAAATAATAGTAGTATCAGAGGTTTATGTCAAGATTGAATGAGACAAGACATAAAAAGTACCTGGTATCGAATAAGCATCTGGTATACCTGAGCTAGTCACACACAGAGGAAAGTAAAGCACCACCAGTTAGACATTTTCCATCTGTAACAGCTTATGCAAGTAAAACAAAACAAAAAAATAGAAAAACTCTCTAAGGGCCATTGAATCGGTTAGAATTAGGTTTAGTTATACGAAATAAACAAATAATCATCCCACCCCATGCCCACACACTCAGACACACACAAACCCCAGCAGTTCAGAAATACAGAAATCAGTTTCTCTCACACATAAAATAAGCTGGAAAGTAGGCAGCCCAGGGTTGCACAATCACCTGGATTCAGGATCCTTTGGTTGCATAGCTCCTCTCTCCTGCTCTGTCTGCTTCCTGGTCCTGGAAGGCTGCTTGGCTCCTACCATCTCATCTCCTTTTCCAAGCAGTGAGGAGGAGGAAGGTGCAAAAATGAACCTACACCTTACCATTTAAAAACACTTCTCAGACTGGCCTTTGTGGCTCACCCCTATAATCCCAGCACTTTGGGAGGCCGAGGCAGGAGAATTGCTTGAGCCTGGGAGTTTGTGAGACCACGATGGGCAACATAGGGAGACCCTGTGTCTACAAAAATTTTTTAAATTATTTGGGCATGGTGGCTGACACTTGTGGTCCCAGCTACTCAGGAGGCTGAGGCGGGAGGATCACTTGGCTCTGAGAGGTCAAGGCTGCAGTGAGCTTTGATGGCACCACTGCACTCCAGCTTGAGCAGTAAAAGCAAGATTCTGTCTCCAAAATAAATAAATAAATAAAAATATTTATCAGCGATTATATCCAGCACTTCCATTAACATCCCATTGGCCAAAATTTGGTCTCATAGTCTCATCTAGCAATCGGGAGGCTAGGAAATAGCCTTTATTCTGGGTGGGCGTGTGCCCAGCTAATAAGTGGGGGTTCTAGCACAAGCAAAGGAAAGAATGGATATTAGAGAGGAAAGGAGCATTCAATTCCCCAGCCCGGTGGATAACAAACTGGCTCTGAGCAAGAAACATAATAATATTCAAATACAGGAAGGCAGCCCCAAGACTGACTGACTATTTATTTGTTAGGGCATAATTGTCAATGGTTTACTTATTGTGTCTTATAGAATCATAAACTAGATTATGTCCTCAGCCCTCCTGGAAATTCTTGGCAGAGTGTGCATCCCATTCAACCTCCACAGCATAAAGGAAAGGGAAGGCACTTGGGGAGGATTTCAAAGAAAAGCCATCAGGATGACTAATAGCTCAAAACAGTAAGACCTAGAACGCACTGTTAAGGAAAGAGTCAGCTAGGGAAAGAGATGGCTAGAGGGTGACTAAATAATGATTACTTGCTATACAAAGGTCTCTGCACGGAGGAGGAGGGAGTGGGAGGAGGAGAAGAAGGTGGACGATGACCAGGAGTATGGTCACCTCCATTAGGGATTGAATGGAAGGAAACGGGAGCAGGAGTGACTTAAGGAGACCTGAAAGGACAAATATGCTGAAGGGGATGCTTGTCAAAATACAGGAGATGGTGTAAACATATAGCATGTGGGGATTATACACTGACATCTCTGACCACCGTGGTATTTGAATGTGCTCTTCCCTGAAGCAAGGCTTGAGGGTTTGCAGGGGCACTCACAGGTGGAGGGAGGGTGAGCGACCAGAACTCCTATGATTTCCTTCTCTGTGCCCCAGTTTCCCTCATGGAATACCCCTGTGTTGGAGTTCAGAAAAGAGATCCTACATTGATTTGAAAGATACACTCTGGTTTTGCAGATGTACAGAAAATAATAACTAAACAGTATCAGTATGTGGCAGGACAGATCCTACCAGTAGAAAGGAATGCCCTTTTTGTATTTTAGGATCTCATTTTTTAAATTATAAGAGCAGTATAATGGCTTTCCAGTCAAGATGGCCCTGTAAGATGCATGCCATCTGCTGCATACATTTAACAATGTCAAACTAATACACAAAGAGAAAACCAAAAAAGCTATAGCATGGTTCAGAAACAAGACAATTACTTACATGGACCAGAAACAGAGAGAGCTGAGTGAGGCAGAAACTAGGACCAAGGGCCATGGGTCTCAAACAGGCAGTGGTGGTCGAGAATCTGGCTTCTCTAGTAAAGCCTGCTCTGCCTGACGCTAGAGACCAAAGCCAGGTGCCTGTAGAAGCCAGGGGCTGCAGTAGAGCTTGCCTTCCTCCTCTCCCCCAGCTCCTGCTCCACTCCCACTCCCCAGGGGTAACCACGCTCCCTTTTCAGCCCTCCTGAGAGACACTCTGTAAGATAAGGACATGTGGCATCTACAGGGCTTCCCACCTCGCTTCCCCTTCCCTGATTTCTATTCAGTTCTGCCACTGCCCTTACCTCTTCATTCTGTTAACTATGATTCTTTTGTGTTTTGTACATAGGTGCACTGCAGAAATGTGTAATATGACTAAACCCATAGAAAAGGGAACATATTCTATGTTATTAAATCTGCCATGATTTAACAGAATATTTTTTCCAAATTCAATACATAGCTCAAAATCATGTCCTATTTTAGTTAGCTTCATTTTTTTTTTTTTAAAGGCAGAGTCTCACTCTATCACCCAACTGGAGTACACTGATGTGATCATGGCTTACTGCAGCCTCATCCTCCCATGCTCAGGTGATCCTCTCACCTCAGCCTCCTGAGTAGCTGGGACTACAGGCATGTGCCACTATGCCCAGCTAGTTTTCATATTTTTAGTAGGGACGGGGTTTCGCCATGTTGCTCAGGCTTGTGTCAAATTCCTGAGCTCAAGCCATCTGCCCACCTCTGTAATCCCGGAACTTTTGGAGGCCGAGGTGGGCAGATGCCTCAAGACCAGGAGTTCGAGACCAGCCTGGGCAACACAGTGAGACCCCATCTCTACAAAAATTAAAATTAAAAAATTAGCTGGGCATGGTGGCACTTGCCTGTAGTCCTAGCTACTCAGGAGGGTGAGTCCTAGCTACTGGGCTCAAGAAGATCACCTGAGCCCAGGACATCAAGGCTACCTTGAGCTATGATGGCAACACAGCACTCCAGCCTGGGTGACAGAGCGAGACCCTGTCTCAAAAAAATATGTATTACTCTTGCAGCCCCTTGACTTCCTGTTTTAATATGAACTGATGATTTTTTTCCTTTTTTTTTCCTTTATTTAAGATGGAGTCTTGTGCTGTTGCCCAGGCTAGAGTGCAGTGGTGCGATCTCAACCTCCGCCTCCTAGGTTCAAGTGATCCTCCTGCCTCAGCCTTGCAAGTAGCTAGGAATAGACGCCTGCCACCACCACATGCAGCTAATTTTTTTGTAGTTTTAGTAGAGACAGGGTTTGCCATGTTGCACAGGCTGGTCTCGAACTCCTGAATTCAGGTGATCCACCCGCCTCAGCCTCCTGAATTGCTGGGATGACAGGCGTGAGCCACTGCATCTGGCCTTGAACTGACGACTTTCTAAGCCTGTTACACAAATGACACCTGAGCTTCCTTCTCAATGATTTACTAGATGAGTGCCCTTGTTCTTGGGCTCCATGTCTCCTTCTTGGATTCCTGTTCCGATTGGAAGGAGTATATCCTCAATTAATTTTTTCAGAAAAGGTATATGTACAGATAAACATTGTGAGTGCCTTTTGTTTTATTCTCACAGCTGCCTGTTTGACTGGATGTCAGTTTCTAGGTTGAAATCAGTTTTCCTTATAAATTTGGGGTCACTGTTTCATTGTGTTTTAGCCATGTTACTTTAGATATATCTGATGCCAATTTGTTCTTCATTTCCACCTAAGACACTTTTATTTCTTCTCTGCAAAACTTTAGGCTTTTCTTTTTCAAACTCGACATTCTGAAATCTCACCATAATATGTTTAAGTGTGATCCTCTTTTTTTCATTCATTGTCTTTGGTACTATTGTCTTTTTCAATATAAGCACTTGAATTCTTCTTCAGTTCAAGGAAATTATCTTTCATTTCTCTAAGTGCTTTCTCTTCATTCACCATTCTCTCCTCCTGGAACTTCTATTAGATTGATAGTGAGTTCTGTTTTTTCACTTTCCCTCATTATGGCTCCATATTTTGGAATATCTCTTTGTCCATATCTTTTACATCACTATACAATCTTCTACTTCATTCAGTCCTTCTATTTTAAGTTTTCATTTTGGCAATCATGATTTTAATTTTTGAGAATTTTTTCATACTTTTTGAGTGTTCTTTTTTCATAGCCATCTGTTTCTGTTTTTTTTTTTTTTTCCAGAAGATAAATCGCATGTCTTCTGGGGCTTAGCTTAGGAAGGTCTTTTTTTTTTAGTTCTATTTCTTGCATTATACGTCTCCCATTCTCTGAAGTAATGTATTCTATTGGCTCAAATTGGTCTTTCACAACATTAGGTTTTTAAAAAATGTCTTAAAGGCTGGGCATGATAGCTCACACCTGGTAATCTCAGCACTATGGGAGGCCAGGACGGGTAGATCACTTGAGCCCAGGAGTTCAAGACCAGACTGGGCAACATGGTAAAACCCTGTCTCAACAAAAAATACAAAAAAATTAGCTAGATGTGGTGTTACGTGCCTGTAGTCCCAGCAGCTTGGGAGGCTAGGGAGAATCTCTTGGGCCTGCTGCATTCCAGCCTGGGTGACAGAGAGAGACCCTGTCTCAAAAAAAAAAAAAAAAAAAAAAACTTTTTAAAAATATCGACTTGACTGGATTAAGGAGTACCTAGAGGACAGATGCAGTGGCTCACACCTGTAATCCCAGCACTTTGGGAAGCCGAGGCGGGCGGATCACTGAGTTCAGGAGTTTGAGACCAGCCTGGCCAACATGGCAAAACACCATCTCTACTAAAAATACCAAAAAAAAAAATAGCTGGCGTGGTGGTGCACACCTGTAATCCCAACCTACTTGGGAGGCTGAGGCAGGAGAATCACTTGAACACAGGAGGCAGAAGTTGTAGTGAGCCAAGATCGTGCCACTGTACTCCAGCCTGGGTGACAGAGGGAGACTCAGTCTCAAAAAGAAAAAAAATAGTAATAAAGGAATTGTAAGGGTGTTTCCAGAAGAGATTAGCATGTGAGTCTGAGTAGATTCAGTGGACAAGACCAGCCTCAGTAATGCAGGTGGGCACCATCCAGTCAGCTGAGGTCTCAGATAGACCACAAGCAGAAAAGCTGCATCGGTCTTTCTCTGGAAGCTGGGATATACTCTTCTTTTCCTGCCTTGGGCATCAGAAACCCAGGCACTCTGGTCTTTGGACTCCAGGATGTACACCAATGGCCATTCGGGTTCTCAGGTTTACAACCTCGGACTGGGAGTTACACTATCTACTTCCCTGATTCCGAGCCTTTTGGACTTGGACTGAGCCACGCTACTGGAATTCCAGGGTGTCCAGCTTGCACATGGCCTGTTGTGGGACCTCTAAGCCTCCATAAATCAAGTGGGCTGATTCTTCTAGCAAATCTCCTCTCATGTATCTATTTAATACATATATATGTAGATATAGATATATTATTTATATATTGGTTCTGTCTCTCTGGAGAACCCTAATACAGGAGCCAAGTGAGGTTGACATATTTACCACCCTGCCTTCTCTCAGCAGGGTTGCTGCGGGTTGGCTGCTCCAAAGGCAACACTTTCCAGCACCTCATTTACAGCTAATGACCTAGAAAATTCTTTCACTACTCCCCTTCTATATCAGCAAAAATAACTAAAAGTACTTTGCCTTCATGTGTCAAGGAAAGCAATATATCTTAACTGTCCTGCCTCAGGGCTAAGTCAACTCCTGCTGTCGTAATATAATCTGGAGGAATCTTGTTTGTCTTGCTGTTCTACAGAAAGTCACATGGGTTCATTACCTGGATGATATTATGCTAATTGGATCTAGTGAGCAGAAAGGAGCTTAGATCCTCTGGTAAAACACATGCTTGCCAACAAGCTGGGAAATAATTCCCTGGGAAGTCCAGGGTCCTGATATACTGATGAAGTTCCTGAGGGTCCAGTGGTTTGTTGGAATATCTCCTTCTGAAGGAAGATCGGCCAGGCACAGTGGTTCATGCCTGTAATACCAGCATTTTGGGAGCCCGAGGTAGGAGGATCGCTTGAGCCCAGGAGTTTGAGACCAGCCTAGGCAACACAGCGAGACTCCATCTCTATGGGAAAAAAAAATAATCCAGGCACAGTGGCAGGCACCTATAGTCCCAGCTACTCCTCAGGAGTCTGAGGTGAGAGGCTTGCTTGAGCCTGGGGGTCAAGGCTGCAGCGAGCTGTGATTGTGCCACTGTACTCCAGCCTGGGTGACAGAGAGAGATCCCGGACTCAGAAAGAAAAAAAAACAAACATTAAAAGGAAAAGGGAGAGAGCATGCTTACCTCTTGCCCCACTGGTTATGTAGGAGGCACAATGCTTAGTGGGTTTCTTTGGATTTTAAAGACAACATGAATCATACTTCGGTGTGTTCCTCTAACCTCATTACTGGATTATTCACCTGATAAGGCTGACAGTTTTGAGTGGGCACAGAGTGGAAAGAGGTTCTGACAAGTCCAGGCTGCAGCACAAGCAGTCTGACAGCAGACCCAGTGGAGTGGAAGAAGCTGTGGCAGACAGAGCTGCTAGATGGGGACCCTGGTAAGACCCAATGCAACCTGAGTAAAGCTGTGACCTCTTCTACTGACAACTGTTTTTCATCCGAAAAGCAGTTCCTGGACTTAGAGGGCCCAGATACAGACTGGGCATCTGACTCTGGGTCACAAATGACTGTGTGATGTGAACTGCACCTGATGACCTGGGCCCGCTCAGCAGTGTTCATTGTAAAATGTAAATGTACTCTAGTATCTTTTCCTCACCCAGGACAAAGCTCATGACTGAGATCCCTACAACAAAAGACAGATTAACAAAAGAAAAGCATACACATTTGTTTAATATAAATTTTACATGACATGGGAATCTTCAGAAATGAAGATCAAAAAACAAACAAAAAAACGGGAAAATGTGTATCTTCAGGACCACAGAGGTATAGTTGGAGGACAAAAGGTCTAATCTAATGTCAATAAACTGGGGGGAACTTAGCAAGGCCTCTTTATTCAGATTATTCAAGGCATCTCTGTGTCTTCATTCTTTTCCTCCAGGCACAGGGCAGGACCCCTCTGGAATAAGGACCTTGTGACTTATTTTCAGAAGACACTCGGTCCAGGTTTTATGGCTCTTTTGGGGGACAAAGAGCAAGGAGGAATTCTTTCTAGTTTCTATGACCTCCTTCTACTGTTTCCTCAAATGCCAAGGCGCCATATTTTCAGGTGGCATTTCCTGTACAACATCAGTGTGTATGAGATCAGGCTCTGGCAGATCTGGAAACCACACAGAAACTTCAGGAGCGCACTGTGGTGCAGGCTCCCATGGTACCTTTCCCACTGTCTTATTGTTCCTCTCTCAACACATACCCATGGCCTTATGGGGAGTTCCCTGCCCCCACTAAATAGAGGGGGGAAAGGTGTGGGTCAGGTTTATTAATGGATCTTCACGTTAAGATGGAACCAGCCAGAAATGATGAGGTGTTGAACTATACCCCACCCAGGAATGGCCTGAAAGAGAGGGGTGAAAGACATTCTTTCCAGTGGGCTTTGGGTGTTAGGTCTGGTTTATTTGCATGGAAGTGAAGACAGTCTGAGCAACGACCCTCTAATCCATAGCCAGTCATTGACAGGCTCACCACGTTAGTCAGCAACTTGGGAAAGAATAAACTGCATACTTGGTGACCCAGAGGGCTGGGGGAGAGGTGTGTGGACTACGCACAGAATGTGAGGATGTTTTTAGACCATGTAAATGCCCCCCACAGCATCCGCTGTGAAGGAGCCTCTCATGAATCCTTTTGGTCATTGGGTTGCCCTAACAAAGAGCCACAGCCCGGATGGCATAAACAAAAGACATGTATTTTCTTACAGATCTAGAGGCTGGAAGTCCAAGGTCAGGTGCCATCGGTGTTGGTTTCTTCTGAAGCCTCTCTTCCGGATTTGTAGAGCTGCCCTCTCTTGTCCCCACGTGGCCTTTCCTCTGTATGTGTGGAGAGGGAGAGCTCTCTGATGTCCCTTCCACTTCTTCTAAGGACATCAATCCTATCAGATTAGGCCTCAACCTTTATGATCTCAATTATCTCCTGTCTCCAAACACAGTCACATGGCGGAATTAGGGCTTCACTATATGCATTTGGGGTCCACAATTCTGTTTCTAACAATAATCATGTGGTCACGATGATCCAGTCTGTGGATATCTATCGGTCTCTCTCCCGTACTTCCCATGTACTTGCTTAATTGGTCCATGAACAAAGCAAACGTGGCAGGGATGCATGCTACGCATAGGCTCAGCAGCACACTCTCACCAAGACTGATCTGGCCTCTGCCAGAACCCAATGTCCAATCGGCCACAGCAGATCAACAGAGACCCTAAAATGGCACCATTCCTTAAAGAGACCCAGCAAAGACATCTGATTGCAGGCAGATAACTTTGGATCCCTTTAATCAGGTAGGAGGCAGAATTAGCCTCACAGAGAAAAATATTTGCTCCAAGTATGGATTTGCCTTTCCTGTCCCCAGCATGTCTGCCAGCACCAAAGTCCATGGACTTAAAGAATGTCTTGTCTATCCCAAATGGTGTCAAAATCAAACATCTCCCTGCAGGGATACACTTTTCAGAGGTGGCAATGTGACAGCAGGCTCACAACCATGGAATTCACTAGTTTTATCACGATTCGTTCCCTAGAAAAATATGGATTAACTGGGCCGGGTGCGGTGGCTCACGCCTGTAATCCCAGCACTTTGGGAGGCCAAGGCGGGCCAATCACAAGGTCAGGAGTTTGAGACCAGGCTGGCCAACATGGTGAAACCCCGTTTCTACTAAAAATACAAAAATTAGCTAGGCGTGGTGGTGCACACCTGTAGTCCCAGCTACCTGAGAGGCTGAGGCAGAAGAATCACTTGAACCCAGGAGACAGAGGTTGCAGTGAGCCAAGATCAAGCCACTGCACTCCAGCCTGGGCGACAGAGTGAGACTCCGTCTCAAACAAAAACAAAAACAAAACCATATATATATATATATATATATATATATATATATATATATATATGGATTAATTGGATGGCAGAATGGCCTGCTGAAGACACAGATACAGTGACAGCTGAGGGGCAATGCCTGGCAGGGTGGGGTGCTTTCCTACAAGATGTAGTAACTGCCTGAAACCAGAAGTAGCCCATAGTGCCACCTCCCCCATAATCAGATTGCATCAGCCTGGGAACCCAGGGCTCCTTCACACTATTACACTAATTCACCATGGAAAGAATTCTTGCTTTTTGTTTGACCTTGGGCTCAGTGGCTGACCTAGAAGAAATACTTCCATCATGGAACACAAAGTTCCATTCCATTGGAAGTTGAAACTGAGTGTGATCCTCAGCCATCTGGGGCTCATCATCCTGCTAAACCAAAAGGCAGACAAAGTTGCTGATTGTAACTTTATGGTGTTATTTAACATGTTCCTTTGTCCCATTTCCCATAGATTGTTCATGTGGTAAAGATATAATAAACTTATTAAATATTAATTAGTAACAGCCCCAGTAAAAGGCAGAGAAAGCAGTCGCTGTATTGGCTGGCTCCACTGACTAGAAGGAAATTCCCTTGCTGCTACCTGACAGGAGAGGCTCATCCAAGAGATTCACTGAGGCATCTCCTATGCTAGCAGTCGGTGGAAAGCGGTGCAACGCAGAGAGGCAGGTTCACTGAGGACTCAGATCACAGATGAAGGTATGGGTCACCCTGCCAAGTAACAAGCCCACTCAGCCCGAAGGAGGTAATGGATGGTGGAAGAAGGAAGCTATGATTATCAGCATGGCCTTTATGACTTGTTCCAGAAATGTGCTCAGTCAGAGTTATGTTTCATTGTAATTATTTTAATTGCCCCCTCACTCCAGTCTCCTTGAATCTCCCCCTCCTTCATACCTTCAGTGATGGGCACTGGCAATGGCTACCATTTTAGACTCGAGGTTAGACTATGACTGAATTGAAGTCACCATGCAATGGTACAGCAGTTAATAGGAATTTTGTGGGTGCCCTCTGCTGGGAACATAAATAGTTCACCTGGTAAAAGGATAAGGGTGGATGTTTGGGGGAATCCCATACTGGATAACTTCCATTTGCCCCATCTTTCAGACCAGGGAGGCAGACCATATGGACTGCAGCAATGGGCTCTCTTGCCCTCTGGGTTCCGGTTAGATTCAGCCAACAGAAAACACGGGCAGGAGATCAAAGGGTGGAGAAAAATAAAGTTGAGGTCACTATTTCCAATTCCTCCCTTGCTGGGTCACTATGGATTGACTGTGCCCTCTACTAAAAGCTTTTCCCTGGGTTTTGGTAACTATTTTCTCCCTTTGCCCCTCCACCATTCCATTATTAACTTGGGTATACCACACTATTCCTTGCTACTTTCACAGAACCCTGCCTACACCTTTGTAATAGTACCGTTGGGGTTTTCTGTTGTTCTTTTTTTGAGACAGGGTCTCACTCTATCACCCAGGCTGGAGTGCAGTGGCATGATTACAGCTCACTGCAGCCTGGAACTCCTGGGCTCAAGTGATCCACCTGCCTCAGCCTCCCAAAGAGCTAGGATTACAGGCATAAGCCACTGCACATGACCTATAATATCGTTAAACTGCCCTTGACTACCCAGTTTGAAGGCATTATCTGCTTCCTGCCAGGAACTCACCGGATACAACCAGGGCCTATGCATGGCCCTGGAGTTAAAAAAATAAAGAAGACCTGGTTCCCAACCTCAAGGAATTTGTGCATCTTATAGTTGAAACAATTATGTAGAGAGATACAAAATTCAAATGACATGTAACAAAATGCATAACAGGGGTATATGTGAGGCATGCTGTTCTACCAAGGAGAGAGTGATCAGCTCTGCTTCCAGATGCGGGTGGGCACGGGGGAACAGGACCACTGTCCCCCACTCCAAGATGAAAGATTTCAACTGGGTCTTAACGGGTAAGTGGAAAGTTAGAAATGCCTCCTCTTCACATCCTCACAAATTAGTTGGTTCTTTGATTCTCCCAGGTGGCAAAAATGCCTCCAGCAATGTCTTCAGTGTGACAGGACTAAAGGAGAGGGAGTTCAGAGAAGAGGCATGCTCCACACCACTCTGAGAGAGGCAGATGTCAAGAACAGAGGCTGTGAAGAGGTGAGGCAAACAGCAGCTTCTGTGCCACTTTCTACACTCTCCTGCCCCACAAGGATGGTCTCAACTCCCACTGTGTATCCTAGTTGCACTCAGACCTGGGCAACCTCAACATGCAGACCCCTTCCTGAAGGCAGCATAATTCTTAACCCCTACCAAAGAGGAATAACACAACGGGCTGTTACTAATATTTAATACGTTTATTATATCTTTACCACACGAACAATCTATGGGAAATAGAGGGGACAAAGGAACATGTTAAATAACACCATAAAGTTACAATCAGCAAAATCTAAACTGTGGGAAGCCCTATAGTATCAACTGGTTTATCCCAAAAATAAACTGCAAGGGAAGCAAATGGTTTTGAAGAAACCCAAAGATTAAAACAGGTCTAAAAGGGCCATGCACGGTGGCTCATGCCTGTAATCTCCGCACTTTGGAAGGCAGAGGCAGGTGGATCACTTGAGCTCAGGAGTTCGAGACCAGCCTGTGCAACAACATGGTGAAATCTCATCTCTACAACAAATACAAAAATTAGCCAGGTATGGTGGCGTGCACCTGTAACCCCAGCTACTCGGGAGGCTGAGGCAGAAGAATCGTTTAAACCCGGGAGGTGGAGGTTGCAGTGAGCTGAGATCGCACCATTGCACTCCAGCCTGGGCAACAAGAGCAAAACTCCATCTCAGAAAAAAAAAAAAAATACTAATGGCTAAGCCCTTCCTCCAGAGATTCTGATTCAATTTAACTGGGATTTGGGTATCACTTCTTAAAGTTTTCCAGATAATGTTAATGATTTCTTAGAGGAATACTTTTAGGACCAAGTGACACAGTCAATTATTTCCAATTAATTAATGATGCATTTGAATCAACCATTCATTCAATCGTGTATTCATTTATGCAATTTCCAACTCTAATGACTGAATGTTCTATTTCAGAAAAATTATGTCTATGAACTTCCCATTTTTTAAACAGTTTTTATCATCTCTTAAAAATATTTATCTTTTTTTTTTCTGCTGGATTTTCATTGGTTAACTACATAATGAAATTACTCTGAACAGCATCTTTCCCACAAATTTCACACTAAGCTGCTTTTTCTGGAACTAGACAATAGCAAAGAAGAACAAAATTAAATAGTCTACACAAGGAATAAAAAAATCTATTTTCAGTTTATATTTTATTAGTAGTAGCTTGCCAGTCAGATGTTAAAATTATCCAGAATAAAAAAAGAATGAGACCAGGTGCAGTGGCTCTAACCTGAAATCCCAGCACTTTCGGAGGCCAAGGTGGGAGGATCACTTGAGGTCAGGAGTTCAAGACCAGCCTGGCCAGCATGGTGAAACCCGGTTTCTACTAAAAATACAAAAAGTAGCCAGGTGTGGTGGTAGACACCTGTAATTCCAGCTACTCAGGAGGCTGAGGCGGGAGAATCACTTGAACCCAGGAGGTGGAGGTTGCAGTGAGCCAAGATCGTGCCACTGTACTCTAACCTGGGTGACAGAGCAAGATTTCTCTCAAAAACAAACAAACAAAATAATCAGTAGTTTTTTTTGAAACCCTTTTTTACTACTCTTTAAGCACTCTACCAAAGAATTGTCCATATAATTAAAATTCTAGGTGACTTCAGCAGTGGGCCAGAGATGTAGACCTCTGTATCTAATGCTTTCAGAAAAGAAGGTAGAATACAAAGTTTCAATCTTGCTATGAATGCTTTTATGAATTTCTTTTATGCACATGTGCAAAAGTTGTTGTAGGGTATATATTAGTGAAATTTCTGGGTTACAGGGTATGTGAATGTTTAACTATCCTAGACTCCCAGCCAGATCTAATGGGATCTGGACTAGAGGCTGCCCTTTTATTGAGTGATATAAAATCCATCTCTCCCACTCTCTCCTTTGGACAGATATCAGTGAAAATCGCAGAGTACAGAGCTCCAAAATGTTATGTCTCCACAAAAGCAATGAAAAGCGTGCAAAAAGTATCACAATGAACTTTTTCAGAACTTCAGAATGTAATATAAAAGTTACAACAACCAGGGGAAAGCTTAATGATAAAAAAAAAAAAAAAAAAAAAAAAAGCTGAGTTTCAGTAAGAGAGCTTTGTGATTTTTAACTTATCTGGTTACTGTCCCCAACTCCCCAACTCAGCTGCAGAGTTGAAGACTGAAGCCCATTTTTCTGCTGTAGGTTGCTGGTAACAGAGGGACCAATACAGACCTTATATTCAAAGAATTAAAAAATTGTGGTTCTGTGTCTTGACCCATATGGTAGCTTCCTGAGGGATCTGCTCAAGGGCTTACCCATATTTTACCTGCCTTGGAGCTTCCCCAGAGTTGAGGCTACTTCCAGGGTGACGTTTGTCAAACAAATTTAAAGGCAAATGTATGAGCTATTGCCACCTGTGGCAAAGGATAACCGTTGCACGAGCAACAGAAAAAACAAAAAGCCTGGGAAAAAAGAGGCTGGAGAAGGGCATACTTCAAGAAAGAAGGGCTTTGAAAAGCTCTCATGTTACTATGGATTGAATGTTAGTCCCTTTCAAAACTCATGTTGAAACTGAGTCCCCAGTATGGCAATATTGACAGGTCAGGCCTTTAAGAGGTGATTGGGTCCTGAGGGCAGAGGCCTCATGGGTTAATCTATTCATGGATTAATGAATTAATGGGTTGATGGGTTAAAGAGTTACTACCACAGGAGTGGGACTGGTGGCTTTATAAGAAGAGGAAGAGACACCTGAGCTAGCACGCTCAGCTCCTTTGCCATGTGATGCC
The DNA here is from genome assembly GCF_049350105.2 of Macaca mulatta. NCBI lineage: Eukaryota > Metazoa > Chordata > Mammalia > Primates > Cercopithecidae > Macaca > Macaca mulatta. Next base: position 7,295,564 of record NC_133422.1, read on the forward strand.
CTGCACCACCTTGGAACTCAGAAGACAAAGTCCCACCAGCACGAGGGCTCTCACTGGAATGAAGGCTCTCACCAGATGTGGCCCCTTGAAGTTGGACTTCTCAGCCTCCGTCACTGTAAGAAATAAATTTCTTTTCTTTACAAATTACACAGTTTCAGGTATTCTGTTACTAGCAACAGAAAATGATTTAAAACACATGTATCAATTTTGGCTTTTGTTGCCATTGCCTTTGGTGTTTCAGACATGAAGTCCTTGCCCATGCCTATGTCCTGAATGGTACTGCCTAGGTTTTCTTCTAGGTTTTTTATTGACGAATGGGATCTAATTAAACTAAAGAGCTTCTGCACAGCAAAAGAAACTACCATCAGAGTGAACAGCCAACCTACAGAATGGGAGAAAATTTTTCCAATCTATCCATCTGACAAAGGGCTAATATCCAGAATCTACAAAGAACTTCAACAAATTTACAAGAAAAATCAAACAACCCCATCAAAAAGTGGGCAAAGGATATGAACAGACACTTCTCAAAAGAAGACATTTATGCAGCCAACAGACACATGAAAAAATGCTCATCATCACGATGATGGCCATCAGAGAAATGCAAATTAAAACCACAATGAGATACCATCTCATAGCAGTTAGAATGGCGATCATTAAAAAGTCAGGAAATAACAGGTGCTGGAGAGGATGTGGAGAAATAGGAACACTTTTACACTGTTGGTGGAACTGTAAACTAGTTCAACCATTGTGGAAGACAGTGTGGCGATTCCTTAAGGATCTAGAACTAGAAATACCATTTGACCATTACTGGGTATATACCCAAAGGATTATAAATCATGCTGCTATAAAGACACATGCACATGCATGTTTATTGCGGCAGTATTCACAATAGCAAAGACTTGGAACCAACCCAAATGTCCATCAATGATAGACTGGATTAAGAAAATGTGGCACATATACATCTTGGAATACTATGCAGCCATACAAAAGGATGAGTTCATGTCCTTTGTAGGGACATGGATGAAGCTGGAAATCATCATTCTGAGCAAACTATCACAAAGACAGAAAACCAAACACCGCATGTTCTCACTCATAGGTGGGAACTGAACAATGAGAACACTTGGACACAGGGTGGGGAACATCACACACTGGGGCCCATTGTGGGGTGGGGGGAGAGGGGAGGGATAGCATTAGGAGATACACCTAATGTAAATGACCAGTTAATGGGTGCAGCACACCAACATGGCACATGTATATATATGTAACATGTTGTGCACATGTACCCTAGAACTTAAAAGTATAATTAAAAAAAAAAAAACATGTATCCCAGGGAACTGGGCCAGATGCGGTGGCTCAAACCTATAATCCCAGCACTTTGGGAGGCCAAGGAGGGCTGGTCAGGAGTTTGAGACTAGCCTGGCCAACATGGCAAAACCCCATCTCTACAAAAAATACAAAAATTAGCCTGGCATGGTAGCACATGCCTGTAATCCCAGCTACTTGGCAGGCTGAGAGAATTGCTTGAACCTGGGAGGCTGTGGTTGCAGTGAGCCAAGATTGTGCCACTCTACTCCAGCCTGGGCAACAGAATGAGACTTCATCTCAAAATATACAAATAAAATTTTTAAAAATACAAAATATAAAAATTAGGTGGGTGTGGTGGCATAGGCCTGTAATCCCAGCTACTCAGAAGGCTGAGGCATGAGAATCGCTTGAACCTGGGAGGCAGATGTGGAAGCGAGCTGAGATCACACCACTGCACTCCAGCCTGAGTGACAGAGTGATGCTCTGTCTCCAAAAAAAAAAAAAAAAAAAAGAGAGAGTTTCAAAAGAGGAGGAGAAAGAGAAAGGGGCAGAGACAGTATTTGAAGAATTAATGGCCAAAACTTCTCAAATGTAATGAAAGACATGACTCCTCACACCCAAGACGCTCAACAAACTTCAAGTATAGAGAACCAGACAGAGACACATTATAACCAAGCTGTCAAAAGCCAAAGAGAGAATCTTGGAAGCAGCAAGAGAGAGGTAACTCATTATTTACAAGAAATCCTAAATAAAATTAACAATTGATTCCTCATTAGAAACTACGAAAGCCACAGGTAGTGGATGACACATTTAAAGTACTGAAAAAGAAAAAATGTCAACCAAAAAAAATTTCTTTCTTTTGAGACAGGGGAGTATAGACTGGAGTGCAGTGGCATGATTTCAACTCACTGCAACCTCCGCTTCCAAGGCTCAAGTGACTCTCCAGCCTCAGCCTCCTGAGTAGCAGGGACTACAGGCACAAGCCACCAATACAGGGCTAATTTTTGTATTTTTTTTGTAGAGTTGGGGTTTTGTCATGTTGCCCAGGTTGGTCTCAAACTCCTGAGCTCAAAACAATCCTCCTGCCTCAGCCTCCCAAAGTACTGGGATTACAAGCCTGAGCCAGCAAGCGGCCAAAAAACTTTTATCTGGCAAAACTATATTCAGTAATGAAATAGAAATTAAGACACTCCCAGATTAACAAAAACTGCAGAAATTTGTCACTAGTAGACCAGCCCTACAGGAAATGCTAAAAGGAGTCCTTCAGGCTGACATGAAAGGACAATATACAGTAACTTGAAGCCAAATGAAGACAGAACATCAGTAAAGGTATTATAACTACCTAGGTAAATGTATTGTAACTACAAAAAACAGTATTACTATATTTTTGCTTTATAACTCCTTGTTTTTTATATGATTTAAAAGTGCATAAACAACAGTTATAAATATATGTTAATCAGCACATGATGCATGAAGATATAGTTTGTAGCAATAGCAACATAAAGGAGGGATGGAGTTATGTAAGAGCAAAATTCTGTATGCTATTTAAACTAACCTGGTATAAATTCAAACTTGATTGTTATAAATTATAATGTTAACTGTAATCCTCAGGTAATCACTAAGAAAATAACTAAAAAATATAAAGTAGAGCCAGGTGGCAGTACCTGTAGTCCCAGTTACTTGGGAGGCTGAGGCAGAAGGATCACTTGAGGCCAGGATTTGAGTAGTTAGCTTTGATCATATCCATGAATAGCCATTTCACTTTGGGTTGGGCAAGAAAGTGAACCCCCACCTCTAAAACATAGAGGTAAAGCTACATGACCTTGGATTTGGCAATGGTTTCTTAGTTTGACATAAAAACCACAAGCAACAAAAGAAAAAATAGATAAATTTGGCTGGGAGTGGTGGCTCATGCCTGTAATCCCAGCAATTTAGGAGGCCAACTTAGGGCGATCACTTAAGGTCAGGTGTTCTAGACCAGCCTGGCCAATACGATGAAACCCCATCTCTACTAAAAATACAAAAATTAGCCAGGTGTGGTGGTGCACACATGTAATCCCAGCTACTCAGGAGGCTGAGGGAGAAGAATTGCTTGAACTTGGGAGTCGGAGGTTGCAGTGAGCCAAGCTTGCACCATGCATTCCAGCCTGGGTAACAGAGCGAAACTTCGTCTCAAAAAAGAAAAGAAAAGAAAAGAAAAAGTAGATAAATTGAGCTTCATCAAAATAAAAACTTTTGTGCATCTGAAGACCCTATCAAAAAAGTGAAAAGACAACCTATGGAATAGGACAAATTATTGGCAAATCATATATCTGATGAGTCTAGTATCTATAATACATGAAGAACCCTTACAATTCAACAAGAAAAAAGACATGCAAACCAAATACAAAACGGGCAAGGGAAACGAATAGATGTTTCTTCAAGCAAGATATTCTAATGGCCAATAAACACATAAAAATATGCTCATCATTAATCATAAGGCAGATGCAAATCAAAATCACAAGATACCACTTTATACCTATTAGGATGGTTATAATTTTCTGCTGTTGTTTTTTGTGTTTTTGTTTCTGAGGATGGTTTAAATTTTTTTTAACTTTTTTTTTTTTTTTTTGAGACAGAGTCTCGCTCTATCGCCCAGGCTGGAGTGCAGTGGTGTGATCTCGGCTCACTGAAACCTCCACCTCCCAGGTTCTAGGGATTCTCCTGCCTCAGTCTCCCGAGTAGTTGGACTACAGGTGTGTGCCACCACGCCCAGCTAATTTTTTGAATTTTTAGTAGAGACAGGGTGTTAGCCAGGATGGTTTCGATCTTCTGACCTCATGATCCGCCTGCCTCAGCCTCCCAAAGTGCTGGGATTATGGGTATAAGCCACTGTGCCCGGTCAAAAACATTTTTTTTTTTGAGACAGGTCTTGCTCTGTTGCCCAGGCTGGAGTGCAGTGCCATGATCACAACTCACTGCAGCCTTAACCTCCTGGGCTCAAGAGGGTGATCCTGCCACCTCAGACACACACGTATCTGGAACTACAAGTATGCATTACTATGCCTGGATATTTTGGATTTTTTGTAGAGATGGGGTTTCTCCATGTTGCCCAGGATGGCCTTGAACTCCTAGGCTCAAGTGATCCACCTGCCTCAGCCTCCCAAAGCGCTGGGATAACAGGCATGAGCCATTATGCCTAGCCTAAAACATTTTTTAAACCGGAAAATAAGTGTTGGCAAGGATGTAGAAAACTGCAACTCTTTTTTTTTTTTTTTTTTTTTTTTTTTTTGAGACGGAGTCTCGCTCTGTCGCCAGGGCTGGAGCGCAGTGGCCGGATCTCAGCTCACTGCAAGCTCCGCCTCCCGGGTTCCCGCCATTCTCCTGCCTCAGCCTCCTGTGTAGCTGAGACTACAGGCGCCCGCCACCTCGCCCGGCTAGTTTTTTGTATTTTTTTAGTAGAGACGGGGTTTCACCGTGTTCGCCAGGATGGTCTCGATCTCCTGACCTCGTGATCCGCCCGTCTCGGCCTCCCAAAGTGCTGGGATTACAGGCTTGAGCCACCGCGCCCGGCCAGAAAACTGCAACTCTTGTACATTGCTGATGAGAATGTAAAATGGTGCAGCTGCCGTGGAAAACAGTTTGGTGGTTCCTCAAAAAGTTAAAGAATTACACACAAGAGTTAGCAATTCCACTCCTAGGTGTTTACCCAACAGAACTGAAAATAGGAACTCAAACTCAAAAAAACACTGCTAAGAATATTGTCATATTCAATATGTCATATTCAATATTGAATATGACAATATTCTTAGCAGTATTATTCACAATAGCCAAAAGGTAGAAATAACCCAAATGCCCATTAACTGATAAGTGGATAAACAAAAGTAGTATGTCCATATAATGGAAGATTATTCAGCCATAAAAAGAATTAAAATTCATCTGGGTGCAGTGGCTCACACCTGTAATCCCAACACTTTGGGAGGTTGAGGCAGGTAGATCACTTGAGTCCAGAAGTTTGAGACCAGCCTATGGTAAAACCCTGTCTCTACAAAAATATACAAAAATTAGCCAGGTGTGGTGGTGCATGCCTGTAGCCCCAGCTACTCAGGAAGCTGATGTGGAAGGATTGCTTGAACCTGGGAGGCAGAGGCTGCAGTGAGTCAGAAACTGCAGTGAGCTGAGATTGCATCACTGCACTCCAGCGTGGGTGACACAGCCAGAACCTGTCCCCCCAAAAAAAAAAAAAAAAAAAGAAAGAAAGAAAAGAAAAGAATTAAAACTTGAAAATACCTAGATACCTAGGAATGCAGCTAATCAGGGAGGTGAAAGATCTCTACAATGAGAATTACAAAACACTGCTCAACGAAATCAGAGATGACAAAAATATTCCATGTTTATGGGTAGGATAGCATTAAAATGGTTATACTGCCCAAAGCAACTTACAGATTCAATGCTATTCCTATCAAACTACTAATGACATTCTTCACAGAATTAGAAAAAAAAACTATTTTAAAATTCATATGGAACCAAAAAAGAGCCCAAGTAGCCAAGACAATCTTAAACAAAAAGAACAAAGTCAGAGGCATCACACTACCCAACTTCAGACTATACTACAGGGCTACAGTAACTAAAACAGCATGGTACCAGTACAAAAACAGACACATAGACCAATGGATCAGAAGAGAGCCCAGAAATAATGCCATACACCTACAACCATTGATCTTTGACAAAGCTTACAAAACAAGCAAGGGTGAACAGACTTTCATTCAATAAATGGTGCTGGGATAACAGCCTAGCCATACACAGAGGATTGAAACTGGACCCCCACCTTACACCACATAAAAAAATCAACTCAAAAGGAATTAAAGTCTTAAATGTAAAACCTAAAACTATAAAAACCCGGAAGATAATTTAGAAAGTACCATTCTGGACAGAGGACTTGGCAAAGATTTCACAACAAAAATGCCAAAAGCAATTGCAACAAAAACAAAAATTGACAAACGCGATCTATTAATAATTAAACTACGCCAGGTGTAGTGGCTCATGCCTGTAATCCCAGCACTTTGGGAGGCCGAGGTGGGTGGATCACCCGAGGTCAGGAATTCCAGAACAGCCTGGCCAACATGGTGAAACCCCATCTCTACTAAAAATAAAAATAAAAAAATCAGCTGGGCACGGCAGGCGCTTGTAATCCCAGCTACGTGGGAGGCTGAGGCAGGAGAATCGCCTGAACTCAGGAGGCGGAGGTTTCAATGAGCTAGATCACGCCATTGCACTCCAGCCTGGGCAATAAGAGGGAAACTCTGTCTCAAAAATAAACAAACAAACAAACTAAAGAGCTTCTGCACAACAAAAGAAATTATCAACAGAGTAGACAGACAACCTACAGAATGGAAAAAAATATTTGCAAACTATGGATCCAACAAAGGTCTAATACACAAAATCGATAAGGGACTTAAACAAATATACAAGCAAAAAAACAACCAATCCCACTAAAAAATGGGCAAAGGACATGAACAGACACTTTTTAAAGGAAGACATGCATGTGGCCAACAAGTATATAAAGAAATGTTCCATGTCACTAATCATTAGAGAAATGCAAATCAAAACCACAATGAGATACCATCTCACACCACTCAGAATGGCTATTATTAAAAAGCAAAAAAAAGCAAAAAGAGTCAGACGTGGTGCTCATGCCTGTAATCCCAGCACTTTGGGAGGTCAAGGTGGGTGGACTGCTTGAGGTCAGAAGTTCGAGAACAGCCTGACCAACATGGTGAAACGCTGTCTCTGCTAAAAATACAAAAATTAGCCAGGCGAAGTGACACACGCCTGTAATATCAGCTACTCAGGAGGCTGAGGCATGAGAGTCGCTTGAACCCGGGAGGCGGAGGTTGCAGTGAGCTGGGATCATACTACTGCACTCCAGCCTGGCCAGCAGAGGCAGATTCTGTCTCAAAAAAAAAAAGGCGGGGGGGGGGGAAGTCTAAAAATAACAGATGATGGCAAGGTTACAGAGAAAAGGGAATACTTACACATTGCTGGTGGGAGTGTAAATTAGTTCAGCCATTGTGGAAAGCAGTGTGGAGATTGCTTGAAAAATGTAAAACAGAATTACCATTTGACACAGCAATCTCATTATTGGATATATACTCAAAGGAATATACATTGTTCTCCCATAAAGATACATGCACGTGCATTTCACTGCAGCACTATTCACAATAGCAAAGACATGGAATCAACCTACATGCCCATCAATGATAGACTGGATTTTTAAAATGTAGTACATATACACCATAGAATACTATGCAGCCATAAAAAAGAATGAGATCATGTCCTTTGCAGCAACATGGATAGAGCTGGAGGTCATTATCCTAAGCTAAGCAACACACGACAGAAAACCAAATACTGCAAGTTCTCATTTCTAAGTGGGAGCTTAACAACGAGCACACATAGATACTAGAAGGGGAAAAATAGACATTGGGGCCTTTTTGAGGGTGGAGAATAAAAGGAGGGAAAGGATCAGAAGATATACCTATTGGGTAACTATGTTTATTACCTGGTGATGAAATTATCTGTATACCAAACCCCTGTGAAACACAGTGTACCTATATAGCAAACCTGCACATACACCCGGAACCTAAAAGTTAAAACAAAGAATTGAAATTCTGAGAGACACATGTAACCCTGAAAACATTATGCTAAGTCAAATAGGCCAGAAACAAAAGGACAAAAATTGCATTCTTCCACTTACATAAAGTACCTAGAGTAGTTAAATGCACAGAGATGAGAAATAGAATGGTGGTTGCCAGGGGCTGGCAGGTGGGGAGAAATGGGGGAGTTATTGCTTAAAAGTTACAATTTCAGTTTGGGAAAATGAAAAAGTTCTGGAGATGTATAGTGGTGATGGTTGTGTAACAATATGAATGTACCTAATGCCATTGAGCTGTACACTTAAAAATGGTTAATATGGTAAATTTTATGTTATATAAATTTTGCCATAATTTAAAAAAATCTTTTAAACTTTTTCCAAAAAGATTAGGAGAATTCTTTTGGAAAAAACCTCAAAAACATTTCAAGAAATGGCAGTGTTATTAGAATAAGTATGTAACTTTAGAAAACAACAACTTGTAAGAATAAAATACTTATTTAGATATTTGACTTTTTGGAAGCTTATGAAAAATGAATGTGTCGGGAAATAAGGTAAATTTACAAAGGTAAACATGCTCTTTAACTAAAAACAACCCCAACACCCTGAAGTACTGATACATGCTATAACATGGATGAACTTTTAAAATTTATGCTGCAAGAAAGACACAACAGGCTATATAAATTTCATTTATATGAAACATCCGGAATAGGCAAATCCCCTCTTAGTGGTTTCCAGGGTCTGGGGCACGGGAACAACACAGAATGACTGCTTATTGGGTAAAAGATTTCCTTTTGGGGTGATGCAAATGTTCTGGAACCAGATAGTGATGGTTGCACAGCATTGCAAATGGACTAAAAACCACTGAATTGTATACTTAAAATGGGTTTTGTTATTTCTGTTATAGAGAGAGTCTTGCTCTGTTGCCCAGACTGGAGTGCACGGCCAGGTGTGACCAGCAGAGCCTGGCCGAGCGATGGAAGAAGGTACTCAGGCATAGGTATCCAGTGAAAGAGCGGGCTAGGGGACCGGGCTGCTCACAGACCCCAGGAGGGTGTCATACAGAGTTGTAGCACCCGCAGCCCAGACAAGTGGAAGCTGCGGGCATTTATTCAGTACAGATTTAATAACAAAGGCCTTCAGTCAACACACTTTGTGGGTAATTAACATGGTCACCACCCCACCCCACTCCCACCCCACCCCACTCCCACCCCACCCCACTCCCACCCCACCCCACTCCCACCGCACCCCAGAGAGCAGTCCTGCAGATTAAAGGCCAGGTCCTGAAGCAAACTAACTTATCTAGATCAATTTCTTTACGTCCCCTTGTTATCTAACCTTTGCTCTCAGGCTCTGGATAAGAGAATTTGCCTGCCTTCAGCCAAACCCTCTTTCAAAGCTTTTGCAAAACCTCCTGGCCTTCCAAGAAGGTTTGCATCTTTTCCTATAATTTCTCCCACCACCCTGACGAACCTCCCACAGTGCACCATAACTTAACTCTGGGCTCTGAAGTAGCTGAGACTACAGGCATGGGCTGCCATACCTGGCTAGATTTCTATACTAAATTTTATGTTATGTTAATTTTACCTCAATTAAAAAGGAAAAAACAAGGCAGGGAATTCACCAACTTACGCAGGACTCCAAGATTAGTACTTTTGTAAAATATACATTTATTCAACCATCAAACAAAATTCTAGTTGGTACCTACTTTGTGTAGAAAGTGCCTAAGGAAGTATAGTGTGCTCTATGTTGAACAGGAAAATACATTTCCTTTAATTTGCAGTTCTGTATTTCATTCTAAACATAAACATACACACACACACACACACACACACACACACAATAAGAATAAGCCTACACTTAACATTTTGTTAAATATACCAAAAATAAGGATAAAAAAATGAATAACAAATTAGAAAATATTTTTATTACTAAAACTGAAAAAGTCAACTTTTATTGTTCATACAGAAAATTCTGATCAGCCGGGGCAACAGGGTGAAACCCTGTCTCTACTAAAAATACAAAAATTAGCCAGGCATGGTGGCGGTCGCCTGTAATGCCATCTACTACGGAGGCTGAGGCAGGAGAATCACTTGATCCCAGGAGGCGGAGGTTGCAGTAAGCTGAGATTGCATCACTGCCCTTCAGCCTGGGCGACAGAGCGAGGCTCCTTCTCAAAAAAAAAAAAGAAAAAAAAAAAGAAAAAATATTCTTTTTAAAAATCTGCCAGGGCTTTATAGAAATTTGTACATCTTTTTCCTATACCATGTATCATTAGTCTGTATAAATAACTTGTTCACAATTTTGTATCCTCTGATAAAATGAGTACTTTCCAAGGGTAGATAGTCATAATGACTCAAAATGTGTTGAATCTCATGCCCCTGTGCTGTTCTCCCACTCACTCCTTTGGTTTTATGCCTCCTACTCTGGATAATCCGTCCTGATCTTTCAGATTAAAGATCATGTTGTTGATGCTCTGGTAGCCTCAGCTGGTCCTTCATACCACATATGAAATTCTTTTAAAATAATCTTCTAATTATTAGTTTAGTGTCTGTCTCCCTGGAGATTATATAATTTCCCCAAAGGCATGGACTCATTCCCATCTCAAGAACAGGTCCCATTATATGTCATAGAGACACATAATGAATCACTTAATAAGAAACGGATGAATGAATATGTTACACACAGAACTTTTATGAGAAAACGACCTTACAATTTTTTTTTGAGATGGAGTTTCATTCTTATGGCCCAGGCTGGAGTACAGTGGCATGATCTCAGTTCACTGCAACTTCTACCTCCCAGGTTCAAGCGATTCTCCTGCCTCAGCCTTCTGAGTAGCTGGGATTACAGGCGTGCGCCACCACGCCCAGCTAATTTTTGTAGTTTTAGGAGAGACGGGGTTTCACCATGTTGGCCAGGCTGGTCTTGAACTCCTGACTTCAGGCAATCCACCTGCCTTGGCCTCCCAAACTGCTGGGATTATAGGCGTGAGCCACTGCGCTCGGCCCTTTTTTCTTTTTTTTGAGATGGAGACTCACTCTGTCGCCCAAGCTGGAATGCAGTGGTGTGATAGCTCACTGCAACCTCGGCCTCCCAGGTTCAAGCAATTCTTCTGCCTCAGCTTCCCAAGTAGCTGGAATTACAGGTGCCTGGCACTATGTCTGGCTACTTTTTCTATTTTTAGTAGAGACGGGGTTTCACCATGTTGGTCAGGCTGGTCTCAAACTTCTGACCTTAGGTGATCCGCCCACCTGAAAGTGCTGGGATTACAGGCATGAGCCACCAACACCTCGCCAGGACCTTACAATTTTTTAAAAATTATCTTATTTCTTGTTTGAATGGTGAATGATGATGATGGAGAAGAGGGTGCATACTATTGAGGAAGGCATGAAGGAACCTGAGGTTCTTGAACTTGAGAGCTTAATTTTCTCCCAGAACCTTGTCAACTGAATAGCTCCTTTCTCATTCAGTTAGAACAGGGTTTACTTCTCCTTTTGTATAATCATGGTAGTTTCTCATTTTTGTGTCCTGGGTTTCAAGAGCATTGGTTAAAGCTTTCCTACTTTAATAAGAGAAATGCTGATAAAATAGCCCCAAAGTGCAAACAATCAAAATGTCTTTCAATGTGTAAATGGTTAAACTGGCACATCCAAACCATGGAATACTACCAAGCAATGAAAGGAAACCAAACTGCTGATAAACACAACTTAGGTGGATCTCAAGGGCATCATATGAGTTTAAAAAAAAAAAAAGGGAAAGAAAAGCTGATCTACTCCATGGCTCCACTTATTTAACATTCTCACTATACAAATTAGACATGAAGGACAGGTTAGTGGTTGCCAGGTATGGTGAATGAAAGGGGTGGTATAACTGAAAAGGGTAACATAAGGGAGCTGTTAGGTGATGGAATAGTTCTGTCACGAAGTAGTGGTGTGTACTCGGGCAGGAACCTCCACGTGTGACACAATGGCATGGAACTATCCACATATGTTGTACCAAAGTCAGTTTTCTGGTTTTGATATTGCGCTATGGCTAGGTAAAAAGTAACCACAGCGGGGAAACTGGTTGAAGGGCACACAAAACCTCTTTGTTCTGTTTTTGCAGCTTCCTGTAAATCTATAATTATCTCAAAATAAAAAGTCAACAGAAATTTTTTAAAATTTTAAAAGGAAGATTGCTAAGTTTCACAGAGGAAAGCCCCAAACCTTGAAAGGCTGGAGCATTTTTCCAGATGCACCCTAGGAGGGTGGATGCACCCATGAAGGAAGAGCACCCAGAAGAAGGTTGCATGCAGGACTCAGCTCCCACCAGAAATTTACACTGGCTCTACCTTCCTTCTAGAATTGATAGCTACTTCGGCTGTTGAGTACAGAAAAATGCCACCTATTTCATATAATTGTAGATGCTAAAGGAAGCTTGGTGAGCCAAATCCACAAAGTTCCCCTAAAAAGGCTGGAGCATAGTGGAGAAATGCAGATTTGCCCACAGCCATCCACTTAGCTGATGACAGTCTCCAAATCTATAAGCCAAAGTCCTTTCCCCCACACCTTGTGACCCCGGTAACAAAATCCTGAAATTCTGCCAACAGAGGCTAAAGACAAATTCTCTGGTCATTAACATAAAATGCCACCCATTCAAAATCCTAGAATAGGATGTTTTTTTATTAAATGTGGATGAGAGGTACTGCTGAAAAATTTGTAGTGCCTCCTCCATGCTTCTCATAAAAATGAATTAAAACATTTGAGGGAAAATAAAAAACGTCAATGCCAAAATCCACTATCCTACTATCATAACACTCCACTTCCAAGGTCCCAGTGGGCATATTGTTACCTCACTGTTATGTTCTGCTGTCACTCAGAGCACAGCCCTCCCAGGACAAGAGCCAGTGTTTATCTGTTTTAAATAGATTTATTGAGACATAATTTACATGCCATAAAATTAACCCATTTCAATGGTTTTTGTTAGGTTCACAAAGTTGTGTATCCATCACAACAATCTAATTTTAGACCATTTCCATCATCCCCACCATAAACTTTGTGTCCAGTAGCTGTCAGTCCTTACTCCCACCTCACCTCACATTTAGGCAGCCATAGTCTACTTCCTGTCTTTACAGGATATCCCATATAATTACACAGTACGCTTTGTTTTGTGTCTGGCTTCTTTCACTGAGCACGGTTTTGAGGTTCATTCATGTTATAGCACCTCTCAGTATTTCATTTCTTTTTACGGTTAAATAGTATTCTGTTGTACAGATGTGTCACATTTTGTTTGTCCATTCACCAACCGATGGACATGTGAGTTGTTTCCACTTTTTTACTTCTGTGAATATTGCTGCTCTGCACATTCACATAAAAATCTTTGTGTGAACATGTTTTCATTTATATTTGATAGATAGCTATAAGTAGGACAGCTGGGTCACATGGTAACTCTATGTTTAACCTTCTGAGAAACTCCCAAACTATTTTCCAAACTGGCTGCACCATTTTACAGTCTCACCAGCAACATGAGGGTTCTAGTTTCTCCACACCCTTGCTGACACTTGTTATTATGTCTTTTTTGTTACAGCCACTACAGTGAGTGTAAAGTGGTATCCCACTGTGGTGATTTGTATATCCTTGGCAACTAAGAACATTAGGCATCTTTTCATGTGCATAATTGGCCACTTGCATATCTTCTTTTTAGAAATATCTACTCAAGTCCTCTGCCCATTAAAACAATTAAGTTGTTAAGAGTTCTTTACATATTCTGGATGTAAGTCTCTTATTGGATATATGACTTATAAATATTTCTCTCATTCTGTGGGCTTTCACTTTCTTGTGGTTATTGAAATTCAAAAGTCCAATTTATTATTTTTTTTACCAATGTGCTTTTGGTATCATTTATAAGAAATCATTGCCTAACTTAATATCACAGATTTACACACCACGTTTTATTCTAACATTTACAGTTGTTCTCTCTTAAATTTAGGTGTGTGATCCATTTTGAGTTGATTTTTGTGTATGGCATGAGGCTGAAGGCCAATTTCACATTTTTTTTTGGCATATGGATGTCTAACTGTCCCAGCACCATTTTTGAAAAGACTCTCTCCCATTGAATTTTGACATCTTTGTCAAAAATCAATCGACTGTAATGTAAGGGTTAATTTATGGGTTCTCAATTGTATTTCACTGGTCTATAGTTTATCCTTATGCCAATACTACACCGTATTGATTACTATAGGTTTGTGTTACATTTGAAAGTGAGGGTGTCTCTAGGTCCTCAAACTATACTCAAATTTTCAAGATTATTTTGGTTATTCTGTGTTCTTTTCATTTCCTAAGAATTTTAGTTTATCAATTTGTGCCCGGCCAGGTGTGGTGGCTTCATCTGTAGTCCCAGCACTTTGGGAGGCTGAGGCAGATGGATCGCTTGAGCTTGGGAGTTCGACACCACCCTGTCCAACACGGCAAAACCCCATCTCTACAAAAAATACAAAAATGAGCCAGGTGTGGTGGCACATGCCTATAGCCCCAGCTACTTGTGGGGACTGAGGTGGGAGGATCACTTAAGCCTTGGAGGCAGAGATTGCAGTGAGCCAAGACTGGGGCACTGCACTCCAGCCTGGGTAACAAAGCAAGGCACTGTCTCATTAAAAAAAAAATTATGTCCTCCAAAGTCAGCAGAGATTTTGATAGGATTTGCATTAAATATGCAAACCAATTTGGGGGATTTTTTGCCATCTTAACAACATTAAGTCTTTCACTCTACAAATATACGATGTTCTTTCATTTATTTAGGTCTTCTTTAATTTCTTTCAGCAATGTTTCATAATTTTAAGTGTAGAAGCATTGCACTTTTGCTGAATTTGTTCCTAAGTATTGCATACTTTTTTAATGCTACTGTGAATGGAATGTTTTTCTTAATGTTAGGGTTTTTTCGGTTTTTTTTTTTTTTGAGATAGAATCTTGCTCTGCCACCCAGGTTGGAGTGCAGTAGTGTGAGCTCGGTTCACTGCAACCTCTGCCTCCCAGGTTAAGTAATTCTCCTGCCTCAGCCTTCCGAGCAGCTGGGATTACAGGTGCATGCCACCATGCCTGGCTAACTTTTTTTTTTTTTGTATTTTTAGTTGAGATGGGGTTTCACCAAGTTGGCCAGGCTGGACTTGAATTCCTGACCTCACGATTTGCCTGCTTTGACCTCCCAAAGTGCTGAGATTACAGGCTTGAGCAACTGTGCCTGACCAAGTATCTAAGTATTAAACGCTGATATACAGAAATACATTTGATTTTAGTATATTGATTCTGTATCCTGTGACTTGGATGAATTTATTAGTTCTTGTAGTTTTATAGTGAACTGTGCATAATTTTCCTTCTTTCTTTTTTTGCTGAAATGGAGTCTCGCTCTGTTGCTCAGGCTGGAGTGCAGTAGCGTGATCTCAGTTCACTGCAAGCTCTTCCTCCTGGGTTCACGCCATTCTCCTGCCTCAGCCTCCCGAGTAGCTGGGACTACAGGCATCCACCACCACGCCCTGCTAATTTTTTTTTTTTTTTTTTTTGTATTTTTAGTAGAGACTGGGTTTCATTGTGTTAGCCAGGATGGTCTCGATCTCCTGACCTCGTGATCCGCCCGCCTCGGCTTCCCAAAGTGCTGGGATTATAGGCATGAGCCACTACACCCAGCCAAACTGTGCATAATTTTCTACATACAAAGTCATGTCATCTGGAAATGACGAGTTTTGTAACTGCCTCCACCCAATGGGTTATTCCTGGCCGCTGCACTATAAAGACCACAGCAGTGCAGTAAAGAAAGAGTTTGACACAAGGCCAAGTCATACCTTGTGGGAGAAAGAGTTATTACTCAATTCAATCTCCCCCAGAATTTGGAGATGGAGTCTTTAAGGATAATTTGGTGGGTGGGGGTTAGAAAGTAGGAAGTGTTGATTGGGTCGAAGACGAAATCCAGGGAGTCAGAGCTGTCTTCTTGTGCTGTGGGGACCACAAGACCAGGCAAGCTAGTTTACCGATCTGGGTGATGCACTGGAATGCAGGGTCTGCAAAATCTCAAGTACTGATCTCAGGTTTTACAACAGTGACTGCTAAATCATAACTTCTAACTTGTGGCTAATTTGTTAGTCCTGCAAAGGCAGTCTAATCTCCAGATAAGAAGGGGGTTTGCTCTGGGAAAGGGCTGTTATTGTTTGTTTCAAAGTTAAACTATAAACTAAGTTCCTCCTAAAGTTAGTTTGGCCTACATCCAGGAATAAGCAAGGACACTCTTGCAGGTTAGAAGCAAGATGGAGTCGGTTAGGTCAGATCTCTTTCACTGTAATAATTTTCTCAGTTATAATTGTTGCAAAGGTGGTTTCCGTTTTACTTCCTACTTTTCTAGATGCCTTTTTCTTGCCTAAACCACCTGGATAGAACCTCCAGGATAATGTCGAACAGATGTGGTAAACGTAAATCTCTTATTTCCGATTTTAAGAGACAATCATTTAGTCTTTCACTATTAAGTATGATGTTAGGTATAAAATTTTTGTAGATGCTCTTTATCATGTTGAAGAAATTCTTTTCTATTCCTAGTTTGTTGAGGTTTTAAAAAAATCAATAGGTACTAAATTTTTTTCAAAAGCTTTTTTGCATCTATTCTAATGAGCATGTTTTCTGTCTTTCATTAACAAAGTGTATTACAGTAATTGATTTTCAGATATTAAACCAGGCTTGCATTCTCAGGATAAGTCTTATCTAGTCAAACTGTATAATCCTTTTTATACGTTGCTGGATTTGGTTTGCTAGTATTTTCTTAAGAGTTTCTTGGCATCTTAATGTATGGGGAATATTGGTCTGTAGTTTTTTTATAATGTCTTTGTCTAGTTTCGGCATCAGGTAATACTGCCTCAGAGAATCAAGTGGGAAGCTTTCTTTCCTCCTCTATATTCTGGAAGAGTTTGTGAAAGATTTGTAAGCAATTTTTGTTAAATGTTAGGTAGAATACTCCAGTGAAATTTTCTGGGCATAGGCTTTTCTTTTAGGGAAGATTTTACATTGTTGATTTAATCCCTTGTTTTAGATTTACTTAGATTTCTATTTCTTCTTTTTGAGACAGGGTCACTCTGTTGCTCAGACTGGAGTGCAGTGGTGTGATCACTGTAGCCTCGACCTCCTGGGCTCAAGCAATCCTCCCACCTCAGCCTTCCAAGTAGCTGGGACAACTAGCTAGCCATCACACCTGGCTAATTTTTGTACTTTTTTCTGTAGAGACAGGTTTTCACCGTGTTGCCCAGGCTGGTCTTGAACTCCTGAGCTCAAGTGATCCACTTGCCTCAGCCTCCCCAAATGCTGAGATTACAAATGTAAACCACTGTGTCCAGCCTCTATTTCTTCTTGTGTCCGTTTCATTCCATGTCTTTCTTGGAATTTGCTCATTTCACATAAGTTAACTAATTTGTTGGCATGCAGTTATTCATAGTATTCCTTTATAATATTTGTAACTTCTGTAAGATTGATAGTGACGTTCATGCTTTCATTCCTGATTTTAATAATTTGAGTCTTCACTGTTTTTTCTTGCTGTCATTAAGGTTTGTCAATTTCTTGATCTTTTCAAAAAACTAACTTTTGGGTTTATTGATTTCTTCTATTTTACTTCCTTTCTATTCATTATTTCCTTCTTTATGATTGCCTTGGGTTTGTTGTTCTTTTTCTACTTTCCAAAAGTACAAAGCCAAGTTACTGATTTGAGATTTTCTTTTCTAATATAGGAGCTTACAGCTATTCCCCATACATTGCTTCCACTGTATCCCAGACATTTCGATACTTTTTTTCATTTCTTTCTTTTTTGAGACAGAGTCTCACTCTGTTGCCCAGGCTGGAGTGCAGTGGCATGACCATGGCTCCCTGCAATCTTGCCCTTTCAGGCTCAAGTGAACCACCCACCTCAGCCTCCCAAGTAGCTAGGATAATGGGCATGTGCTACCACACTTGACTAATTTTTTTTTTTTTAGACGGGGTCGCACTACGTTGCTAGGTTGGCCTTGAACTCTTGGGCTCGGTGGTCCTCCTGCCTCAGCTTCCCAAAGTGGTGGGATTACAGGTGTGAGCCACCACACCAGGCTCTTGTATTTAATTTTCATTCATCTCAAATAATTTTCTAATTTCTATTATTTCTTCTTTTTTAATCCATTGGTAACACAGTGTGTCATTTAATTCTCACATAATTGTATTTCCCATAATATTTCTTATGTTTGTATTGTGGCCTGAGAAAATACTTTGTATGGTTTTAATTCTTTTGAATTTTTTGAGACTCGTTTTATGGCCAAGTATATGGTCTATCCTGGAGAATATACCATATGCACTTAAGATGTCTAGTCTGCTATTGTTGTTAAAATGTTCTACAGGCGTTACTTGGGCCAGTTATTTGATAATATTGTTCAAGTGTTCTACATTCACGCTAATTTTTTGTCTGGGTTTTATCTATTATAGAGAGTGGAGTGGCCCGCACAGTGGCTCACGCCTATAATCCTAGCACTTTGGGAGGCCGAGGCAAACAGATCACCTGAGGTCAGGAGTTCGAGATCAGCCTAGCCAACATGGTGAAACCCCTTCTCTATTCAAAATACAAAAATTATCTGAGCATGGTGGCACCCATCTGTAATCCCAGCTACTCTGGAGGCTGAGGCAGTAGACTCGCTTGAACCTGGGAGGCAGAAGTTGCAGCAAGCTGAGATCGTGCCACTGAGCTCCAGCCTGGGTGACAGAGTCAGATCTGACTCAAAAAAAAAAAAAGAGAGCGGAGTATTGAAGTTTTCATTTATTATTGTTGAATTTTCTGTTTCTCCCTTCAACTACCTTCTCTTCATTCTTAACAGCTACTCCAGAGTGATCTTTTACAAAAATAAGGATTGCATCACTCCTCTTCAAAACCCTCTACTGCCTTCGTATCTCATTCAGAATAAAAACCAAAGTACCTGCAATACCGAAACGTCTCACAAAATGTGCTTACCTCTCCCTGCATTCCACACTACCCTCCCTCTCCTGTTACCCAACCATTAACCTCCCTGCCCCCTTGCTTAAATGTATTGAATGCTTTGTCCACAGGATCTTCGTGTTTCTTCTCTGTTTGTAATGCTCTTCTCTCGGATGCCTGCATGGCTCCCTTCCTCACTTTCTTCAGATCTTTGTTCAAATGTCCTTCTCAGTGAGGTCTTCTCTGCTCACTCTATGTTCAATTGTAATGTCTGCTCATTTCCCCTTTCTTCATTTTTTTCTCCATAACACTTTCCTCCATCTGTCATAATGTATATATTGTAATCATGTAAATAATTTATTATTAATTGTCTTTTCTCACTAGAATGTAAACTTCAAGTGCATAGGGATGCCTGTTTTATTCTCATGTATCTTCAGCACACTGCCTGTCACATAGGTGACCAATAAATGTATGCTTCATGAACAAATGAATGCCCTGAGCACTGTTTGAGGAAACCAGTCAGCTGACAAGTAGACTAAGTCAGATTCATTGGTTAATCTCAAATGAACCCTAAACACTAATTCCTTCTGTAAGACTCTGCAACTGTGAACAATCATTTTCTTAAAATTCTGTCATTGCTATTAAAATTAACTGTAGTAATGCTGATTTGGTTGAGCCAGCTCATTGCTCCCTTCCATTTTCATCTTTTCCCTCTCTCTTTCCAAATACTTATTGAGCATTTGCTATGTGCTAACCACTGGATACAAAGTGGTAAACCTCTAGTGACAAAGCCCATGCACCTATGAACTATGCAGTATAACTATCTGAAATTCACCATGCCAAAGTTAATCAGACCACTGCCCCTAGTCGTTCCTTGTGCAGTTTACTTTCCAGTTTCAATAATCTTCTCCCAGATAGACCAAAATTAAATAGAATTCTAGCAAACAATTTACATTGAACCTTGCCAAATTCATGCACATAAGTCAGCTTTCAAACACAGTCAGCCCTCCATATCCATGGGTTCCACACCTGTGGGTTCAAACAAATGCTTATGGAAAACATTTGGAAAAAAAACTTAGGCCTGGCATGGTGGCTCAGGCCTGGTGCGGTGGCTCACACCTGTAATCCCAGCACTTTGGGAGGCCAAGGGGGTGCACCTGAGGTCAGGAGTTTGAGACCAGCCTGGGCAACATGGTGAAACTCCATCTCTATTAAAAATACAAAAATTAGCCAGGCACGGTGGTACATGCCTGTAATCCCAGCTATTTGGGAGGCTGAGGCAGGAGATATCACTTGAGCCTGGGAGGCAGATGTTGCAGTGAGCTGAGACTGCGTTGCACCATTGCACTCTAGCCTGGGCGCAATATAATTAAAAAAAATAGAAATAATATGGTATAATTATTTATATAACATTACATTGTATTAGGTATCACATCAATAAATAATGTAGAGATGATTTAAACTGTTAGGAGGATGTGTGTAGGTTATATGCAAATACTATGCCATTTTGTATCAGGGACATGAGCATTCATGAATTTTGGTATCTGAGTGGTTCTGGAAGCAATTCCCCCAGATATAGAGAGAGGACTGTACTACAGAAGCGAAAATTTAAGCATCACAGGTATTTTAAAAATAGTTTGAAGAAAATAATTGGTAGCAAAATTGCATTTATAGATTTTGAAGTCTAAGTACAAATTAATAGCATTAAACTAGTGTCTGATAAATGTTCTTCACATTACATTTTACGCTTCCGTTACAAATCCCAGTACTAAAACTTTTAAAGGCATTTCATATCAACTATTGTGCAGAAATATTTTTATGGCATTGTGGTTCATTATAGTGGTTAAAGTTATTGTCAGTTTTCAAAAAATAAGATCTATTTCAAATATTCCTGACATATATGAAACTTTAGCCAGAGTAATTTTTCTAATTCCTAAAAGGGTTTTTGTCTTTTGTCAGCAAGTACTGTAGTCAAAATATTTCAACCACAGATTCTTCTTATTCCATCAGAGTACAGCCAAGTATCTGAATGATACCTCAGAGGTCCAGGAAGGACACGATAGCAGTCAGCAGAAATATTTTAATCTACTCATCAGACATAAGTCTAATTGCTCCCCTATTTCATTTGGCAACCAGAAAGACTGTTTTGAGAAAAAACTTTGTGGGTTTCTTTTTAAACAAGCATAACCAAGTGCTAGTTCCCTACCTGACTTTCCCGTAAAATTTTACGGGTTGATCTGTAAGCAGTTTCACTAGAAATCTAAGGACATGACAGAATATCAGTGAAGCAAAATCATCATAATCACAGGACAAATTAAAGTAAAAATCCAAGACTCAGTTCGAGGCAATTCAGCAAAGTTGTACTATGACCTGCCCAGAAACAAAGCAAAATGAAAATAATCCCATGAGTCCGTGTTCCTGGAAAACTTAGCAGAAGCAAGATCACCATGAGAATGTGCATATTTTGGTCTGGGACTCACCCAAATAGTATAATAATCAAAGTTTGCTTAAAAAGGAGATTACTTCAGGAACTTCCGGTGACAACCCTGGTTTTCTTCTGGGAGAGTCAAAGCAGAACCAGCAGCAGAAACAGTGGAATGGAGCAGTGCACATAAGCCTTTTGGTCTTGGGAAATCTCTACCTGTCAAAAAATTACTGAGGATCAGTAACAGCTTTTGCTTGTGTGATTTTTATCTATCAATATTTACCATATATCAGAAGTTAAAATGAAAAATTTTTATACTCATTAATTTATATAAAATAATTTTTAAAACTCTACATGTTAACATAAATAACATTTTATAATAATATTTTCCAGAAAAAATATGTGAGAAGTGTGGCCTTGTTTTTAATGTTTAGTGTTTTCAATGTCTTTACTTAATGTCTAGCTTAATCAAAGATAACAAGATATTCATATCTGCTTTTGCACCGAATCTATCGCCATATGCTGTTTGGCTGAAGCACAGGAATATGAAGAAAATGCAGCCTCACACAGATGTTATAAAAAGGAGAAGAATTTGAATAACCTTTCCAGATAACTGCATCTGTCCTTATTTGATCCTATTCCAGTGCTCAAGTGCCAGATTTTTTTTTTTTTTTTTTTTTTTTAAGATGGTGTTTTGCTCTTGTTGCCCAGGCTGAAGTGCAGCGACATCATCTCAGCTCACTGCAACCACCACCTCCCAGGTTCAAGCAATTCTCCTGCCTCAGCCTCCCGAGTAGCTGGGATTACAGGCATGTGCCACCACACCTGGCTAATTTTGTATTTTTAGTAGAGACGGGGTTTCTCCATGTTGGTCAGGCTGGTCTCGAACTCCTGACCTCAGGTGATCCGCCCGCCTCGGCCTCCCAAAGTGCTGGGATTACAGGCATGAACCACCATGCCCGGCCTTAGATTAGTTGTAATGTGAAATCTGAAACCCTAGCAATGAAGTTTTCCTACTCTGTTACATTAAAACCTATTGATCTATCTTACACGTCAAATGGATGTTTTCTCATTTATTATTTTGTAACATTATGTATTGGTCATTTGGAAAATACGGTTCACTCAGTTATGCAGATCTTCCAAATACACATTTTTTATACAATGTAAAAGAAAACATATTTGTTAATATCGTCACTGATCTCATCAGAAAAGTATCTAAGTTTTGGGGAGCCCTAAAGCTCACAGTTGTGAATACAAGTTTTCCAAAATACCAATTTTCACTTAAAAGCTCAAATTATCATTGGCAACATACATTATGAGTTATTTGCATTGAAGTGGCAATCTGGTTAAGTTCATTTTTCAAAAATATCTGCCAAATATCCAAGTCTGAAGCACCACAGTTTGTCAATCTATCATGTAAAAAGTGTTCAATGGAATAAAGTGGTGGTGAAGTTCAGCTGTCAAGTCAAACAACAGCCAAATATTTTTCCTCCAGCCAACCATCATACTGATTAGAAAGCACAATGTTACAGTGCTGTATGCATACTTCTTGCTTTGTCACATAAAATACATTAACAAGATATGGATGCTGGGCTCTATGACTCTTGCCTGTACTTCCAGCTACTAGAGACGCTGAGACGGGAGGGTCACATGAGCCTAAGAGTTTGAGGTCAGCCTGGTCAGCATAGCGAGACCCTGGCTCTAAAAAGGAAAAAAAAAAAAAAATGACTCAAGGGTAAAAAATTAAAAGTAAATCATGCCTTAGCATTATTAGGAAAACAGTTTTGACTCACAGATCCCTTGCAAGTCTGAGACACTCAGGACTGCACAGACCAGATTTCTGAGTATGACTGGGCTAGGAGGAGAGAAATGGCCAGAGACAGCAGGATACACTTTGTACCTACCAGCTGCCAGGTACTGGACAAAATAGAAAAGATGTTCTACATTCATTGTCTCACATGGTAGTATAAATCCAAACCCCTTTTAAACAAGTATTTGTGCCTCCATTTTAAAGGCAAAGAAATACGCTTACAGAAAGCTGCAGAACAGAGCTGGAAGCGAGTCTGTTGGCTCCAAAACTCTTGCTTTTTTCCCCACCATGGAAAAGGTATCTTCTTTCTTACTAGCTTTGGTATAGGGAACCCTCTCTTCCAGAGTACCCCCCTACAAGCCATGTCCCCCCTCCAATTTCCTGGACTGTTCCCATTCCTGTGCAGGCCCTTGCCTCTTCGAGTAAAATTACTTCTACTACTAGTTATCTAAATCAGAGGTAACAAAAAACACAGAATATACAGGTGCTTTTCCTCCCAGGGAGCACATCAGGTATTCATAATCTTTAATTTTCAATGAGCCTGAAATTAACCTTAGAACCTTCTCAACTGAGGTCCAGGTAGCCATAATCAATCAGTCAATCAGGGCTAACAACAGAACTGAAATTTGTTTGTTTGCTTTCACCCCAAATCAATAAGAAGCAAATGTGCGGGATCAGAGGGTGAACCTCTTCCTTCCTTCTTTACAAATACAAAAAGTAACTTTGCCAAGAAAATATGTGCATAGCTCCAGGTGGTGTTACCTAGAAAAACTAACATAATTATTAGGAGTGAACACTGTTGACTTCAATTGACCAGTTGGTCTCTCTGAATTCATTACAAGTCCTAAAAGTCTACCAAGTACTTCCCATCTACTTCAAAAGTCTAATATTGACAGTGAAGCTATTTCCACATTCCAAATTGTGCTTTATTCTTGAAATATAACTGAGCCGCTATAAACCAGTCTGCAATGACTTCCCCAACTGCTTCATCACTTCAACACATTCCCCATCTGAATACTTCTAGTATTTGATTCGGTTCTGCCTCACGTTGTACTGGCCTTAGAGTCTACAGCAGCTGAAGGTATTTTTGAAGTCTGGAACAAAAATCAGGATTGAGACAGAAAAATCTGGCTACAGACAATGAGGACGTGTGCTAGGGGGTTAGGATTCAATTTTAATGTCCAATTACATGGTTACAAACCTGTTTATGCCTTGCGCTTTTCAGATAAAGAATCAGATTTTGGAAGGAAGGACACAATCTTTGCCTTGCTCAATTAAAAAAACAGATTTTTCGACTTTAGGATAAGTGGTAAAAAATAAAAATAAAATAAAAAATAGATTTTTGTCTTGTTCACTCTGCTATTTGATGGGGCCGGGAGCAGTGGCACATGCCTGTAATCCCAGCACTTTGGGAGGCTGAGGCAGGTGGATCACCTGAGGTCAGGGGTTCGAGACCAGCCTGGCCAATGTGGCAAAACTCTGTCTCTACTAAAAATACAAAAACTAACTGGGCATGGTGGTGGATGCTACCAGCTACTCAGGAGGCCAAGGCAGAAGAATCACTTGAACCCAGGAGGCACAGGTTGCAGTGAGCCGAGATGGCGCCACTGCACTCTAGCCTGGGTGACAGAGCGAGACTCTGTTTCAAAAAAAAAAAAGTTTGATGGAAGAAAGATTATTTTACACAATTATCCTTCATGATATATTTTTCAATTATTCATAGTATTTCTAACCCTCATTACTTTAGCTGTCATTGCAGTGACATTTTTCTGGAGACAAGAATTCTCATTATATACTTTCTACATTAGAAACTCCTAATCAGTTCTTACTTGAAATTGTTCTCCTGTCAATCTACCAGAACAAAGGACAAATCATAAGTAATTGGTGAGATACTCAAAAGAGGTGACCAACTGGGCCTCTCACATAAAGGACAGAACGTTTTTTTCTCCTAGCTTGGAAAATTTGTCCTCCTGGAATTAATCAGCCAATGTCTTCTGAAAACCAAAATAAAACAAAACATTTACTTTGTTAAAATCCCTTCACAAGACACAAAAATAGAAATACATAGATGTAAATTCAGCTTAATGACCGGAAGTTGTGTTTTGTCTAGTATTTTACTCAAGCTTACTACAAAATTATAAATTTCCTTTATCTTAATAAGCCACATCCCTGTTCATTTGTTGCTCTTTTCTAAGACCATTGGACAACTTTCGCTACTCCAAGATCCTAAAGTTGTTATCCATCTCTATGCCTTTACGTAAGCTGTTCCCTCTGCTTTAAATGTCCTTACTATTCGTTCTCTGATTAAAGTGCTACTCTTATCAAGCCAAACCTCTGTGAAGCTCCCGTTTTTGTTCAGGGGTTCTTCTCTCTTCCCATCCCCTTCCTCCAATCTAGATGCAGTAACTTCTTCCACGGAACTCCCATGCCACTCATTTTCAGTGTCCTCTACTGAACCACTTACAATATTGTAATGAACTCGCTTTTTTCTTCTACCAGACTCTTTGTGGGTTCCTTGAGGGCAAGGATCATGTTTTATTCATTTTTATAGTCTCATCACTTAGTACAGTATCTGATTTAATCTAGATGCTCATAAATGTTGAATGAATTTTGCTATTTCCTATTTTCTACATGTAATTTGCTTCATATTTCTTTTAAAGTTTCAATTATTTTCTTATTCTCTTCACACTAAAGGTCTCAAACTAGACACACATTGACCATTAGTGACTCTGGAACTCACTTTGTTTTTCAGATCTGTACGCTGGAGCTAATGACACAAACCTATTTTAAAAGCCTATAGTAAAAACAAACGCCTTATCCTCTTGAGAGAAAAGTGCTCATAAAATTGGGGTTTACTTCGGAAAACCATTTTGCAATATTTTATGAAGTTAGACATACACCTACTGGTATGGTTTGGTTCTGTGTCCCCCACCCAAATCTCATCTTGAATTGTACTCCGTAATTCCCACATGTTGAGGGAGGGACCTGGTGGGAGATAATTGGAATCATGGGAGCAGTTTACTCCATACTGTTCTCGTGGTCGTGAATAAGCCACATGAGAGCTGATGGTTTTATCAGGGGTTTCCGCTTTTGCATCTTTCTCATTCTCTCTCTTGCCTGCTGAGATGTAAGCCGTGCCTTTACCTCCCACCACGAATGTGGGGCCTCCCCAGCCACGTGGAACTATGAGTCAAATTCAACCTCTTTCTTTTGTAAATTACTGGGTCTCAGGTATGTCTTTATCAGCAGCATGAAAACGGACTAATACACCTACCTTATGATCAAGGAATGGAACTCCTAAGCTGGGCTCAGTAGAGCACATCCATTGTCCCAGCTACTCTGGAGGCTGAGATAGGGGATTGTCTGCGCTCAGGAGTTTCAGGCTGTGATCTCAAACTACGATCACACCACTGAACTCTAGCATGGGTAACACAGCGAGACCCACAAAAATTATATACAACTCAAACCGCTATCAAGAGGAGAACAGAAAAATAAATTGTGATATATTCATACAGTGGAATATTTTTGCAATAAAAAGAATTGAACCACTAGTATGCGCAGTATGATTGATTCTCAACAACATTCAGCTAAGGAAAAAGAGCCACAGGAAAAAAGAGTACATACTGTATGGTACCATTCATATGAAATCCAAGATTAGGCAAAACTAACTTATGGTTATAGAAATCAGAATATTGGCCAGGCATTCTGGTTCATGCCTGTAACCCCAGCACTTTGGGAGGTCAAGGTGGGAGGATCATTAGAGGCCAGGAGTTCAAGACCTGCCTATATAACATAACAAAGATTCCATCTCAATCAATCAATGAATCAATCAAAAATCAAATATTGTTTTTAGTCAGGGAGGGGGCTTACTGGAAGGGATGTCTACCCTATGTGTATCGGAGGAGGGAGAGTGCAATTCTGGTTCCTTTGGTTTTGATGGGGGTAGGGAGTGGCTTCCTAAGAATACGCGCATGGGACAGGAGCTAAAGCCCCCAAGTAAATATAGGTCTAGCAGGAAGAAGGAATGAGTTTGAGTAGCTAAAAAACAATGTCCCAATGTCCACTCCATAACCCAACTCCTCATTCAGTATTGGAATGCCTTCAACATCCAATTCAGCTAAAACAATATATGAGTTAAACTAATTATTAGGTATCCTGCATCTAAATAACTCATCCCTAGGGGCTCCAGATTAAAATGATGGATTAAATACTCTCATCTAATTGTGTTACCTCCTAGAATCCCATCGTGTGTGCACGCGCGCGTGTGTGTGTGTGTGTGTGTGTCTAAAGACCTAAACCATATGCATGCGGAGGATAAAAAAATACAGCAACGTTTTGAAAGCTGAAAAACAGATGCACAAATGCCAGTTGACGTAGGTGACTTGAGAAAGCTCAATTCCAAAACAGCAATGGAAAAACCTGAAAAGCAACCTTTTGTACACTGTAGAATCTTCTAAATGCATAGGAGTAGGTACCACCAGTTACCTCCTAGGAGTTTCGTAAGAATTAAGTAAGATAATATTTTTAAGTGCTTACTGGCACATAGAATGAGCCCTCAGGAAATATTAGCTATCACTAATATCATCATCATGCCTCTGGTTAAAATGAGTCAGATTCTCAACTGTCTATAGAAAAAGAGTAAGCATTCTTTTTTCTTTCTTTTTTTTGTAATGGGCACGGAGGATATTTACTTAAGATGGTGGTTTTCAAACTTTTAAAAAAGTAGCAGACTGCTTGTTTTGTAAACGAAATCTTACATGAACCTTACTACAGGAAGCAGATAAATGTGCACTCCTCAGGGAGCAGCAAGGGGGAGGGGCCTGGGCTCTACCCTCTCACTCTCTGCCTTGTCCTTTAAAGGAGACTGACATCCCTGAGGAACACAACTGGTTTAGAGGGAAAGGGAAAAGAGGTTAACATTTAGACAAATAAACGAACGAATAAAATAAATGAATAGGGAAAAACGGAAAGCCTTTCCTTAATGTGGAGGTAGAAACGGAGCTGGAAAATGACCGCTTTGTAACCATCACAGTAAAGATTGCGAGAAGCATTGATGAATACTCAATCCAGGAGGGAAAGTTTGTTTAGAAGCAGGATATTTGCATGATCTTCATGCAAACAGATGGCACATAAGGGAGAAAACACTGCTTATACCAGGGCAAATATTACTGACCTGCAGACTCGAAAAACGTGAATGTCACGTAAGGCAAGAAAAGGCCAAAGTGCTTCAGATTAAAAGCTAAGAGAGACACAGTGACTATTAATAAACACAACATATGATTTCTGACCGGATCATGTAAAGAAAAAAATGCCATAAAGGACATTATTGGGACAACTGACATTGGAAATATGGATTGTAAATGTGATACTGGCCAGGAGCCTGTAATCCCAACACTTTAGGAGGCTGAGGCAGGCAGATAACTTGACTCAGGAGTTCAAGACCAGCCTGGACCACATGGTGAAACCCCGTCGCTACAAAATATTTAAAAATTAGCTGGATGTGGTAGCACCTGTGGTCCTAGTTACTTGGGAGGCTGAGGTGGGAAGATGGCTTGAGCGTAGGAGGTGGAGACTGTAGTGAGCTAGGATCATGCCACTGCACCACAGTCTGGGCCATAAAGCAAGACCCTGTCCAAAAAAACACAAAAAAATTGATACAAGCATTGTATCAGTGTTTAGTTTCCTGAATTTGATAAATGTACTGTGGTTATATAAGATAATGTCCTTATTCTTAGGAGACACAAATGAGTACATTACATGGCCTGAAGAGGAAAAGATATATGTGACCTACTCTCAAACAGTTCAGAAAAAAACATATACAGCATGTTTACACAGATGGAGAAAACAGTGAAAGAAAGGTAGGAGAAAGGAAGGTTTGATAATCAAAGAAATGATGTGAAATAATCTTTAAATAGAGTAATGTGAAACAAAATAGAAAACGTTAAGAAGCCAGGTTTGCTTATTTCTGCTTCGAACCCCTGACTGGGATGAAAGGCAGCTCCTCAGGAAGAATCTTTTTTTTTTTTTTTTTTTTTGAGACAGAGTCTCGCTCTGTTGCCCAGGCTGGAGTGCAGTGGCGCGAACTCAGCTCACCGCAAGCTCCGCCTCCTGGGTTTACGCCATTCTCCTGCCTCAGCCTCCCGAGTAGCTGGGACTACAGGCGTCCGCCACCTCGCCCGGCTCGTTTTAAATTTTTAGTAGAGACGGGGTTTCACCGTGTTAGCCAGGGTGGTCTCGATCTTCTGACCTTGTGATCCACCGGTCTCAGCC
This sequence comes from Macaca mulatta, assembly GCF_049350105.2. Lineage (NCBI taxonomy): Eukaryota > Metazoa > Chordata > Mammalia > Primates > Cercopithecidae > Macaca > Macaca mulatta. The sequence goes on from NC_133422.1 coordinate 7,324,940, forward strand.
TCCCAAAGTGCTGGGATTACAGGCTTGAGCCACCGCGCCCGGCAGGAAGAATCTTAAAACAGGATAGAGCACACGGGCCCCCACGTCACTTGCCTGAGTTACAATGTTCCTGAAACAGTAAATCAACTCGACCTTGCCTTTTCCTACATGAAGATGTCTGACAGGGTTTGTGATTATGCTTCTACAATCTATAACCAATTTACTTTAGTAATCTATAAAGTGATGTACTCTTACACCCAAACTTTAATGAGATTTCACACATACAGAACCCCCACAACCTACATAGAAGCAATAGGCTGAAACACCACTTTGGAGCCCTGTGAAAGAACCGCCCTCAGGGTATAAACCTTGGTCTACAGTCCTCAGCAAGACTTCTGAATAAAACTAACTGTAATCACGTAAAAGTTTAACTTTTTTTTTTTTTTTTTTGACAGCAGGTAAGCAAATTAACTGGGGAACTGCAGTGGGGATGCTAAACAGCAGAGTACCCATTTGTTAAGGGTTGATCATGAATTTATGGGAGGGGCTACAAACACAAATGCCAACAGGGGCCAGGCAGTAAACGACTGAAGCAGACTGAGTGACGAAGGAACTCAAAAATGCATGTCCCATCTAAAGGGGCAACCACTGGAGTGCTGCCACCAAGCCTAGCAGCTCTGTGCCGCCAGATCTCCTGATTTTCCAAGGGAAGCCAGAAATCTTTATTTTTTTTTTGATATGTTAATTTTTAAAACACTCCATGGGCTCAAAAAAACATTTCTAAGTGCAAGAAAATATAGTGCTTGGATGACTAGTTTCTGATTTGTCATCACACCAGACGACCTGTTTACAAGATTTTCTTCAACGGTGCTCAGCTGTGGAGGTACTGTCATGGTTGCATTTATCCAAGGTTCTACATGTGCTAAGAAAGTGATGGGGGCCAGGCGCGATGGCTCACGCCTGTAATCCCAGCACTTTGGGAGGTGGAGGCGGGTGGATCACCTGAGGTCAGGAGTTGACGACCAGCCTGGCCAACATGGTGAAATCCCGTCGCTACTAAAAAAAATCAGCCGGGTGTGGTGGCGCATGCCTGCAATCCCAGCTATTCCTCCTGAGGCTGAGGCAGGAGAATCGCTTGAATCCGCCAGGCACAGGTTGTGGTGAGCTGAGATTGCACCACTGCACTCCTGCCTGGGCAACGAGAATGAAATTCCCTCTCAAAGAAAGAAAGAAAGTAATGGGAAAGGAAAAGTGACCTGAGGTAGTGAGTTCTAAGAGAGTGATTGTAATGACGAGCTACAGAAAATTCAGTTGAATAAAGACAATCTAGAAGCCAAGGGCTAATGGTTACAGTGAACGTCAGGAGGAGTCAATGTATTGAACGAATCAATACCAAATCCTATTCCTCCTCAAGTTCTTCAGCAAATGATGTTAAGTGCTGATGATGGTGGTCACGGAATGTACACTTTTTAAAAATAGCGATAATGCAGTTCTTAGAAATTACAACTTTCAGGTGCATCAGGAGAGTGAGTCAAAGAAATGCCAACTTCAAAAGCGATTGGACGATATTATTTATATTCAGTCTGATAAGGGATTTTGTTACTTAGATGACTTTTTAAAAATGCATCCTGAAAATACATATAATCATGATAAAAAACATCGGACAAATTCCATGATTAGGACATCCTACAAAATACATGACCAGTACTCCTCAAAACTCTCAAGGTCACCAAAAGTAAGGAAAGTTTGAGAAACTGCCACAGCCACAAGAGGCATATAAGGAGACATGATAACTAAAAGTAATGTGGTATTCTGGATGGAATCCTGGAACAGAAAAAGGGTATTGGGTAAAACAAAAGGAAATCTGAATAAAATGTAAACCTTAGTTAATAGTGTAAAATATTGGTTCATTAATTGCAACAAATGTACCATATTAGCATGAAATGTTAATAATACGGGAAACTGGATGCTTTGTATATGGGATTATCGCAACTTAAAAAAAAACTAAAACAGCCTTAAAAATAAACTACATTAACAAAATAATACCTATTTTTAAAGGTGTAGTGAATAAAACAATGGCCACCCCTATATTTAACATCTGGTTTAATAATGGCCAATACAGTTAAAGCCTCCCTTTCTTGTCCCCTCCTTACCAGATATGACCGCTTTTCTCAACTTGATTTTCATTCTCTTGTATTCTTGACTACTTTAACTACATATATATACATAACTAAGCAATATATAGCATTATTTTACAAGTTTTAGAATTGAATGCACATGAATTGTCATACTATTTATTTTTCCACATCTTTCTCTTTTTGCCTCATCACATTTCTGAATTCAGTCTTCTTTTATGGGCGTATAATACGACATCCTAATTAACATCCCATAAGGTATTTATTCTCTTATTGATGGACGTTTCTAATTTTTTGCTTCTACTCACAGCGCTGTTACATACATCCTCGTTCACTTACCAAAGTTTCTACAAGACGTATAGGTAGCAGCAGAGTGCTAGGGTATAGTAGTTGAAAATCTTTTTTTACTGGATTTTGCCAAATTGCTTTCCAAAGAAGTTTTAACGTTTGCGCACCTACTAGCAGGTGCGTATGTTTAGACGTGTGGAGGATAAACTATTTAAAGACATAGAAACTAGATAATATACTTGCTTCATTCTCGTTTGACTTTCGTACCCACGCAATTATTTCTGCAAACAAATAAGCAACTACTACTAGCACTTTCCGCAGCTCCACCCGCAGTATTCCCCGGGGAGGCACGGAAACACGGGAGCTTCCGGCGTAGGCGGTGACGCAAAGGACGACGTAAGCACGCTCGGGTCGTCGGCGTCCTGTTGGTCGTCCTTGAAGGCCCCTTTCCGGGCTGTCTGACACGATACAAGTGTCGGCTTGTGTTGGCCGGTGGTCTTTCTTTCGGAAGAAAGGAAAATATCCTCACAGACTTTCTGTGTTCTCAGAGACGATCTTCTTCCCTAGAAAGGAATCGCTTTCGGTTGGCGTTTCCCTCAGGCAGCGCCGTGGGCAGCCCACAGGCCCTTGTAAGGCGCGCGCCGCGGCCCCGCCTCTTTCCTTTCGGCCGGAACCGCCATCTTCCAGGTAGGGCCTGCGCGTGGCTCCCGGGCGCTAAGTGTTCGACAGACTTGAACCGCAACCTTGTGGCCTCAGAGCTCGTCCACTGGGACCGTGGGGAGACTGTCTAACCTGTTTGAGGTCCATTGGCATGGGCGGGTTAAACCACGTCCTGCCAGACGGGGAGCAGCGTGCGCCGGGTCGGGCCTGGACCGTGGGCTGAGAACCGGACTGCGATATCGCGGCCCTGCGGGGGCACATTTGCGAGAAAGACGACACTGAGTCGCTTTGGGTGAGGTGACTCGAGTTAATCTTTAAAAGACTTCGTTTAATGTCCCCGTGGCTGCATCTCCGGTACCGTGGGTGGCCCTCTCACATAGGCCGTGTGGGGGCCGCGTGGCCTGATGCCTTTCTAACTCTTTTCAGTGTGGCGTTTTTATTCCTAATCTTGTGATGGTGTTGGGTGAGGACTTAAGCGGTAGTAGGAATGGGTTTAGAGTCAGGCGTCGGTTTTAATCTCCTGTGAGGCCTGCACGTGTGAAAACCCGGGCCCTTGGTCGGAGAGTGGGTCCCGGAGTCGTCCTGGGTAGTGAAACCTCACTGCTCTTAGTTAATGCATAAGACGATTTTCGACTGATTTTAAAATTTTGACCCCACGTGGTGGTTGGACGAAGGGAAAGTGTTTTGACGTTGCGACACCAATATTTGCACCCAGAGGAGATACGTTTTGCGAATTCTAGGGCAGCATGCTTTGAGTGAAGGGCAACATTTAGCCGTAGTTGATCATTTTGTCAGTTTGTGGATGTTAACAGTCTGCAGATTGCTTTTTATAGTGAATCCTAGTTGCCATGATTTTAATACTGTTACAGACTGTAAAGCATCGTTTTGAAAAGTGCTTTCAGTTTTAAGTTTATGGGGTCCATGCGGAAAATGGATTCCAAACTCAGAAAGGTGAATCTAGTGGAGGACTAAGGGCTCTGGAATCAGGAATGAGTTAACTGGTTCTGCCACTTGGTGATTCCACAGAGTGGCTTGAATCTACACAGTACCACTCCTTGTATACTAACTTACCACAAGTTTGTGGAACTTTATACACATCTAAAGGCTTTGGGGATTAGAATAGGGTACCTGGCATTTAAAGGGTTCATCCATTGTAACAGTGGTTTGGCTTTGGTGAGTTAGGTGAAACATGTCTCCTTGCTATACAGTTTTTATACAAATGGTACTTTGGGAGCCATTCTTAAAGGATTGTTAGTAAATTTAGAAACCAAATTGTGTTAGAATGTTGTCAACACGTTAAGCCTGACTGCTGTATTTTACCTTACGGTAGCAGTAATAGCCAGGAATGGCACTTCTGCCCTGTAATGACTAAAGAGCCATCAAAACTATTGTTTTGGCCTTTTTGGGAAACAAAAGGAAAGGTTAATTTCTAAATGCCTACATGTAGGTGAATTCTTAGATAATGATAAATTAGCTGCCAGTTACTACTGAGCACTTTACGTGGGCCATGCATTGCTGAGTTCTTTGTAGATGTTATCTCAGTTATGGAAGTGTTCACCCCTATTTCACAAATGAAGATGAGAGATGAAATGTGGGTTTCGCAGCTAGTAAGTGGCAGAGCCTATGTCAAATTTAGGTCGATGATTATAAAGCCTGGGTTCCCCTCTCTTCTACCCTGTATACATTTCGTAGTAAGTAATCCGAAATGTGAAGTGACTTGAGATTTCTGATAAATAGATGCTGTTTGAGATACACCATCACGGAAAATTTGGTTGACAAGAAAGATTTAATTCACGTAAAAATGTAAGGCTGTTTTATTGTGTTCTCCAATAAATTCTTATAGTTAGTAATTAAATGCCATTGGCATTCTAGATTGGGGTCTACAGATAGAGTGTGGTAGAAGTCCTGTTGTAGTTTTATATTCTCACAGAGAAAGGGTACTGGTTTGGATTCTCGTATCAAGTTCTGCTGCTTGGCTGGGCGCGGTGGCTCAAGCCTGTAATCCCAGCACTTTGGGAGGCCGAGACGGGCGGATCACGAGGTCAGGAGATCGAGACCATCCTGGCTAACGCGGTGAAACCCCGTCTCTACTAAAAAAAAAAAATAATAATAATACAAAAAACGAGCCGGGCGAGGTGGCGCGCGCCTGTAGTCCCAGCTACTTGGGAGGCTGAGGCAGGAGAATGGCGCAAACCCGGGAGGCGGAGCTTGCAGTGAGCTGAGATCCGGCCACTGCACTCCAGCCTGGGCGACAGAGCGAGACTCCGTCTCAAAAAAAAAAAAAAAAAAAAGTTCTGCTGCTTAAGAGTTTTGATATTGTAGAACTTGGACAGTTTTGCCAAAATATCTTAACTTGCTAAAATAATGGGTTTTTAACCTTTCAACAGAACTAATTGCTTGGTGACCCAGCTTTCAGTTTGCAGTTCTCACTTTGCTACTGACATGCGAACATTTGAAATTACAGGGGTTTGGGGCAAATGCCAATTTTCATTTGCATTTGACTGTTACGCTTTCTGGTTTCAGTAATTTGCCAAAATGACGAACACAAAGGGAAAGAGGAGAGGCACCCGATATATGTTCTCTAGGCCTTTTAGAAAACATGGTAAGTAGGTTTACCTTCCTTGAGAGAAGCATGGCACACATTTGTGTTCTGTTGTGTTCAACATGTGTTGTAGTTCAGAGAATGTGTATCAATAGCATTAAATAACTAGCGTCTACCCAACTTATTTTGTGATAAATAAGCATGAAGATTATATGATAATTTTGTGACTAAATATTGATGCAAGATTAAACTTTGAAGAAAGGTTGTAATTTAGTAGGCTGATTTTGCTTTCGGGAGAAATTATCCATTGGCAAGATATTAAGCATGTAACCATCAAAAATGATGTGTTAAAAGCTAGTGAGATTTCATTTCTTTTACTCGACTTTTAGCCTTAGTATTCACTATACCAAATTTATTTTTGCAGGAGTTGTTCCTTTGGCCACGTATATGCGAATCTATAAGAAAGGTGATATCGTAGACATCAAGGTAAACATAAAATTGGGAAAATAACACTACGAAGTTAGAAAAGTTGGATTTAATCTAGTGTAGGAATTCAAATACTAGTGTATATTGCATCTGTAAGAGTACAGAATGGATTTTTTTTTTTTTTTTTTTTTTTGAGACACAGTTTCACTCTTGTTGCTCAGGCTGGACTGCAATGGCACGATCCCACCTCAGCCTCCGCCTCCCTTCCAGGTTCAAGCGATTCTCCTGCCTCAGCCTCCCAAATGTCTGGGATTACAGGCATGTGCCATGATGCCTGGCTAATTTTGTATTTTTAGTAGAGATGGGGTTTCTCCATGTTGGTCAGGCTGGCCTCGTACACCTCGGATGATCCGCCCAATTCAGCCTCCCAATGTGCTGGGATTATTGCAGGTGTGAGCCACCGCGCACAGCCTAGAATGGATTTTTTAAAGTGCTGTTCTTAGCAGAATTTAAATTTTCCTCATCACCTGCTTGGAGTTAACAAGTGGAAATTTGGTGGTAGGGTGGGAAATTATGAGTTTGTCACGTTGGAAGGGAATGCCTTAGTGCAAAGTTTAACTATTGATGAAGATTACCGTTACTATGATTAAAAACCCTCGTAGTGAAAGCTGTGTTCTGTGGTCTGTATTTAAGTGTATCCTGGCACTCTAGAGCTTAATGATGATTGGTTTTTTTTGATTGCTTGAAGCAATGTGAAAAACACATTTCACCGGCTCTGAAAGCTCTTGAGTTGCCATTTAAAGGAAATCTTAGAATATCTTAGTTACTTAAAGTCAGATTTTTAAAGGAAAGGGAAATGCTGGTATATTTGTCTCTTTAACAGGGAATGGGTACCGTTCAAAAAGGAATGCCCCACAAGTGTTACCATGGCAAAACTGGGAGAGTCTACAACGTTACCCAGCATGCTGTTGGCATTGTTGTAAACAAACAAGTTAAGTAAGTAGTGTTGTAGTTCTTTGCAGCCAACCGGTATTCCCTCATACCCCCTTTTCACTTTGCCAATTGGACTTATGTCTTTATTGGTCATTCAAGTGGGGCAAAGGAAATAATCCTTTTAAAACTCAGGCAAACTGAGTGTTTGTCTTGTATCCTGTCAGAGGAAACAAATTGAAACAGATGTATTGGAAAGTCTTAACACAGTTTGTTACCAAGCAGTTTTTTTTGTTGTTTGTTTTGAGACAGAGTCTTGCTCTGTCACCCTGGCTGGAGTGCAGTGACGGGATCTCTGCTCACTGCAAGCTCCACCTCCTGGGTTCATGCCATTCTCCTGCCTCAGCCTCGCGAGTAGCCGGGACTACAGGCGCCCACCACCATGCCCGGCTAATTTTTTTGTATTTTTAGTGGAGATGGGGTTTCACTGTGTCGACCAGAATGGTCTTGATCTCCTGACCTCGTGATCGCCTGCCTCGGCCTCCCAAAGTGCTGGGATTACAGGCGTGAGCCACCGCGCCCGGCCCAGCAGTTTTTGTAGAATAAAAAGAGAAAATTTTAAATTTTATTAGCAATCTGGTTTGGGTTAGATTACTAGAGTTTAAGAGGCTGTCATCTCATCAAATAGAGTTAAAAGTAGGGATGTTCTCTGCAAGGCTTCTGATATGATTAAATAATTGATTGTAAAGTAATCAAGCCATACTTTTTTGATTTGTCGTATCTGGATAAAAGGTTCATGGTTTGTTTAATAAATGAAACTGCAAAAAGTTTTCTATATTTCTGTTACATTTCTGATAAAGCATTTACAAGAATTTCTTCTCTGTTCAGGGGCAAGATTCTTGCCAAGAGAATTAATGTACGTATTGAGCACATTAAGCATTCTAAGAGCAGAGATAGCTTCCTGAAACGCGTGAAGGAAAATGATCAGAAAAAGAAAGAAGCCAAAGAGAAAGGTACCTGGGTTCAACTGAAGCGCCAGGTGAGAATTTGGTGTATATTTCATTGGTCCTGAGAGCACTTTAAGGTTGAGATTTAACACTTCACGTAATTATTTCATTCCCCTTTTTTTCCTTTAATAGCCTGCTCCACCCAGAGAAGCACACTTTGTGAGAACCAATGGGAAGGAGCCTGAGCTGCTGGAACCTATTCCCTATGAATTCATGGCATAATAGGTGTTAAAAAAAAAAAAATAAAAGACCTCTGGGCTGAAAAATGTTTCTCTTCATTGAGTAGAAGTGTGGTGTCCTCTCTCCCAAAGAAATACTTAAAGCAAATTTTAGTTGTGTCCTAATTCATTATGTAATGTCTTTCCTATTCAAATTTAATGTATTCCTTGCTGAAGGATGTAAGGTAGCTTATTGTGCAACAGATTACTCAGTTGGTTAGAAAATGGCCAGGTATTATGTATGAAATATTTGTACTGGTTTGAAGATAGTCTTAAATCATCAAGGAAGAAATAAAGTAATTTTTTTTTTCAGACAGTCTTGCTCTGTCAACCTGGTTGGAGTGCAATGGTGTGATCTCGGCTCACTGCAACATCTACCCTCTGGGTTCAAGCGATTCTGCCTCAACCTTCTGAGTAGCTGGGATTATAGGCGCGTGCCACCGTGCCCAGCTAATTTTTATATCTTTAGTAGAGACGGGGTTTTACCATGTTGGTCAGTCGGGTCTCGAACTCCTGCCCTCGTGATCCACCTGCCTCGGCCTCCCAGTGCTGGGATTACAGGCATGAGCCACTGTGTCAGGCCATATAAAATAAATTACAAAAATAAGTGGGATATAATCTCTTGCATTACAGTTAAGCTCAGGATCCAGAGTTTGCTTTTGAACCCTAAAAAAACACATTGTTTAAAGTATCCATTTGTGTGTTATATACTAGTTTGGAATTGCTTTGACCATGCATGAAACAGAACTCAGAAAATAATAGTGGTAATAGCATTTGTGTTAGGCTATTGTCTTGCTGTAACAATATAGCACAGACCTGGGTAAGCAGTAGAAGCTTATGTGGTAGTTCTGGAGGCTCTGACGTCCCAAGATAAAGGTGCTGGCAGGTTTGGTATCGTATGAAGGTTTGGCCTTCACTTACCTCTTGATAATTCCACAATGGGAGTTCCTTTTTTTTTTAATTGAATATTTTATTTTGAGATAATTGCAGATATACATGGAGTTATAAAAAAGATTCCTTGTACACTGTATTCTGTTTGTCAATGATAACATCTTGCAAAACTGTAGTGCAGTTTCACAGTCAAGATACTGATAATAGGTGGGCATGGTGACTCGTACCTGTAATCCCAGTACTTTGGGTGGCTGAGGTGGGTGGATCACTTGAGGTCAGGAGTTCAAGACCAGCCTGGCCAACATGGTGAAACCTGTCTGTATCAAAAATACAAAAATGAGCCAGCTGTGGTGGTGAGTGCCTGTACTCCCATCTGCTCTGGAGGCTGAGGCAGGAGAATCAAGAGAGACTCAAAAAGCATAAAGTCAATATGTAGAACAGTTAACACCACAAGATACCTCGTGTTGCCTTACGTAGTCAGACCACCTCTTCCCCCGCCGATCCCTGGCAAGCACTAAGCTAGCCTTCATTTCTTTTTGTCATTTCAAGAATGGAAATGACAGGGATCATGTAAGTTAGATGTGTCCCTTTGCCTTTTTTGACTTAGCATGATTCCCTGAAGATGCATCCAAGTTGTTTCACGTATTGTGTGTAGTTCTATTGCTGAGTACAATTCATGGTATGAACGTACCACAGTTTGTTTAGTCATTTGACCTGCTAAAAGACATCTGGGTTATTACCAATAGTTAGCTGTTGTTTTTAAGGCTGTTACGAGAATTCATGTACAGGTTTTTGTGTGAATGTAAGTTTTCATTTTTCTGGGATAAACGTCCAAGAGTGCAGTTGCTGGGTCTTAAGGTAGTTGCATGTTTACCTTTCTAAGAAACTGCTAATCTGTTTTCCAGAGCGTTTTCTACCATTTTACATTTCTACCAGCGGTTCATGACTTATGGCAATTTCTCTGCAACAGTGGGGATTAAGTTTCATCATGAATTTTGGAGAGGACATATTAAAACAATACCCTTCAATTGGAAACGTTTACTTAACAAACATGGGTCCTTGAAACGTATCCTCGCCAATCTTGCTGACAGGCATTAAGTCCATTTCATCCCCAAATCGATTCTATCCAACCTTTGAGATTGTACACAGTCATTCTTATTGCTACCTTCTCGGGGTGAGGCTGTGTAAGGCAAAGACCTAGTCATATTTACTAAGTGTTAAGAACTATCGGGCGCAGTGGCTCACACCTGTAATCCCAACACTTTGGGAAGCTGAGTTGGGAGGATCACTTGAGTCCAGGAGGTCAAGGCTACAGTCAGCTATGATTGCTGTCACCGCACTCCAGCCTGGGTAACAGCAAGACCCTGTCTCAAAAAAATATTTTTTAATGTTCTGAATGGAGAAAAGTCTAGGTGGTGGTCTTGAGTTTTTCCCAATGAAGTGAGATGGGTGATATGTACTGCTTGGGGATCCCTCACAGTTGGATATGAATCTGAATAACTGCCCCTAAGGATTCACATTCTAGTAGTGGAGACTTGCATGTAAACATAATCTCATTAGTCCTGTGTATTTTCCAATAATAGTTCATGGCTCAGCCGTGCATCTAGTAGAAGTCATCACACCCTGTCCCTTTAGTCACACTTGCCTTGTTCCCTTCATTAAAGCAGCTTCCAGACTCCACATTTACTCATTCTGTTACTACATTACAAATTGACCGACATGACTCAGTTTTCTTACCTGGAAGGGGATAATAAAAGTGCCCCTAAAAAGGTGATTTTGAGGGTTAGATGGGAATACTTACAAAGCACATATCATGATGTTATGGTGAATATTCAGTAACTACCAACTTTTGTTTCATAGATCTGCTGCTAATTGAGAATTTTGCATTGTTTGGACACAGAAGCCTGCCAGGAGTATTTTGGATGTCCAAAATTAAGTCATTGCTTTGCAGTGAATCTAGAATTTACTAATATTTAGGTTTTAAGAGTATATGTGACCCCCCTTTTGTGGGGGAGTGGGTGTGGTATATCCCTATTTACCATTTATCTGCTTGAGAGATACGTACATAAAGTTGAGCTCTTCGTTAATGAATTGATATTATATGCCTGACAACATTTGTTGACCACTTGATCTATTTCATCTTCCTGGCTTCTTTGAGATGTGAGGGCTACCATGTTTTATGAGTAAGATAAAAAACTAAAGAAGGGGGAATAACTCACCAGTGGTCATACTGCCAGAAAGTAGCAGAGCTGGTACTTGAACCCATGATCCTCTTATGCCAAAGAGTTCCTCTATTTGCCGTGCTGTTTGACTACCAAGTGGATCCCTGAAGACTCCAATAAGTTAGTGTGTGGGTGGGTGCCAGATAGTGTCCGGAAGACCACATTATTTTTTGTAACAGCTTTGTTGAGGTATGATTGATAACAAAGAACTGCACCTTCAGTGTGTACAGTTTGATGAGTTTAGACATTTGGATGAGTTTGTGCAAACGTGATTGCATCATGATGTATGCGAACCTTTGTAATCTGGTTTCTGCTTGTTTTCCCTTTCACTTCCTGTTACTGCCTTCTTTATGCTTTAGGTATTAGGAAAATAGATTTTTTCAAGTTCTTTGCACATGCTCTTGCCTTTGCCTGCAACACTTAGGCTTTCCTTTGGTCACTTGATGAGTTCCCGTGTGTCCTTCAGCACTCACCCTGTATTATCTCATAGATGATGCCTTCCCTGTTGCAAGTATTTTAAGGAGAGGAATGAAGAAAGCTCTTTGAATCAGACAGGAGAAAGATACTTCTGGTTGTAATAAAATCCCCCACATCTTTGTTCCCATAACTTCTGTTATGTGTTTTAACTCGTAGTCTTCCCCACTACACCTGAGTTTAGGGACTCTTCGTGCCTGGAAAATAGTAAGCATTCAGCAAATACTCTTCGAATTAATGAGAGGATAATGAGAAAAAGACTGCTCTTGAAAAAAAATGCATCTGTGTTCGGTCTTTACAAAACTCTAGTGTTTCTCTGAATTTTGAGGACTCGTAACCATTTTGCGTATGAGTGTGTAGGCTTGTTAAATCTCCCATGTAACGTGCAAAGATCAGGAGACCTTAAACATTGTTTTGTTCATTCTCCAACAAGTCATGTTCCCTTCACTTTCTGTTGCCTCATCAGTAAAGTGGTGTCACCTCCCTGAGTATAAGGGATTGGATAAAATGATTCCTGGAGACCCGTTGTGCACTTAGGGCCTATTTCATGTTGTAACACAACCAGGTGAAATAAGTAAATTGTGACTTGTCAACAAGGAAATGGGGATATGAGGTGTCAATTCAAAGGGGCAAATAAAGTTGGACATGAGAGAAAGAAGGATGACATGCCAGATTGGCTTAGGGGAACTACTATCCTTAGCGCAGATACTCAGAAAATGAACTCTTCCTATGTGATGTACAGCATAGCAATTTTTAAAACAATCAGTGGCAATACTATGAATATGCGTAAAATTTTAGTATTTTGGATTAGTCTTCAAAAATAGATTTCCTCACAAGCACAATACTGGGTTAAAGAATATATGTTTTTCAAATTCTTGGTTCACTTTGATGAATCGATTTACCAAAGGGTTATACCAGTTTGCACTCCACCTTCCAGAGAACATGCTTGTCTCAGCATTCTCATCAGCATTGATTATTTTAATTTAATCTTTGCTACTTTGGTGAGAGAAAATGTTTATTATTGAGTTTGGCTTCAGTTAGCTTCTGGAACCCTCTCCTGGTTTCTTTTTACCTGGTCTGCGGTCTTTGCTGGTTCCGTCTTTCTGATCTCCAAATACTGGAGTACCTTTATACTCCAGGTGAGATTCAAAGCTAGGAGGCTAAAGCCTAAAGCCTCATAGCTTTGAATACCATTTATAATCTGACAATTATCGTGACCTACAAAATCCTTCATTATCTGTCCTGTAGCTACCTTTGCGACCTAGTCTTGTACCACTTCCTGCCCCAAAGTCAGATCCAATTTCATGAGCCTCCTTGCTGTGTCTTTTAAAATGCCAAATGCATTTGTGCCTGAGGGCTTTTGTAAGTTGAAGTACAAAATATGAAGGAATGCTTTTGAAGGAGCGTGTCATGCTATGAAGGAATGCTTTTCCTTCATCCTTCCCCATGATTTGTCCCCTTTAGTCAGCCTCTGCTCGAATTTTATCAAGATTGTCTCTTAATATCCTATAAATACAGACTTTCTTCATTTTCTATACCTTATCCAATATATGTTTAGTGGTCTGAGTTTTTATCAACATATATCTATAGATACTTTAGGGGAATTTTTTTTTTTTTTGATAGTGTCTCCCTCATTACCCAGACTGGAGTACGGTGACACAATCATGGCTCACTGCAGCCTCAAACACCTGGGCTTGAGTGATCCTCCTGACTCAGCCTCCTGAGTAGCTGGGACTATAGGAGCATGCCATCGCGCCCAGCTAGTTTTTTATGTTTTAGTGGAGATGGGGTTTCACCATATTGCCCAGGCTTATCTTGAACACCTGGGCTCAAGTGATCTGCCCACCTCGGCCTCCCAAAGTGTTGGGATTATAGGCGTGAGCCACCACACCTGGCCTGTGGGGGATGTTTACTGGTACCTACTCTACTGTGGAATGAAGGGAAAAGAGAGACACCATAAAGCCTTATTAAGGAGGTGACAGTATAGGAGGAGCAGTAAGACCTAAATCTCTTCATAAAATAAGGCAAAACAGGTATCCAGGAGGGTAAAAGGAGACCAGAGGAAAGAGTTGATATTGACAGGGCTCTTGCTTCTGCCCTTTTGTTTCACTGATTATCTTGGTCTATGCAGTAGTGTGATCTCGGCTCACTGCAATCTCTGCCTCCTGGGTTCAAGCAGTTCTGCCTCAGCCTCCTGAGTAGCTGAGATTACAGGCGCCTGCCATCACACCGAGCTCATTTTTTTGTATTTTTAGTAGAGACGAGGTTTTGCCATGTTGGCCAGGCTGGTCTCCAACTCCTGACCTCACATGATCTGCTCGCCTCGGCCTCCCAAAGTACTGGGATGACAGGCGTGAGCCACTGCACCCAGCCCAACTTGCTGGTTTTTTTAACTTCAGCCTGCAGACTTGCAAAAACCAGCAAATAAACCAAGCAGCCCTTCCTGTGCCTTCCTCCTCCCTTTCATAGCTAAATTTCCTGGTCGCCCACTGCAAATCTGGCTTCCGCCTCCACCACTGTGATGAAACTGTACTCTTAAAGGTTACCAAAAGCTTGCTAATTAACAAATGTAGATACTTTTTCCCAATTTAATCTTAGCCACATAATAATTGACAGAGTAACAAATTTTTTCTCTTGCAGAGGGTTCTGTTTCTTCTCCCTATCTGACCCCCTTCTATCCTCATTCTGGGCCCCTCCTAGATGTTCCACGTTTGTCTCTCCCTTCTTTATAAATTATTCCTGGGTTATCTAAGCCAGAGGTTCTTAAAGTATGGTCTCCCAGCTGGCAGCATCAGCATCATCTGAGACCTTGTTAAAAATGCAGACCTGCCCGAGACCCGCCAAATCTGAACTTCTGGGGATGGGGCCCAGCACTTCGTATTTACCAAGCTCTCTGAGTGAGTAAGATACACGCTCAAGTTTGAGAACCACTGGTCTACATCTTTAGTCTTCTCTGATACTTGAGACTCAGTTGCAGAGCTCACATTCTCTGAAGCCCGAGATCTGTAGTTCCATCTCCCTCTTGGGCAGCTCCATCTGGATGTCCTGCAGATTAGGTTTTATAAGTGGGGAGATAATTAAATTGAAACCTCCAAGCTTTGAGTAGTGTGTGTATGCTGATAAGATTACATGTCTGCTTTGAAATGCAGGTCCTGAGCAACCACCACAGATTGTGCATTTATAAATTAACCTCTTACTGTCCGATTTCCCTTCTTACACGTCAGTGAAAATGAAGAAAAATATCCTAACTATAAATTTTTTCACCCTATTTTTAAGTAATAGCCATGATTGTAAGTGAGGCTGTGTGGTTCCTTGAACTTTGACCTCAAGTCTGTTCCGTTCTAACCAGGTATCTTTTAAGGCCTTCTATTTTTCAGTTGAAACCAGTCTCAAAGGGTTAGATAAAATATATCACCCTCTTTTTTGAAGTTTTCTTCTGAATGTTGTGGCAGAAACACACACTCAGGTTCTTACCTCTTCCATATTCCCTCTTGTGTAGTATTAGCATTTCTCTGTAGTAGGATGGAAAATTTGCTAAAATATAAATTCCTAAAATATGAACAAGGTAGGTTTATCTTAATTCTTTTTTGTGCACAAGACAAAAGATTTAAAACTGGGTTGGATTTATTTGGAATGAGTGTTTATAGCATATTTCTTCACCCTAGCTCCCATTAGAAAAAAATTGATAGTAAAAATCCTCCACAGAATCTGTTCAACCAGTTGCTAGGTTATGAATAATAACAGTGAGGCAGCAGCTGCAGCTGCTGTTGCTGAGGTAGAAAATGTGCGCAGAAGAGTGAATAAGCAGCTGAGGCTCTGCACTGTGATTCTTTTCAAACAGCCGCGTATGGCGAGGAGCTGTTGACAGGCCACCACACAAAGCCACTAATGGAAGAGGGACACAAATGCTGTCGTACACACTTCTCCAGCAAGACTCGGATTTATGGAAATCATTTGGATTGGAAAATAAGTGGAATACTCTTTACTGTCTCTATAAAATGAGATGATAGCTTAGCTCAAGTGAAGATGACTGGATTTTTTTGGTTCCACCTAAGAAGGAAGAGAGGTTCAGATTAAATTAGTTGCTCATGGGAGATGAGTAAGTAAACAGTTCTAAGATCTTTGAGGTCAGAGACCATATCGTTTTGTTTTGTTTTTGTTTTTTAAGACAGGGTCACCCAGGCTGGAGTGCAGTGGCACAATCACGGTTCACTGCAGCCTTGAACTCCTGGGCTCAAGGGATTCTCCCACTTCGGCCTCCCAAAATGCTGGGATTACAGGCAAGAGTCACCGCACCAGGCCCATATCCTATTATTTGTAAGCTCCTAGTACTCATACTGTTGTATGTGCGATCTGCTCTTTTTATATCTGTGAGTTCTGCATCCATGGATTCAACCAAGCTGGGATGGAAAATATTGGGACAAAAAATTGCATCTGTTCTGAACATGTACAAACTTTTTGCTTGTCATTATTCCCTAAACAATACAGTATAACTATTTACATAGCATTTACATTTTATTAGGTATTATAAGTAATCTAGATATGATTTAAAGTAGGAAGGAAGGGCCGGGCGCAGTGGCTCATGCCTGTAGTCCCAGCACTTTGGGAGGCCAAGGTGGGTGGATCATTTGAGGTCAGGAGTTTGAGACCAGCCTGGCCAACATGGTGAAACCCCGTCTCTACTAAAAATACAAAAATTATCCGGGCATGGTGGCGCACACCTATAATCCCAGCTACTCAGAGGCTGAGGCAGGAGAATTGCTTGAATCTGGGAGGCGGAGGTTGCAGCGAGCCGAGATCACACCACCACCGCAGTCCAGTCCGAGCGACAGAGTGAGACTCCGTCTCAAAAAATAAAGTAGGAAGGATGTGCATAAGTTATATGAAAATAACGACACTCTTTTTATATCAGGGATTTCAGCATCCCTGGATTTTGGTATCCTCAGTGTGTCCTGGAACTAACGCCCTACAGATAACCTGAGAAACAACTGTAGAAGGAGCTCTCCTCCTTCTCAAATGATTAATGGCTTTCCATAGCCCCTCAGTAAACTCTTTAGCATGCCATTCAGTCTGGTTCCCAGCCTTTTGGGTCACTTACCACATCCTTCTCACCGTTGAGACTACTCAGAGTTCCTCACACTTGGCATGTACCTTCATGGTTTTGCGCATGCTGTTCCCTCAGTTTGACATGGCCCTTCCCTGGTTTCCACCGATCACACGTGACTCACACTTGCAGCCCAGTTGATGCCTCCCTGAAGCTTTCCCTGATACTTGGGTCAGACCTAACTCTCCCTGTGGCAGCTCTGTTGGAGTTTGCATCCTGACCTGCTCTGGCCTTCCATTATCAACACAGTGTTCTACAACCTGCTTGCTTTATTTTGTATTTATTTTTTTGAATTTTGAACTTTTTGAGACAGGGTCTTGTTCTGTTGCCCAGGCTGGAGTGCAGTGGTATGATCATAGCTCACTGCATCCTCAATCTCCTGGGCTCAAGCAATTTTCCCACCACATCTCGAGTACTTGAGACAACAGGTGTGCACCACCATGCCTGGCTAATTTTTCTTTTCCCTTCCCTCTGCTCCCCTCCCCTTCTTTCTCCCTCCCTCCCTCCCTCCCTCCGTTCCTCCCTCCCTCCCTCTGTTCCTCCCTCCCTCCCTTCATCCATCCTCTTCCCTCCCCTCCCCTTCCTTCCCCTCCCTCCCTTTTTTCCTCCTTTTTTTCTTTCTTTTTTCTCTTTTTGTAAAGACAGGGTCGAAAACGCTTCAAGCAATCCTGCTGCCTTGGCCTTCCAAAGTGCTGGATTACAGGTGGGAGCCACTGTGCCCGGCTCTGTATCCTGCCCTCTATACCTTTGGAATGTGCCAGAATTAAAACTCAGAGGGCTTGAGGCCTGCACCACTATATGGCTGTATGACTTTGGATAAGTTACTCAATTTGTCTAAACCACAATTTAGAGGATATTCACCTGTTTCACAGGATTAATTAAAAATTAAGATAATATTTTAGAATTTTCTTGGTAAACTCAGCAGTTATAAATAATAGTGAATTTGGTAAATTCTTCACTACAGGGATGTCTGTGAAGGCAGGCAGGAGTGTGTTATACTTCGCTGTCTTAGTAAATGTTCACTGCTCTTTGTGTTCTGTGCCAGCACTTATCACAGAGCCTCACAGAGTCAATTTTCAGTAATTTTGCCAGCTGAGTTGAAGTAAAGTAGGGAACTGGTAGAGGACAGAGCCGTGATTCCTGTTTAGGGAGAGCACCTCAAAGGCAGGGGCTCTGAGGCTCCAGTAAACTCAGTAGTCGAGGACTTAGGATATACAGGAAAGGGAGTTGATGTTGGGTTATGGCTGGGGTGGGGGAGTTGTTTGTGAACAAGATGGGGACCGTTGGCAAAGTTTTGCCTGGTGACTAGAATTCAAGCTTTTATTTGACTGGGAAAGAGTTAATAACTTCCCAAGACTGCTATTATTTGCATATTACCAAACTCTGGCCTTTATACTCATTCTGAACACCCACAGATTTGTATATCTGTATCCATGCCTACGCATTTCTATTATCTTTTTAAAACCACTTCAGCATGCCTGTTATATTGGTTGCACCACAGTTTTACATAACGCTGGACACAAATTTAAAATGAAATGGCAGAACACAAGCAGCAACGGTTTAGACAAGGCTATTTATAATTCTACAGTTCAGTCATTTATTGTCTTCACTAGAAGGTCATGGATTATTTTATACAGTTATAAATGCAAAGAGCTCTTCCAAGGAGAATGAAATCACATGTTGAACTCTTCTGAGCAAAGGTGCAATGTAATTGCAAAGTGGAACATAATTATCACTGGGCAGAGAACAGTCTTAGGAATCTTCCTTATTGGCAGACCTTAAGCTACGATGGTCTTATTCCAGACTGGGAATGTAAAACAGAGAAGGAGGTGAAGAGAGACAGAGATGCAACATTCCACCAAGAAAGGACTCTTCCCTTGAAAGTGCTGGATTTTCACTCCAGGAAGGGGAATAGGGTTTATGGCCGATCTCCTTGGCAATCATTCTCTCTGTGAGTTCTTCATTTTGAATGGGGGTGGTGGTATGTCCAGCTAGAGGGAGGAATCATGATTGTCTAAACCAGTCGTGGCCATCCCAGTCTTTGCTAGATACTTGAGTAATATCTTTCCCAGTTTGTTCTGGCCAGTGAGATGTAAGAGAAAGTCTGCTGAGTTCTTGTGAGAACTGCTTTATTTCATAATTAAAGAGAACAACTAACAGAATACTTCTTTCCCTTCCTGTTTGGGTGAGGATGCTGCGGGAGCCACCCTGCATCTATGAAGGAGAAGTGAAGGGAATCTGAGAGACAACAGCCCAGACCCCCATCACAGAGCTGCACGTGACCCTGGAACTTAAGTTTCCAGTTGTTCCCTATATATATATATATATCCAGTTGCAACCAATGTAACAGGCATGCTGAAGTGGTTTTAAAAAGATAATAGAATTGCGTAGGCATGGATACAGATATACAGCTACCATTGTCTTTGTGGTGCCTTTTCCCCCATCAGGGAGGAAGGTGCCCTGCTTCAAGTCTTTCCAGTTACACTGCAGTTTAACAGAGAAAATTGCCTTATGAACAGCCAAAAGTCAGTACAACTTAAATATGGCAGTTTATCTCAGGACATCTCCCAGCACACGTCCTCCTGAGAGCAAGTTGCTCTCAAAACCAAGGCAATGGGAAAATGGTCAGAAACATGACTTCTATATTTTCTAGTTCATACACTGAAGACACCATTCATTCATTCATTCATTCATTCATTTGGAAAGTCAGCCAGTGAACAAACATTTATTAAGGACCTTGCCAGTCCCAGGTGCCACTATGTGCTGGGTACTCGAGTCACAAGCTAGAGTCCCTGTCCTCCTGGAGACAGACATGAAACAAACATTCTACCAGAAAGTAATGATAGTTGAGATCAGTGCCCTGAGAGCAAGTAACTGCAAGATAGGGGTGGGGACAGTGGCAGTGATCAGAGACGGCTTCTCCAAGGGAGGAACATGTAAACTGAAGAAACCATCTAGTCTAGTTTACTTCAGGATTATTCAGAATTCTGCAGATGAGAAATGAGAACAGTAGGGATACAGAGAGGGAGACACGAAGAAATGTAGGAGGAGAAATGATGGAACTTGGTGATTAATCAATGTGGAAGTGAGAGAGTGGGTAGACTCAAGGATGTCTCCCAGGCTTGGGCCACTAGGTGGATGGAGACACATTCATTAGCATGGTCAATTACAAAAATGGGCCCCATTCTCCACCACTCTCTGCTTCCTTGCCCTTTTCACATGTGACTCTTCTGCTGTTTCCACAAAGGGGTGGAGTGCATTTCCCTATTCCTTGAATTTGGGCTGGCCCCATGACTTTATTTGACCAACAGAATGCAGCAGGAAGGGATGGGTTCGACCTCAAGGCCTGGGTCTCAAGAGGCCTTGTCCATTTCCACCCACTCTCTCGGAACTCTGCTCAGCTACCATGAGGGTAGGCCCTGGCCAACCTGCTGACAAGAGACACGTAACTCAGTCACTACCCTCCCTCATGACGCCAACAGCTGCCAGACATGAGTAAGGCTATCCAAGGGCAGCCAGCCCCCACCTCCAGAACCTGGAAGCTCCCTGCAGATGCACCAAAGGGCTCAACAACTGTAAGTGATTGTTGTTCTAAACCATCTAGTTTGGTGTGGTTTGTCATGCAGCAAAAACTGGTACAACCAGGGTAGAGAAAGGTATGAATAAGGGTGGGGCTGTCTAATAGGCAATTAGGTGAGACTGGAACACAGGAGGCCAGAAGCCAGAAAGTCTTCTAACTGTTCAAGGTTAAAGTCCTCAGGCTTCTGCCGTGCTGTTTCTGGTGGGCTCCGGAAATCCAAGAACCAGTCCATAGCTCTCTTTTGTGTCCTGTTCCTCACACTGCCCCCCACCCCACCCTAGACCCCACCATACACCTAGAAGTAAATACTTGGATAATGAAGCAAATGCATGACTCAAGCACATAGGATAGTATTAATGATGGATAGTTAGTGGAGAGCCAGGGCCGCCAGCCGGTGTAGTGCTCATGAGTGTTCAGGAATGAGCCAGTGCAATCCCTGCCTGCAGAAGAGGGGCTGGTAATGGATACTGAGCTGCTAACCATCACTGCCCCTAAGGGGACTTCATCTATCCCTAGCAAGGTCACAGTAACTGCAGTTGCCTCCACTGATACTAATTCAGAGCTCTTGCCCCCGCCCTCCCTTTTCCCATATTAACGTCATCCGTTAGCATCTTTTCTTTTCTTCTTTTTTTTGAGACGGAGTTTCGCTCTTGCGGTCCAGGCTGGAGTGCAGTGGTGCCATCTCGGCTCACTGCAACCTCCGCCTCCCGGGTTCAAGAGATTCTCCTGCCTCAGCCTCCCGAGTAGTTGGGATTACAGGCGCCAACCACCACGCCCCGCTAATTTTTGTATTTTTAGTAGAGACAGCGTTTCGCCATGTTGGCCAGGCTGGTCTTGAACTCCTGACCTCAGGTGATCTTGCCCACCTCGGCCTCTCAAAGTGCTGGGATTATAGGCGTGAGCCACCGCGCCCACCGCCTTAGCACGTTTTAAAAACAAAAAGGGCAACGTTTTACAGGAATCGGTCTCTCCCATTGTTGCAGAAACATCCAGCTGATCGCACTTTTTCTTCTTTCTTCTCTCGCCAACTCGTAACTCATCTCAAGTTCACCCACAGGTCTAGTGACTCCGGCTGGCTGCTGCGGGGTGAGGAGACTCGCAGAGTGCCTGACTAGAGGCCGCCCGCGCGCTCTGGATGGTGGCCGTATCTTCAGGGTCTGGGCCCCGGAGCCGCAGTCCTGCAGCAGAGCGCCTGGAGCCGCAAGCAGCGAGCAGCCCGGCGAACCGCACAGCCTCGGCGATAGTCAGCTCCGCGGCCTCTGCTCCCGCCCCTCCCGTCAGCTCCGGGAAGGGGCGGAGACGAGGAGGAGCTGTGGCGGCCGCCGCGCTCCCGGGCGCACCAAGCCCTTTAAAAGCCGCGGGTCTTGACAGCTGTGCTGGCAGCCGCCGCGGTCCCGGACTCCTAGTCCCGCTCTCCCAGCTGGCGAGCCGGCTCCGGGTGCGGCGAGGCCCAGTCCGCTCGGCTTGCGCGCCGGACCGCGGGACGCGCTCCATGCGGCCGCTCAGCATGTCGGGGCACTTTCTGCTCTCACCCATCCCCGAGTCCTCCTCGGACTACCTCCTGCCCAAGGACATCAAACTGGCGGTGCTGGGCGCCGGCCGCGTGGGCAAGAGTGGTGAGTGCGGCGGGGACCCCGGGGCGGCTTCGCTCCCCGGCTCCGGCCGCGACCACTGGGGGCGCTGCGGACGGAGAAAGGGAGCTGCGGCCGAAGCAGAGGGCCGGGGGGCAGGTAGAACCCGGCTGCTTTCGCGCTCGGGGGTCCGGGTCAGTCCCGGCCTGCTTCCCCGGCGTTCCCTGGGGCATCTACTCCTGGGCTCTCGGCGGGGTTGGCGCCTGTTCGGGGATGAGGTGCGGGAGAGGTGTCCCGCCAGTCGTACTCGCGGCCGAGCCCGCGGCGCCTCAGTTTTGCGGAGCCTCTGGAAGCAAGCAGTACCCACGGTTCTGCGCCCCTCACTCCCCCCAGGGCGTCGGGGGTTCCTGGGTTTGACCCGCTTGTCCGACTCCTTCGGTTGATTTGCTCATTTCCTTTTCAGCAATGATCGTCCGCTTCCTGACCAAGAGATTCATTGGCGACTATGAACCGAATACAGGTGAGAATACTTTCACGCTCTCTGCTTTTATGCTTGCGTGTTTCTTTTTCCGGATGGGCGTTTGAGAATTGAAAAGCAAACTCTCCTTCATTCTCCAGGCAAGCTGTATTCACGTCTGGTCTACGTTGAGGGGGACCAGCTCTCCCTGCAGATCCAGGATACTCCCGGGGGCGTCCAGGTAAGAACCGCCAGGGGCAAACAGCTCACTCACACCCGTCAGACCACCCTGGTGGGCACAGCACGTAGGGCGCCCACGCTGGGCGCAGGGGTCTGAACAAGGCATCTAAACCAACCTGTGCATTTACAGGTAGGAATGGGCTCTCCACAGGGGGGGCCAGTAGTTGGGGTGTTAGAAACTCTCTAAGGGGGAGGCATGGTTAGAAGCAGCCTCCTCTTCTTAAGCACCTGACTTAACTTCACTTTGCAACCCTGGTGGGCCATCACTACTTAGGCAGGTCACACCATTTCTTCCAGAGGTAGCCGTGGAAACTTTAACAAAGAGAAAGACATTTAAAACAAAACAAAACAAAAAAACAGGTAGGATTCTAGTGGGAGAGAGTCTTCTCCCCTGGTAAGCTCTGCTTTTTTTGAGACGGAGTTTCACTCTGTTGCCCAGGCTGGGGTGCAGTGGCTGGATCTCAGCTCACTGCAACTTCCACCTGGTAGGTTCCAGCGATTCTCCTGCTTCAGCCTCCCGAGTCGCTGGGAGTACAGGCATCCGCCACAACTCCAACTATTTATTTACTTATGTATTTATTTATATTTTTTTAGTAGAGATGTGGTTTCACTATGCTGGCCAGGCTGGTCTCGAACTCCTGACGTCAAGTGATCCGCCCACCTCGGCTTCCCAAAGTGGTGGGGTTATAGGCATGAGCCACAGCCCCCGGCCAAGCACTGCTGAAGTGCTGCTGTTAATGGCTGTTCCCTCAAGTCAGTAATTGCAATCAGATAACCCCTTGGCAGAGGGTCTAGAATGTAACTTGTTTATTAACCAGTTACTAATTGCTACTCCCTTCTCCAGAGGAAAGGTCTTGTGGAAGAACCCTAAGAAAGGAATTTCTTTCTGTAACATTCTTAAGAAGTGCATGTTAAAAATATTTTTATGGGTTTGGGAATAGATATTTATCTTGGCTTATTTTCAAAGTTTTGTTTATTGTGAGTTAGTGTTTCCTAAAACTTGAGCCATTCTAGTTTAAGGTCATTCTTCAGTCAGCCATGGTTCACCAAAGACTGCCTGACAAGCAAGGGGTTTAAAAATAATGCAGGGATAACAGCTAATAAAGTAACCCAGGCAGGGAGTTTGCCTGGGAATCTGCTCTTTGCATATCAAAAGCCTGCTTCTGCAGAAGCTGGGTGGAAACTGAAAACTGTTTAGCGATTTCTTTTTCAAGTGTTTCTTCAAGGGTTGCCTTGATGTTTTTGAGTTTATCTCCCACTGAGGGTTTCCTTGACTGGATGTCATTTTGATGTTTTCTCAGATCCAAGACAGTCTCCCCCAGGTCGTCGATTCCCTGTCCAAATGCGTGCAGTGGGCCGAGGGCTTTTTACTGGTCTATTCCATCACAGACTACGACAGCTACCTGTCCATCCGACCCCTTTATCAGCACATCCGGAAGGTCCACCCTGACTCGAAAGCCCCTGTCATCATTGTGGGCAACAAGGGGGACCTTTTGCATGCCCGGCAGGTGCAGACACAGGACGGTATTCAGCTAGCCAATGAGCTGGGCAGCCTGTTCCTTGAAATTTCCACTAGCGAAAACTATGAAGATGTCTGTGATGTGTTTCAGCATCTCTGCAAAGAAGTAAGCAAGATGCACGGCCTCAGTGGGGAAAGAAGAAGAGCCTCCATCATCCCTCGGCCCCGCTCTCCCAACATGCAGGACCTGAAGAGACGCTTCAAGCAGGCTCTGTCTCCCAAAGTCAAAGCCCCCACTGCACTGGGGTGAACTATCTCAGACAGATGCCTCTCCTTTTTAATATGCATTTGTGCAGCTAAAAGACTGGGCTTCTTCCTTTTTAATCACACATTCAGAGTTTATTTTTATAAAAAGATTGATTTTCAAGTACATGTATATTTCTGAAAATTCAGTGATTGCCTAGAAGCTGGATAAAATTTTGTTTTGGTAAAAGAACTTTTTTTTTTTTTTTTTTTTTTTTTTTTTTTAACTGTAACCACTGGCCACTTTTCCATTAAAGGCAAAATGGCAACATTGCTCATTGTTTTCTCAATGTCTTTTTATAGAAATTGTGCTTGCAGCAGCTGCCAGAACTGTCTATGCTTGCCCTCGGTCTGAACTCTGATTGGTGTCTCGCAGTGGGGAGGAGTTCGTGTAGAGAGAGTCTGTTGTGGGAGAAAGGAAAGTATGTGGAGGAGGAGAGGGATTTGAATAACTGCAGGATGTCTTTAAATGGGACACTGCCACCAGTCATGAAATTGACACTGTGTGATTTTCACGGGAAGGGGTACAGTGTGAGCTGATGCTAAAACGTTACAAGTCATGAGTAACATTTATTGGTGCAAATACAAGTTTATACTCTACGCATATTACAAAACAAAAACCCCTTTTATAGTATTCCTTATGTCAGTAAGTGGGCCCTACCACCCAAAAGTTAACTCAAAATTCTCCTTCCCTTCCAATAGGGCACCAGATCTGTCCATCCTCACTCCTGTTTTTCTCTAAAGCCTCACTCTCCCTTAATCTAGCCCTCCCTTTGACTGGCAGGCAAGACTCATGTTTCTTGGCTTCTAGAATGGCATCTTCTATTTGTCTCTTCACATCAGAACAACCCTACTAAAACTAACCCTAATCATTTTATTTCTATAAAAAACTCAACTGGTTTCCCCTTATCTACTGGTTAAGATAGACAGGAGACATGGCATCAAGATTATTTACCACTTCTCCAGGCTTATCAACCCCTCCTTCCAACACACACACCCCAACAGTCAGTGCATTCCAACAGATTGTCTTTCTCAGCCTGCTCCAGACTCTTTCATGTCTTCCTGTCTTGGCACAAACTATCCCTCTGCCTCAAATATTTTTTCCAATTCTATGTCTAATGGCTTGCTAACTCGTCTTTAAAAACTCAAGTCACATGCTACGTTCAGCTCTGGGAGGCCTTCTCTGGTCTTCCTCTATTCCTGGAACATTTGTGTTATAACCCAAGCCTGTCACGTAGCTATTTGTTACTCCATTGTAAGGAGTCCCCCTCGAGGGCAGTAGCTGCATTTTATGATCCTGTATTCCAACCTTCTAGTTCAGTGGTAAGTTTTAAGTAAACATATAATGAATAAATGAATGAATACACCATTTATGGTGCCAAGGGTCAATGATGGGAGATTGGGAGATTACCATGAAACAAACTGTTACTTCTGCAAGGCAAGGACAGGTGTTCTGAGTAATTAAAGATTATTAGCTGTGATGGAGAGCTAATAATTAGAGATTATTAGCTGACATATGCAGCTTCTGGCAATCACAGACCATTACCCTTCCACAAGGACAGCTCTGTCCAGACCTGTGATGTCAGCACCGCTTTTCCCTGTAGTTGAACGGCGTCTACCTATACAAAATGGTGTGAAGGGTTAAGAAAATTAGATAATGCATGTCTAAAAGAGTGTCCAAATAATTAAGTAAAATATTAATTTGGTCAGGAGGCTGAGGCAGGAGAATGGCGTGAACCCTGGAGGAGGAGCTTGCAATGAGCAGAGATCGCACCACTGCACTCCAGCCTGGGTGACAAAGCGAGACTCCGTCTCAAAAAAAAAAAAAAAAAAAATCAATTTGGACTCCATCTTTTAAAAAATGCCTCACATCCTCCTCGTTTGCATGCTCTCAGAACAAAAGCTCCATCATCTGTTCTGCTTCCTGCCGTGCATCTTAACATTGCAGGTGTAGACCCAAGAACAACTGATTCTCCTAGTCCCTGCCATGCCTACAACATGTCCAGATTGCAGCCTGTCACCAGGGACTTCTCTGCCTTCAAGGAACTGAGATCAAACATCCCATGGGAAAAAGTTAAATCACAATCTAAAAGCTAAAGAATAAGACAAGAGCTGTCCACAGGCCACCTATGATCAAGTTTCAAATGAGTGAATGCTAAGAACAGAAAGTCATCTTGAACTCTTCAGGGGAGCAGGCTGTGGATCAGAAGGGTCAAAAGACGAGTCCCAAGGCCATTTCAAAGGGACTCACAGCCTTGTGGGCTCAGGCAGGCTGATGGGCCAAGCAGAAAGCACCCTCTCCTGTCTTCTTTCTCTCCCAGTATCATAAATGATTGACCTGCAGGGCTTCACGGCCAGCTTTATTCTCTGGTCCCTGAAACTGGCCCAGCACAGGAGCTGGCTTTTGCTGGTCGTGGAGAAACTTCGTTGTCTGTGGCCGCTCTTTCCCAGGCCTCCCGCTAATCAGCAGTGGGGTCTCCTGGGGATCATAGTGCTTAGGGAGTATCTGGAAGGCTCTTGGGATGGTAGCTCCAGAGATGGAAGAGGTGAGCATGGAGTTATCGGAAAACAGTTAAACTGGAAAGTTGTGTAGGGAAGAGAGCTGAGGATATAGGCTTGGCTGAGTGCTAAGGAAGCCCTAACAGGGGAAGCTGAGCTCTAAGCCAACCTCCCCTTCCCTCACCAATGGGGAGGGCATAGTTGAGAGAGCCATGGGTGTTATTATTTTGCAGGCAGGGGCAGAAGTCCTGAAACACTGGACAGAACATTGGGTAGAACATTAAAAGAAACTTGGGTGGGTGTGGAGAGAACAGTATCTGTGCATTTTATCTAATAGTTTTGCCTTACCTCTGAGGTGTTATGGCCGGTGCAAGAATTTACCTCTATCCTCATGAGAGAAGTGGGACTGTAGCTTCCCCCACCCACTTCGCCTCCCTCCTCCATCCCTGCCTCTGTGGGAAAATCTGTCTCTGAAACCCCCAGGCCTCCACTGCTGGCATTCGTTCTCCTTCTGGTCAAGGCTCAGTCACTGATTCTGCTTTAAAACTCTGCAGAATGATTTAATTAATGTTGCAATCAGTGTTGTTCTGGAGAAATGGATGCAATCCAAAATGGCTAAATTGTACATCCTGCAAACATTCCGTACTTCACATGCAACTCATGAGAAGCAAACTCAAATAATGGAAAAATAAGTCAATTATAATAGAAGAAGATAAATTTGTTTTGCTTGTGTTTAGGCGAAGGGCACAACGGAAGTTCTAAAGTTTATTAATATCTGTTTAGAGAAATGGATTAAAATAAATACTGGAAGGCAGTGGTAAACAATTGAGCAAATAAAAAAGACAAGATGACTGTTCAGTTATAAATTGGGGCTCGAATTGCTTTTTTGCTCCTTGTATATGTTGCAATTTCAACTTCTCATTATGCAAAGTTACCAATTCAAATTTACAATGCAAATACATTTTCTGTGATTAATAAACTATTATTACCATTTACTCTCTCTCCAAAAGGTGGAATATTTTGAAAGACTTTGTTAAAATTAGTTTCAAGCTACTGTGGTGGCACTTAGGAAGAAAGATGTGATATGGAAAAAAAAAAGATTATTTTCCAAACATCATTAATTGAGCTAGGGCCCTAGAAAAAAATTAATCTATGTAAGTGATGATTTGGTTGCAATTGCAAAGCAATTTTCAGCATAACAGAGTAGAAATGCGCCTGCCTTAGATGAAATGTCTAGAAATCTCCCTTGTGTACCCTCTCTTTATGTACTTCTCTAGTAGAAAGTCAGCTCTGTTAGGATTTGAGTGAGTCCTCATTTATCTTCAGCTCCACAGCACCTGTTCAAGTGTCCAGTACACAGCAGGATCCTCAAAAATATTGGCTAAGCTGAACTGTTAGAAATATTGGAGTCCCTAAAGTTACTTTTTTATTGTTCATGAGTACAGAGGTGTATTAGGGTTCTCTAGAGGGACAGAACTAATGAACAGATATATGTGTGTAAAGAGTTTATTAAGTATTAATTCTAACAATCACAGGGTCCCACAATGGGCCATCTGCAGGCTGAGGAGCAAGGAGAGCCAGTCCGAATTCTGAAACTGAAGAAATAGGAGTCTGGTGTTCAAGGGCCTTACCTCTGAAATGGAAGCATCCAGCACAGGAGAAAGGTACAGGCTGGGAGGCTAAGCCAGTCTCTCTTTTCACATTTTTCTGTCTGCTTATATTCTAACTGCGATAGAAGCTGATTAGATTGTGCCCACCCAGATTAAGGGTGGGTCTGCCTTTCCCAGCCCACTGACTCAAATGTTAATCTCCTTTGGTAACACCCTCTCAGACACACCCAGGATCAATACTTTGTATCCTTCAATCCAATCAAGTTGACACTCACTATTAACCATAACAAGGGGTATATATCTATATCCTGAGTTTTCTTCATCAAACTGTCAGAGACAGCCCCTTTCCCACCCATCTCCCCGGCCTCTTTTTTATCTTTTTTTTTTTTTTTTTTTTGAGGCAGGGTCTCGCTCTGTCACCCAGGCTAGAGTGCAGTAGCATGATCTCAGCTCACTGCAACCTCTGCCCCCCAGGCTCAGGCAGTCCTTCCATATCAGTCTCCCAAGTAGCTGAGATTACAGGCACGCACCACCGCATCCAGCTAATTTTTGTATTTCTGGTTGAGACAGGGTTTTACCAACCATGTTGCCCAGGCTGGTCCCAAACTCCTGAGCTCAAAGGATCCACCCGCCTCAGTCTCCTAAAGTGCTGGGATTACAGGCGTGAGCCACCGCACCTGGCCTCCTTTCCCCTTCTTTAACTCAGAGAACATTCTCCAGAGAAAGGCTACTTGAACAAAATAGATGCTTTCAATTTTGCTTATATCTTTAGAAAAACCATGACAACAGTGATTTGCATTATTTTAAATCACATCTATTGAGAATTCGCTTTGTGCAAAAAGCCCTGTGCTACATGTTGTTGTGATCAAGACAGCCTTCCTTTCCCAGGAACTGAGTTCAGTGGGAGTTCTGGGTCACACCTCTGAAGGGGTCACTTGTTTTCCGGGAGATGTGAATTTAAACTCTGACCCTACCTGAGGGTGTTGACAAAATCAGTGGGGGATGCAGATCACAGAGCCGAGGGGGGATGGAAGCAAATACCACAAAGAGTGTGAAAGTATCGTTACTAAGAAAGGATGTTTCTTACTTTACAAATTGTAAAGCATCATTTCCTTGGAGGCATGTGTTCAGTTCAAGATTAATGAGTTAAAATTGTAAAATATTTACTGCCATTTCTTATTGGCATTCTTTGCTCATATTGGAAAAACACTGTTAACTGCAGGGCTTACTTCTATAACCCAATTTTGCCTAGCAATACTAATGTGGATTTATAACTGGGAAAACAAGGATGCTTCCGAAGATCCTGCCAATGAATAGAACCAGCCTTGTGGAGACAGAATAGCACGTGTTCCCAAATGAGGTCTGGGTTCAAATCCCAACTTCGCCATTGGTGATATAAGCTTCCTTATCTTAAAATGGAAATAATAGTACCCATCAGACAGAATTGTTTGTGGAATCTGACACATATATGGTGCTCAGTAAGTTGTAATTGTTTATTTATTTATTTTTAAATATTTTAGGCTGTAGTGCTGGCTACTTGGGAGAATAAGGTGGGAGGATCACTTGTACACAGGAGTTCAAGGTCAGCCTGGGCAACAGAGTAAGACCCCAGCTTTAAAAATAAATAAATAAAAGTAAAATATCTTGGTACATTATGAAGCTGCTTTTGCAAATGAGTGTTTCTTGGGCTTGCTTGGATACTCTAAAAGATACAGTAGTTGCTTTGAAGTACATGACTTTTCCCATTTCGCTTCTGGGAAAAAGAAGGTTTGCAAGGGAATAGTTGTTTCTTCAATAATAACACCTAACAATTACTGATCTTTTATGTATGCTGGGTTAATATTCTAAATAATCCATTGAGATAGAACTATTATCATTCCCAATGATACAGGAATGCTGGGAAGGGAAGAGTGTGGTCCCTTTAAATGATACGGAAGAGGGGAAGGGAAATGCTGGGTAGAGGAGGGCATGGTCCCTGGCTAGGGCTCCACCCCCACGGACCTGGGTGAGAACAGGCTTTTTTGCTTTTCTGTCAAAAGTTACATTTCCCAAGACCACCCTGGCCTGCCGTGCCCCCATTCTGTGCCTATAAAAACTCTGACACCGCAGCAAGCAGACACGCATGTAGCTGAACAGAGAGAGGAGCACATCAGTCAAGAAACACACAGGTGGCTGGAAGTCCAGAGCAACACATCCACAAGCACCCGCTCGCCAGCAGGCCAGCAGAACAACAGTGAGTTTGGCTGGGGTAGTTGGAGGAGAGCCGGGGCCAGCTTGACTCCAGTGGAAACCCACCTCCCTTCTGGCTCCTCCATTTGCTGGGAGCTACGTCCACTCAGTAAAACCTTGCACTCATTCTCCAAGCCCACGTGTGATCCGATTCTTCCAGTACAGCAAGGCAGGTAACCCCGGGATACAGAAAGCCCTCTGTCCTTGCAATAAGGCAGGGATCTAATTGAGCTAACACAAGCGGCCTATAGATGGCAAACTGAAAGAGCACCCTGTAACACACGCCCGTTGGGGCTTTAGCTGTAAACATTCACACCTAGACACTGCCGTGGGGTGGGAGCCCCACAGCCTGCCTGTCTGTATGCTCCCCTAGAGGTGTGAGCAGCGGGGCACTGAAGAAGGGAGCCACTCCCCCATCGCGTGCCCTGTGAGAAGGACAAGCGAACTTTCCCATTTTAGTATATTTCGTTTTTTTACATGTGCCCCAAAAAAGTATCTCCCATATTTCAGATTAGGAAACTGAGGCCCAGAGAAGTCAAGCAATGAATGGCCGAAAGTCATATGAGCCAAGAAACCAGGATATCTGGCTTCAGGAAGGGAAGATAATTCCGTGCAGCTCAGGCTGTTTCCTCTGCCCAGTTCTTTGTGCCTGCTGACATATTTGGGGGGAACTTGTAAAAAATACAGCTTCAGGGTCCAGCCCCAGGGGTTCTGTTGCTATGGTTTTGAGCTGTGGTTGGTGGGGATCCTGCATTTCAGCAAACTTCCTGGTTGGCATTGTTACCTGATATCTGGCTTTGAAGCTTGTGAGAGAGACCCCGGTCTGGACTTGTTCCAAGCTTCTCGTTTATCCAAGGGGCAGTCAGACTTGGACAGCAAGAGCCTTGTTGGGAAGAAGGCAGGAATTGCTGGGTGTCTTGCCATGAGGCTGGGTGCTGGGTGAGTTGATTCAGCAAAGCTGCGTCCAGGCTGCCTCAGTACCACTTGGCAGAGCTGAGTCCTTCTCCATGGCCAGGTGACCTTGAGTCACCCCTTTGAAAGCCATTCTGGGGTGGGCATAGCGGGCTGGAGATGGGGGTAGTGGGCATTATCTACATCAACGGGCCCCAGGGACACCCTCTCGCTGGCCACAGTCTCTCTTCTCTGACCAGTGCCCCTGAGAGGCAGCCTCTAAGGCAGCCCTTGGTGATTCATGAGCTTTCTCTTGTCTAGGAGGTAGCAGGTTAGCATCTTGTGAAGAGGAGGAGGTGACTGAATGTCATCCCAGTGTCCCAGGGCTGTGAGAGTGAATGGTTACTACGCCAGAGCAGAAATTGGCAATGCACCTTTGAGAGCTCAAAGCATTCCCCCCTCCCACTCCCGCCCCCGCCATTGATTTTGTCCGGCACTGTCTCCAGGAATTGCATGCTGTGTGTGCACGTGCACCTGTCCATGTGCTGGGAGAGGCAAGAGAGAGGTAGCAAGTTCAGAGTTTGAAAAGAAAGGCCAGGCCAGGTGCAGTGGCTCACACCTGTAATCCCAGCACCTTGGGAGGCCGAGGCGGGCGGATCATGAAGTCAGGAGATTGAGACCATCCTGGCTAACACAGTGAAACTCCATCTCTACTAAATATACAAAAAATTAGCCGGGCGTGGTGGTGGGCGCCTGTAGTCCCAGCTACTAGGGAGGCTGAGGCAGGAGAATCACTGGAACCCGGGAGATGGAGAGGTTGCAGTGAGCTGAGGTCGCGCCACCGCACTCCAGCCTGGGCAATAGAGTGAGACTCCATCTCAAAAATAAATAAGTAAATAAATAAAATAAATAATAAAATAAAATAAGTCCCTGGACCATGGCGGTGGCAGAGAGAACAGACGGGATGCGGCAGATGCAGGAGTGATGGTTTAAAAGGAGAGTCCGCAGGAGAGAGATGTCTGCAACCTAGAGGTTGGAGCGAAGGAGACAGAGGTCTTGAAGGTGACCCAAACTTTTGAGTGCAGAACTGGGTGAAAAGAAACATTCTGTTCCAGTGGAAGGTACCCCAGCAGAGGGACTGGGTGGAGGAGGAAGTTGAATTGAGATTCGAAGATGCCCTCAGCTCAGAAGATAAGTCAGGGCGAAAGGAATAGATTTGGGAGGTGGGAGGGGCACGATGCCGAGTGAGTCCTTTTGAAGGCCCTGGGGTGGAAGTAATCATGGAGTGTGTAATATTCCTTATGCTGAAGGGCAGGCTGGGTGATGCAAATAGCTTAGAATTTAATGTTAATGCTTTTTTATCTTGGTAATGTTGCTTGGTAACATTGGTACCAAGCCAGATTAGTAAGATTTACCAAGATTAATAAATCTTGGTAAAATTGCTTAATTTCTTAATAATTATAATACGACTTTTTGTTGTTGTTTTGAGACAGGTCTCACTCCATTGTCCAGGCTGGAGTGCAGTGGCACAATCATGGCTCACTGCAGCCTCAACCTCCTGGACTCAAGTGATCCTCCCACCTCAGCTTCCCGAGTAGCTGGGACTACAGGCACCCACCACCATGCCTGGTTAATTTTAGTATTTTTTGTAGAGACAGGTTTTGCCATGTTGCCCAAGCTGGTATCAAACCCCTGGACTCAAGCCAACTGCCCACCTTGGCCTCCCAAAGTGCTGGGGTTACAGGCATGAGTCACTGTCCCCGGCAATAAGGTAACTTTTAAAATAGAAAATCTAGTTTGTTAAGACTCTACTTTTCTCTATCCAAGGAATACGTACACAACACACACACACAAATTATATATATATAAAATATATGTGTATATATGTATATATAATATACATAATATATGTGTACATATGTATATATATGTATATATAACATACGTGTATATAATATATAATATGGCCGGGCGCGGTGGCTCAAGCCTGTAATCCCAGCACTTTGGGAGGCCGAGACGGGCGGATCACGACGTCAGGAGATCAAGACCATCCTGGCTGACACGGTGAAACCCCGTCTCTACTAAAAAATACAAAAAAAAAACCTAGCCGGGCGAGGTGGCGGGCGCCTGTAGTCCCAGCTACTCGGGAGGCTGAGGCAGGAGAATGGCGTAAACCCGGGAGGCGGAGCTTGCAGTGAGCTGAGATCCGGCCACTGCACTCCAGCCTGGGCGACAGAGCGAGACTCCGTCTCAAAAAATATATATATACACATATATATATATAAAATATATGTGTATATATGTGTATATATAATATATGTGTATATGTTATATTATATATACATATGTCTAGAAACCATTGCTATGGTTACTAAATGACACCACATAGGGCTGGCAGGGCATCGTCATTGTCCATAACCAGTACGTGTTGAGCTTGTGCCAGATGTTTAGCGCATTTTCCACTTCGCTACTGCTCAAACTCTAATCTTTGAATAATGACTCCGTTTCTCTCTTGCAAGGGGCAAGCAGTCCCTGCTGCAGAAGAGCGGCCCCTTCTTTAAAACCGGTGCATCATCCGTTGGTTAGGTTCCGCTTGGGCAGCCCCTTCAGGAAATTCTTGGTTTTCTTTCTGGTTTCTGTGTCGGCGCTGCTTGTCGTAAGGAGGTGGGATAGAATTGGCGGGGGGAAGTCTCCATTGCCTGCTGCCTGGGACCCAGACCATGAGTCTTGTAACTGCATCCGACTCATCTGACTCCACATTTGTGTAACAAAGTTGTGAGTTGTTTTTCCAGGTTGAAGGTCATGTAACCTGAGCATGCCCAGATAAACCAAGTGGGCAACCACAGGCGGGACCTAATTGCTCAGACCAAGGAACAGGGAATGAATTAAGAAGCAGAAACCTGGCTGAGTATGGTGGCTTATGCCTGTAATCCCAACACTTTCAGAGGCCGAGGCAGGCGGATCACCTGAGGTCAGGAGTTCGAGACCAGTTCAGCCAACATAGTGAAACCTTGTCTCTACTAAAAATACAAAAATTATCTGGGTGTGGTGGCGCGTGCCTGTAATCCCAGCTACTTGGGAGGCTGAGGCAGGAGAATCACTTGAACTCAGAAGGCAGAGACTGCAATGAGCTGAGATTGTGCCACTGCATTCCAGCGTGGGTGACAGAGTAAGACTCTTACTCTAAAAAAAAAAAAAAAAAAAAAAAAAAAAGCAGAAACCAGACAGCAGGACCCAGGACCCATTCAGATCATTCCTCATTACCCTCTGACTATCAAACCTGCCCCAACTCCCAGACTGGGGAGACAGATTTGAGGCTGACTCCTGTCTTCTTGTTTGGCAGCTTTGCAATAAACTACTCTCTCTATAGAAACTTGGTTCAGTGTTTGGCTTTCCAAAGTGTGGGCCAATGGGGCCAGTTCAGTTCAGTAACAGCCTTACATGCTTTATTTCTGGCAAATCTTAGCCTCTTTAAAAAACACTTTAATTTTGAAATAAGTTTGGATTTACAAAAGCGTTCCCAAGATAGCACAGAGAGTTCTTGTGTGGTCTTCACTGAGCTTCTGTTGTTATTATCTTATATAACCATGGTGCACTTAGTGAAACAATGCTATTGTGTTTGTTTTCTATGGCTGCTGTAACAAATTACCACAGACATGGTGGCTTTGAATAACACAGATGTATTGTCTCACACATCTGGAGGTCACAAGTCCAAAATGGGTCTCACTGGGCTCAAAGCAAGATGTCGGCCAGGTGCAGTGGCTTACACCTGTAATCCCAGCAATTTGGGAGGCTGAGGCAGGTGGATCACTTGAGCTCAGGAGTTCAAGACCAGCCTGGGCAACATGGCAAAACCCTGTCTTTACAAAAAATACAAAAATTAGCTGGGTGTCGTGGTGTGTGCCTGTGGTCCCAGCTACTTGGGAGGGCTGAGGCGAGAGGATTGCTTGAGCCCAGGAGGTTGAGGCTACAGTGAGCCGTGATGGCGCTACTGCACTCCAGCCTGGGTGGCAGAGAGAGACCCTGTCTCGAGAAAAAAAAAAAAGAAAAGAAAAGATATCCCTAGGGCTGTGTTCCTTCTAGTGGTCTAGGGGAGAATGTTTCCTTGTCATCTCCAGCTTCTAGAGGCTGCTTGTGTCCTTGGCCTGAGGCCTCCTTCCACTTTTTTTTTTTAGCTGTATTTATTTTATTTACGTAGAGAGGAGAAGCTTGCTATGTTGCACAGGCTGCCCTCACATTCCTGGGCTCAAATGATCCTCTCGCCTCAGCTTCCTGAGTAGGTAGGACTTAGGCACATGCCACCTCACCTGGCTTACTAAACTCTATTTTTAAGAACAGTTTCAGGTTCACAGTAAAATTGAGTAGCAAGTACAGACAGTTCCCATACATCCTCTGCCCCCACACATACATACACTCCCCCACTATCAACATCCAGCAAGACTTGTGCGGGATGGTACATTTGTTGCAATTGGTGAACCTACGCTGAGACATCACTGTTAACCAAAGTCCACAGTCGACCTTAGCGTTCAGTCTTTTGTTTTGACAAATGTGTAAGGACCCGAATCCACAATTACAGTATCATACAGAATGATTTCACTGCCCTAAAAATCCCGTGTGCTCTACGTAGTCACCCCTTCCTCCTCTCATACCCTTGGAAACCACTGGTCTTCTTACTGTCTCTAGTTTTGTTACCCACAGTGGGTGAGTTTGGCAGCTTAGTACTTGGCAGATATCAACCCAATGACCATAACCAAGGAGGATTTAGCAAGAGAATTTTATTTCTTGTAACAAGTAAGGTGAATACCAGGAATAGTTCCCAAATCATTGTCTCCCTACAGGGCTGGGTCAGATTTTATAATCATAGGATAATGAGGTGTGATCTGATTGGATCTCACAATGAGGTGATGCCAGGAGGCGTGATATAATTGGGTCCTGCCATGGGGTAATGCCAGAGCTTGATCTGATTGGATCCTGGATTCTGCCAGGTGGTGTCTGCTTCTTAATTTGGTCCCCTCTCCTTGGTCCAAGCACTTAGGTTCCCCCTGTGGTTGCACACTTGGTTCATCTGGGCATGCTCAGGTTACACGAGGGTCGATGGCAACTGAAAAACAACTCACAACTTTATTACTTATTGAGGCTGGGTGTGGTGGCTCATGCCTGTAACCCCAGCACTTTGGGAGGCCGAGGCAGGCGGATCACCTGAGGTCAGGGGTTTGAGACCAGCCTGGCCAACATAGTGAAACCCCATCTCTACTAAAAATACAAAATAGCCGGGCGTGGTAGCACACGCCTGTAGTCCCAGCTACCTGGAAGGCCGAGGCAGGAGAATCGCTTAAACCTGGGAGGCGGAGGTTGCAGTGAGCTGAGATTGTGCCATTGCACTCCAGCCTGGGCAACAAGAGTGAAACTCCATCTCAAAAAAAAAATAAATTAAATAAATAAACAAATAAATTTTTAAAAAGTTGACCCAGGTGGGGCCGGGCACAGTGGCTCATGCCTGTAATCCCAGCACTTTGGGAGGACAAGGCGGGTGGATCGCCTGAGGTCAGGAGTTCAAGACCAGCCTGGCCAACACAGTGAAACCCTGTCTCTACTAAAAATACAAAAAAATTAACTGGGAGTGGTGATAGGCGCCTGTAATCCCAGCTACTTGGGAGGCTGAGGCAGGAGAATCGCTTGAACCCGGGAGGTGGAGGTTGCAGTGAGCCAAGATTGTGCCACTGCACTCCAGCCTGGGCAACAAAGAGCAAAATTCCATCAAAAAAAAAGAAAAATTGACCCAGGTGGATCTGATGCAGTTACAGTTTTGTCTTTTCTGGAATGTCATATAGTTGGAGTCATACAGTATGTAGCCTTCTCAGATTGGCATCTTTCATTTGGCAATATGCATTTAAGGTTCCTCTGTGTCTTTTCATGGCTTAGTAGCTCATTTCTTTTTATTGCTGAGTAATATTCCATTGTCTGGATCTACCACAGTTTATTTATCCATTTGTCAGGTCATGTACTTTTGGGTTGTTTCTACTTGTTGACTATTATGAATAATGCAAACAAATATGTACAAGTTTTTGTCTGGACATATGTGTTCATACCTAGGAGTGTAATTGCTGGGTTATATCATAACTCTATTTTATAATAGACTTGAATGCTGGACTGTTTTCAAAAGCTGCTGCACTATTTTATTGTATTTCATTATTTTATTTTATTATTATTATTTTTTTGAGATGGAGTCTAGCTTTGTTGACCAGGCTGGAGTGCAGTGGTACAATCTCGGCTCACTGCAAGCTCTGCTTCCCGGGTTTGCGCCATTCTCCTGCCTCAGCCTCCCGAGTAGCTGGGACCACAGGCACCCGCCACCACGCCCGGCTAATTTTTTGTATTTTAAATAGCGATGGGGTTTCACCGTGTTAGCCAGGATGGTCTCAATCTCCTGACCTTGTGATCCGCCCGCCTCGGCCTCCCACAGTGCTGGGATTACAGGCGTGAGCCACCACAACTGTCTGCTGCTGCACTATTTTATGTTCCCACCAGCAATGTATGAGGGCTCCAGTTTCTCTACATCCTTGTCAACACTTGATATTATCTGTCTTTGGTTGTAGCAATCCTGGTGGGTGTGAAGTGGTGTCTCATTGTGGTTTTGATAAGGGTCTAGTATCTGAAATGCTTTTTATAGTACTTTTTTCCCCTCTAGTGAAAGATCCAGTCACATACTATATTCAATTGTCATGTCTTTTGAGTCACTTTTAATCTAGCTCTAATATTTTTAGATTCCTTTCCTCAAAGCCCAACATTTATTGGCAAAGGCATTTTTAGAAAATAATATACTTCAAGTATCATTTTGAATTCTCAAAACAACCTACACGAACAGTATCCTTGGTCGTTCTGAGGTAGCACCTCACTCATTTTCTTGGCACAAACCACTCCTTTTGTTTTTCTTCATACTACAGAAGGGACACAGCGTTTTACAAATTTCCCTTTACTGTTTCTTGAGTGCCTTGAAAACGCCAAATCCCGCAAACAAGCAAGAAGGAGGTGCCTGACCGACAGGATTAAACAAGAAGCCCCCTCTTCCTTCAAAATTCCAGCTGCCCGTGGCCAGGCACAGTGGCTCACACCTACAGTCGCAGCACTTTGGAAGGCCAAGGCAGGAAGATTGCCTGAGCCCAGGGGTTCAAGACAGCCTAGGCAATGTAGTGAGACTCCATCTCTACAAAAAAAAAGAAAGAAAAAGAAAAACATTGGCCCGGTGTGGTGGTGTACACTTGTGGTCCCAGTTACTTAGGAGGCTGAGGTGGGAGGATTGCTTGAGCAGAGGAGGTTGAGGCTGCAGTGAGCAGTGATGGTGCCACTGCACTTCAGCCTGGGTGACAGAGCAAGACCCTGTCTCAAAAAAAAAAAAAAAAAATCCAGCTGCCCTGGAAACCTGTTCAGTCCTCTCAGGGGATAATTGGGCAGCCACAGTCCCCTCTTCATTGCCCCTCACCCTAGCATACTTTAGGCAGCCAATATTATTCCTTTGTGATTCTATTTTAGGGAGTTTTTCCATAGGCACTAATTCCCATGTTAGAGGCCACAATGGGGGACAGCATACATTTCCCTTGGTTCCCACCCATTGAAGCTGGCAAGGCAGTATCAGCATGAGCAATCGTCTTCATCCTGTGAGTGGCATGAAACAAAATCACTCAACCAGTGACAGATTTAAATGTTCAAAAATAGGCAGTCATGTCACTTTCCCCACACAAATGCAAACGCCCCCAAGAATGGCCAGAACAAGAGCTACCGTGATTCCAACTAGAAGAACACTTGTGCTGTTTATAGTCAAACAGCTTGTAATCGTCTGCTTCCTTCCTCCCTCCGTCCTTTCATCGGAAGGAAGAACCATCTGCTTCCCTCCTCATTCTTCCCCGCCTCTCCTTCATCTCTGCAGGTTGACTTGAAGCCTGCCGGAAGTGAAGAACAGAAGGGCGAAGTGGAGTCTTCTCTCTTAGGCACATCAGCTTCTTGCCTACACATCTGGATGGATAACCCACTCTTTCCTGACCCAATGGTCTTTCTCTACGTATCAGAACTTACCTACTCATCGATTGTAACTAGGTTTTGTCTTTCCTATTTCCTGGCCTTTATTCATGCTTCTTGGCCTTTATTCATCCTTCCACTTGGAATTCATCTGCTCACCAAAATCTTGGCCTGTGTGCAAGAGCAAACTCAAATGCCATTTCCTACAGGCAGCCTCCTCTGCTTTGCTCCTCCCCCAGGACACCTAGCACATAGAAGATGCTTGAGCAATACTTGTTGAATGAGTGAATGAAGGAAGGAAGAATGAAATATTCATTGCCTCTGTTGCTTTATGTAACTCTTGTTAAAGTCACAGAGTATTACAGTACAAGTGGTCCTGGGACATCCAGTCCACAGGAGATGAGTTACTTTGTAAGTCAGGGTATGACAGCTGAAGGCTGTCACAGGTTGGTGGTATGTAGATATGTATGCTTCACAGGGCCCCTTGGCCCTGACTCTTCTGTTTTATGCAGACAAGGATGTGGTCTTGCGGATGCTGAGTTCGTTCAGGAAACAGAAGTCCGATGTTTGCAAATATTTCTTTAAATGGAAGCATTAAGTGTAGAGGTTGTTTGTGTAAGTTCTTCCTGAGAAGTGTTGAGAGTTCAAGTATAACATGCCCATGGCAGATGACAAGATCAAGCTGCTCAGGCTCAGCTAGACTCTACCTTGCATGGTCAGGGGCCCTGGAATCTGTACCCTACTCCTGCCTCTCACCCTCAGTCCCTGTCTCCAGTCATCACACTGCTCTGCAGTGCTCAAGAAGCTATGCCAGGTCATGCCCATGATTGTGCTAAGTTTCTGTAGCTGTGGATAATTATATTGGGCTTATAGCATGATGTGGGATAGATGCCAGAAATAAAGCCCTTGCCCTCTATTATAGACTGAATTGTGTCCCCCTCCAAATTCACATGTTGAAGTCCTAACCCCCAGTACCTCAGAATGTGGCTGTATTTGGAGACTGGGTCCTTAAAGAGTTACATGAATTAAAATGAGGTCATGAAGGCAGACCCTTATCCAATACCACTAGTGTCCTTATAAGAAGAGGAGATTTGGACACAGATATGCAGAGGAAAGATGATATGAAGACACAGGGAAAAGCGGGATGTCTACAAGCCAAGGAGAGAGGCCTTGGGAGAAAAAACCCTGCTGGCATCTTCATCTTGGACTTGCAGCCCCCAGAGCTGTGAGAAAATAAATGTCTGTTGTTTAAGCCTCCCAGGCTATGGTACTTTGTTATGGCAGCCCCAGCCAACTGATACTCCTTTGATGAGGTTTGTTGTGGAGAGTTACATACATGGCTCAAACCTCTCTTCTGCTGGAAGGCATCGTGCACGAACCCATGCCTCCAGATCATCATGTGCTCTCCAAGGAGGACCTGGGGCTGTTCTCTTTCCTTATGGAAGGGATGCAAATGTCCATCCCCAAGTGACTCTTTCCACTTTGAAACAAAGAGGAGCTGGAAGAATTTGCCATTAAACTTTTAATAATAGTCACGTGTCTTCCTTATGCATTTTTATATTTGCTTGTACCTTTGTTCAATAGAAAATGACAAATGCATGACTCTCCAGCCCCACCCACTCAGCTCCCACGTTCCCAGCTGATTCAGTGTTCTCTGATCCACTGTCTCCGCTGGCTTGTCTCATCACTCCAACATAGGTGCTCACGTGCACATGCTTTGCCACTTCCAAGGGCATAGGATGAGGTGAGGAATGAATTGACAGTGTTGGGGTCTGGGCTTATCCACCTGCTGCTGGCATGGTCATCCATAGAGGCAAGAGGAGTCTCAGGTCGGTCATCACACTTGGCATTCTGGAGCGTTCAAACATTTTTCATGAATGCTAACTCATTTAGTCATCAAAGGAACCCTGCAAATTAAGCAGAGTGAAACTATTATTTTCATTTTCAGGAGGAAACTGGGGCTTAGAAAGATGACGTGCCATGTGCAGGGTCTCATAGTAAGGATGAGGGAGCACAGAGACGAGAGCCTTCTTTTAGTCACCACTCCTACGCTCTCCCACGCCTTGTGCAAACATAAAGAACTCTGTGCCCTTGGTTGTCCCGTCACCAGCATTAAACTGGCTTATCTGGTGACATAGTAAGATTTTGACAGCAACCACTTATGCAGTGTTGATGATGATCTAGGCACCTTTCTATGTAAATGCTGTACACGGATTCACATCTAACACCCTTAAGAAGTTAAGTCCTGTTATCGTCGCCCGCATTTGAGACTGAGGTGTGGAGAAGTGATATCGCTGGCCCAAGGTTACACAGCTGTCAACAGGCAGACTCAGCCTTCACACCCAGGCAGTCTGGCTGCAGGCTCTGCTCTCTTAGCTACGGTGCCGTACCTGCCCGTCACCGCTGTCTGTGGCCTCGGTCTGTGCTCAGGATGGTCAAGACCACATGGAGGCCAGGAAGGTTGTTACCTGACATATGGACAGAACCTTTGTGTCCTCCCGAAATTCATAATTCAAAACCTTCCCCACTAATATGATGGTATTGGGAGGTGGGGACTTTACAGGTGATTAGAATTAGGGGGGTCCTGAGGGCAGAGCCCTCATATCGGGATTGGTGTCCTTATAGGAAGGGACACCAGAGAGCTGGCTTCCTCTCTCTGCCCTGTGAGGACACGGCGAGGAGGTGCAATCCAGGAATCAGGAAGAATCTGCTGGAGCCTTGATCTTGGATGTCCCAGTATCCAGAATGACAAGAAATTGCTGTTATGTAAGCCGCTTGGTCTGTGGTGTTTTGTTATAGCAGCCGGGGCTGACTAAGATGACTGCCATCCCCCTCCACCAAGTGAGCACTCTATGCCCCAAATCAAGCCCTGGAATGCCCCGAAGTCTCAGCTCCCTGAAGCCCGAGCTCCTATCCCTCCAGCTAGCATCAGCTGCTCCTGGTGTCCCTCCATCTGGTGTGGCTTCATGTTCCCAGTGAAGCGGGCCAAACTAGGTCAGTGACAGCAGGAACGGGTGGCCTGCGCTTCCTGCGTCCTCCCGCTCCCTGAGCAATCTGGTCCAGTGGCTGAGAACAGTATCTCCCCAGGCTGCTGCAAAGCCCTGCTGAGGAGGATGGTGATTCAGGCTGAGTGTGTCTTAATGGTTCTGCCTGCTCCTTCTTTGCGTGTGTCAGAGCCTGCTGCTCTGAAGAGGTTTTCAAGCTCACAGAAACAATGAGGCTGGCAGTTTTCAGCACAGAACTTGTGCTCACCAGAGGGGACAGGGCTCTGAGGGCAGTGAGAACCCAGGGTATGCCAGGAGAGCTTCCAACAGCAGGGAGAAAGAACTTGGATATTTGTAGCCTTGGCTCCTCACCGGCTATATGACCCTGGAGAGTATAGTCATCATAGTAGCACTTACGGGTCACTCATTATGAATCAGGCCCTTTGCTAAGCATTTTGCCCATATGCTCTTGTTCACTCCTCACAGCGACCCGGGGAGAGCGCCTCATTTTATGGATAAGGATATTGAGGTCCAGGGACAAGGAAGCTGAGTTATTTGCCCAAGGTCATACATTTAGTAAACAGCTAGGATTTGATCAAGATTGTTCCTTGTTCTCTCTCTCCTTTCCTCCCTCCCATCCGCGCTCTCTCTCTCCTTTCTTTCCTCTTTCTCTTTTTTCCACTCAACAAATATTTGTAGCATCTGTCTGATGCTATGTCAACGGGGAGATACAGTAGTGAACACGACATTTTGGTCCCCACCTGATGCTAACTACGCTCTGTTGTCTCCCATGCCATTTAAGCCTTTTCCTGCCAAGCCACGCATGGAGAAAACGACCCCTGTGAGGCCCCCACTGGGGTTCAGAAAGCAATATCCCGAAGTCTGGCACTTTGATATGCAGAGAGGACTTAGAAGCTGCCTCAAAATCAAGGTCCCTGTAACCTTACCTTGTCCTCTTCCCCCTACCTACATCAAGTGCAGAGAAGGGCTCTCTGAAATTTCCTTCTCTGGCCAATAAAGCTTTTTTCCAAAGGAAATGAAATTGTTTTAAGACCTCCTCCCTAGGGATCCCATCAAGTAACCAGGAAAGATAAACTGAAAGAGAAGAGGCTGGGTGTCATCAACACACCCAGACAGATTTTTCATCTATTCCTTTGAGGCCAGCTCCAAGAGATGACTTGCAAGATTTTATGTGCATAATAAGACACCTTTTGTTCCTGTGCAGCTCCACCCCTCACCTTCCCTAATGCCTGCCTCCCACCTCCCAGGTCCTTAAGTCTCTTCCCTATGAAGAGAGTATTTAAGCCTCAACCATCTGGCCCTCTTTGAGTTCATATTGTATATGACTCCTGTGGACACACATGCGTGTAAATACGTTTTATACGCCTTTTTCCTGTTAATCACCTTTCGTCAGTTGATTTTTCAGCAAACCTTCAGAAAACAAAGGAAAAGTTTTCCCTTTGCTCCCACACCCCAACGGTCTTCCCTTGGCTTTTAGATGCATTCAGAAGTGGGCGTATTGAGACTGAGAAGCGGGAAGTATCTGGGCACTTGGGTGCACCTGTTTGAAGCTTGGGGAGAGGCTGGGGAATCAACTTTCAGGAGTGAATGAGTCTGTCCAAAATGAAGTGTGTAGTGAGAGGACAAGAGGGATGATGAGCCAAGGGTGGAACCAGGATGGTGGCAAGGCTGTGGGAATTAATGGATGGG
Organism: Macaca mulatta; assembly: GCF_049350105.2. NCBI lineage: Eukaryota > Metazoa > Chordata > Mammalia > Primates > Cercopithecidae > Macaca > Macaca mulatta. Next base: position 7,369,362 of record NC_133422.1, read on the forward strand.
TGAAGAAGAGAAAGCCCATGACAGGGCTATGAAGGAACATCAGAGAGGTGGGGGAAGAACCAGAAGACAGTATTGTCCTGGAAGTCAAGGAAGGCGTAAGTGCCAAGTTATGGGGTGTGTTCAACAGGATTACGTGGCAACCTGATAGTTTAGCCTTCTTCAGCAACATTTGTTTTTTTCGAATACACAGAATTCCTGCTCCTATTTCTTTTGAATTCCTTTTCCTCTTTAATAAAGTGGAAGGAAAAGCTCTGACTCTAGTCACCTGGACTCACTCCCTCAATGCCAACTCACTTTTGCCAGGTCCTTGTATATCCTTCCTGTGGTATTCTCTCCAGTTAATTTTTTGCGAAAGTAAAATTGTCAACTTATTTACCTGTTCAACTGCTAGATGGAATTGTGTTGAAGTTCCACTTATACAAAAATACCCCAAATTCTGGTTTTTGTAAGTTTTGCAACATTCTTAATGTAATGTTGCAAATACAATACATTTTACATTATTCTCCACTTAGAGTAGGGTTGGTGGTTTGAAACAGAATGTTCCCTTCCCTCCTGAGAACTGCCACAAATTTCCTATTCCTGGCCTGAGGGATAGCCCATTTGCAGAATGAGAAGGTTGACACATGTGAAAACCAGTGAGCAATCTAGTTAATAGCTCTGCCAGCTTCCTGGTGTTCAGAAAGATCACTCACTTGGATTCATTCCCCAGTTAAGTGTCCTTTTCACCATGGCAGCTTTCAATATTTGAGCAAAGCTTTACCAGGCAGGATTGCCACCCAAGCGATCAGGGCATGGTTTTGCCATCACGGTAGGCACTGGGCTCTGCCATTTCCACCTCAAGGACATCTTGCCAGGTCCTCACCACGAGCTTTGGGCTCTCGTTCTTCCTCCCTCGCCTGGGCCCTTCACAGAACTTTCTGCATGGAAGGTGACAGCCAATATGTCTGGTGTAGCACAGTCTTCTAGCTGTATTTTTTGAAATGTGTATGTTTTCATATAGTTAGAAATTTTTAAAAATGTAAAGAGGTATAAAGTGAAAATCTTCACTTCTCTTCCTGTATTCATTCACCCAGTTTGCGCTCCTCCCCATGTACCCAAAGGTAACCACTTGTATTAGTTTCCAGCTCAAACAGTGTGCTCTCCAAGGACCAGCATCTACTCCTCCCGCTGGGTCCCATTGCTCCTTTCTCTGACTTCCTGAGTTTGCTGGCACCTGTGTGAGAGAGTATCCTATGTTATAATGAGCTGTTTGGCTGTATATCAGGAGTCAGCAAACTTTTCCTGTAAAGGGTCAGATGGTAAATATTTAGGCTTAGGGGACAAGAGGCAAAATTGAGACGATTATATATGTCTTTATGACGAAAGAGAATAGATTTCCACAATATCGTTATTGATAAATTCAAAATATAAGAAAAACTAAGTATAATGTTTTATAATTCAGGTCTACTAATGAGAGGAATGTTTTTGATTTATGGACATTGTATCTGGGCATGATGACTCACATCTGTAATCCAGCACTTTGGGAGGCCAAGGCAGGAGGATTGCTTGAGGCCAGGAGTTTGAGACCAGCCTGAACAATAAAGTGAGACCCCATTTCTACAAAATAAATGAGCAAATAAAAAAGCAAAATGTTTTTTAAAAATTAGCTGGGCATGATGGCATGTGCCTATGGTCCCAGCTACTTGGAAGACTGAGGCAGGAAGATCCCTTGAACCCAGGAGGTCGAGGCTGTAGTGAGCTATAATGGCTCCACTGGACTGCAGCCTGGGTGATAGAGTATGACCTTGTTTCCAAAAACAAATAAAAATAAATACAATTTATGGACATTGAAATTAGAATTCCATACAATTTTTTTTTTTTTTTTTTTTTTTTTTGAGACGGAGTCTCGCTCTGTCACCCAGGCTGGAGTGCAATGGCCAGATCTCAGCTCACTGCAAGCTCCGCCTCCCGGGTCTATGCCATTCTCCTGCCTCAGCCTCCCGAGTAGCTGGGACTACAGGCGCCCGCCACCTCACCCGGCTAGTTTTTTTTTTGTATTTTTTAGTAGAGATGGGGTTTCACCGTATTTAGCCAGGCTGGTCTCGATCTCCTGACCTTGTGATCCGCCCGTCTCGGCCTCCCAAAGTGCTGGGATTACAGGCTTGAGCCACCGCGCCCGGCCAATTCCATACAATTTTACACCACAAAATATTCCTCTTTTGATCTTTAAAAAAATTATTTTAAAATGTAAAAATGTTTCTCAGCTTGTGGTGTATACAAAAACAAGGAGCAGCCAGATTTGGCCTGCAAACCGTACTGATTCCTGCCCTCTAGGATGTTATCTTCTCCTTGAAAGCAAGGTTTATTTTAGTGTTCCCTGTGACAGCTTGCAAAATCTCAACACATATTCATTCACCACAAGGGTCTTGTCCAGCAAGTAATGACAGCTTTCTCACAGACACTAAATGGAGAACTTCACATTTGCTATCTTACTTAAGGCTCACAGCAGCCTGATGAGGCACTATCATTATCCCCTATTACTGATGAAGCAATGGAGGAACAAGGAGCGAGTCTGTCCTACTCTGCCATGAAGCTGTTATGCAGTAGAGTTATGAAGCTGTTAAGTCTGCCGGCCCAGCCACACGCAGTGACTCACGCCTGTAATCCTAGTAGTTTGGGAAGCTGAGGCGGGTGGATCACTTGAGGTCAGGAGTTCAAGACCGGCCTGGCCAACATGCTGAAACCTCCATCTCTATTAAAAATACTAAAATTAGCTGGGCATGGTGGCATGTGCCTGTAATCCCAGTTACACAGGACGCTGAGGCAGGAGAATCACTTGAACCCAGGAGGCAGAGGTTGCAGTGAGCAGAGATCGCACCACTGCACTCCAACCTGGGTGAGACTCCATCTCAAACAAACAAACAAACAAACAACAACAAAAAAAGTCTGTCGGCCCCTACAGCCCACAGACCAAACAGCACCCAGACTGCTTTCAGTGGGAGCAGGAGCAGAGACCCAGATCTGAGAGCAATTTCTTGGCGCTCCAGACTCACGGCCTGGAGAAAGCTGGTCTCTGGAAAGAAGACTGAGTGCAAGCAGAAAAAGCAAGCGCCAACCGTCACCAGCATCTTCCGGAAGCTCAGGACTAGGCGTTGATCCTAGAACAAGTTTCTTGCACCCCACATTTCAACAGGGGCAAGAGGAACCCAATAGCTTTGTTTTAATTAAAAAATTGTTTTTTTTATTTTTTTAAGAGACAGGGTCTCACTCTGTCACCTAGGCTGGAGTGCAGTGGCAAGATCACAGCTCACTGTAACCTGGAACTTCTGGGCTCAAGTGATCCTCTTGCCTCAGACTCCTAAGTAGCAGGGACTACAGACACGAATCATGGCACCCAGCTAATTTTTAAAATTTTTTTGTAGACGGCCAGGTGCAGTGGCTCACTCCTATAATCCTAACACTTTGAGAGGCTGAGGCGAGTGGATCACCTGAGGTCAGGAGTTTGAGACCAGCCTGGCCAACATGGCAAAACCTTGTCTCTACTAAAAGTATAAAAATCAGTTGGGTGTGGCGGCACGCACCTGTATTTCCAGCTCCTCGGGAGGCTGAGGCAGGAGAAGTGCTTGTACCCAGGAGGTAGAGGTTGTAGTGAGCTGAGATTGCGCCACTGCATTTCAGCCTGGGCGCCTTTTATTTATTTACTTTTTTTAGAGATGGGATCTCACTATGTTGCCCAGGTTGGTCTCAAACACCTGGCCTAAAGCAGTCTTCCCACTTCTATCTCCCAAAATGCTGGAATTACGAGCATAAGCCACCACGCCTGGCCAATCCAGTAGTTTTGACTGACTTAACATTGAATCAGGTTGGTGTTTTTCCTTTATGTAACAAAATTTTATTTCCTAATAGAGCTAGGCATGTGGTTACACATATACAAAAAAAAAAAAAAAATGTAGTACGGAAGCTTTTAAAATGTGGGTATACAAGACTATTTTGTAATGTAGGAAAATGTCTCCCATCTGTGGCTAACTACAAGAAGCAGGTTAGAAACAGTATGGAGATTAATTAGCCGGGCGCGGTGGCTCAAGCCTGTAATCCCAGCACTTTGGGAGGCTGAGACGGGCGGATCACGAGGTCAGGAGATCGAGACCATCCTGGCTAACACGGTGAAACCCCGTCTCTCCTAAAAAATACAAAAACCTAGCCGGGTGAGGTGGCGGGCGCCTGTGGTCCCAGATACTCCGGAGGCTGAGGCAGGAGAATGGCGTAAACCCGGGAGGCGGAGCTTGCAGTGAGCTGAGATCCGGCCACTGCACTCCAGCCTGGGCGACAGAGCCAGACTCAGTCTCAAAAAAAAAAAAAAAAGAAACAGTATGGAGACCATGCTTCTGTTTAAACAATCAATGTGCAAAGCAGGAGAGAAAGAGGACGCACCTGAGCGCGCCCACAGCGTGCATCCCAGGGTGGGAAGATTAAGGTGTTACTTTCTTCCTTGTGCTTATGTGCATTTCTATGGCTTTTCTTCCAAAAACCGATTACTGTTGTAAAATGTTAATTAAAAAAGGAGCTACTGTCAAGCATTAGACAGGCTGCAATGACCATGCTATGGCGAAAACAACTGGAAACTGGATGTGCTCACTCCTGTGTGTGTGCCTGGCGGTTATGTCAGATGTATTACGTTCAGTGCTTGATTTGAGTCCCTTTTTTTTTTTTTCTGGAATGTGTCTTCATTTGACAATGTCAAATATTTTCATGAGAAAAATGTACCTGTTGAGGCTAAAATTTGACTTTGAATTGCTTTGAATTATAAACTCTGTGAATAGTATTTTTTTGAGGGAGAGGGGGATATAGGATTTGGTTCCTCCTTTTTCTCTGTTAGGAAACTAGTTCCAAATGGTTAAAACGTTCATAATGTTCGAACAGCATCGTGAACAAACTAAATTTACAGAAGGAAGCGTCATACCTCTTGAATCAGCGTCTTGAAGACATTGACTCAATAGATCATCTTCCCACTGGCGTGGCGCCATTTTGCCTTTTGCCAAAGGGCTTTCCCTGTGTGGTTTGGATTTAATAAAGGGCAGAACGAAATTTCATGTATGCAGTTTCCCACTGATTTGAGTCACTGTGTCACTGCTTTGGTGCAAAACCAAAATCACAAGACACAATCTATTAAGGGCTGGTGGGCAAAAGAGCTTCCTCGGCCCCAGATTAATGCCTGCACGGGAGCTCCTTAGTTTAATTTCAGCAACATAGTTTCACATGAAGCATCTTCTTAAGTTACTGGTTTTCTTTTCGTACGCAAACACTTCAAGACTTCTATATCCGAGTGAATTTTGTTCTTCAAAGTACTTCCTGTGAAGTAATCCACTTTTCTTAAAGCTGATAGTATTCTTCAAAGTGTTTTTGAAACTCTTCTTTCATAATTGTTCTCTGAACCAGCCTACAAACTGTAATAAAAACAGTCTTTTTACTTTATAGTTATGCCGGACATACAAATCAAAATGGAATTTCCCTATCTGGGAGAAAATAAAGTTATATTCTTAATCACATGTTACGCCAAAATAAAAAACAAATGGATAAAACATTAAACAATAAAAAAATGAAAACATGAAAATGTGAAAGGAAATTGTGAGAGAAAATTGTTTTACTAATCTCAGAATGGTGAAGATATTTTTAAATATGACACAAACATATGTATCAGTCAGGGTTCTCCAAAGAAACAGAACCAATAAGAGATCTATCAATCTATTTTCAATCAATAGATATATTGAGAGTGAGATAAAAAGATGGAGATTCAGATAAGAGTTGATGATGTTGCAATCTTGAGATAGAAAGCTGAAAATTTAGACAGGTTTCCATGTTGCCGTCTTTTTTTTTTTTTTTTTTCTGAGATGGAGTCTCACTCTGTCACCCAGGCTGGAGTGCAGTGGCATGATCTCTACTCACTGCCACCTCCACCTCCCAGGTTCACGAGATTCTCCTGCCTCAGCCTCCTGAGTAGCTAGGATTACAGGCATGTACCACCACACCCAACTAATTTTTGTATTTTTATTAGAGTTGAGGTTTCACCACATTGGCCAGGCTGGTCTTGAACTACTGACCTCAAGTGATCCTCACTCCTCAGCCTCCCAAAGTGCTGGGATTACAGGTGTGAGCCACCGCGCCCGGCCTTCCATGTTGCATTCTTGAGGAGAATCCCTTCTTCTTTCAGGAACCTGGGTTTTGCTCTTAAGGCTGTCAGCTGATTGGATGAGGCCCACCCCTGTTACTGAAGTCATCTGCTTTACTCAGAGTCCTCTCACTCAAATGTTGTTGCTGTTGTTTTTGAGACAGAGTCTCGCTCTGTCACTCAGGCTGGAGGGCAGTGGCTCGATTTAAGCTCACTGCAACCTCTGCCTCCTGGCTCAAGCGATTACTACAGGGATACTCCACCACACCCAGCTAATTTTTGTATTTTTTGTAGAGATGGGGTTTCGCCGTGTTGTTTAAGCTGGTCTTGAACTCCTGACCTCAAGTGATCCTCCTGTCTCGGCCTCCCAAAGTGCTGGGATTACAGGCATGAGCCACTGTGCCCAGTTGTCTGCTGACTTAAAATGTTAATCACACCTAAAAAAATACCTCCACAGCCACCTCTAGATTAGCATTTGACCAAACAACTGGCACCATAGCCTAGCCGAGTTGACACATAACATTAATCATCACAACACGGAAACGGTAAAACAGGAGGCTGACAATCCGACCACAGACAGACACAGAAAGTGGACCACAGGCCCGCGCCCACGGGGCGTGCATTCCAGCAGCCTTGCTGTCAGTGCATGGCTAACTCAGCCTGTCTTTATCCTTCTAAACAGCAGTTTGAAATGAAACATGGACTTGAGAAAGAGCCCCCTTTTTCCCCTAAAGGCTTTTTAAAAGATGTATTTAAAATAAGAATTATTAGACTGAGAATAGAAGCTGAGCAGTTCTCCAGCAGCAGCATGATCGATGTGTCTAGCATGTGGAGACACTTACTGCTTTATCTTGCTCTTGGGCTGTTTCTTGCTTGGGGAAAAGGTTTTGAATGAGAAACTTCCATGTGTTAGTCCAGATGTCACTTTGTATTCGATATTAATTGTTCACACCACTTGACACTGATTTTTTAAATTATAAACTGTTTTTTTTTTTCTTTCGTGAATTGTCTCCATTTAATTGAATTTTAAAAAGTTTTAAACTGAGAACAAAGTTCTGCTGTGTGCGGCTTTCTTTTGTAATAGAGAAGTGTTTGGGAGTTTCCATTGGATTTATTGCTATGTATGTTAAAAGAATGTAGGGTGGCAAATCATAGTGAATATGGGAATAGTCATCACGGTGGTTTTGATTCGCTAAACTTCTGTGGGGGTGGTCGATAAGGTTTAGCTTTAGAAAGTTGGTTTGCATAAGCTTTCTCCAAAAGTCTGGACACTTATTATGGACCTAAGACTATGCTTATCTTTTTTTTTTTTTTTTCCCGAGATGGAGTCTCGCTGTGTTACTCAGGCTGGAGTGTGCAGTGGTGTAATCTCGACTCATTGCAACCTCCACTTCCCTGGTTCAAGGGATTCTCCTGCCTCAGTCTTCTGAGTAGCTGGGATTACAGGTGCCTGCCACCATGTCTGGCTAATTTTTGCTTTGTTTTGTATTTTTAGAAGAGACAGGGTTTCACCAGGTTGGCCAGGTTCGTCTCGAACTCCTGACCTCAAGTGATCCACCCGCCTAGTCTCCCAAATTGCTGGGATTACAGGTGTGAGCCACTGTGCCCAGCTGAATGATGCATTATTTAAAAGAACCTCCAATATAAAGCTTTTACAAATATTAATCTCTGAGGGAAAAAATAGCAGCAGTTTTTTTGTTTTTTTTTTTTTAGAAGAAAACTAGGTGGAAATTTCTTACATAGCTGTCTTTCTTCCTGAGAGGAACATCACATGCCTTAGTTCTATTTGTGAAGTATAATTTCCTCTTTTGGCTATTTAGTTTCACAAAAGAAGAATTTCAATGGTGTTAGTAATAACTGGGGAAAAAAAGCAAAAAACAGGTAAGAAAAAGCAGCGCACAAAATGTACCATAAACATAGTGGAAAATAAAAATGGATTGTAATTAGTGCTGAGGACTCCTCCTTGCTAAGTCACATCTGGTTGCAGTGAAGTCTGTGAATTTTAGAAGAGAAAAGATTTTTGCCTGTAGAGTTGAAAATCATGTTGAAGGGCAATACAGACAGCTCACCAATACTAAGGCCATCTGCATGCCACAGAAGTGGGAGCCCTAAAGGCGCTATTGAGTGAGTGTGTGTGTGTGTGTGTGTGTGTGTGTGTGTGTGTGTGTGTACACATGTGGGCTCTCCTACCTTCCTCATCTCCTGGCACCTCCCACCCATATTGGGAGAAGGCTGTGAATATATCAATATATGCAATAGACTGCATTGATATTGACAGATTCCCGTTCTACCCTTCCTCATCCTGTCGGTTCTTGAGCTGAACCCCACATAGGGTGGCCTGTGAGCAGATCCGGGAAAGAATATTTTGTCTGTGTCATTTTGGTTTATATGAAAGCTTCTCCCTCTCTCTGTTTCTCTCTCTCTCTCTCTCTGTTTCTCTCTCTCTGTCTCTGTTTCTCTCTCTCTCTGTCATCACAGGGATTAAAAAGGATTTGACTGAGTCTTTCATCGGCCCCTCGTCTGTAATTATCTACAAACAGGCCCTTTGAAATGCCCTCCTCTTAGTTTGCGCCAGGCATCAGCGTTAGCAGGAATTGGGGTGTCCTTCACAAAGGGAGAACAGACTTATTAGATAAGCCACTCTCACAAGGCAGAGCAGATACAACTTATATTCGGAAACGTCAGTGAGAAGGAAGTTGCCCTGGTTGAAAAGATGAGGAATGGAAATTGTAAGGGACAGGAAATAGTTGTTCTTTTTCAGCCATGTGAGCCAGGTGTGGCCAGACGTGTTCAGCTGATAGAGGGACCACTGAAATTGGGGGGCTCTGGAGCCATGATGCTCAAAGCATTATTTGAGTGGTTTGACTCTTAAGTCATGAAGCTGGTTGCCTCTGCATTTTCATTAATGGAAGAAAAAAATTATTTGGTGTTTTCAGCACTGGCAGTTTCTAGAAATTCTCAATTTGTGTCCATGGGCTCCAACCCCAACATTCTGATGCACTAGCTGAACTTTAAAGCAGCCACTGCAGGAGGTTTTGATGCAGATGGTCTCCAGAGCAGGCTTCGAGGAACATTGCTGCAGGCGCACACAATCGATCAGAGTGAGACAGAACCAGCCGCGTTTCCACCTCTCTGGGGGCCTCTCTGCTGGTTCCAGTCTGCTGGGGACTCGCTCACATTGAGACTGGGAGTGCAGGCTTCGGGCAAACATGACTTAGCAAGGCGGCGTCCTCAGCATTGAAGCACTCTGTACTTCCTGCTCACTTACTTTGTAAACATAAAACTGCTCAAAAACAGTAAGTCTATTGATCTAAAAAAAAATCCAGGTAGGCTACTGGGCTGGCATAGCAGCTGTTGCCTGAGACCCAGGAACCTGTTCTTGTTCTGCCCCTGCTAGCTATGCTGTGTGGCCACTCCCCCATCGTGGTCCAGGATGGCTGCTGGAGTACAGGAAGTTCCAGAAAGCAGGCAGGAGTAGCCCTAATGACCTATGTTTCATTAAGCTTTGTAGAAGTCCTACCCAATGCTTGCATTTGTATCTCATTAGGCACATGGCCATATGTAGCTGCAAGAGAAGCTGGGGAATGCAGTTTTCTCTCTGGACATATTGCCGCCCTTGAAATATTGGGGTTCTGTCACTAACAAAACATACGAGAACGGGCACTGGGCAACAACTAGCTGTCTCTAACCAGAAAGGTGCTACCATTCTTGAAAGCTTAGGATTTGCCTCAGAAGAAGCCCTGTAATTTCTCAGTGAACATGCTCAGTCTTCCACAGCCCAGAGACCTTCCAGAAGGAATTTCTGACTGCTGGGGAGGTGTGTGTTGACTGCGTGGCTGGGCAGGGAGCTGAAGAGGACCACTAGGACCACTGCCTACACTTTTCGCCCTCAAGTGAAGGCTCGCTAGGCTGCCTGCTGCCATCACTCTCCTACCGTGCGATAGACAAGCTGTGACTAGTGCCACCCTGTGAATGGTCTGAAGTAAAGCGCACTGAGAGGCACTTGCCTGGGTGCCAGGTGGTGTTTGGGAGCCAGTGCAGCAGGATATAACCCATGTGTTTTCTGCTCAGTGGGAAGCAGAGGTCTCTTAAAGAGCAAGTGCATTAATGATGGCTCCAGGACAAACATCTAGAACCGAAATGGGAAAACTTCCCTTGTCCCCCTCGCAGGGCGTGTGACAGGGGAGTGGCTCCCTTCTCCGCTGCCCCGCTGCTCAAACCTCTAGGGGAAGGATACAGAGGGCCAGGCTGTGGGGACTCCCACCCCACAGCAGTGTCTGGGGGAATGTTCACAGCTCCTGAAGCCCCAGTGGGCGTGTGTTACAGGGTGCTCTTCCAGTTTTGCTGTCCATAGTCAGCTTGTGTTAACCAACTCAATTAGATCCTCTCTTGTTGTCACAAGGACAGAGCGCTTTCTGTATCCCAGGTTCTAGCCTTGGTGTACTGGAACAATGGGATTACCCCTGGGCTTGGAGAATGAGTGCAAGGTTTTGAGTGGAGGTAGGTCGGGGGAAGTCAGAAGGAGGCGGAGTGGAGAGATTTTCCCATGGAGTCAGGTGGCTTAAAGGCCTGCGCTCTCCTCTGACTGCCCCAGCCAAACTCCTCATCCTTCTGCTTCTGCCAGTCCTGTCAGGCCGGTCCTGTCTGCCAGTGCCTGTCGGTGCTTTCCTCTCAACATCCAGCCGCCTGCGTGTTCTAGCCGCCTGTGTTCCTCCCCTGAGGTGCACCTCTCCGCTTCCTGCGTCTGAAATGTCTGCCTGTTAAGGTCTTGGGGGTTTTTATAGACACAGGATGGGGGCATGGCAGGCCAAGGTGGTGTTGGGAAATGCAACGTTTGGGCAGGAAATGTCTGTCCTCACCTAGGTCCGTAGGGGTGGAGCCTTAGCCAGGGACCATGCCCTCTTCTACCCAGCACTTCCTTTCCCCACTTCCATACCACACTCTTCTCTTCCTAGCACTCCTATATCAGTGCCAAGCCCCAGTTCCTTCAGCCAGGCTGGGACCTTTGTGTCAGGGAATGAATCCCAAGCCCTCCAGAGAGGGAACAGAGAGGGAACAAACACATGGGCAGAGCTGATGGGGTTTCTTCCTGATGACACCAGCAGCAATCCGGGTGTGGCAGGTGCCCTACTAATGGCTTTAGATGACTACACAGTCCTGGAGGACAGAGAAGCAGGCACGGCTGTGACAAGGAAAGAAGAGTGGTTGGAAGTCACTGGGACACTGGGTCAGAGCCAATTCATGATGTGCTTCTTTCCCCCTTCAACTTATTAATGGTGCTGTAACCTTCCTTAACCACCTACTACCAGCTCCTCAGCCCTGGAGCTAGCAGGACCTCTGAGGCATCAGACACAGGGTCCTGAGAACAGGCTTGGGCTGCTTGTAGGTAGTTCAAGCTGAACTTCCCTATAAATGGGGGCCTGCTTCTCGGCCCCACTCTCCTTTCTTGGCCAGACAGCTAGAAGCTCATTTGACTTTATGAACCAGAGCTCAGAGAAGTAAGGTCGAATACATTTTTCTCTTTGAGTGGGAAGAAAATACTTTTTTTACTTTGTTTTAAAACCATATGTGCCTGCTCATATATAACATCAGTTATCAGGGAAGGATCAGAGTCACTTAGAAGACCACTTCTGCCAAAGTCCAAGAGTTGAAAACGAGTAAGTGGACCACTTTGTATTTATTAGGATTTATTTATTTATTTATTTATTTATTGAGACAAGGTTTCACTCTGTCATGCACGCTGGGAATGCAGTGTCATGATCTTGGCTCACCACAGCCTCCATCTCCGGGGCTCAAGCCATCCTCCTAACCCAGCCTCTCAAGTAGCTGGGACAACAGGTGCATGCCACCGTGCCTGGCTAATTTTTGTATTTTTTTTGTGGAGACGGGGTTTCGCCCTGTTGCCCAGGCTGGTCTCGAACTCGTGAGCTCAAGCGACCCACTTGCCTTGGCCTCCCAAAGTGCAGAGATTATAGACGTGAGTCAGCTGGGATTATAGGTGTGAGCCACTGAACCCTGCCCTATTAGGAGATATTTTGTGTTTATGTACCAAATGAGAGAAAGAAGCTTAAGGTTCTCTAGTAGAAAAGTGTCTAGTATAAAAAGTCACACAATGTTGCACAATGTTTCTTTCTCTTCATTCACTCAAAAACTTTTTCAATGAATATCTACCATGCGCCAGGCGCTGTGTTGTTTTGCCAACAAGTGAGGGGAGGTAAAAGTTGAGGGGTGGGGTCCTCTGGTCACCAATGACGGGCCCACAGTGATCACTGTTGAGACCGTCATTGTGGGCAGCCTGGTCCAACAGGCCTCTGAGCTTCCAGCCAGGCTGGGGAATGTCATCTTCCTGAAGGGCTGCCTCAGCCATCTCCCACCTCTCCTCCAGTCCAGTACGGTCCAGCCACCTCCCCTCAGGCATGGCCTGTGGCACTCCTCCCCACTTCTACCCAGCCTGGGATCTCCTGCCCTAGCCTAGGGAGGAAGGATAACCCATTCTCACCACATCCCAACTTCTCTGAAAGGCCTTTTGTATTCCCCAAATCTCCTCTCCATTGTAAATATGCAACAAGCATGATTCTGACTATCACAATTTATCTATAAACAGAATCTGCTAGAAGCTTTTAAGGGCCCAGGCTTCAGCAGCACCAAGCTGAGACACTCTGGTTGCCTCTGCTTTCTGTGGGTTCCTCTTTGGAGCTGGCTGAGCCTGGGCTTTGTCCCGGAATCATGCTTGTCTTTCCTGAGGCAGTGAAGACAGATGGAAATGATAATGGGATGAAGTCTCAAAGTGGCTCAAGGGGCATTCTGTTTCAAATAGGTAAAGAACTCTTTGTCACCATTGGAACACTTTTAAACATCCTGCAGAGAAACACACACATACACAAAATGGAAGGAAATGTTGAAATGAATGAGAACTGAATCGCAAGATCACTTAGCAGTAGTTCCAGTTGTCAAATCAGCCATTGCACCCAAGATTTTCCTTGACAAAATTATCTTCCTCTTTTTCACTCCCAGTTGTTGCTTTTATCATTTATTGTTAATTGTTAAGACAAGCTGGATGACAGGTTCTATCTTTTCCCATTTATCACCCACAGAAAGCTGCATTTTATAGTGTCATTTTGGAGGTTTACATGAGAATAACACCAAGTTAGGACGACTCTTCAAATTAATCTTGCCATAAAGATACCATGTATCCTTAGTGATTAAAACAAATAAATCTTTACAGTCTCATCTATTCATGCCTTTTTAAAATTTTTTATTTGTTATTATTATTATTATTATTTGAGACACGGTCTACTCTGTCACCCAGGCTGAAATGCAGTGGCACAATCATAGCTCACTATAACCTCAAACTCCTGGCCTCAAATTATCCTTCTGCCTCAGCCTCCCGAAGTGTTAGGATTACAGGCATGAGCCACCACATCTGGCCAAAAAGAATTTTTTTTTAATATACATTTTTTCAGAGCAGTTTTAGGTTCACAGCAAAATTGAGCAGAAAATACAGAGTTCCCACGTGCTGCCTGCCCTCACACATGCACAGCCTCCCCCACTAGCAGCATCCTGCATGGGGGGGGCGGCGGGGGGGGGCACATGTGTTGCAATTGACGAGCCTACATTTGCATGTGATTATCACTCGAAGTCCACAGTTGACATTATAATTCAGTCTTGGCATTGTACATTCTATGGGTTTTGACAAACGTGTGATGACTTGTATCTTCTATTATAGAATCCTACAGAATTGTTTCATTGCCTTAAAAATCTTTTGTGTTCTGCCTATTCATCCCTTCCTCTTCCTGTAACTCCTGGCAACTACTAATCTTTTTACTGTTTCCATAGTTTTCCCTTTTCCAGAACATCATATAGTTGGAATCATACAGTATGTAGCCTTTTCAGATTGGCTTCTACTAATACGCATTTAAGGTTCCTTGATGTCTTTTTGTGGCTTGATAGTTCATTTATTTTGATTGCTGAATATTTTATTATCTGAATATACCACAGTTTGCTTATTCATCTACTGACTGAAGGAAATTTTGGTTGCTTCCAGGTTTTGGAAATTATAAATAAAGCTGCTGCTGTAAATATCTGCACATAGTTTTTTGGTTTTGTTTGTTTGTTTTGAGACAGAGTCTTGCTGTATTGCCCAGTCTGGAGTGCAGTGGTGCCATCTCGGCTCACTGCAACCTCTGCCTCCCAGGTTCATGTGATTTTCGTGCCTCAGCCTTCCTTCCAAGTAGCTGGGATCACAGGCACACACTACCACGCCCAGTTAATTTTTTTTTTTTTTTTTTTTTTGGTAGAGACAGTCTTGCTCTGTCGCCCAAGCTGGAGTGCAGTGGCGCGATCTCAGCTCACTGCAACCTCTGCCTTCCTGATTCAAGCAATTCTCCTGCCTCAGCCTCCTGAGTAGCTGGGACTACAGGTGCACACCACCAAGCCTGGCTAATTTCTTTTGTATTTTAGTAGAGACGGGGTTTCACAGTGTTGCCCAGGCTAGTCTTGAACTCCTGAGCTCAGGCAATCTGCCCACCTCAGCCTCCCAAAGTGCTAGGATTACAGGAATGAACCACTGTGCCTGATCTTAATTTTTGTATTTTTAGTAGAGACAGAGTTTCGCCATGTTGGCCAGGCTGGTCTCAAACTCCTGGACTCAAGTGATCCGCCTGCCTCGGTTTCCCAAAGTGCTGGGATTACAGGCATGAGCCACTGCGCCTGTCCCCGTTTGTCTTCTTATTGTTGAGTTTTAAACTTTCTTTGTATATTTTGGATGCCAATCCTTAATCAGAAATGTGTTTTTTAGTTATTTTCTCTCAGTCTGTGGCTTGTCTTCTCATTCTTTTGATGTTGTCTTTCACAGAGCAGAACTTTTTAATTTTAACGAAGTTGGGCTTATCAAGTATTTCCTTCATAGGTTTTGCCTTTGGTGTTACATCTAAAAAGTCATTGCCAAACCCAAGTCATCTAGATTTTCTTCTATATTATCTCCTAGGATTTCATAGCTTTGCACTTTACATTTTGGGTCTATGATCTATTTTGAGTTAGTTTTTGTGAATGGCTTAAGGTCTGTGTCTAGATTCATTTTTCTGCATGTGGATGTCCAGTTGTTCCAGCACTGTTTGTTGAAAAGACTATCTTTGCTCTGTTGTCTTTCCTTTATTTCTTTGTCAAAGATCATTTCACTGTATTTATGTGAATGTATTTCTAGGCTCTCTATTCTGTTCCATTGATCTATGCCTGTTCTTCGCCCAATACCACACTCTCCTGATTACTGTAGCTTTATTAAATCTTGAAGTCAAGTAGTGGCAGACCTCTGAATTTGTTCTTCTCCTTCAATATCATGTTGGCTATTCTGGGGCTTTTGCGTCTCCATATAAACTTAGAATCAGTTTGTTAATATTTATAAAATAACTCTCTGGAATTTTGACTGTTATTGCACTGAATGTAATAAGTATGCATTTTTGTTGAGTCTTTACCTAGTGATGGAATTTCTGGATTGCAGAGTATGCATATGTTCAGCTTCGATTCAGTTTATATTCAGTTTTTCAGAATGGTTTTGCAAATGTACACCCTGCCGGAAGTATTGTGAGTATTCTTGTAGTTCTGCATCCTCACAATATTTGGTGTTTTTCCTTTTGACTGTTTTGGCATAATATGATCGTTGTAGTTTGCATTTCCTTGGTGACTAATAAAGTTGAGCAATTATTCATATATATGTATATGTGTGTATATATATCTGTATGCATATATGTATATACATATATATACATATACTTTAAGGTTGGGTCTCACTCTGTCACCCATGGTGGTATCATGGCATACTGCAGCCTTGACCTCCTGGGCTCAAGGGATCCTCCCACCTCAGCCTCCCAGGTAGCTGGGACCACAGGTGCATGCCACCATGCCTGGCTAATTAAAAAAAATTTTTTTTGTAGAAACTGAATAGTTCTCCCTATGTTGCCCAGGGTGATCTCAGACTACTGGCCTCAAGCAGTCCTCCCACCTTAGCCTCCCAAAATGTTGGGATTACAGGTGTGAGCCACCACATCTGGCCAAAGTTGAACAATTGTTACTTTTTATTTTTTTTCTGGAGACATGGTCTCACTCTGTCATCCAGGCTACAGTGCAGTGGTGTGATCATGGCTCACTGCAGTCTTGACCTCCTGGGCTGAAGCGATCCTCCCACCTCAGCCTTCCAAGTAGCTGGGAATACAGGCACATGCCACCATGCTGGGCTACTTTTGTTCATATTTTTTTGTACAGATAGTGTCTTGATATGTTGCCCATGTTAATTTTTTTATGTTTATTGGCCATTTGGATGTCCTCTTTCGTGAAGTTTCTGTTCAAGTCTTTTGTTATTTTTTTCTAGAATATTCTTTTTCTTATCAATTTGGAGCTCCTTTTAGATTCAGAACATAAATATTTGTTGATCATATGTTGCAAAATCTTCTTCCAATATGTAGGTTCTCTTTTTACTCTGTTAATAGTGCCTTTTGGCGAACATAATTATTTATTTCAATGTAGTCTAATTCATTATTTTTCTTTATTATTAGTGGGTTTTTTTGTTCTCTGTTTAAGAAATCTTTGCCTCCTTCAAGATCATGAAGAGGCTTCCCTCTAAGAGCTTTATTGCATTGCCTTTCACAGTTAGATCTGTTATCCAGTTGGATTTTTTAAATCTAGTGTGAAATAGGAGACAGCATGCCTTTTCCATATGACTTAGCATCTTTTTTTAAATTTTTTTTTTTATGACAGAGTCTTACTCTGTCACCCAGGCTGGGGTGCAGTGGCATGATCTCAGCTCGCTGCAACCTTCACCTCCCGGGTTCAAGTGATTCTCCTGCCTCAACCTCCCAAGTAGCTAGGATTATAGGCGCACACCAGCATGCACACCTGGCTAATTTTTTATATTTTTACTAGAGACGGGCTTTCACTATGTTGGACAGGCTGGTCTTGAACTCCTGACCTCAGATGATCCACCCACCTCGGCCTCCCAAAGTGCTGGGATTACAGGCGTGAGCCACCGCGCCTAGTTGATTTAGCATCATTTGACTGAAAAGGGCTTCCTTATCATAGCTTCTTAATAGATCTTTATATTTGAAAATGTTCCTTTTTTCAAGATTGTCTGAATATGTTTTTGACAAGAATATAAATTAACTGAGCTGCTCCTTAATGTCAGGTGGTTCTTCAGTTGATCATTTGACTTTGTCAAAGGTCCTCAATGTTTAATTAATTTTCAGAGTACCTAGTTAGATCTGAGAACACACCCCTAGTCTAAAATATTTCTTTTCCCTTTAATGATATCTACGTCCAAATGACACACATGGCTAGCTCTGGAGATGAAGTGTGCTTTAGAGCTACTATATTTTATTATGATAAATTAATGCAGTAGGAGTTTAAATAATTGTTAGCTGCTGTTATTAGCAACTAGTGATAAATGGGGTGACAGATTTCATGGTCAGATTGCCCTCACATTGAGACACTAAAATATTTTTATCAATGTTAATAGACACTTTTCTCACTCACAGGGTATAAGAGGCTGTACTAGAGAGAAAAACATTGAATGTTTGGTTAACTACAGTCCCAATCTATTATGAACCTGCAATTCTGGTGAGGAAATAAGATGGACACATTGATAAACAGAAATCAATAAATCAATCAATTTTTTAATGCAAATTTATCTAGAACAAGAAACCTGAACTTCGTCATAGCTACTCAGCATAGAACCCTTGTGATTTTTTTAAATGTTTGTTCCTTCCGCATATGTATATGCCCAGGATAGGATGTTCAAAGTGTGGTTGTAGAGTGGTTACTTGATGTTTAATGTTTCTTGCATACATTCACATCTAACACATTCTACCACACCAAGAAGCACCAAGACACCAATACAGAATATTCATGCTGAAAGTAGTGAGACACCATTGGGGCAGGGAATCATTGTCTGAGATCATTTCATGCATCATGTTGACAAAGAGAATGGACATCAGAGGATAGTGGCCAGTCTACAAAAAGAACCTAGACATCATATTAAACAAGAAATGATACAAGGAATTGAGAATGGTCAACTTTGAAAAAAGAAGAACCTGTGGTGAGGGTGTTGGGGGCGGGTGATAAGTGGGGCAAAGGGGACCTGCAAATGCTCTGCAGGCACTGGTGGGGATGATGGGGAAGGGGAGCTAGGTTTCTTGTTTGTCTCTCCAGAATGCAGAACAGCAATTCGTGGGTGAGAGTTACAGGGAATGAGTTTCAGCTCAAGAGAAAGAACTTTGAAAGTAACAATGGCCCGTGGAATGGGTGTTCTCACGAAGCAGTGGGTTCCTCCACACTAGCTGTGCTCACACATCTGGCCGTCCACCTGCCAGAGGGCATCATAGTAGATGGGCATCTAGTTATATGCCCTTTAAAGTCTTTTCTGCCTCCAAAAGTTATTGACTGATTGATTGATTAACCACAGAAGATGTCCCAAAGAAGGGTAACTTAGACTTAGAATGAAATAAACCCCAGGATTTAGTACAGTGGAGAGGGGCAGAGCCAGCCTTCAGTCGAAGAACAGTGTTGGGACGTGATGGAGGAGATGTGTTAGGGGCAACGACTGGAAGACAGAACAAATGTTTATGCCCAGAGCAAAATTCTGTTGTCAAAAATGGGGCTTTGTATGATGATGGATGTGTTCGCTTATCCATTCACTCCATAAATATTACTTTTCTGGTATATTTATATAATGGAGTACTATACAATAGTCAAAAATAAATTAAGGCACAGTGGGTTATGCCTGTAATCCCAACACTCTGGGAGGCCAAGGCAGGAGGATCGTTTGAAAGCAACGTAGGCAACATAGTGAGACCACATCTCTACAAAAAATTTAAAAAAATAAAAAAATAGACCGACATGGTGGTGTGTGCCAATAGCCCCAGCTACTTGGGAGCCTGGGGTGGGAGGATTGCTTGAGTCCAGGAGTTTGAGGCTGCAGTAAGCTATGACTGCATCACTGCATGCCAGCCTGTGCAACAGAGTGAGACACTGTCTCAAAAAAATGTAAATATATAAAAATCAATAAACTACAGTTGCTTGTATCGACATGAATGTATCTCAAAGGGATAATGTTGAATGAAAAAAGTAATACAGAAATATAGAGCAGTGTTTGATTCTAGTAGTATAAAGTAGAAAAAAATAAGCAAAATTGAACAACATGTTGTGTAGAAATGCATGCAATTATGAAATACTCTTCAAAAAACACAAAAAATGATTGATGTAAGATTCAGTATGCAGGTACCTTGGAGGAGGACAGGCCTGTGCTCAGAGGAGAACACACATGGGCTTCTAAGATGCTGGTAAAGTCCGTTTCTTAAGCTGGTTGGTGAATACACACGTGCTTATTTTATTACCCTGCAATCTACATATATACACTTCATGCAGTCTTTTGAATGTAGGACATGGTCATGGTAATAAAAAGAAAAACAGAGAACAGATGAGCATTTAAATTGAAAGAGCACACCAAGTCTTAAGCCAAAGAGATATAAGTACGCAGCAGAGTACAATAGCAGAACATCAAAAGCATAGAGAAAATCTTCAACACCGCCAGAAAGAAAGGAATCTAAAAACCAATAATACTGGGCTGGGCGCGGTAGCTCATGCCTGTAATCCCAGCACTTTGGGAGCCCGAGGCCAGTGGATCACCTGAGGTCAGGAGTTTGAGACCAGCCTGACCAACATGGTGAAACCCCGTCTCTGCTAAAAATACAAAATTAGCTGGGCATGGTGGTGCATACCTGTTATCCCAGCTACTCCGGAGGCTGAGGCAGGAGAATCGCTTGAACCCAGGAGGTGGCGGTTGCGGTGAGCCGAAATCGCACCATTGCACTCCAGCTTGGGCAACAAGAGCGAAACTTCATCTCAAAACAAACAAACAAAAACCAATAATACTTCAACTTACAGCAGACTTCCCTGCAATAATAGATGCCTTCAGTGACCTAAATGGTATCTTCAAACTGCTGAGAGAAAATAACCACAAACCAGAATTCCTTACCTGTGAATTCTCCCTAAGGTATAAGGTGTAAGAAAAATGTCTTTAAACATAGACACCAAGAGAGGTCACCCCTCACAAAACCTCACCGGAAGAACTACTGAAGGAGGTTTTTTTAGTAAGAAGAAAATTGAACCCAGGAGGAATGAGTGGGAATCCAAAAACTAGAGACAGCAAAGAAACTGGTTGACTTGTTGGAAACGCGGCATTAATATTAGCTGTAAAATACACACAGAAGACTATTGGGGGGTTTTAATGATAAGGTGCAATTAAATAACAAACGGCAATAGCATGACATGGGGCTCAGGATTAAAGGACTCTGAGATTTTCATCTTGAACTCTAGGAGAAGCAATATATTAACCCTGGACTTTTGTAAGGTACACGTGGCAAAAACTTTTAATGGTAACCTCTAAAATAATGGAAACAATGTACAATTTAAAAGTAAGAGAAGAAAATAAAAGAATAAAGAAAACATATTAGTCCAATAGTAGACAGGAAATGAGAGAAAAGAAGCATGAAGATGCATGGTAAATAGAAAAGTAAAAATTACCTGATAGACCTAAGGCCACCTATATGAGCCATCCCAAGAAATGTGGATAGAGTTAAACCATATATCGAGTTATATATTAGTAAAAACACTCCAATTGGAATAAGAGGTTAACAATAAAATCCAGCTCTCTGCTATTTTCAAAAAAAACAGAAAGATCAAATAGGAAAGATCGGAAAAGGCAGAAATGTAAGAAAGTAGATACAGCAGGGATCATGCAGAGGAGGAAATGTCTCAGGCTGCTGGCCTGGGTGGAGGGGACAGGCAAGGAAGGCCTAACTGAGCATATGACAGGAGATTTGAGATGGAAAGACAAGGGTGAGCCAGTCATGTGCAGTTCTCTCTTTTTTTTTTTTTTTTTTTTTTTGTTTGTTTGTTTTTTGAGACAGCCTTACTCTATAACCCAGGCTGGAGTGCAGTGGCACAGTCTCAGCTTACTGCAATCTCTGCTTCTCAAGCTCAAGCCATCCTCCCACCTTAGCCTCCCGAATAGCTGGGACTACAGGTGCGTGCCACCACACTCAACTAATTTCTGTATTTTTTTTGTAGAGATGGGGTTTCACCATGTTGCCCAGGCTGGTCTCAAACTCCTGGGCTCAAGTGATCTGCCTACCTTGGCCTTCCAAAGTGCTGGGATTACAGGCAGTTAGTGAACTGTTGAAGCAGCGGTACGAGAAATTGATCATGAAGGGTCTTGAAAGCCACAGAAGGATACTGCATTTTATTTTCAGTGCGATGAGAGTTCTTAGCAAGCCAGTCACATGATCTGTCTTTATTTATTTTTATTTTTGAGATAAGGTTTGGCTCTGCCACCCAGGCTGGAGGGCAGTGGTGCTATCGCAGCTCATATTGCAGCTTTGTTCTCCCAGGCTCAAGCAACCATCCCACCTCAGTCTCCCAAGTAGCTGGACTATAGGTGTGTGCCATCACACCCAGCTAGGTTTAAAAAAAATTTTTTTTGTAGAGATGTAGAGAGGTCTTGCTATGTTGCCCAGGTTGGTCTTGAACTCCTGAGCTCAAACGACCCTCCTGTGTCAGCCTCTCAAAGGGCTAGGATTACAGGCATGAGCCACCAGATCTGTCTTTAAAAAGACCATTCCGGCTTCTGTGTGCAGAATGCATCACAGAGAGTTATTGGGAAGCAAGAGGGAAGCAGAAAAGCTACTTGGTGGTCAGTACAGTTACTCTAGTGAGAGAAGAGTATGGCTCGTCCTAGGGAAGTTGTAGTAGACACACAGAGACATGACCTGGTTGGAAATACGACTTGGTAGTTGAGTCAATAGGATTTGTTGATTTACTGGATACAGAGTCCACAAAACGGAGGAATCAAGACTGAGTCTCACCTTAGGGGCTTAAGCATCTAGGTAGGTATTAGTGTCCTTCACTGAGATGGGGGTGACTGAGGAGCTGCAGATTAGGTGGGCAGCGGGAGGTGGTTTGCAAATCAACAACTCTGTTTAGATTTGAGATGACTATTGACTAAAAAAGAATTATCAAGTAGGTAATTAGATGTTCGGTGTGGAGGTTAGTGCAGATTTCCGGGCTGGAGATATAAATTTGAGAGTTATCATGATATAGATTGGATAAGTTCACCCAAGATACGGACTGGATAAGCTCACCCAAAGATTGAGTATAGATAAAAAAAAGTTTAGGGTGGAAGTTAGAGTTGCTTGAGTTAGCAAACAAAAATAGAAGACACTCAGTTTAATTTGAACTTCAGATAAACAATAAATGTTTTTTAGAATGAGTATGTTCCATGCAATATTTGGGACATGCTTATACTTAAAAAAAATTGTGTTGTTTATCTGAAATTCAGGTTTAGTTGGGCATCCTGTAATTTATTTGGCAACCCTACCTGAGGCACTCCTATGTTTAGATGACGAGTAGGGAAGGATGGGAAGCGAAGGAAATGCTGAGTGCGGCTGTGTACCAAATTTCCCCAGAATGTGGTGCCGTAAAACAGCCATTAATTATGCCCACAGATTCTGTAGGTCAGGAATTTGGACAGGGATTCATGGGCACGGCTTGCCCCTGCTCCGGGGCCTCAGCTGGAAGACTTGACTCAAGGGCTGGGGACTGGAATCCTCTAAAGATTCATTGACTCATGGAACTCATTGATCCACTGACATGTCTGGCGGTGGATGCTGGCTGTTCACTGACATGTCTGGCGGTGGATGCTGGCTGTTCACTGACATGTCTGGCGGTGGATGCTGGCTGTTCACTGGCTGTTTAGCCAGGGTCATCTGCTGAAGTCCCTCCATGTGGCCTCTCTACACGGCCTGGGCTTCCGCCCAACATGGTGGCTGGATTCTAAGGGCTGGTAAGCAGAGGGAAAAGGGGAAGAGAAAGGAGGAGAAAGAGAGGGAGGAAGAGAAGGAAAAGGGAGAGAATGAGTGAACCAGGTGGAAACTATATCTTTCTTACGACTAGCCTCCAAAACCCATAGCATTATTTCTGCCGTGCTCTATTAGTCAGAGCAGCCACAAGCCCAACCAAGTTTAAGGGGAGAGGAAATCATTACATCCTTGATAGGAAGCAGTAAACTTCCGTAAGAGCATATAAGACCATACACATGGCTGTGGTCATTGTTGGACAATACAAGCTGCCTCAGGAGAGGTTAGTGAAATAGGACAAAAATCAGGAGAAAGAAAGCTAAGAGAAGACCTTGTTTCAAGGAGGAGGGAATGGTGAGCCAAGTGGAAGGAGGCTGGTGTGGAAATGCACCCAGGGTGCTCAGTGCAGAGTGCGGGGCTGAGAGCGGGAGGCTGGGAGAGGGTGACTGTGGATGAGGTGCATACGTGTGCTAGACTTGACAAGAGAAAGAGAAGTCTCGTGATGGAGGAATTCAGTGGTAAGACTGAAGAACATGTAAGGCAGTGCGTGGGGAGAACCAAACCTGGCATGGTAAATGGGTGAACTGCGCATGGGCAGGTGACCTGGAAGGAGAAGGAGTGAGGAAGAATAGAAAATGTGAGTGCAGATCTTATTGAGGAGCTAGTTTAATCTCTTTTAAATACACTTTATGGAGACTTAAGGTAATTTTCCTAATTTGCAAAAATGAATAAAATTAATATTTTATGGTACTGAGGAAAAGGTGCTCTGCATGTTCCATAAATTTTCCATTAAAAAAAACGTTCCCAAGCCTATCAAATAATGCTACCCAGCATGTTTTTCTTTTCACAGTCCTTGAGAAGTAATTTTCAATGCTTCTGTGTTGATCATTTTTTGCTGAGTGAGTAATTGACCCACACATGCAGCTGCAGCCTTTGTATTCAAGGTTTGTTCTGAGGAATACAGTTGAAAGAAGGGAGCCAAGATCTGTGAACCCTGCCTTGATGTGCAGAGTGGGGACCAGGTGCCAGTGCCCCATGGCTGGGCTGTGGGATGGGAATGTGGTCCCTCAGGTCACCACAGCAACCAGCGTGCACACCTCCATACACTCGTGGTGTGATATCAGCACACTTCAGGGAAGCTGAACTGTGCCAGCCTGGAGTCTAACAGACAGCTTCCCTTCTAGGATACACTCTATGCCTGATAAAATGCAGCACCTACTAGTTCTAACCCACATGTGGGTTTTCAGGGTGAGCAGAAACGCTACCAGGAAATGTCTTGATGGGGTCTCTCTCCTCCCTGAGCGCCAGCCTATTGGAAAATATTTCTAATCTATCAAACATGGTTTTGAAATGAAAAAAAAACAAGAATCTGCTAGTTAATTTTTTTTTCAGTGACTTCAACCGATAAGCAAGTGGAAAACGGGTTGCATTGTGCACATGCAGACCAGGTCACAGGAGATAAAGGGCCTTATCTCACATGACGGACAATTCAGGAGACTTTATCGCTCCAATCTCCTGACGCCACCTCACTTGATCCATTTCAACAAGGAAATTTTAATGGAGAACCTCCTCTGGGTCTTGATTTATGCTCTGAATCACAGCAGGGTTAGGAAGAAAGCAATTATTCACTTGTCAAAACTTTATAGGCCAGGTCCTGTGCAGGGGACTGGGGATACAGAGGTGCTTAGCCACGGCCTCTGCCCTTGATCACTTACTGTGTGGAGGACGCAGGCAGAAGCAGGCAGGGGTGCCAGGAGTCAGGACTGGGTGGGGCATCCCAACCAAACTCTGTTCTGGCTTTGGAGGAAAAATAGGAAAAACGGAAGCAACTTAAATAATCTAGTAGGTGATTGTATTAGTCCATTTTTGTACTGCTATGAAAAAATACCCGAGATGGGGTAATTTATAAAGAAAAAGAGGTCTAATGGACTCACAGTTCCACATGGCTGGGGAGGCCTCACAATCCTGGCAGAAGGCGAAGGAGGAGCAAAGGCATGTCTTACGTAGCAGCAGGCAAGAGAGCGTGTGCAGGGGACTGCCCTTTATAAAACCATCAGGTCTTGTGAGACTTACTCACTATCATGAGAACAGCATGGGGAAAACCTGCCCCCATAATTCAATTACCTCCCACCGGGTCCTCCCACGACACATGGGGATTATGAGACCTACAATTCAAGATGAGATTTGGGTGGGGACACAGCCAAACCATATCGGTGATGAAGGCCCAGACAGGGTGAGAAGCTGAGATACTGAGGGATGACTATATATCTGAAGAACTTCAATTTTTCAACGCTCTCTTTTTCATGAGGTCTTTTTAACGAGTCCCAAGGAAAGGCCAGTCACAGTTTGAAACTGTCTCCAAAATCATGTCATCAACTCTGGGACACAGGAATGAGGAGGAAGAGGAATTCCCGCCAGGTGGCCCTCTGCTCAGTGGTGATTCAGAGATTAATTTTATGATCTTCTCGTTGACATCAATTAATGGAACAGCTGGCTGAGGGCTTCTGTTTTTCTTTACTGAGTTATCACCTGACCCAAGAAACCCAACAGCGAATTCTTAGGGACAGAGGAAGAACTCAGCATGTGCGTGTATGTGTGTGTGTGTGTGTGTGTATATGTGTGTGTGTGTGTATGTGTTCACAAAAAATATGCATGTCCAAGAGGTCCACTGGCCCACAGGAGACACCAGCAGGAGTGTGACTGCTGTCTGTTGGGTGCTGTGAATCTACGTGTTTTTTGATAGTTCTAACATGTTACTCAATTCCTGGTTGTCTCTTTGGGAATATAGGAAAGTCTAGATCTAATTATATTATATATTAATATACATCACTAACTTAGCAGCTTTGAAGGCAAAAAGATCAACCAGACAGAGATCCTGCTCCTGAGTTTACAGAGTAAAGCAGTGTTTCTCAACATTGGTTACCCATCGAAATCACCCAGGGAACTTCAAACAATGCTGATGCCAGTCTCACCCACAGAGATCCTGAGTGAAATTGGTCCAGGATATGGCCTCGGGCATTGAGATTTGAAACTTCTTGGTTGATTCTAATGTGCATGCAAAGTTGAGAACAATTGCAGTAAAGGAAAGACAAAGTCCTCAGAAGTCTGTAAGCTAAAGAGTAGTAATGGCTGGGCACGGTGGCTCATGCCTGTATTCCCAGCACTCTTGGAGGCCGAGGCAGGAGGATCACCTGAAGTCAGGAGTTCGAGACCAGCCTGGCCAACATGGTAAAACCCCATCTCTACTAAAAATACAAAAATTACTGGGGTATGGTGGCATGTGCCTATAATCCCAGCTACACGGGAGGCTGAGGCATGAGAATCGCTCAAACCCAGGAGGTGGAGGTCACGCCACTGCACTCCAGCCTGGGCATCAGAGTGAGATTCTGTTTCAAAAAAAAAAAAAAAAAAAAGAGTAATAACAATTTTCAGTCTCTAGGAGTGATAATACCACTATATAAATAGTGGAAGTATAACACGTAAACATTGTGGAACTGTAATACAATTTGAAGTTGCTGTTTTCTCTTGCGTGCATATGCATGTATGTATGTATACATATATACACACATATATTACATAAGTAATACGTTCTTCTTGTAATGGATCCAATGATATAGAAATGTTCCTGTTCCCACAGATTGCTCAATGTGCAATTCCCCAGTCCCCTTTCTATGCATTTTAAGCGCATTTATATATATATGTATCTAGTCACATACCAACAAAACTGAGATCAGGTTATCTACTCTGATTTTTAAAATGTTGGCTGGGCGCAGTGGCTCATGCCTGTAATCCCAGCACTTTGGGAGGCTGAGGCGGGCGGATCACGAGGTCAGGAGATTGAGATCATCCTGGCTAACACGGTGAAACCCCGTCTCTACTAAAAACACAAAAACAAAATTAGCTGGGCATGGTGGTGGGCGCCTGTAGTCCCAGCTACTTGGGAGGCTGAGGCGGGAGAATGGCATGAACCCGGGAGACAGAGCTTGCAGTGAGCCGAGATTGCACCACTGCACTCCAGCCTGGGCGACAGAGCAAGACTCTCTCAAAAAAAAAAAAAAAGTTTAACAACTTTCACACCTACACTTTTTAATGGCTATTTAGTGTCATTGGCTATTTGGTATAGTTAACACTCTGCTTTACTAAGCCACTCTCCAATGACTTAGTAAACTTAGCTCTTTCTAGTTACTTGTGTTTCAATTGCTATAAAAACTCTTTATAGCAGCAACAAAACAACACAAATAGTTAAACAAGTAACTCTAAAACAAGAGCTCAGAATTTCCTTAAGATTTAGGGGCTGAGTGAGATCACTCACACCTGTAATCTCAGCACTTTAGGAGGCCGAGGTGGGAGGATTCCTCGAGGCCAGGAGCGTGGCCAACATGGCAAGACACTGTCTCTACAAAAAATTAAAAAAATATTAACCAGGCATAGTGCATGCACCTTTGGTCCCAGCTACTGGGGAGGCTGAGGCAAGAGGATCACCCGAACCCAGGAGGCGGAGGTTGCAGTGAGCCATGACCGTGCCACTGCACTTGAGCCTGGGTGACAGACAGATCTTGTCTCAAAAAAAAAAAAAAAAGTGAATAACAGCCTGTGATTGAAACCCAGAAACCTTTCATTTTTAATCCTGGAACCACTTCTGGCTTAATCAAATGCTCAGGCTTTAGGGCAAAGAAAAAAAAAGGGAGAAATGTTGCTCTGGAAAATAAGTATGGTTTCTAGTAGAAACTCTGAAAGGAACATAAGCGTGGACATTTTTGAGTAGGAGGAAAAGAATAAGGAGCAATACATTCAACTGAAAAGAAAAGAAACCAGAAAGGGCGAGGTAGTAAGGAGACTCTGCCACAATAAAATCCAGATTTCCTATTTTATTTCATTTTGAGATAAGGGTGATTACGCATATACAAGTAAATCACTTGAGATGACTAAGCTGAAGGTGGGGTAGGAGGCGACAATTGTCTCTCCACCGTCACTGGCATGAGCAAGTGAAGTTAAGTGGGAATAAAATCAGGAGATGCAATTTCATGAAATCACCAGTGCTATTGTGGAAAGTGGCAGCTGCCTCTGAGGACGGCTTGCCTGGCAGTGAAATCAGCAGGTAGATTTTCCAGGCCAGAATGCAATTGTTTAAGCAGTATATTAGATGTCTATTTCATCTGAAATAATAATCATCCGGTGCCCTGTTACGCGCCGTAGCAGCTGCTTCTCTCCTGGCGTGGATGGGATTGGTGTAGAACCTGATGTGATGCTGACTTACCCCAGAGTTAACAGCAGACACCCACAGCAGATGTTATGATTCAACAGGTCATGAGGCAAGCTCTCTGATGCTGGAGCCTGGATGATCGCCCCGAGACTTGCTGGTCAGAGTTTAATTCGATCATTTGTCAGTGTTATGACACTGGATATACTTGTTCCCACAAAACCTTAGCTGTTTGGGGTTTAGTAGTGGATTCATTTCAAAATTGTTCGAGAATTTTTTTTTTTTTTAAGAAATAGATGAGAATATGCCTGTTTAGGCAGTTTGACTTCCCAAGTATCGTTTCTTATCTCGTAAATAATTACCTCACATCGAATATGACAGATTTGGGGGATATGTCTAGGCATGCGCCCAGCACTCACCAGATGATGTTGCTGGAGCTGGGGGTTCCTGAGGCTTCTGCCAGGCAGTGGTCTGTTCACTCAGGGCTGCATGCTCACAAATGGCTGTAGCCAAAGGCTGCAGGTCCATTCCGCTGGAAATGCTTTCAGTAATCAGCAGGAAGACAACATTCTGAACCCTCATTTTAGGCAAATTTTAAGTTTCATCTTTTTCTGAACACTTCATAGGACATAGAAAATAAATGCTTTCCCTCCTCCCTTTTAGAAAGTGCACTAGACAGTGGTGGTGAGGTCTAAAGGTGGATAAGAGGGAGAGGAATGGAGAAGCAAAGCACCTGTGTAGGTAAGTCAGCAATGATCTGCCTCAGACATCGCCTTGTTTTATCCCATGTGGTCTGTGGAACTCCCATCCCTCCTTTGCTGGGTGACACTCAGCACAGGGGTTGGAGTGACAGCATGAAGGTGATGGCCCACCGGTGTCAACGGCCTGAGACTGCCTGGTGAAGAGTTGGTGGTGCATTATGACTAAGGCCTCTTATCTTCCCACCCACTGTTCACGGAACCAAGGGTTTCATCAGGATTTGTTATTTCGCTCAAGTCTGGGAATTAACTGTGACTCAGTGTTGAGGGCTAAGGCATAAGAGGGCAACTAGCTAGTTTAACAACAGCCTAGTGGACAATCAGTTATCAATTCTGACTATTCTGAGTCAGGCCACAGCGATCCCTTATTAATTCTGACTGTTCTGAGTCAGGCCAATCCCCAGCCCACCAGCAGCCCAGCATCCACAGTTGCTGACCACGCTGGGGTCCCTGGGCCATGTACCTTCCTGACGTTGCCTGGCAGGTCCAGCACAGGACTTTCTCGCTGGGAGCTCCCCAGTGTTTGGACCCACAGTGAGAGAGCACACAGATATTTAGAAAGTTCCGGTGGTGGGAAGCAGGGTGCAGTCCAGGCAGGGGCGTTTCATCCTGCTCAGCCGGCTGCTGTCCCCACAGGAGGGCACAACACTTGGTGGGGAGAGCACAGGGCCCACATGTCTGCGTGTGAATGCCATGAGGACAGGCCCGTGTGTGTCCTGCTGACAGGTCCTCAGCACTGAGCGCATGGCAGGTACTCAGTTAATATTGGCTAAATGGACGAAGAGGTCAGAGAGGGACAAGGAAACATTTAAGTCAACAAGATAAACAGGGAGAGTGGAAGATGCTCTCACAAATGAAATGCTACCATACAGTGCTGCTCAAAGTTCCCATTGAAATAGCCCTCCTAAGAGAAGGGCGGAGGGCACGCTCAGCCTAGGTGGCCTGGAGTGGAGCCCTCAGGACAATAAGGCACGTTTAGTGATATGCAACTCACATCCGGTTTCCG
Organism: Macaca mulatta; assembly: GCF_049350105.2. NCBI lineage: Eukaryota > Metazoa > Chordata > Mammalia > Primates > Cercopithecidae > Macaca > Macaca mulatta. Next base: position 7,399,369 of record NC_133422.1, read on the forward strand.
ACAGCCAGCCTCGGGTTTGTGTTGAGGTCCCTGCCGTGGACGACTCCTGACGAGCTCCTTGGCTGCCTTTTGGTAACTCCTACCCCCGCGAGAGTCCCTGAAGCATGTTTAGACCCTTCAAGGTCTAGCCCTGAGGATCACAGCCCTGAGCTAGAGTTGCCTCCGCTGTGTGACTACAACGTCCTTCAAGTCCTCCTTTCCTGTGGAGGTCTTGGGATTGCCTCTTTTTTTTCCTGGAGGAGAGGCTGCCCTCCTGCCCCAGAGGTGTGGCCTGTACCTGGGGCAGTGACAGCGCCCAGCATAACTTAGCAGAGTCCAGCGACAGCACCAGGGATGCCACTTGCGGAAGTTGAGACAACGTGGGAAGAATTTCCTGACAAGCTGGTGGATATTAACGGAGCCTAACAGAAGCTGAAATCCGCTGGCAAACCCCGCACGGTGAGAAGCCCCTTCGCCTGCGCAGACTGCGTGCGGATGAGCTCACTTGGAGTTCGGTGACCTCCGAGTGAGGTCTGAGATCCCACCATTCCACAAGCCCCTTTCAAAATATTATTGTGACCCAGTTTTAAGCCAGTAATTAGACAGTCTTATTTTACAGCCCAGGAATCTAGGCCGTGGCATGGTGGGCCGTTTGCCCACAGTGAACGGAAAGCTAGGCTTTGTCAGCTTTTTGCTATCCTCCGAGGAGCTTCCAAAATTGGCAATGCTCTGGTTTCAGACTTATAATTAGCCTTCAGAAAATGATGACAGATCGTCCTGCTATATCGAGGCCAGTCTCTTTTTCCCAGGAACCTGACACAAGGTCCCACTTCAAGCATTCCATGACCCAATTTGTCTTTCTTGGTGACCGGAGTGTGGTGACTGCGGGAGAAGCAGCCTGTGGCTGGCAGCGGCCGAGCTCCTGCCCCTGCCCCTCTCCTAGAGGATGGAGCTCCCCGTAGGGGGCTCCTTTTGGCCGAGGCCCATGGACTCAGCTTCTTGGGGCCACTGAGCCTCAGTTTGCACCCCGAATGCTGACAGTACTCAGAATTGATGTTGTGGGTAGTTACAGGCCCTGGGTGTCTCAAGCCGCTTTAGGGGCTTCTGATTTCTCCTTACGGCTCCGATGCCCTCCCTCAGTTCAAAGTCATTAAGCCCACTTGATTGGCCCTGGAGCTTTTGAGGTAAGCCTTGGGTTGGGAGATATCTCAGGCCCGAGAGCAGTCAAGGCCAGCCCTACTCATCCTGATCCCACTAATCTACTCCCCACAGACCATCACACTCCGCACCCCCACCGCAATACACACCACACATACGCACACACCGCACACTCACACACACCACAGTACACACCACACATACGCACACACAGCACACACTCATGATCCCACTAATCTACTCCCCACAGAACATTACACTCCGCACCCCCACCACAGTACACCCCACACATACGCACACACAGCGCACACACACACCACACACTCAGCCTCCACTCCCCACAGACCATTACACTCCGCACCCCCACCACAATACACACCACACATACGCACACACAGCGCACACTCACACACACCACACACTCAGCCTCCACACCTCACACCTTGTAAACACACATATACATGCATCACACACCACACACACAGTTACACATATACTCACACCCCCACATCCCATACCACATACACAGATACCACATATCACACACACAACACATGCACACTCACACCCACACCACACACACAGCACCCTCCTCATGCCCTCCACATCCCCACACACTCATATACCACACATCATACACACATACATTATGCACACCTCACAACTACCCATCCCCATACTCACACACCGTACCTCACATACACATACCACACTCACACCTCACACACACAGCACAGCACCTCTACATTCGCAGAGTTTTGTAAGGTCTTTCCAAAACCCATGCAATGCCAGCCTGGCCAACATGGAGAAACCCTGTCCCTACTAAAAATACAAAAATTAGCCAGGCATGGTGGTGGACGCCTGTAATCCCAGCTACTTGGGAGTCTGAGGCAGGAGAATCACTTGAACCTGGGAGGCAGAGGTTGCAGTGAGCCAAGATTGTGCCACTGCACTCCAGCCTGGGCGATAGAGCAAGACTCAGTCTCTAAAAATTAAAAAAAAAAAAAGGAAAAAACCAAAACCCATGCAATGCCTCACTTCTGGCGATGGCCAGGGGTCTCCCTCCCCAGTGTCTGTGTGCCATTCAGTGTCCATAAGCAAGACGACACCTTCACTGTGGGTTTTCCGGCTAGAGAAAGGGGTCCAGCTTGGGGACATAGTTTGCTAGTACATCAATCATTAAGAAAGTCATGTATGTTTAAAACATACTGAATTTTATTTTCTTTGGAATTTTTTTTTAATGTTTTACTTAATATTACATTAGGATACAGTATAACACAACCTGGATTTGAATCCTGGCTCGGCCATTTACAAGTCAGCCAGCTAACCTTGGACAAGCAGCTTGATTTCCTCATCTGTGAAATAGGAATGACTATTATTTTTTAAACGCTTTTTTTTTTTTTTTTGAGAAAGGGTCTCGCTCTGTTGCCCAGGCTGGAGTGCAGTGGTGCCATCTCAGCTCATGGCAACCTCTGCCTCTCAGGCTCAGGCGATTGAAATAGAAGAATTCCACGTGTCTCAAAGGTTGTTGTGAAGGTAAGGGCCAGCCGCACAGCGCCCCTAGTGTTCTGTTTGGCACATGGTGGGTGCTCAGTGCACGGTAATGAGGAGATAAGGAATAGCGTTGTTCTCATCTGGCTCTGCCTCTCCCAGTGGCAGGCGCTGTACCCATTCTCAACATTGCCTTGGGCCAGGGCCCCCAACTTCTCCAGCTCCTGGGCAGCTGGTGTATCCCACCGGCTAAAGGATGAATGTATAGCTTTTGGCCGATCACCTCTCCATGAGCGTTCTAGCTCATCTTCTAGCTGAAGCTATCTCCCTATTGGGCACAGTAGCTCACACCTGTAATCCCAGCACTTTGGGAGGCCAAGGCAGACAGATCACTTGAGGCCAGCAGTTCGAAACCAGTCTGGGCAACAGGGTGAAAACCCGTCTCTAGTAAAAATACAAAAATTAGCTGGGCATGGTGGCGCACACCTGTGATCCCAGCTACTCAGAGGCCGAGGCACAAGAATTGCTTGAATCTGGGAGGCAGAGGTTGCAGAGAACTGAGATCTCGCCGCTGCACTCCAGCCTGGGTGACAGAGTGAGACTGCATCCCAAAGGAAAAAAAAGTCTCCTTCTTGGGGCAGTCTGGTTTCTCTGGAGGTTCATTCGCTCCCTGCAGGCACCTCTCACTGGCTTTCTGCCTGCCAGTCTCACCTGCTTCCCTGCATGAACTGCTCTAAGGAAAGGTCAATGTTCTATTTGTTGTCCTGGGTGGTGGTGACTCTGGTGTTGACTTTCTAATACAGAGATGATAGACTTCATAATATTTTTAATAAGTGAAAAACCAAAGTAGCAATATCGAGGGTTGCCTGGAAAAGAGCTGGGCTGAAAAGGAGATGTTAGGAGGCTCCTGCGGGATCCAGGCGAGAAGTGGTGACGGTCTGGACTTGGGCACTGGCAGAGAGAATGGAGAGGTGGGGAGGGCATCCTCACACCCCAAGGTGGTGGAAACTAAGGGCTTTGGCACCTGCTGTTGCACTGAATGCGTACGATGGAACTGTCCAGAACTCCAGTGACCCGTGGGTTTCCTTTAGCAGACTGCATAGTCTGCGGTGGGTGGGGCAGCAGGGGAATGGGTTGAAAGGGATGATACCTTTTGTTTAGGATGAGTTGAAGTTGGCGTGCTTCTGGGAACATCCAGGTGGAGTGTCCGGTAGTCAGTCAATACGGGGACTGTAGCTCAGCAGAGTCAGGAGCAGCTGTCTTCAAAAAATGCTCGCCTGCTAAAGATGGCTCCAAGTACAGTCATCCATTGCTTAACGATGGCAATGTGTTCTGAGAAGGGCATTGTTAGGCAATTGCATCATTATGCGCACATCACAGAGTGCTTGTACACAAACTGGATGGCATAGCCTGCTGCACACCTGGGCTATGTGATCTGGCCTATTGCTCCTAGGTTACAATCCTGTACAGCAGGTTACTGTACTGAATCCGGTAGGCAACTGTCACACGAATCACTAGGCAACAGGAATTTTTCAGTTCCGTGGTAATCTTATGGGACCAGCATCCTATATGTGGCCCGCTGTTGACTGAAGCACCGTCATGATTGTTGTTATTTCCTCTTCTACTTGACTGGAGGGGCCAGAATCTCCCCCTCAACCGGGTAATTTTGCAGACTGAGTCACTGGATGGCCTTTCTCCCATGGTCCTTCTTTCTTTACCGAAGCACAGAGTTTAATGATCTTTTCAGGCTCCTTTTCCCTCGGTTATAATGTGGAACTGCTCAGCCTGATACTTGAGAAGCTCATATCCCATTTAAACCTTATTAGAAATCTAATTCCTCCACTAGAAAATGACAGTGCAATAACTTCAGCTTCCTATGCTAAGTGGGGGAAAGAGGCATCAAAAGCCACAAGTAAACAGGAAAGGCAGAGAGAATGAAAGCAAACCTAATATTTATTCCCGGCCCTGGGGCCTCGTTCACGGCTTCAGGGAGGCGCCTCTGCTCTTTGCGCACACCTCCGGGACTCTCCCCTAGTGTCTGCTAGTGGAAAAGACATGCGGGGGAGAGAGGTGTCCTCCCATCACCTCCCTGGCCCAGTGGCCAGCCTGTGAGGAAACAGGGACCAGGGAGGTGATAGTGCCTGGCTGGGGTGATGGAGCTGTACAGAGAGCCACGGCAGGGCTGGGGGTAGCGACAGAGGCACCCGGGCGCGTAATGTGAGGAGCTGCTCCGCCTGCCCTTGCACAACCCTTAGAGTCACCTCAAATCTCGGACTCTAGACACTTTTCTTGCTTCAACCACCCCAGACCGCGGTCACAGACTGAGGATAAAATCCCAGGTATCTTGATGCTGGAGTCTGTGTTCTTCTTTGCTGTTCCACACTTTGTGGATTATTTCAAACTCATCTTTCACAACTGGGCTCCAATTTCCCTTCCATGAGGCTGCCCTCCATCTACAGGTTCCAGAGGCCTCTCGCCCCCACCAACCTTTCCCTGGCACTTGGTTCATACTTACCTTTAAGTATTGATCCCGTTAAGGCTTATGTGCCTGTTTCTTCTCCCAACTCTATCCCAGGATAGTCTTTATAACACAGAACTCAGTATATGTCACGCATTTAATAAATACTAGTGAAACAGTGAATGAATGAATGAATGGCCCTGTGATTTGCCGTTCAGAATGCAGAGGTGTGGTCTGGGAACGGTGTGCTGTGGACACAGCTGGTCACAGGGGTCGGGTCCCTGGATGCTTCCTCTCTTTCTACTCTTTCCTCCCCACCCACATGCAGACCTCCTTCCAGTCTGCAGAGCTGGGCCCTTCTCAGGACTCAACTCTAGCTGGGAGGAGTCTTTCCTGAGTGCAGCCCCGGGCACTGAGTCCCCGTGCTCGGTTGCCCTCCCTTTTTCCTTACTCCACTTCGCTGTTCCTTCCAATCCTGGTACCTGGCCCATCATCTGCCTCTCAGGCCGTTTCCATCACAGAGAAGGGATGTCCCCCAACACCTCTCTTCCGGGAGGGCCCCAGGTGGTTCTGAGCACTGCAGGTGCCCAGCAAGGAAACGGGTGAAGCTGACTTACGTCATCTACTGCTGTGCCCCATAAACCTCATACTTTACTGCTTTTTCTAAGACTTTCAGATTCAAGGATGCAACCTGGATGTGCAAGTTTCTTACATGGATGTGTTGCAAAATGCTGGGGTTCAAGCTTCTATTGAGCCCGCCACCCAAATAGTGAACATAGTACCTGAAAGGCAGATTTTCAACCCTTGCCCCCTCCCTCCCTCCTCTCTTTTGGAGTCCCTGGTATCTACTGTTTCCATCTTTATGTTCATGCGTTCTCTTTGTTTAGCTCCTATTTATAAGTGAGAACATGTAGTATTTGATTTTCTGTTTCTGTATTAATTCATTTAGGAAAATGGCCCCCAGCTGTATCCATGCTGTTCCAAAGGACATGATTTCAAGGCTGGGCACAGTGGCTCACGCCTGTAATCCCAGCACTTTGGGAGGCTGAGGCGGGCAGATTACCTGAGCTCAGGAGTTTGAGACCAGCCTGGCCAACGTGGTGAAACCCCATTTCTACTAAAACTACAACAACAACGTAAAAAATTAGATGGGTGTGGTGGCAGGTGCCTATAATCCCAGCTACTCAGGAGGTTGAGGCAGGAGAATTGCTTGAACCCAGGAGGTAGAGGTTGCAGTGAGCCGAGATCGTGCCACTATAGTCTCACCTAGGTGACTTCGTCTCAACAAACAAACAAAAGGACACGATTTCATTCTTTTTAATAGCTGTGTAGAATTTCGTAGTGTATATGCACCATGTTACCTTCATCCAATCCACCATTGGTGTGCACCTAGGTTGGTTCCATGTCTTTGCTAATGTGAATAGTTCCACCAGACATCAGCTGTGGCGTGTTTATCACAGCTTTACTGCTTTTGTTTCTATGTATTTATTTAAGGGGCCATGCTAATCTTCTCCGTATCATTCCAATTTTAGTATATGTGCAGCCAAAGCAAGCGCAGCTTTACTGCCTTGGAGCCTACTTTTAGCATCTGTATGTAGACCCGTTTCCCCAAGCGTTCCTTTCCTGAGTCTCTCCTGTGGTCCTGATGAAGAAGTGAACCCTGGGGACAAAGCCTCACCAAGTCCTAAGAAATATTACTACCTGCTTGTTTGGGTCTCATGTTTCTTTAAAAATTAAGACAAAGCATGTCCCTCAGTCTCCTGGAAAAGGTAATCAGAGATGATGATGAGGACCAAAGGCCCACAGTTAAAAATCATGGGTAGAAACACGCCAAACTCACTGTGCTAAAAGCGGGGTGGCAGCTTTGCTGTGTCCTCTTCAGACACAGAGGGAGCAATACCTGCTTTGGGATCCAGGAGATTTTGGGCACCTGAAGAATCCCACCTTCAGACAGAGGGCAAGAGCAATGCAAAAAATTCCTGGACATTGCTCAGCAAAGCACAGATAAGAAGTAAAAGGAGAGTAAGCCTGGGCAACCCTGGGCTCTGTCTCTTGGCGTCCCCGGTTTCCATCCCATTGCAATGGGAATGGACTTGGCTTAGACATTCCCATTGCAATGGGGCAGACATTCTGATTATGGCAGAACCCAAAACACGTGATAAAGAAATGTCTTTTGTTTTAGCTTTTTATTTGGATGTAGTTTCAAATTTACCAAAAAATGTATGAGGAACATTTATAAACTCTTTACCTAGATTCACTGATTGTTAACATTTTAACCTGTCAGCTTTATTGGTTGATCATCTGCTCCCCACTCCTCTCTCATAATTTAGAAAAAAAATTATTTGGAAGTCAGTTACATATGTCATGGCTGTTTACTCCTAAATACTTCAATGGGTATTTTCTTTTTTTTTTTTTTTGAGGCGGAGTCTCGCTCTGTGCCCCAGGCTGGAGTGCAGTGGCGCAATCTCGGCTCACTGCAAGCTCCACCTCCCGGGTTCACGCCATTCTCCTGCCTCAGCCTCCTAAGTAGCTGGACTACAGGCACCCGCCACCGCGCCCGGCTAATTTTTTGTATTTTTGGTAGAGACGGGGTTTCACCGTGTTAGCCAGGATGGTCTCGATCTCCTGACCTCGTGATCCGCCAGTCTCGGCCTCCCAAAGTGCTGGGATTACAGGCGTGAGCCACCGTGCCCGGCCTCAATGGGTATTTTCTAAGAACTGATGTATTAGTCTTTGCTATACATCGCATTACTATAAAGAACTACCAGAGCCGGGCATGGTGGCTGACACCTGTAGTCCCAACACTTTGGGAGGCCGAGGCAGGAGGATCAGTTGAGGTCAGGAGTTCGAGGCCAGCCTGGCCAACATGGTGAAACCCCGTCTCTACTAAAAATACAAAAATTAGCCCGGCGTGGTGGCACACACCTGTAATCCCAGCTACTTAGGAGGCTGAGGCAGGAGAATCACGTGAACTCGGGAGGCGGAGGTTGCTGAGACTGGTAATTTATGAAGAAAAGAGGTTTGACTCACAGTTCTGCAGGTTTAATAGGAAGCATGACTGCGGGCCTCAGGAAACTTACAATCATGGAGGAAGTTGAAGGGGAAGCAAGCAAGAGAGGGGAGAGAGAGAGAGAGAGAGAGCAAGTGGGGACCTGCCAAATACTTTGAAACCATCAGATCTCGAGAGAACTCACTCACTATCACAAGAACAGCATGGGAGAAATCGGCCCTCATGATCCAGTCACCTCCCACCAGCACCCTCCCCAGTACTGGGCATTACAATTCAACATGATATTTGGGCGGGAACACAGAGCCAAACCATATCAACAGGGATATTCTCTTCCATAACTGAGGTTATCAACTTCATGAATTTACATGGCTATGATGCTTTCTTTTTGAGATGAGGTCTTGCTGTGTTGCCCAGGCTGGATCTGAACTCCCAGGCTAAAGTGATCCTCTGGCCTCAGCCTCTGGAGTAGATGGGACTATAGGCGTGCACCACCATGCCTGGTCACGATGCTTTTAACTGAATATTAAATTCATGTTAATGTTCCAATTTTGCCAGTTGACCCAATAATGTCCTTTATAGCATTTCTCCCACTGCAGAATAGGATCTTGTCTCCTGAGCTTCCTTTAATCTATAACATTTGTGTCACCTTTTGCCTTGTGGAACATTAATGTTTTTGAAGAGTCCCATCCCCCAGTTCCTGTCTAATGGAATGCTGCTTATGTTGTGTTTGTTCGATGCTTCCTCGTGATTAGATTGAGGCTGTGCATTCACCGTGGGAGACAGCGTAGGTGACACTGGTGTACTTCTCAAGCCACCACATCTGGAGGCACATGATATCCACGTGCCCCACAATGGTGGTCATTTTCATCATCTGGACACTGTGTTGCCTGACTTATCCACTGTGTAATGACTATTTTAAAACAAACTGTCTTTTTTTTCTTTGAGAGAGTCTCGCTCTCTCATCCAGGCTGGAGTGCAGTGGGACAATCATAGCTCTCTGCAGCCTTGATCTCCTGGGTTCAAGTGATCTTCCTGCCTCAGCCTCCCAAGTAGCTCAGACTACAGGTGTGCACCACCATGCCCAGACAATTTTTTTACTTTTTGTAGAGACAGGGTCTTGCTTTGTCAGCCAGGCTAGTCTGGAACTCCTGGGCTCAAGCAATCCTCCTGCCTCAGTTTCCCAAAGTGCTGGGATTACAAGTGTGAGCCATGGCCCCCGGCCAAAATGTCTTTTTGAATGTTCATGTATTTGTAATGTAACAAGTGATTTCCCAAACACACACACACAACCATACACACACACACACACACACACACACACACACACACACACACACAATTTCACCTTCCAATAAAGTTTCTTCTTTGCAGTGCCACATACGCATGAACTCTGAGGTCTTCAAATTCTGCATGGGCAGCGTTGGTTTGCAGAGGACAGAATCCTCTCAAATAGGTTTCATTAAGAAGGGATTTAGGATATTAACGTACTTACAAAAACACTATAACATTTGAAGAAATGGATTATAAGCTAAAGCATGCCTTAGAGTTGGTCTTCCAATCTTCTAAGAGCAGGCAGCCTCCAACTTCAGAATCATAAATTTAGGTCATAATCAAGAAGCTGCCAGGTGGGGCATGGTGGCTCATACCTGTAATCCCAGTTCTTTGGGAGGCTGAGGCGGGAGGATTGCCTGAGGCCAGGAGTTTGAGATCAGCCTCGGCAACGTAGCGAGACCCTGTCTCTATGAGAATTTTTGAAAGCTACCCAGGTGTAATGGCACATGCCTGTAGTTCCAGCTACTCAGGAGGCTGAGGTGGGAGGGTTGCTTGAGCCTGGGAGGTTGAGGCTGCAGAGAGCTATGATTGCCCTGCCCCACTGCACTCCAGCCTAGGCAGCAGAGCAAGACCCTGTCTCTAAATAAATAAATAAATAAATAAATAAATAAATAAAAGCTGCCACGAACCTCAACTGGTTGCTGGATCACACTGTACCTGCTACAGTCCATGTGGACACCCAGGAGGCTAGTGACCAGATGCTGGGCATGGGGCAGCCTCTGCTCATCTCCCACAGTAAAGCTTAAGACCCCCAGGGACAAACTGGCCTGCGGGCAGAGCAGGTACAGAAGGGCAGCCTCCACCTAACAACCACCAAACCGAGATCGCTCTCACAGCCCTGGCTGCAATGGGTCTAGGAACTGCAGTCTGTTGGTTCCAGCCTGCACTGTCCTGGGAGGGACACTCGGAGGAAGGCGGAATGGGTGGTGAGGGCTGACCCATCCCATCCACCTTGCCCCTTGCCCCAGGCTTCCTAAGATGAAGCAGCAATCTTCCTAAGAATTCAGACACTCCCTGTCCCACGCTGTCCTCCTCTAAAGCAAACCAAAGAAGGCTTCTCTTTTGTAGTGAAAATGCCGAATGTCAGAGGGCAGCTGGCTTTGAGACCATCCACGCCACAGCTAAGACTCAAGGGACAGCTTCACTCTGGATCTCCACGCATAGCTTTTGATTCTGTGCCTTTCTATAAATATATTGTTTGGAGCATAAAGCTAATAGGAAAACCAATTACTGTGGTCAGTTGCTGAAAGCATCCCTTTAGAGAATGATGCTGACCCAGTGGGCTAGCAGGTGAGGACTGAGCAGTTACAATGCAATCAAAGATAGAGCCAAGGAGGGCAGACGGCATTTGGCTCAGAATCAAAGTCAGCGTTGGGAATGGGTCACAGCTGCAGGGGCGTTTCTGGGGCACTGGAATAGACTGCTTGAAACTGTGGGAGTTACGGGGGCAGGTGGGGACTGATGAACCAGGCAGGGAGCGGGCACGAAAGCCACTGGCTAACAAATCACCAAGGGACTTGCTTTCTTCTTCTTCTTCCTTCTTCTTCCTCTTCCTCTTCTTTCTTCTTCTTCTTTTTTTTTTTCTGAGACGGAGTCTCGCTCTGTTGCCCAGGCTGGAGTGCAGTGGCACAATCTCGGCTCACTGCAACCTCTGCTTCCAGGGTTCAAGTGATACTCCTGCCTCAGTCTCCCGAGTAGCTGGGATTACAGGCACCCGCTGCCACGCCCCGCTCCTTTTTGTATTTCTTCAGGCAGCTTCTATTCATCCCTGCCCCCCATTTCTCTTCCACTCTTCACCAGCCAGCGAGACACTCCACATCGTTTGCCTGAGTGTCAGTGAGAAAGAGAACCACACCGACCATGTAGACCACAACTGTCCATTGGCAGCTGTCCACAGCTCCATTTCGGCACAGTCCTCAAGACTCACCATTTTCTTTCTTTCCGTGTGTGTGTGTGTGTGTGTGTGTGTGTCAGGGTCTTGCTCTGTTGCCCAGGCTGGAGTGCAGTGGTGTGATCATAGCTCACTGTAGCCTTGAACTCCTGGGCTCAAGCCACCCTCCCACCTCAGCCTCCCAAGTATCTGGGACTACAAGTGCATGCCACCACACCCAGCTGGCGTATTCTTTTGAAGTTCCTCTAACCATGGCCTTCAGTGATAGGTTTGGGGTGGGGGTCAATGGGGCATGGATAGGGCCCTGTGAAAGAACTGCTATTGAGCCTTCATTCCCTGAGTGGCGAGGGGAGGCGGCAGCTGAGGATAACACGCAGGTGTGTAGCTTGGGAGACTGGCAGATGAGCAGGTTCTAGTGGGGGCAGATTTCAGTTTAGCTTCAAACAGATTGTGTGTGAGGCGACTAGGGGACATGCCCAGGAGCAATGATACCTACAAGCCTGCGACTTGAGACAGGTCTGAGTTAGATACAGTGATGGGGAGTCACCAGCAGTAAGGTTCTGGTTTTTAAAAAGGATGAAGTGGATCACAGTGTTACCATGGCAACAGGCAGTTGAGCTCGTTTTGGGGATGGAGGGTGAAGCAGGGCAAGTCCATGACTTCCATTTGATGGCAGGTTGGGAGCTACCTTCTAGGGAAGTGAGTTCTAATCTTGGTTTTGCCACTTGATTGAGCCATGTACCTTCACAGCCTGTAAAGTGTATGTGAGGCCAAATTGTAAGCAATGCAAAGACAAGGGATGACTATTGTTAGTGACTTTGGACATATATAGTTCTGTCTAACACCAGATGTACTAGAAGTGGGTAATACATATTAAATATAAAAAAACTAATTTAAAAAGTAGCCGAGCATGGTGTTGCGAATCTGTAGTCCCAGCTACTCTGGAGGCTGAGGTGGGAAGATTGCTTGAGCCTGGGTGGCGGAGGTAGCAGTGAGCTGAGATTGTGCCCCTGCACTCCAGTCCGGGTGACTGAGACCCTGTATCCAAAATAAAATAAAAAAGGCCCCTCGCTAAGATGAAAAATTAATTTTAAAAATTACATCCAGGTGCCATGGCTCATGCCTGTAATCTCAACACTTTGGGAGGCTGAGGTGGGAGGATCACTTGAGACTAGGAGTTCAAGACCAGCCTGGGCAACACAGGGAGATAGGGAGACACCTGTCTCTACAAAAAAAAAAAAAAAAAAAAAAAAAAAAGCCAGACGTGGTAGCAGACACCTGTAGTCCCAGCTACTTGGGAGGCTGAGGTTGGAGGATCACTTGAACCCAAGAGTTCGAGGTTGCAGTGAGCCATGATGGTACCACTGCACTCTAGCTTGGGCGACAGAACAAAACCCTATCTCTAAACAACAACAAAAATTACAAATAGGCCAGGTGTGGTAGCTCAAGCCTATAATCTCAACACTGTGGGAGGCCAAGGTGGGAGGATCCCTTGAGCCCAGGAATTCAAGACCAGCCTGGCCAGCATATAGCTTCTCAGGAATGCTGGGTTGCTTGGTCACAGGTCACAGGCACTGAACATTCCGAAAAATAAAGCTGAGTCAGTGTTGGCTCCTCGCTGCTTGAAGTTCTTGTCTAGGGAAAAACTACTGCAGTAATTATTTTCAAGAAGCAGAAGGGAAAAAGGAAATGAATAATTAAGAGGAATTGAAGAGATGCAAATTTCCCTTTGCTCAAAGCTGGCAGATCAGGATGCTTCTTTACCGAGAGGATTTTCTTCCTGTTTAATTTGCTTTTCCACTCCTCCTGAGTGAGTAGAAAAGAGAAGTTATTGGGGGATGGGAAAAATAAAGAGGTGAACAAGAGCAAAAAGAGAAAAAGAATGAAATCATCTTTCTATAGAAAAGATGAGTTACTGCTATTCTATCAGAAAAATAAAATGAAAAGAAATCACTATAATCAACATGTAAATTTTGAGGAATGGGCGAAGATTGATTCATAATCCTTTTGGGAACCCCAGTGTCACAAGGGAAGCATGTCTGTGCCTGTGCCTCAGTGAGAGCGCAGTCTCCTGGGTCCCCAAGTGTGGCCCTCTCCCTCTGTCTCCATGCACCTCTCCTAACGTGAGTGTAGGACCAGTTAGCAAACAACTGCAATCCACTCTTCTTTGACCTAAAGCTCATCAGTAGTTCCCTTTCACTGCCTCCGCTGGCCAGGCACCGGCTGGGCACCTTCCATTTGTGGAAGTGACGTCTCGAGCCTCCCCAGCACGGAGGGCTTCCAGGCTGGCCTGCAGGAGTCCTGAAGCACCCTGCATGGAACCTCTTTGTGGGGGACACTGGAGGAAGGGCTCCCTAAAGGAAAGAGCTGTTGAAGTTTGGTGCCAGGGCTCAGAGCTTCTGGGAAGCTGACCTAGGGGGTGCCTGGTACTGAACACAGAGCCCTCCATGCTCCCAGCAGGGCACTTAGATGTTGAGTTGTAACCGTCCCCTCCTAGCCTGTGAGCTCAAGGCCCTCACTGTGCTCATCGCTGTACCCCTGGCACACAGCACAAAGCCTCACACAGTGGGTGCTGGACAAGTGGATGAATGGGCTGGGTGACGGAAGAGGTGGCGTTCTAAGAGCTGCTGGGCTGGACAAGCAGATGAAGGTGCTGGGTGATGGAAGAGGTGATGTGCTAAGAGCTGCTGGTGTGTCTGGAGTTGGTTCCTTCTGGTGGGTTCTCAGTCTCACTGACTTCAAGAATGAAGCCACGTACTCTTTGCGATCAGTGTTACAACTCCTAAAGGTGGCACAAACCCAAAGAGTGAGCAGCAGTGAGATTTATTGTGAAGAGCAAAAGAACAAACATTCCACAGTGTGAAAGGGAACCAGAGCGGTTTACGATGCTGGCTGGGGTGGCCAGCTTTTACTCCCTTATTTGTCCCCGCCCACGTCCTGCTGATTGGTCCACTTTACAGAGTGCTGATTGGTGCATTTGCAATCCTCTAGCTAGACACAGAGGGCTGATTGGCACGTTTACAATCCTCTAGCTAGACAGAAAAGTTCTCCAAGTCCCCACTAGACCCAGGAAATCCAGCTGGCTTCACCTCTCACTGGCACGCATCACCTTTGTCACTCTACTGCCATCCTGAACCCAGCCTGAGCAGGGGAGGGCACAAAGATACGGCTGATGGGAATGGAAAGAACAACACCTCGGGGGGTCAGCAGCTTCCACAATGTGGGAGGTGGCACCTGTGTCCTCAACAGCACTGGGTCTTTGGGTTTCTCCCGTGGCTTCAGTTTAGTGAACCTTGGAGGCTTTGGGCAAGTATTACTGGCCTTGTCTTCCCATCCCACAAAAGTAAGCTGGGCAGAAGGGGAGGAAATAGCAAACCCTGGGCCAAAGCTGGGGTGCCGTTCATGAGGACGTGAGGGTCCCTGCCAGGGGATGACCAGCGACTGGAGAAGAATTCGGTGAGGAGAGAAGGTCCACATTGACCAATAAGGAAATGCTGAGAGTTATTGTTTTGGGGAGCTTCAAATAAAGTCCAGTGGGGGCATGGCCAGGGGAACACAGGTCAAACATAATAATATCTGATGTCTTTATTTCTTTCTTTCTCTCTCTCTTACTTTCTTTTCATTCCTTCCTTCCTTCCTTCCTTCCTTCCTTGCTTCCTTCCCTTTCTCCCTCCTTCCTTCTTTTCTTCCTTCCCTCCTTCTCTTTCTTTCTTTTTGAGACAGGGTATTGCTCTGTCTCTCACAGGCTAGAGTGCAGTGGCACAACCACAGCTCATTGAACTCATTGCAGCCCCCACCTCCCAGGCTCAGTCAGTCCTCCCACCTCAGCCTCCCAAGTAGCTGGGACTAGGGGCAAAAGCCACCATGTCCAGCAAACTTTTTATAGTTTTTGTAGATACAGGGTCTCCCTATGTGGCCCAGGCTGGTCTCAAACTCCTGACCTCAAGTGGTCCTCCTGCCTCAGCCTCCCAAAGTGTTGGAATTATAGGCGTGAGCCACTGTGCCTGGCAATTACCTCTAATTTGTAAAACCACCTTGTGAGGTAGGTGCCCTTTGTCACCCTCAATTTGCTATGAGGAACTGAAGTCCGAGAAGGTCAGGTTGCTTGCCCTGGGTCGCAAGGCTGGTGAGCGGGGAGCTGAACCTCACGCACAGGCTGCCTCTCCGTATGGAGGCGGCCATACCCATGGAAGTCACACCTTGGAAAAGAAACCCCACCTTGCCCAGTCCATGACATTTGTTTTGTGACAGCAGATGCTGCGGCATTGCCCTGGCATTGCGTCCTTTGGGCAAAGTCTCAGTCAAAGGAGAGAACGTTGTAGTAAACAAAGCAAGACAGAGCTTTCAACTCTTAGGCCTGGAAAAGCCTGCACCAGGTTCCTCCTGTGCATAGAAACAGGGAGGCAAAGGAATGAGTTGAGTAATAAGCTCAGGGCTTCAGGTATTACAAACAGAAGCAATAAAATTGACGCTTGGCTGAGTTATCAGGAGGCAAAGAGGCAAAAATCCAATTTAAAAGATTATGCCAAATGGAATAAATCCAAAGTAATGGGATTGCTGAGCCTTAGCTGCCATAAAGGGAAACCATAGCATGTCTTGGTTTAAAAAAAATAATAAAACGGAGGATAAACACAAGCTGATTTAGTGTTTGGACTTAGTGTTTGGGGAAATAGTTATTATTTTTCCAGAGAGGTCTATAGTCAAGGACTGTGTCTCCAGTGCAATGCATTCGATAAATATTTATGGAGAGTCCTGAGACCTCAAGTGTTCTCAATGCACCCAAGCCAGTGGCATGCTGTGTGTGCATCTGGGGTGCCGTGTGTGCGTCTGGGGTGCTGTGTGTGCGTCTGGGGTGCCGTGTGTGTCTGGGGTGCTGTGTGTGCGTCTGGGGTGCTGTGTGTGCGTCTGTGGTGCTGTGTGTGCCTCTGGGGTGCTGTGTGTGCGTCTGGGGTGCTGTGTGTGCGTCTGGGGTGCTGTGTGTGCGTCTGGGAGTGCTGTGTGTGCGTCTGGGGTGCTGTGTGTGCGTCTGGGGTGCTGTGTGTGTGTCTGGGAGTGCTGTGTGTGTGTGGTGCTGTGTGTGCCTCTGGGGTGCTGTGTGTGCGTCTGGGGTGCTGTGTGTGCGTCTGGGAGTGCTGTGTGTGCGTCTGGGGTGCTGTGTGTGCGTCTGGGGTGCTGTGTGTGTGTCTGGGGGTGCTGTGTGTGTGGTGCTGTGTGTGCGTCTGGGGTACTGTGTGTGCGTCTGGGAGTGCTGTGTGTGCGTCTGGGGTGCTGTGTGTGTGTCTGGGAGTGCTGTGTGTGTGTGGTGCTGTGTGTGCGTCTGGGGGTGCTGTGTGTGTGTGGTGCTGTGTGTGTCTGGGGTGCTGTGTGTGCGTCTGGGAGTGCTGTGTGTGCGTCTGGGGTGCTGTGTGTGTGTCTGGGAGTGCTGTGTGTGTGTGGTGCTGTGTGTGCGTCTGGGGGTGCTGTGTGTGTGGTGCTGTGTGTGCGTCTGGGGTGCTGTGTGTGCGTCTGGGAGTGCTGTGTGTGCGTCTGGGAGTGCTGTGTGTGTGTCTGGGAGTGCTGTGTGTGCGTCTGGGGTGCTGTGTGTGCGTCTGGGGTGCTGTGTGTGTGTCTGGGAGTGCTGTGTGTGTGTGGTGCTGTGTGCGTCTGGGGGTGCTGTGTGTGGTGCTGTGTGTGCGTCTGGGGTGCTGTGTGTGCGTCTGGGAGTGCTGTGTGTGCGTCTGGGGTGCTGTGTGTGCGTCTGGGAGTGCTGTGTGTGCGTCTGGGGGTGCTGTGTGTGGTGCTGTGTGTGCGTCTGGGGTGCTGTGTGTGCGTCTGGGGTACTGTGTGTGCATCTGGGAGTGCTGTGTGTGCATCTGGGGTGCTGTGTGTGCGTCTGGGAGTGCTGTGTGCGTGTCTGGGAGTGCTGTGTGTGTGTCTGGGAGTGCTGTGTGTGCGTCTGGGGTGCTGTGTGTGTGTCTGTGGTGCTGTGTGTGTGTCTGGGAGTGTTGTGTGTGTGTCTGGGGGTGCTGTGTGTGTGTGGTGCTGTGTGTGCGTCTGGGGGTGCTGTGTGTGTGGTGCTGTGTGTGCATCTGGGGTGCTGTGTGTGCGTCTGGGGTGCTGTGTGTGTGTGGTGCTGTGTGTGTGTCTGGGAGTGCTGTGTGTGTGTCTGGGGGTGCTGTGTGTGTGGTGCTGTGTGTGCGTCTGGGGGTGCTGTGTGTGTGGTGCTGTGTGTGCGTCTGGGGTGCTGTGTGTGCGTCTGGGGTGCTGTGTGTGTGTGGTGCTGTGTGTGCGTCTGGGAGTGCTGTGTGTGTGTGGTGCTGTGTGTGCGTCTGGGAGTGCTGTGTGTGCATCTGGGGGTGCTGTGTGTGCGTCTGGGAGTGCTGTGTGTGCGTCTGGGGGTGCTGTGTGTGTGTGGTGCTGTGTGTGCGTCTGGGGGTGCTGTGTGTGTGTGGTGCTGTGTGTGCGTCTGGGGTGCTGTGTGTGCGTCTGGGAGTGCTGTGTGTGTGTGGTGCTGTGTGTGCGTCTGGGGGTGCTGTGTGTGCGTCTGGGGGTGCTGTGTGTGCGTCTGGGGGTGCTGTGTGTGCATCTGGGGTGCTGTGTGTGCGTCTGGGGTACTGTGTGTGTGTCTGGGAGTGCTGTGTGTATGTCTGGGGTACTGTGTGTGCGTCTGGGACCGGGCGCCACAATTCTTCATATGCTGCTGCCTGAAACCCCACATCAGGTTTGTGGGATTTAGGAGGACTGGGGTGAACGGGACGTCTCTCATGGGAAGATGTGGATTTGGGAGGCACCACCCCAGCGCAGAGGTCTTTCGTGCCCTTCGAGGGGCCTTCAGCTGGAAGGAGGAAAGCTGGAGTCACTGCAAGAGAATCTCAAGCACCGTGACTCACGTTTGATTATACTAAAAGAGAAACTGCTTTGCAGGTCTGCATAAAAATCTCATTGTGTTCCTCATAAGCAGTTATGTTCTGAGGTGACCGAGATTTTGTAAGGCACAGTTCTTTTCCATCATTAGTCTGCAGCACTCAGGACAGCCTCATCTCGGCTGTGGAACAGAGACCAAACGTTCAGAGGCAGGCACCAGAAAGGGTGTTTGAGAAGTGAGGTAAGAACAGCTCTGGCTTTGAGTGCTGAGAAGCACTGTGCTAAGTGCTTTATGTGCTGTCTTTGTGTAGCTACTAAAAGTACCTCATCTGATAGATTCGAAGGCTGAAAGAGATTCAGTAACTTGCCCAAGGCCACGCAGCCAATGATTAGCAGAGTGGGGATAGCAGTACTTGACCCCTCTGCTGTCTGGTTTCTCCTAAAGGGGGAGACTTTAAAGCTAGATAATCGGGGGAACAATTCAGCGAAACAAGTAGGGGTTTGAGCTAGTAAAGGCCACATCCAGTTCTGGAGTTTTCTTCTCCTTTGTTTTCTGCTTGTTCAGAGAAGAAGATAGTACAGACATGACTGCAGTTCCCCACCCTCAAACAGTGTCTGCTACACACAACAAAAGCCCCAGTCTATGCAGATCAGGATCACCGACAGAGAATGTCCAGATGTGTGACAAGACGGTGACACAAACATAAAAGTGACACAGTGTCTCAGTAACGGTTTATAGCACAGAGGGTATCATGTGCAAAGAGGGATTTCTATTTGTCTCTTCAGACAAAAAACTTGGTAGTCCAGAGGAAGGAGACTCCCACGCCCTGTGACCCTGGTTGATAAAAAGAACCGCTTGAATCAAGGTACATGGGCAGCTCTTGGTCCTGCTCAGAGCGGCAGCACCCAGGCTGCTGCGCCCCAGAGCCAGGCACGCAATCTGCCCACTTACCACTGCCGTCTTCCCGGCACCAGAAAGACCCAGCACAAAGAAGTTTCCAACTTTTTGAGGATAGGCAGATAGGGAAAAGGAGTATCCCTTGTGCTCTCCACTCCTTTTCCCTATCATCCTCATACCACCCTCCTCGGAGCTGTCACTGTGAAATTCATTCATTCATTCCTTCGTTCTTTCATTTGTTCCTTCCTGCATCCAGCCCCTGTCTATTCATAACTCAACATTCACGCAGCCTGTCAGATGCCACACTCAGCCCTAGGGTTATAAAAATGAATAAAATGCAATGAGAGAGCATCTTACACCACTCAGAATGGCTACTATTAAAAAGTAGAAAACAACAGATGTTGGTGAAGATGTGGAGAAAGGGAACCCTGCTGGTGGGAATGTAAATTAGTTCATTCACTGTGGAAAACAGTAAGGCGATTGCTCAAAGAACTAAAAATAGAGCTAGCATTCCACCCAGCAGTCCCACTACCGGGCATCTACCCAAAGGAAAAGAGCTCATTCTATCAAAAACATATCTGCACTCATCTGTTTATTCCAGCACTATTCACAAGAGCAAAGATTTGGAATCAACCTAAGTTTCATGATTGGGGCATCATTTTTGAAATGTGGTGTATATACATCATGGAATGCTACTTGGCCTTAAAAAACTAAAATCAAGGCCGGGCACAGTGGCTCACACCTATAATCCCAGCACTTTGAGAGGCTGAGGCAGGAGGATCACTTGAGGTCAGGAGTTCCAGACCAGCCTGGCCAACATGGTGGAATCCCATCTCTACTAAAAATACAAAAATTAGCCGGGCATGATGGGCACGTGTAATCCCAGCTACTTCAGAGGCTGAGGCAGGAGAATCGCGTGAACCTGGGAGGTGGAGGTTACAGAGAGCTGAGATCACACCACTGCTCTCTGGCCTGTGCAACAGAGTGAGACTTTGTCCCAGAATAAATAAATAAATAAAAATAATGTCTTTTGTAGCAACAACGATGGAACTGGAGGCCATTATCCTAAGTGAAATGACTCAGAAAGTCAAATACTGCATGTTGTCACAAGTGGGAGCTATACAATGAGTACATATGGACAAACAGAGTGGAAAAATAGACAGGAGACACCAAAACGTGGGGAAGTGGGAGGAGGGTGAGGGTTGAAAAAATTACCTATTGAGTACAGTGTTCACTGTTTGGGTGATGGGTGCACTCAAAGCCCAGACTTCACCACAGGGAAATACGTGCATGTAAGAAGCCTGCACTTGTACCCCTAAATATTTACAAATGAAATTTTAAAACTGAATAAAACACGATCCCGGTCCTCAAGCTACTAATTGTCTAGAAATGAGATTGACACATTAAAGGGTCTACGGAGCCTCCCTGCCTAGGAGCTGGGCTGGGCTGGGCTGGGCTGGCAGGGCCCTGGGAGGGCTTCAGAGAAGAGAACCTTCAGCTGGATCTAAAAGGGAAATGGGAGCTGACCCAGGTGGAGGACTGCGGGGCAGGAAAGCGGTTTTCAGTCTGAGGGAGCAGCCAGTGTAAACTGCACAGACAAGAAATCACAGGCCCTTGGGTGGTCCAGTAATCCTCTGGCAACCCCCTGCTTCCAGATCGCCCCACTGCTGATCAAGTCAAAGTCTACCACGGCATTCTTCTTCCAGCCCGGTTCCCACCATGTCACTCTTCTGTTCCAGTCTTTCGTGGCTTGAGACAAAACCCCCAATGTCTTGCAGTGCCCAGGCACTGTGCAACCTGATCCCCACCTACTGCTGGGCAGGTTTCTGCTACACCCTTTAACCAGCGCGAGTCTCTGAAAACTCAGCCAAGGGTTGGAAACTCAAAGCCTCGGAACTCCAGGCGCCGGAAAGGTGGGAGGTGCAGAGTGGATGACAGCAGGACACATATGACAGCAGACTACTGAGTTGCTTTGTGTGAGGACACAGGGCTGTCCCGGAGCCTGTCCTAGGCTTGGTCCTACTCCCAGACCTTTGTGCAGGGCACACCTGACGTGGCCTCCTCTCCTATCCATTTCCTTTCCTCTCTTCCACACTTGCCTCTCATGGAGACTTCCGAAAATACTTCTGGAAACAAAAACTCTCCTCCTTTCATACTAAGAAACAAATCTATCCAAAACCAGATTTATCTTCCTTTTTGAAACTAGCTCCTTCTCGGTTTTTCTGTCTCTGGGCACGGTCCTGCTCTTCTCCCAGTCACTGAGGTCTAAAAACCCACGTTCCTCCTGTCTTGCCGTCACCCTCAAACCCTGTATGTGCAAAGCATAGAACTGCAGGCCATAGCAGTTGGAAGGGACTTCGGATATTGTCTAATTTACCCGCCCACAAATCCAGGCATCTCCTTTAGAGCAACCTTTATAGCAATCAGATCTCTGATCAATGATCTTCCAGATTATTTTTCATTCTTCTCTAATTGCTTAAAAATTCTTCATATTGAATGAAAAGCTGCCTCCCTGGGCCCCTGTTGGTCCTCTCCAGCCACACGGAATGGGTCTCATCCCTCTTCTAAACACATTTGTCATGGGATTCTTTACCTTCCTCCACTTAAACATCTTTTCAGTACTTTTTAAAATTTATTTTTATTTTTATTGTTTTTGAGATGGAGTCTCGCTCTGTCGCCCAGGCTGGAGTGCAGTGGCGCCATCTGGGCTCACTGCAAGCTCCGCCTCCAGGGTTCAAGCAATTCTCCTGCCTCAGCCTCCTGAGTAGCTGGGACGACAGGTGCCCGCCACCACACTCAGCTACTTTTTTTTTTTTTTTTTTTTTTTTTTTTGGTATTTTTAGTAGAGACAGGGTTTCACTGTGTTAGCCAGGATGATCTCAGTCTCCTGACCTCATGATCTGCCCGCCTCGGCCTCCCAAAGTGCTGGGATTCCAGGCATGAGCCACTGCACCTGGCCCCCTTTCAGTATTTTTTAGGTGACTTTCCCATGACTATCTGGTTACCTCCTTTAACTCGTCAGCATTGTTCCTAATATGTAAACTGGGATTCAATTATATTCTGCTCAAATGATATTTTTTGGGTCTACTATGAGACAAGCAGCAGGTCAAGGTAATTCTGGGCATGAATTCAAGAGTGAGACTGACTGGGGCCAGACCCTGCCCCTACTCCCTACTGGCTAGATGATGTTGACCTTCGGTGCTTCCTTCAAGGCTATGGATAGTAAAAGACTGAGAACAGAGTAATATCCAGTAAACATTCAATAGATGATTGCTCTTTTTCTTTTTGCACTTAAAAATATGAAACATGAAAAAGTGCTAATGATTGAAACTGAGTGATGCATATTTGTGGGTTTATCAAACTTAAAAAACTTTATGTATGTTTGAAATGTTCTATAATGAAATTAAAATTTAAAATGTCATATTAATTAGGTGGGATACACCTATTTAATATCTGGGGATATTATAGCAGCTGGGATACAAAAATAGTAAAAAAGTTCCTGCCATTACTAACCTCTGAGTAAATAGGGGAGATATACATGTAAACCAAGTTTCAATGTAGCATTAGATATGAAATGCAGGCTGGGCATGGTGGCTTATGCCTGTAATCCCAGCACTTTGGGAGGCTGAGGCAGGAGGATCACCTGAGGCCAGGAGTTTGCAACTGGCCTGGGTAACAGAGTGAGACTTTGTAAAAAGCAAGGAAGGAGGGAGAAGAAAGAAAGAAGGAAGGAAGGGGGGGGAAGGAGGAAGGGAAAGAAGGAAGGAAGGAAGAAAGGAAAGAAGGAAGGGAGGAAGAAAGGAAGGAAAGAAGGAAGGAAAGAAGGAAGGAAAGAAAGGGAAGGGAAGGGAAAGAAAGAAATAGAGAAGAAGGGCTGGGCGCAGTGGCTCAAGCCTGTAATCCCAGCACTTTGGGAGGCCGAGGCGAGCAGATCACGAGGTCAGGAGATCGAGACCATCCTGGCTAACACAGTGAAACCCCGTCTCTACTAAAAATACAAAAAATTAGCTGGGCATAGTGGTGGGTGCTTGTAGTCCCAGATACTCGGGAGGCTGAGGCAGGAGAATGGCGTGAACCTGGGAGGCAGAGCTTGCAGTGAGCCGAGATCGCGCCACTGCACTCCAGCCTGGGCGACAGAGTGAGACTCCGTCTCAAAATAAACAAACAAATAAATAAATAGAAAGAGAGAAGAAGGAAGGAATATGAAGGAAGAAAGGAAGGAAGGAATGAAAGGAAGGAAGGAAGGAAGGAAGGAAATGTGGAGATGCATCCAAGTAATCCAGGTAGCTCAGCAGATGAATACTACAGTGAATGGGGCTGGGGGTGGAACCACAGGTGTCTTTTGTTTTGGACGTTACCTTCCACCCCTTGCTAGGAGTGCATTAGCTGACTGAATAGCCTGAATTGACTTGTACCCATCTAGAAAGCCCAGTTTGGGGTTTTTCACACATAATTTCCTGGGCTCTGGAGTCAGAGTGTCTGGGTTCAAATCCCTTACTTCCAATGACTTAACCTCTTTGAGCCTCAGACTTCTTATCT
The DNA here is from genome assembly GCF_049350105.2 of Macaca mulatta. Classification (NCBI taxonomy): domain Eukaryota; kingdom Metazoa; phylum Chordata; class Mammalia; order Primates; family Cercopithecidae; genus Macaca; species Macaca mulatta. Next base: position 7,422,968 of record NC_133422.1, read on the forward strand.
CTGTTGGGGCCAATAACAGCACCTACCTTGTGGAATTACGAAGTTAAGATGTGGAGATGAGCAGAGCGTTTGGCGTTGTGCTGGGCACGTTGTTAATGCTCAAGCGTTGGTTGTTTCTTACTTCTTCACTCCGACTCCTAAATTATTATTACAGGTAACTCTTCTTCTCTCCTGGAGTTTGTATCCAATCATCACCCCTCTTTCATCCCCACTTCCAGCAAGCACATTCCTGCAAGCCTTCCTTCTGATGGGAACTGGAAAGGCTGATTGGCCAAGCTTTCCATTCCTTCTGCTACCTCGTTCCCTTGGGGAGGCTCCAAGTGACTGAGGGGCCTCTGGGCTGGAGGAGACAATGGAACGCAGGATGATGGGAGGGGGTTAAAATAACTCATGCTCTTGAAGAAAAAGGGTAAAATCAGGCCTTGGGTAATGTGTAAGATGGAGATGTTTAAAAGTGACCCTTCCCTCTAGGGAGAGAGAAGACAAAAGCTCCAGGTTCCACTTATGCTGGTTTAGGGCCGGGCTCTGCTTTTTTGAGGCTACAGCTCCACCTCGTGGCTTCATCCACATATCTGTCTTGCTGTAGCCCACACTATCACTGTCTTCTCATAAACAAAAATTTGTCCATAATTTAAAAACCGAATGCAATATCTAATTTATTTTCTAAGTCTGGAATGCTGGCTCATACCTGTAAGTCCAGCACTTTCAGAAGCCAAAGTGGGAGGATTGCTTGAGCCCAGGAGTTGGAGACCAGCCTGGGCAACATTGCAAGACTCCCATCCCCACAAAACAACTTAAAAAAATCTGCTGGGCATGGTGGTGCACACTTGTGGTCCTGGCTGCTCTGTAGGCTGGAGGATCACTTGAGCCCAGGAGGTTGAGGCTGCAGTGAGCTGTGATCATGCCACTGTACTCCAGCCTGGGTGGCAGAGTGAGACCCTGTCTCTGAAAATAATAATGATAAAAATTGGCCGGCCGTGGTGGCTCACGCCTGTAATCCCAGCACTTTGGGAGGCTGAGGCAGGTGGATCACTTGAGGCCAGGAGTTGGAGACCAGTTTGGCCAACATGGTGAAACCCTGTCTCTACTAAAAATACAAAAATTAGCCAGGCATGGTAGCATGCACCTGTAATCCCAGCTACTCAGGAGGCTGAAGCAGGAGAATCGCTGAAGCAAACCTGAGAGGTTGCAGTGAGCCAAGATCATACCACCTCACTCCAGCCTGGGTGACAGAGACCCTGTCTCAAAATAAATACATAAATAAATAAAAATAATCATAATGGTTTACTTTCTCTACAGTAAAACACTGGAAACATTATGTTCATTCTTGCCCTAATGAGATTTTCATCTTGGGAAAGCATTCTCTTCTGCAGGGGAAGACACTGTTTTGAAATTGCATTTCAGTTACTTCCTTACACATCTGGTACTCCCTTGTATTGTATGGAAGTGCCAGTTTCTCTCCTATAAAAACAAAACAAAACAAAACAAAACTCATGTTCTAGAATGATACCTGCACAGGTAAGATGCTCAACTCATGTCTTTCCTCCTCTTCCTGCAGATACACAGCAAGGTGTCCCATTCAAACCTAACCTTGTTCTTGCCTCAGGGGTCCTCCCTGGAATGCTCACCCTGCACCCAAGCTGGTTTTTCAGAGTCATTCAGACCCCCTCTAAGGAATCCCTTTTCACTGGGCCCTCTCGACTATAAAATCATCACCAGACATTTCGTCTCCCTTGTAACAGCTACACTCATCAGTGTAGCTGATTTTTCTTCTCCTTATTTCTTGTCTGCTTCTCCCGGCTACCATGCATGCATCATTAACATTCCACGTTTGTTCTCTGCTTTCTTGGCAACATATAGTGCCTGCACCTCGGAGGCACTCAGTACTTTTTTGTTGAATGAATCAATTAATTCTATCTTTAAGAACTGGGTTCTGGCCCGGCGCAGTGGCTCACTCCTGTAACCCCAGCACTTTGGGAAGCTGGAGCAGGTGGATCACCTGAGGTCAGGAGTTCGAGACCAGACTGGGAAATAGAGTGAAACCCCATCTCTACTAAAAATACAAAAATTAGCTGGACCTGGTGGCGGGTGCCTGCAGTCCCAGCTACTTGGCACTACTTGGAGACTGAGGCAGGAGAATCACTTGAATCCAGGAGACGGAGGTTGTGGTGAACGGAAATCATGCCACTGCACTCCAGCCTGGGCGACTGAGACCCTGTCTCAAAAAAAAAAAAAAAAAAAAAGGAAGAAGAAGAACTGGGTTCCTCTGCCAGCACAGCAGCCCACCCCATCGTGTGCTGGCCCAGGGGCCAGGGAATGAGAGGAATGACAAAAATGCCTGTGTCCCCCTTGAAGCCGTTATTTTGCAGGAAGCAGTGCGATGGTTGAACATATAGATCGGCATGTTTTTGAGGCATGCACTGACTTTATTATTTGGCTCACTGAGCAGCTGTCCAATGAGGCTGGGTTTAGATTGTTTTGGGAAGAGATTCACATCTTTCTCCAATTACCTTTTCCAAGTTAGTCAGCCATTGCTGGTCGGTTCCCTCTACTATGAAGTGGTGTGTGTGTGTTTGTGTGCTCGCACCCTGCCCTCATAACCCAGTTGCAGGCTGAGGAGAGGAAGCATGTTTTATTTATTATTTTTTTTTATTTATTTCTAAAATTTATTTTTATTTTTATTTTTATTTTTCTGAGACAGAGTCTCACTCTGTCACCCAGGCTGGAGTGCAGTGGTGCAAACTCGGCTCACTGCAACCTCCGCCTCTGGGTTCAAGTGATTCTCCTGCCTCAGCCTCTGGGATTACAGGCACCCGCCACCACGCCCAGCTAATTTTTGTATTTCTAGTGGAGACAGGGTTTCACCATGTTGTCCAGGCTGGTCTTGAACTCCCGACCTCAAGTGATCCACCCTCCTCGGCCTCTGAAAGTGCTGGAATTACAGATGTGAGCCACCTCGCCCGGCCTGTGTGTGTGTGTGTGTGTGTGTGTGTGTGTGTGTGTGTGTGTGTAGAGAAGGGGTCTTGCTATGTTACCCAGGCTGGAGTGCAGTGGCCTGATCATAGCTTCCTGCAACCTCAATCTCCTGGGCTCAAGCGATCCTAGAGGAAGGGCGTTTCGGTATGGACACTTCTTAGGAAATCTTTGCTGCTTTGGAGACTAAAAGAGCCCGAAGACAGGTAAGAGAGCCGCGGATACAAGCCTCCCTGTTGTTGCATACCGGTCTCAGGAAACTGAGTGAGGAGTAAGGAGGGCAGTGGGTTAGGAACAGCCAGCAGATGGCGCCAGCCCCCAAGGCATGACGCGCCGGCCGCAGGAGCGCCTGGGAGTGGCAGCCAAGCTGGTCCCCAAACAAAACTGGAGCCAGTGCGCTCTCTGGGGTCCTTCACATCCTGCCACTGAGCGACCCGAAGGAAATCAGCTACTTCCTGGCTCTGGGGCTTCACCTTTTAGTGAGCCTCGTTAGCCGGTTTTGTTTTCTTTTGGGGGACGTGCGTGTGATTTGTGACCCCTTTTCCCGTTGACGCTCGGAGTCCAGAGCTCCCCGGGTCCGCCCTGAGCCGTGGCACGGCCTCGCCTCGCTCCCGCGCCCAGAGCGGCGCTCGCAGGTCCGTGGCTGCCGGCACAGAGGTCTGTCCTGGACCTCTTAGGTTAGACTGTCCCATCCCTCCCCGTAGCCGCTGCTGTTTGGGGACTTGGACGCCCCTCTGCTGAGACAAGGGACGCCCCTTGCCTCCAGCCCCATGTGACATCTTCCTTGAAGAATCGCTGCCTCACCTAGATGTCCCTTGGGCGGTGCAGTTCGTTGGCCTTGTAGGAAGGCTGGTTGCGAAGAGCAGGGCTTTTACTCAGGGCCCCCGTGGCTGATGATTGTGTCCTGCATGGGATAATGTAAAGTGCGCACAGGTCACTCCCTGATCAGATGTCCCAGGGAGATCGAGGGGTGGGTGCAGCTTGATGGAACCTCTTCAGGGCAGCAGAGGGAGGGAGGGCAGGCCTGCCCCGCTAGCCTGTTCCCAAGAACCGGTCTTAAACCAGCTCACATATCCCCCATCGCTCCCTCTGTGTGTCCTGGCTTCCCTCCTCAGCTAGGAGCATCGGACACGTCTACCTGCAAGGTGAACTATGCCGTCCTGTGCCAACCAACAGGGATCAGGGGAAGGTGGACAGAGGGGGTGCACATCTGTTCCCCCCCAACCCCCAACCCCAGGTCAGATCTCCATTCCCACAATAAATGGTACCTAGCGGGGTGCAGGTGTGGTTTAAGGACATTCTCCTGGCCAGAGTCAGTGGCCTGCAGCGTGGTCTTCCCCAGATGTCCTCGCTGCAGGCCTGAGGCCATGCTAGGTGGCCAGGCTAGGCTCCCAGGAGTGGTCCTGCCAGGCCCTGCTGTCTGTGATGTGTGGGGAGCGGGCCTGGAGGAACTAGATGGATGCAGGGACAAGCATTTCCCAAAGGCCTGATGACCTTTACTGGATTCAGCTGCCTTCATAAGCCTGTGTTTCTAGCTTTCAGTGTTTCTGGGGTTAACTTTAAAACAAAATCAAACCAAAAAAGTTTTTATTATATACTGTGATAGTCCACAACTCTTAAACACAGGGCAATGACAGTTTAATGCGCTACCACATCTGCTCAGGATCATAGAATTCTCTACAGTTAAGAGTCGGGGGCCTGGCACGGTGGCTTACGCCTATAATCTCAGCACTTTGGGAGGCCAAGGTGGGTGGATCACCTGAGTTCAGGAGTTGGAGACCAGCCTGGCCAACATGGTGAAACCCTATCTCTACTAAAAATACAAAATTAGCCGGGTGTGGTGGCGTGCATGCATGCATGTGTAATCCCAGCTACTCGGGAGGCTCGCTTGAACCCAGGAGGAAGAGGTTGCAGTGAGCCAAGATTGCATCATTGCACTCCAGCCTGGGCGACAAGAGTGAAACTCAGTCTCAAAAAAAAAAAAAAAAAAGAGCGGGGCAGTGGGGCAGAATTCCTAGGCCTCCTGGTAAAGCAGGGTAGCTTTGAGCCTGTAGGAAAGTTCACTTTTCTGACTCAGTCTACTTTAAAGTGGCCTCTGAGGGACAGAGACCCTGATAGGATCTGGTTGTCTTGCAGGAAGGGTCAGTGAAGTCACTGACTTATTTTGTGGATGAATGCTGCTGCTGGATGTCCTAGCAGATATATTCCTCATTCTCCACTCAGCTTTCTCTCTCTCCTCCTGCCATGTTAGCCCTACCCACTTCCATTCGCAAATGCACCTTATGGATGGTTTGCAGGGTGCTTGAGGCTCATACCAAGGGGAATGAATGAACACAGGCATCTCCCGGAAGACAGCAGTCGGTAGAGAGAACATCTGTATTTCTGACTTGCGGACAGTGTGTGTCCTTTTATACAGCATCATCAAGTTCACCTTTCTCCATCTTTCTCACAAAGAAATCCTAAAAGACATTGAACATGCTTAGGTTTACAAATGGGAGGGCATGATACAGTAGGAAGAGATGGCATTTGTCATGCATCCCCACTTTCTATCGGTGGACATGGGGCAAATTTTCTATCCTCTTTGAGTCTCAATTCTCTCATCTGGAATATGGGGATAGTGGTGCCTCTGCTGTGGGGATTGGTTGAGAAAACAAAGTGCCCAGCATGGAAAGCACACATCAAATGACAACTCTCTTATTTCCCCTGGACTAAGGCAGTAAGGAGCTGAAGTTCAAGTTCAAGTTCTGCCACTCACCAGCTGTGACCAGAGCACTTTGCCTCATTTCAGTGAACCCCGGGTTCCCACCCGTGCATGAGTCTAAGGTGCCATTTTCCACGATTCTTGGATTTATTTTATCCACATGTCCTGCTGACTTCCTCTTCACAAAAGGAGTGAGGTGAGTTTGCCTGGCCTGGTCTCCTGATGACCACTGTGGTCCCCCTATTTGCTTGTCATCCCTCCTAAGCTTTGACACAGGTAAGTGGCAGAGATGCTAAATGACAGTGCAGGGAGTGCAGGAAACGCCAGCAACAACCTCTTCCAGGTCCCAGTGCGTCCCCCATGCCCCCTCACTTCCGGGATTCTGACGGCCCTGGCCCTGACCGGGTGTGATGGGACGCACCTGGCATGAGCTGGGGGGACGCGCACTCTCTCCTGTCCCGCTCCGTCGTGTTCCTTCTGTCCTTGCCTGTTTGAGTTTATTCTCTCCTTGAAGAGAGAAAACGAGGCAAAATCATCGGGTAGTTGAGTGGCTTTCTGTCTTCCTCCTGGAGTTTGTTAATTTTTCAAATTTCCTCAAATCTTTATTTGATTTATTTATTTTGAGATGGATTCTAGCTCTTGTTGCACAGGCTGGAGCGTAGTGGCACAATCTTGGCTCACTCCAACCTCTACCTCCTGGGTTTAAGCGATTCTCCTGCCTCAGCCTCCTGAGTAGCTGGGATTACAGGTGCATGCCAGCACACCTGGCTAATTTTTGTATTTTTAGTAGAGATGGGGTTTCACTGTGTTGGCCAGGCTGGAGTGTAGTGGCACAATCTTGGCTCACTGCACCCTCCACCTCCCGGGTTCAAGTGATTCTCTTCTGCCTTCGCCTCCTGAGTAGCTGGGAATACAGGCATGCACCACCACGCCCAGCTAATTTTTTTGTATTTTTAGTAGAGATGAGGTTTCACCATGTTGGCCAGGCTGGTCTCAAACTCCTGACCTCCTGAGGTGATCCAGCCACCTCAGCCTTCCAAAGTGCTGGGATGACAAGCATGAGCCACTGCACCCGACCCTTCCTTCCCCTTTCAATTGTGTTTTGAATGAATCAAGAAGTGTAGAATTATTAAAGTTGCTGGAGAGGAAAAACGTCTAAATTGCTACCTCTGTGCAACAATTCCAGTCTCGGTTCTTACAGTGAATCTGCTTTTGTAAAGAGCTAGAGAGTGATTGCTATCCCAGGGTGCAGCTATTCACAGCACAAAGCAGAAACGGTCAACATGAATAGTATGGGTAGATTTCTGCAAGCTATCCTCAGTTTTCTTCCCTTCATTTAAAAGACATTTTTCTCCTCACGTCTTGGGTAGCTTGAGAGACACATGAAAAACAAAGTTTGCTTTTTCAAATAAAATGCTGGGCCGGGCGCGGTGGCTCAAGCCTGTAATCCCAGCACTTTGGGAGGCCGAGGCGGGCGGATCACGAGGTCAGGAGATCGAGACCATCCTGGCGAACACGGTGAAACCCCGTCTCTACTAAAAAATACAAAAAAAAAAAACTAGCCGGGCGAGGTGGCGGGCGCCTGTAGTCCCAGCTACTCGGGAGGCCGAGGCAGGAGAATGGCGTAAACCCGGGAGGCGGAGCTTGCAGTGAGCTGAGATCCGGCCACTGCACTCCAGCCTGGGCGACAGAGCAAGACTCCGTCTCAAAAAAAAAAAAAAAAAGCTAAGTAGAATAGCACAAATGACTCTAAAATCAATGTATATGTGTATTTCTTTCAAACTTTAATGTATAAAACATACATTTCTTTTAACAAGGACCTTGGCTCTGATGGTCTCCATGTTTAGAATTTGAGTTCTTAAGTGAATGAGATCCAGAAAAAGTACTTTTTCAGAAATAAGATATGGGTTATAATGACATCGCCAATTCACAACTGCTGTAATAGAATATCAAAGAGGTTAATTTGCTCAAAGTTATGGCCCAGAGTGCTGGGATATAAATTCATGTTTTCTGGCCCCAGTGGTTTTTACCGTCAGCCACCTCTCATGGGTGCTCCCACAGCTTACCTATGTGACATTTCTCAGGCTATTCGAGCTGATAGTTTTTGGAAGGACAAGAGGGCACAGAGAGTTTCAGGTATGTGAGGTTTGCTTCTTAAGCACATTCTGGCAAACGTCGGGCCACGTTTTACTCTGGGTCTCCATCAGTGTGCAGACAACAGCACTGTCCCCTTGACCTGCTGCAATATTCGTCTGTGATGGTCTCTGCCTCTTCAGAGCTGCCGCAGGACCCCGTCTCATTCAGACGGAAAGCAAATGGCACTGGAAGAACGTTTCATCTCCTGAGTTTGTGGGATCAGCCCCAGTACAGGCAAAAATCTCATGCTTTCATACCAACCCCTCTGGTGCTTTCATCTCTGCTCCAAAAAAAAATGGACAGTTTCAAAAATTCAAAAATCAATTGGAATGGAGCCAGCTCTGTCCAGCGGGTTATTAATGGCCCTGGAGCTGACTAATCATATTTGCACAGCCTTTCAGTAAACAGCTTCAACAACAACTAGGGTGGAAAAGAAAACACACACCCCATCCAATCAAGACAAACTTCAAGTATTGATTTCACCACCTCCTTCTCCCCTGCTGCCACTTTTGAAACAAATTTAGAGTATGACACCGGGGTCGCTGATCATCGCCAAACCCCCACGTAACCAGGTCCTGACTATGTTCGGCCGGAATAGTACATTGCTTCATTCTGCTGAAATAACTTTTTCAAGATTTCCTGAGGCCAGGAATAGAAATGGCTGGATCCCAGGGAAGGCAGCAGGGAAAGGAATATCCGGTTGGGCTCAGGTCCTCCAGGTACCTCTTCCTGACTGATCACTTCTCAGGTGCCACGTAAACCTCCACAGCAGCCGTGGGTCCTCCCTGAGCCCTGCAAACAGACCCCATTCCTGCCCCAGAGTCTTTACGGAGAGGCTTCCAGGTATCTCCATTAAACTTCTTTCTGCTTTAGCTTCGGTTCTGTTTGTGGGAAAGACAGGGAGAACCATGAGAGCTATTTCAGAGGGATCTTGTCTCACCAATCTATACCCTGGGCTTGCTGCCCTGCCAACTTTAAAAAAAAAAAGTTTTAGGACCGGGCATGGTGGCTCACGCCTATGATCCCAGCACTTTGGGAGGCTGAGGCAGGCAGATCACGAGGTTAAGAGATGGAGACCATCCTGGCCAACACGGTGAAACCCTGTCTCTACTAAAGATACAAAAAATTAGCTGGGCGTAGTGGCGCACGCCTCTACTCCCAGCTACTAGGGAGGCTGAGGCAGGAGAATTGCTTGAACCCACGAGGTGGAAGTTGCAGTGAGTCAAGATTGTGCCACTACATGCCAGCCTGGTGACAGTGTGAGACTCCATTTCAAAAAAAAGAAAAACAGGTTTTGCTCCTTACTCATAGTGACAGAAACAATGACAACCTGGTGACACACAGACATCAATTTCCCCCTCTCTTCATTGTTTTAAAATGTGATGTTCCCGGCTGGGCATGCTGGCGCACACCTGTAATCCCAGCACTTTGGGAGGCCGACACGGGAGGATTGCTTGAGCCCAAGAATTTGAGACCAGCCTGGGCAACATAGTGAGACTGTCTGTAATACATACATACATACATACATACATACATACATACATACACACATGCATGCATAAAATGTTTTGTTCCAACACAAATTAACTCTCTAATTGTGCAACATCCTCTTCAACCCTTCACGTCACCTCCATGTGTTTCAATGATTAATAAAACTGATTAATAAAGCAAGAATAACCTTACTTGTTTTATCCTCTTTGAGATGTTTTTGTCTCCTATTTGACTATGTTGTCACCCTAGTGGTTGAGCCTGAGGACACTGTCTAGGGTCCACTATCCAAATAATGACAACGGGGAAGGGGCAAGAGTAGGGGTGTTATTGACAGATGGATATGAGTTCATTTATTCATTCAACAAACCTTCATTGGGGGCCTGCTGAATGCCAGGCATTGTGCTGCCTCTTAGCTGTGCCACTCACCCAACAGCGGCCATGGGGTGGGTTTGGACTGGTTCCTTAAGCCCTAAGCCACAGCTGCCTCATCTGAAACAAGGCAGACAATGCCACCTCTGGGATTCTGTGAGGGCTTAATAAAAACTGTCACAGGGCCGGCACCCGGCAGTGCTCAATACATTTTTGTTTCTTTTTACCTTTGGGCCCAACACAAGGGAGGCAGTTTGGGAGTCTAATGTAGATTCATGAACCCTCAATTTGTTAGTCAAATGGACTTTGTGGAGACCTAGGCACCCTCTTACACTTTTTATACTCTTACAGGGTATAAAAAGCAAGTCCTCTCACCCCGCTCCATATCTTTGAAAAGTTTACTTTAGCTGGGCAAACACTAGGTATCAAAGAAACAAATAAGAGAAACACAAAAGTTCAGTTATTCCAGGTGGGAGTTAATTAGACAACTAAAGTCATCAAACGGCGTCTGGACTGTCAAGTTTTAGGGTAACTCAGTGGGAGCAGTCTTGTGTTAGGAACCAGCAGACCTGGGTCACCACTTACTTATAAAAGCAAAGAGAGTGACTTTGGACTTCACCTCCCTGGCTCTTGCAAACTTCTCTTTATCTGAACAAGGAGGGGTTCTAAGGTGCTGGAAGGTCTAAGAGCCATCCATCCCTTCCCCACTTTCCTCTTTCCAGAATATCCCCCTGAGTAACTCCTGTGAAACCGAGGCCAGTAAGACTGGCCCACTGTGGAAGTGACTGGTCACTGTGGAAGTGACTGGTCCACAGCAGAACTCACATCAGGGGCGAGGCGGGGAAGACACATGTGGATGCTGCATTGTCATTTCTGTTCTGGCTGTAGTATAGGAAGCTCCCAAAATGATACCACTGTTCTGTGAACCCAAACTAGGACCAGGAATCGCTGTTGGTGTTTTTCTTATGGCTTTCAGTTCTGTTCTATTGTAACAAAACAAAACAAAAAAACCCCCCAAAAAACCAAACCAAAACAAAACAAAAAACGATGAGGTGGACAGAGATGCCACAAAGAGCTTCCTGGGGCAGAAGAATCATCAGATACAGCTAGGGTCACATTGCCGGGCAAGTGTCAGCACCACAATAGACATATTCTTTTTTTTTTTTAATTGTGGTAAAATATACATAACATAAAGGTAATACATGTGTTATGTATATTTTACACCATCTTAATCATTTTAAAGTGGCATTAAGGACATTGGCATTGTTGTGCAAGCATCACCACCATCCACCTCCAGAATTTTTTATATCTTCCCAAACTGAAACTCTGCACGCATTAAACAACAACCCTCGCCCCTCTGCCCCTGGTCACCACCGTCCCACTTCCTGTCTGTGAATCTGTTGCTAGATGCCTCATATGAGCAGATTCCTATAGTGTTTGTCGTGAGCGGAATCGCATGGAGTTTGTTATGAGTGGATTTGAATAGTATTTGTCATGAGCAGAATCACATAGTGTCTGTCATAAGCATAATTGCATAGTGTTTGTCATGAGCAGATTCACATAGTGTTTGTTGTGAGCCAATTTGCATAGTATTTGTCATGCGCGGAATTGCATTGTATTTGTCATGAGTGGATTTGCATAATGTTTGCCATGAGCAGAATCACGTAGTGTTTGCCGTTAGTGGAATCACATGGTGTTTGCCGTGAGCAGAATTGCATAGTATTTGTCATGAGCAGAATCGTGTAGTATTTGTCCTGAGAAGATTTGCGTAGTATTTGTCATGAGTGGAATCACATTATATTTGTCATGAGTGGATTCGCATAGTGTTTGCCGTGACTGGAATTGCATAGTGTTTGTCGTGAATGGATTTGCATAGTATTTGTCATGAGCGGAATCGCATAGTATTTGTCATGAGCAGAATTGCATTGTATTTGTCATGAGTGGATTTGCATAATGTTTGCCATGAGCGGAATCGCATAGTGTTTGCCATGAGTGGAATCACATAGTGTTTGCCATTAGCAGAATCACATAGCGTTTGCCGTGAGCGGAATTGCATAGTATTTGTCATGAGCAGAATCATGTAGTATTTGTCCTGAGAAGATTTGCGTAGTATTTGTCATGAATGGAATTGCATCATATTTGTCATGAGTGGATTCGCACAGTGTTTGCCGTGACTGGAATTGTATAGTGTTTGTCGTGAATGGATTTGCATAGTATTTGTCATGAGCGGAATCGCATAGTATTTGTCATGAGCAGATTTGTATAGTATTTGCCATGAGTGGAATCACGTAGTATTTGCCATGAGCGGAATTATACAGTATTTGTCATGCTGTGATGGTAGCTGTGTTCCTCTGCTGAGGGTGGGAAGGAGGGCTGAGTCCACCTGCAACTGAGGCTCCCACTGGACCAAACCATCCATGGGGAAGGAATTAATCTGTGTGAAGATTGCTGCCTTATGTTATCCCAACAGCATCAACCCAAAAGTCAGCCTCAGGGAATGTGGGTTGTTGCCATGGAGATTCTGCCCAGTGGTCAACCTCTGTGGTCCACGGAAGGAAAAGGTTCTGGCAGCAAACCCTTTCCTTAGTCCTGGGGCCTCTAAGGGGCCCCTTCACATCTGAAAACCCATCTTGCCCTCTCTGAGCCTTGCAGGTGGCCCTCTCTCTGCCCATACCCTTCACCCCTGCTTGCCCGGCCAGTCCTCCCCACCCAGGAAGGCCTGATTTAGCTGTTGCTTCCCGCAGTAGCATCCTATGAGTTTGGTGTCACCTCAGAGTTACCTCCATGGAATTCCTTATGATAAAAAATTGCCCCTTTACTGATCAGTCTCCCCCAGCAGAGCATAAGCTCATTTTGGGCAGGGGCAACTGCTTCTTCATTGCTCATCTCTGAGCCTGGCAAGGGCGGACAGCTGTTTCAGGTCAGGCCCCTCTCTGGAGTGAGGGCTGGAGGGGGGGCACTCAGGGGGAATCCACAGGGAGGAGAGGGAAGTTATCCAGGGAAAAGCTAAGCAAAAGTGTGGCTTCAGATGAGTGTAACCTGACCTGATTTCCCTGAAGAGTTCCGGTACCTGAATGCACCACAGAGTTGCCACGCCGTGTGTTGGGGGCCAGGTTTTTGCACCTGTATTAGTCAGTCACTGGGTACCCCCTTCCAGGCATAGCCAGGTGGTGCGATGCCATTTGCAGAGGGCAGCTCTCTGGGAAGGCGGCAGCTGTATCTGCAGCTGGCACTCACACACTCTCATGGAGGTGGTGGGAACCAGGAGCATCTACCACAGCACAGGTCCAATGAATGCTTGTCAATAGTAATGATGAAAACAAAATTAGCTGCTAATGTTCACTCTGTGCCAGCCCCTGTGCTCTTTTGCTTACACTGTTTCATTCAGTCTCTACCACCACCCTATGAGGTAGTTGCCAGTTGTATGAGGAAACTGATGTCCCACAGAGCTGAGTGACTTGCCCAAGATGCACAGCTAAGGGCTGGCAATGCCCAGGCTCAAACCTAAATCTCCTCGCCTTGATCCCAGATGATAGGCACGCATGTTAAAGTCCAGGAAGCACTGTAGGGCAAAGGACATTGAGACTTTTTCCCTTCGTCTCTCTCTGAAAACTTTTGCTCATGTTAATTTCCTTTTGCCAGCTTGCTTCTGTGCAACGTGGGCCTGTGGTAACCTGCAAGGTTGTTAAACTGGTAAAATCATTTAAACAACACCTTGATCAAGTGACGCCTCCTCCCAAGTAGGCTTTGCCTTTCCTTCTGCAAAGCTGTCCCCTTAAATACCAGAGGTGTCAAATGGCTGCAAGTTGACTTCCTCTTGGGTCCCCACAGACAGAGTCCTTGACACAGGTAGACCTAGGGTCAGTGAGAGAGCAACGCTTACAGCCCCGGACTGCTTCTCTATTTCTGCACTTCGGCCCTTGGAAACGTCCTGGTCAACACTTCCTTGCTGCTTTATCTTTCAGAGGTCCCAGGCCACCACAGTATTTGTCCTAATTAGAGTCAGTTTGCTTTACAAACCACACTCAAGCTCTCCTAGACACCGAGCAGCTGCTCCTCTGACGTCCCCACCAGAGCCCTTGTTTGCACTGTATGTTGTCAGCAAACAGACCGCCTTGAACAAGCCACTTGGGAACGCTCCTCACTCGGGACTGGAGCAGCAGGCACATGGAAAACTCTCCCGCTTTTCCTTAACAGACGGCTACCTTGCTTCATCATTTCAAAAAATGATAGCAAGGAATAAAGCACTCATGCAAACATGTACAAAGAGGTCACGGAGAGTGGAAAGAACAATATGCCCACCGAGGAGCAGCCTCTTGGCCCTTGCTCTGCCAGAACGTGTCCTTCTCGGTAGGAAGAAGTTCAGCAGAGGATTATGGAGATGGTCTCAGCAACACGACTGCCTGGATTTCCATCCTGGTTCCTGCCCCAGGTGGCTTCACCTCTCTGCAGTTCGGTTTCTTCACCTGTAAAACAGGGATAAGAATTCTGTTGGAAGAATTAAATAAGCTAAGAGGTATAGAGTACTTGGTGCACGACAGACTCTCTCTAAATAGTAGAATTTTATTTGTCTCTCTGCTGGCCAAAAGCACTGAGAGATGAGGTTGTTGGCATTGGTGGTGGTATGTTATTTCCAGAGTAAGGGTCCTTCCAGGCAGAACATCAGCAGGGTGAAATGCTTGTCAGTATCTCTACTTCACAGACGTAGCAGAGACTTTGGCTGGAAAAGGAAGACGGTTTCTTCAGAGAGAGGCTGAGGAGTGATAGCAACTGGCTGCCCCTGGCCTCTGGCTCTGCACTCACTTCTGTTGTATTTATGCCAGTTGAATTTACCCCACCCCTCCCCACCACATCCCAGGAACCATTTCCAGACCCAGCAAGACAGTATGTGTCTGTATATGCCACTGTTCCTGCGTTTGTGCAGCTCCAAGGGTCTCCTCATACATTCTCTTGTTCCATCTTGCAGGTACCACATGGATACTTGACTGCTAAACTGGTTGTCCTTGGGTCCTTCATGCCAGGCTCCCAGCGGCCCTGCCCTCTGAACATCAGGCAATGCTTCTACAACACATAGCTTTAATCAGCAGCAAAATAAAATGGGGCTCACTGAATAAGGCTTACAAAAATGATGAGCTCCTGCCTGGGTTTGCATTGCCTGCTGTGCAGACGAGCCGCATCTGTGGATTCCTCCTTAGTCGGACCAAGTTGCCATCTTTCCCTTGGCTCCGAAGGTGTCCTATGAGCTGCCACGCCTACTCTAGGAATGCCCAGCAAAGTCCTGACTTGGCAACGGGGACCAGAGAAGGAGACTTTGACACATCTCCGGTGACTCTTCTGGAAAGGAGTGGAAGATCTGCCGGTGAGCGATAGACATGTCACACCCCGGTTCCGAAACCCAGCCCCAGACATTCTGGTGCCAAGAAGTGTCACTTCCTGGCAAAGGTAAAGGGAGGGTCAGTTTCTCCCTGCTGTTCCTGATTCCATCAGCTCTTGTCCCACAGAGCAAACACGTGCCCAGCCTCTGCAGCGACAACCAGGTGTTCTCCTGGACTCACCCTGGCCCAGACCCACTCGGTGGAGCTGGCATCTGCCGTGAGCCTCCCATTTTATTTGATGGTTTCCATTTAGTAGGTATTGGTAGATGCAGCCAGTCCTTTGAGGAATTATTATACTCATAAAGTGCAGAGAAAATGGTACAGCCCCACCTACTTCTCAGTTTTCTGAGGCTCAGGAATCAGCACTTTCTTTTCCTGATTTCGCTCTAGGCTTTCCTCACTCCCGCAATGAGCAGTAGGGGTCACTGTGTAACCACAGAGCGACTCCACGAGGCTCCAGAAATCTAACTCCACCTACCTCCAGCCTGGACCAGAACACCTGGATGAAACGGCTGTCTCACCACATCTTCACAAAGTCAGGGGACGCATTTAGCAGGATCTTTTCTGATTGAAATGATCAATGGCTATGGGTGGTTTCCTGGGTATTTAGAATTGGACAACGGCCCTGGCTGCCCCTCACAACCCCTACCACCTCTGCCCACCAGGGGGCTTCACTCTTTTCCGCTTGGATTCTCTTTACATCCTCCACCGGTCCCCCACTCCACTCACCCATCCCCCAGTAGATTCCCTCCACTCTCTCCATTTCCCTTCTTGTTTCCCAGCTGGTCTACGATCTAGCCATTAAGACTTCGGGGAGAAACATATGAAAATCAGCACAGCCAACCAACTCCACTGCCTTGAAACTGCTTCTGCGTCTGTCGGCCCGACTGCTTTCCACAGTGTGGCAAATCCCGGCGTTCAACAAATATTGTGGACCACCACTACACTAGAACCACCAAAGAAATATGATCAAGGCTGCAAGAAGCACTGCACTGAGGATCCACTGCTAATGAATTTGGAAAATTTAAAAGTCACAGGCTGGGCACGGTGGCTCAAGGCCGGGAACGGTGGCTCACGCCTATAGTCCCAGCACTTTGGGAGGCCAAGGCGGGTGGATCACGAGGTCAGGAGTTCGAGACCAGCCTGGCCAATATGGTGAAACCCTGTCTCTACTAAAAATACAAAAATTAGCTGAGGGTGGTGGCACGTGCCTGTAATCCCAGCTACTCAGGAGGCTGAGCCGGGAGAATCGCTTGAACCTGGGAGATTGCAGTGAGCTGAGATCGAGTCACTGCACTCCAGCCTGGGCGACAGAGCATGATTCTGTCAGAAAACAAAACAAACAAACAAAAAACCCACGCACTGAAACCATTTTCTAGTGTCCAGTTCTGTAGTATTAGGTAGATTCCCGCTGTTGTGCAACCATCACCACCATCCATTTCCAGGACTCTGTTCACTCTGTGGAATGGAAACTCTGTAGCCATGAAACGACTCCCCATTCTTCAGTCCCTGGCAACCACCACTCTACTTTCCATCCCTATGAATGTAACTACTCTAAGTATTAAATGAGCCAAACTCATCAGCAGTCAATCTTCAATGCCCTGACTGCTTCATGCAGCTTTGATCATATTTCTTCAGTGGCTCCAGCACAGTGGTGGTCCACGATATTTGTTGAATGCCAGGGATTTGCCACACTGTGCCAGGCAGTCAGGTTGACAGGTGCAGAAGCAGTTTCAATGCAGTGGAGTTGGTGGGCTGTGCTGATTTTGCTGTGTTTCTCCCCAAAGCCTTACTACCTTGTGCAAGTGGAATAATACACTTATTTGTCCTTTTCTGACTGGCTTGCGTCACTTAGCATACAGGTTCTTCATATTTTAGCACGTATCGGAATTTCCTTCCCTTTTCAGGCTGAATAATATTCCATTGTATGGATATTCCACATGTTGTTTATTCATTCATCCACTGATGGACGCTTAAGTTGCTTTCACCTTTTCACTGTTGTGAATAATGCTGCTATACACATGGGTGCACAAACATCTATTCGAGTCTGTGCTTTCAGTTCTTTTGAGTGTATACCTCAAAGTGGAATTGCTGGATCACATGGTAATTTTAAGTTTAATTTTTTGAAGAATCATCATACCATTTTCCACAGTGGCTATACCATTTTACATTCACACCAGTAATGCACAAGTGTTCCAATTTTAACAGCTCCTCAGCAACACTGTTATTTTCTGTCTTTGGATAATAGATAGCCATTCTAATGGGCGAAGTAGTTCCTTCATTTTGTGACTTCATCCTTTTCGGTTTCCTTTTTGTATGTCAATGGTTTTGTAATATCATCTTCTATAGAATGTCAATTCAGTATTTCTTCTAGCACAATGGTTGGGATTTAGAAACACGTGACTTCACACAGACATATTTACCATGTATAGCACTACTATAGACTTCTGTCCTACAAACTCAGAAATCCTGATAAACACTTGATTCTCATAAAAAATAAAAATAGTCCAGGCACGGTGACTCACACCTGTAATCCCAGCACTTTGGGAGGCTTAGGTGGGAGGATCTCTTGAGCCCAGGAGTTTAAAACCAGCCTGGACAACATAGTGAGACCTTATTTCTACAAAAAAAAAAAAAAAAAAAAATTAAAAAATTACCTGGGCATGGTGGCACATGCCTATAGTCCCAGCTACTCAGCAGGCTGAGACAGGAGGATTACTGGAGCCAAGGAGGTCAAGGCTGCAATGAGCTGTGATCAAGACACTGCACTCCAGCCTGGGCAACAGAGTGAGACCATGTCTCAAAGTAAAAAAAATGATTAAATAAATCAAAATACGATGCATTCGATTTATAATCATTGCATTATTGAGTATATCCCTGAGGGAGAAACCTTCTGTTTAGACCCAGCGTCATTAAGGACTGGCTTCTCCACTAAAAATTTTATGCCTGTGATTAGAAGAATGTTGTACCGTGTGCCTTGATGCTGGGAATAGTGTGCAGGGGGAGCAAGCACATTCTGGAACCCATTCTTATAGCAGAACAGCTGGCGACAACTGTACACAGAAGTGGCTGCAAACCACACAGATACGTCTCACTAACCCAAATTATGTGTATCCCTATTCAACTTTCTCTTAGCAAGATCCTAAAAATGCCTGTGCCCATTCCAATGCCACCCAATACTACGGGCAATGTATGTGTTTTTTTTACTTATTGACCTGTGGCTGTTCTTTATATATTACAAATATAAGTCCTTTATCATTTTTATGTATTACAAATATAGTGTTGAACTGTGTGGCTTGCCTTTTCACTCTTTTTTTCTTTTGAGATGAAGTTTTGCTCTTGTTGCCCAGGCTGGAGTGCAGTGGCACAATCTCGGCTCACTGCAACCTCCGCCTCGCGGGTTCAAGCGATTCTTCCACCTCAGCCTCCCGAGTAGCTGGGATTACAGATGCCTGCTACCATGCTCAGCTAATTTTTTTGTATTTTTAGTAGAGACAGGATTTCACCATGTTGACCAGGCTGGTCTCAAACTCCTGACCTCAGGCAATCCACTCGCCTCGGCCTCCCAAAGTGCTGGGATTACAGGCGTGAGCCTCTGCACCTAGCCTGCCTTTTCACTCTCTTAATTGTGTTTTTGATGAACAAAATTTCTTAATGTTAATATAGTTCAACCTATCTATTTTTTTTTTATGGTGAGGGATTTCAGCGTCCTGTTTTCTAAGAAGAGTTTTCTCTACCTCAGGACCAGGAAGATATTTTCCTGTTTTCTTCTAGAAACTTTATACATTTACCTTTCATATTTAGATGACCAATCCATCTGCAACTGACTTTTTTGTATATGGTATGAGATGGGGTCAAAATTTATTTTAAAAAAAGAAATAGAGAGCCAATTGCCCTAATACCAGTTATGAAGACCATTATTTCCTCTGTCCTCTGAGCTTCAAGTTTTGGCATAAATCCAGTTTTGTCAATGTGTGTGTGGATTTATTTCTGGACTCTTTGGGTTTTTGTTTGTTTTTGTTTTTGTTTTTTGTTTTTTGAGACAGAATCTGGCTGCACACCCAGGCTGGAATGCAGTGGTGTGACGGTGGCGCACAGCAGCCTTGACCTGTGCTCAAGTGAGTCTCCCATCTCAGCCTCCCAAGTAGCTAGGACTTACAGGCACATGCCACCACGCCTGCATTTTTTTTTTTTTTTTTTTTTTTTTGTAGAGACAGGGTTTCGTCATGTTGCCCAGGCTGATCTTGAATTCCCAGGCTCAAATTATCTTCCTGCCTCAACCTCCCAAAGTGCTAGGATTACAGGCATGAGCCACTGTAACTGACCTGTTATTTTTCTATCCTTACATCAATACCTCTTGGTCTTAATTACTGTATGTTTATAATAAGTCTTGATTTCCAGTAATATAAAAACTTCAATTGCAATCTTCTTGATGAATGTCTTACCTATTCTTGGGCTTTTGTATTTCCATATATATTTTGGAAACAGGTTGTCAATTTCTTAAAAAAAAAAAAAAAGCTGGCATTTTTATTTGCATTATATTGAATCTGTAGTTCAGTTTGGAAAATAAGTAATTTAACTTTTCTAAGTCCTACATTTCTCTTCTGAAAAAAAAAAAAGAAAAAATGCTCACTGAGCAATTTTTAAACTGGAAAAAATCACTGTAGAAATGCTGGATTTGTATTATAAAGCGAGAAGGAACACAGGCAAGGACTGGGGCAAAGTCAGCCTATGGTGGATTTCCAGAAGGTCGAAGTGACTCTGGAAACTGGTTGCTCTCCAGCGGCACTGGCCGAGGCTGCTGGAGTACGGGCTGTCAGGCTGCAGCTGGTTAAGAGTCAGGCTGGCTTCTAACTCACAGGCTCGGGTGCAGGAAGAAGAGGTCGTGGCTTTTTCCTGCACCGTTGTTCCCATTCCACCTCCAGGGGGCGCCACATTCCTTCTGATGATTGTGTGTTTGCCTTCCCGCAACTTTTTCTTTGTAGACTGGAAACTGCAGAGCAGTCACATTACCTTTATTTTTCAAATGTGTCCACTGTGTGTCAGGCCCAGCTCTGCATGGATTCACTTCCTCTCTTATTCTGTACAGAATGGCACACTTGGAGAGAGGACCAGACGTGCCAGTGGGGAAAGGGCATCAAGACAGTCCCTCGTGACCCCCCACTGCCTCTACGACCCCCCTTCTGTTCCCTGGAGCATGTCCTGAGCCGACCTAAGGCCATTTGTGTGTTTATGTGACCAGGGCATAAAGGGGACACAACCGTCTTTCTCCGGAGTCAGCCCATTTAGGAAATGCGAGGGTCTGACACATCCTCTCTCCACACTGCCGGCCTCAGCCTTCCAGTCCCAGTGGTTTCTTTCAGAGCTTTCACGGCAGTCCCCTGAACAAATACTTTTTTCCCAAGAGGCGTCCCCAGGCTGAAACAAGGGGAAGTAAATGTGACCCCACTGTACTGCCTCCCACAAGTCATTCTGCCTCCTTCATCCTGTCCTGGTCTTTGTCCTGTCCTGGTCTTCAGGGAGCCCCTGGGAGGGAAACCTGTGTCTGCAGTGGCCAGTGTCTAGCAGAGGTGGTGCCTCTATCCAAAGCCACGGCCCACTCTCCTGAGTGCTGAGTGAGCGCCAAACAAACCTTGGAGAACCTTCCTGTTTTCAGGTGCCCCAGGATCCCTGAGCACTGCTGCCCATCTAGCCTCCTGGAGGAAGCCCAGTCGGGGGCGGGTGGGGGAGGGGCAGTAGGGGAGTTAGCACCCTCTTGAGAAAAGCAGCAGCCAGGCAGCAAAGGAGAGAAGGATGCTGGATGTAGTCTGCTCAGCCCAGGTGCCTGGGGAGGGTCCTCAGTGTGTGCAGCGGAGTCTGGATGTCCCTGCAATGGGGCAGAGCCCCACACTGGGCAGAGCAGTGCTGGCTTGGTGAGGAGTCCTACCTGCCTCCACTGTTCCCTGAGTGCTGAGGGGCGTGTGGGCTTTGCCAGGATGGCTGAAGGAACAGAACAGGCCCTGTGGTGCACTTCTTTATCCCACTGGACCCGGCCCCTATGAGGCAGTGTGGCAGGTGAACCCCCTGAGGACACCCTCAGACCCCCTTCTCGTTTCTAGGGGCAGGAGACGTGCTGCAGCCTGACCCCAGGAACACTGGGATTCCTACCTGTCCTATCCCCCCTCCTGTCAGGGCAGCCAGCCCCAGCTGAGGGGAACCAGATGTGAGAGCCGGAAGCGCACCCTCACCCTCCCTTCCCAGCAGCTGGCTAGAAGGCCTCTCTTAAAAGGCCCGGGTACCTGGCCGTGGGGGGTGGGGAGGAAGGAAGGGAGTGGGAGAGAATTAGACAAAGGAAGCTCACCATAAAACCAGCAGCAGGTCTGTAATCACGAGAGCCCTTTGTTTAGAGCCGGTTTAAACAAGTTGTGATCCTTTGGAAGGGGAGGCCATAAACCGAGGGGGGAAATAAAAGTGTTTACAGCAAGGGAGACCCAGGTGCCGGGGGATTCGTTTGGCCAGGATCAATGTGGGAGCGGGGCCGGTGCGGCCTGGCCTGGCCTGGGCTTGGAGAATGGGCTTCCTCTTAGTACCGGACGGCTCCAACATCACAGACTCCAACCCGACCAGGGGCGGCCCTCCCCACCCACACCGGCGGTCGAGGGGCAATCTCACATTCCAACCTGGGGACATGGGGCAGGGAGCCCGGGTCTGCACCGTCAAGAGATGAATTGCCTGGGGCTGCAGAGCTTACAGTCAGCTTCTCTGCTTGTCTACAATTCCTTCAGAATAGACCTGAGGGAGTTACACTAATAAGAGGGTGTAATAAGAGGGTGTGAGGACAGTTGTTCCTCACAGACACACCTCTTAGTCCCCACTTATCAGGCTGCGAAAGCTAGGGTTACAGCTCGAGGGAGTAATCTGGTTATATCTGACATGTCCCCAGCCCTGAGCCCCCCACACCTACCACCATTTCTGTCCTCTGCTCTGTTTAGCAACGCTGAATACATAAACGTCACACAGTCAGTCAGTCATTCCGTAAGTTTAATGAGCACCTCTGGTAGGGCAGGCAACCAGGACGGGGCGACAGAGGTACAGGACACAGACTCTGTCCTGAAAGTAGGGCAGTTTGGGGATGACTAGCAATAACATTCTCGGGACATGTCAGCTGGCATATACTCATGTTTTTAACATAATACTCATGTTTTAATGCTCCCCAAGAATATATGTGTCAGTGCAACGTGATACCTTTGGAGAATGGCAGTACCAAGTAAAGCTAACATGGTCCTTGGAAGAATGTCGTGCCGATGTCCTCCCCACGTAATTTGTTGTTTGTGCTCATCAGGAAAGCCTGCCAGACTTTTCTGCAAAAATTCACACTAGGTCACACCCATACTAATAAGGAAAATGAATAGTCAGAGGCACGAGATGGATCAGGTCCCTCTTGCCCCTTAAGACATTTGTGTGGCTCTTTAGCTTGCAACATTTGTGGAAGTGGGGCAACTATGTGGGGGCCTCTTAAAGAGAAAAGTCCCCGTGAAAATGTCCCTTCTGACACTCATGTATTCAATTCTTGGATCAGCCTGGCCAGTTAAAGAGGTGAGCTTTGTTCTGTAATACTCAATATGTTTTCTTCATTAGAACAGTTCAGAAAATAAGCGGAGATGCCAGTTTTATCTTTAAAATGACTTCATTTCTTATAAATTGATTTCAAATACATTATTCTAGTCTAAGCCTGGCCACTCTGGTGACCTCCCTAGGACCATTTCCTTATTTGTAAAATAAGCATATTTATAATCTCTGCATTCCTGCTTAGTTAACAACAAGAGCAACAACAACAAAACCCAGATAAGATTCTAAGTAGCAAAGTGGCCTGATCATTTGCGCTGGTGGGAATCACATTCCTAATCACACAGTTAGGAAGCAGTTTGCGCCCTCCAGCATTTGGTAATATATATACCGTTTACTGGTGGGAGAGGCACTGGCCGCTCTGTCTCTTTCAGTGACTGATGCAAATTCTCTACTCTCCCAAAGCTCAGCTCCCTGGGGGAGAAGTCTGGAGACTGTGCACTGTGCACTGTGAGGTCCAAAAGGTGGCAGCAGGCTTTATCTCTGATGGCTGGCATCTTGCTGCCTTTGCTGAACCGGTTCCTGTGGGCCTCCCCATTGCTCTAAGGCAGGAGTGTGTGTCCTTCGACTGTGGTACTCAGCCACTGCACCAGGCGCCTCTCAGATGCAAAGCTGCTGGAGGAGGACCAACCCTTGATACGGGGGTGCTGGAAAGGGAAGAGGGTGGTCCCTTTAAACGATACAGAAGCGGGGAAGGGAAGTGCTGGGTAGAGGAGGGCGTGGTCCCTGGCTAAGGCTCCACCCTATGGACCTGGGTGAGGACAGGCGTTTCTGTTACATTTCCCAAGACCACCCTGGCCGACCTGCCACGCCCTCATCCTGGGCCTATAAAAACCCGCGATGCCAGCAGGCAGACACACAAGCAGCTGGACGTGGAGAGAAACACATCGATGAAAGAAAACAAGCGGCCGGACATCGAGAGACATCAAGGGGAGCATGCTGGCAGAAGAGCACTGGACAGATGCCGGCAGGCCGCAGGCCCTTGACCGGCGGACGGAGGCGGAGTTTGGACGGGGCAGTCTGAGGAGAGCCTGGACTGCCAAGTGGCCCAACTCCACAAGGAAAACCATCTCCCTTCTGGCTCCTCCCTTTGACGAGAGCTACTTTTACTCAATAAAACCTTGCACTCATTCTCCAGGCTCACGTGTGATCCAGTTCTTCCAGTACACCAAGGCAGGAAACCCCGGGATACAGAAATACAGAAATATGGAAGGGCATCTAACTGAGCTAACACAAGCTGCCTGCAGACAGCTAAACTTTTACAAGAGCACCGTGTAACACATGCCCACGGAGGCGTCAGGAGCTGTCAACATTCACCCCTAGGCACTGCTGTGGGGTTGGAGCCTCACAACCTGCCCGTCTTCTAGAGGTTTGAGCAGCTGGGCACTGAAAAGGCGAGCCGCACCCTCCATCGCACGCCCTGCCAGGGGGACAGGGGAACTTTTCCGTTTCAGCATCAGGAGAGTCAGCTCAGCCAGCTCGGAAGATCCTGAGAGAAGCGAGTACACGGAGATCATGCTCTTGCGTCCTGAAGGATCTGTTTGGTGAGAGGAGAAAACAGTATAGAGAAAAGGCATGAACTTTCAAATCCGAGTCAGTTTTGAATCCCATCTCTGCAACTTAGTAATTGGACAATTTATTTAACATCTCTATACCTCAGTTTTCTCATCTGCAAAATGGGGATAATAAGTACCACCTCCCAGGATCTTGTTATGAGGATTACATGAGATGATGTCTATAAAACTTCCCGGCGTTATGAGTCCCTCCCTGCCTCCCTCCCTTCCTCCCTTCCTCCCTTCTTCTCTCCCTTTCTTCCTTTTTCCCTCCTCCCTTTCTTCCTGTGAAACAAAATTTAGCATCACTCCCCACATATTCTGAAAAATGAAATATAACAAAAATACTAAACCCTATAGATGAGCCCTTCCTGTGTATGAAACATTTCAAATTCCTTCATCAAAAGGAATGCAGTTTCACTGTCCCTATACATGGAATAGTGTTGGGGTGGTACTTCCGGTTCATGCACTGGAACAGACAATGGAGGTATAAAAATGAATGGAATGATCGATCGTTAAGCACAATGCAAAGGAACACAGAAGCAGATAATTTCAAAGGCATGATGGATTTTGGGGGAAGACGGTGGAGTGCCCTGCCTGACTTGGAGTAGGAGCTGGGAGAATGGGGTTCTGGTGTTACTCTTCCGGAGAAAGTGATGTCTTTTGTAGAAAACAAATTTCTGAACTTTCAAGATATGTCAACTAAGTATCAACAAAATTGATTTAGAAATGATTAGTGGTGGATTCAATAGGAATAAGGATTTGCTCTGTATAAGGTCTCCTGACAAACAGCTCCTGGGTGTCTACTCGTGAAACTGCACAGTTGTGCAGATACAATGTATAAAAATGAATAAGAAATGACCCGGGCGGGGCGCGGTGGCTCACGCCTGTAATCCCAGCACTTTGGGAGGCCAAGGCAGGCGGATCACGAGGTCAGGAGATGGAGACCATCCTGGCTAACACTGTGAAACCCCATCTCTACTAAAAATACAAAAAATTAGCTGGGCGTTGTGGCGGGCGCCTGTAGTCCCAGCTACTCGGGAGGCTGAGGCAGGAGAATGGTGTGAACCCGGGAGGCGGAGCTTGCAGTGAGCTGAGATCGCGCCACCGCACCCCAGCCTGGGCAACTGAGTGAGACTCTGTCAAAAAAAAAAAAAAGAAAGAAAGAAAGAAAGAAAGAAAGAGAGAGAGAGAGAGAGAGAGAGAGAGAGAGAGAGAAAGAAAGAAAGAAAGAAAGAAAGAAAGAAAGAAAGAAAGAAAGAAAGAAAGAAAGAAAGAAAGAAAGAAAGAAAGGACCCGTTCTCCAAGGAGCTTGCATTCTAATAAGCAAGTAAAAAACACTATGATCAGCATAGCTGATTCTTTGCTAGAAGTGCATAAAAAGTATATTGAAACTGAGTGGCTTCTCATTTGTAAAGTTCTAGTTTTCAGCCACTACATTACTTTAGGGGCCACTCTTTGCAGGTCTGTGTTCCTTTCTTGGCCCTGCATGTAGGTGGTTGGAACCTCAGAATTTGCTCTTGGCTGGGCAGCAACAGCCTATCTCTTTGTAAAGCGTTTTGCAGTAACGCTTATCAGAGAAGTGAGGCACTCATCTTACAGAATTCGCTGGGGAGTGGGTCCAGGCCAGGCAGTGCTGGGGAGGACTTTAGATAGGGCAAAGGAGATGCAGGATCAGAGGCATCTGGTCAAGTTGGCCACCTCCCCCGACTTCTGCATGCTGATTTCTTTTCTTAAGCCTCCTCCCAGAGTCCCAGCCTGATGGTGCTTGAGAGGTGGGCTCCAGATGGAAAGAGGGAAAGGAAACCCAATATTTAGTGAACATCTATTGCAAGCCAGGCACGATCCATTGAATGGTGACATGGGTTCTGGAGATGGGCACGGTCCCTCTTACAGTTCGGGGAGCTAGGGCTTGGAGAAACCTGTCCCAGGACCCAGTGAGCCTCGGAGCCAAGCCTGAGCTCCACCTGTGCACTCCACAGTCTTTGCACACCTGTGCTTCCTAAACCAGAACACTGCTACTCCTCACCATATGTGCTTAGTGGGGAGCTGGCAGATGAGCGCCAAATCTCAGTTACTTTCTCTTCATTACGGCACATGATATAAACTTCAGTTTTAAACTCTGTCAGATGTGAACATATGACGGAGTAGAACGCAACCTGTATGTGTGTGTTAAGGGTCAAGAGATCGAGGCCATCTGGGCCAACATGGTGAAACCCCATCTCAACTAAAAATGCAAAAATTAGCTGGGCGTGGTGGCGCTCGTCTGTAGTCCCAGTTACTCGGGAGGTTGAGGCAGGAGAATTGCTTGAACCCGGAAGGCGGAGGTTGCAGCGAATCGAGATCATGCCACTGTACTCCACCCTGGCGACAGAGTGAGACTCTGTCTCAAAAATAAAATAAAATAAAATAAAACAAAACATGATATTCAAAGACATTTGAAGTTTATTATCAGTCTGTACCCCGTTGTGCCCTTCCCTGCACCCAAAGTACCTGCATCATTCCATCTCCCTGGGAACTCTGAGTCAGAGCCCATTGATTCAGCCTGCCTTGTACATCACAGGATATGCACACATCTGCCGTGATTCACATGGAAAGTGCTTTGATTGAGTGCTGAATGCTGTGATGAGCATTAGAATACAACAGGGATTCAGAGGGCCAGAGGTCTGGAGGGCTGGCAAAGCCAGGGGAGCACCTCTCAGGAGAGGCGGGTGTGGCTGGGTGCAGAGGAGGGGTGACATTCTGAGAACCCTGAATCCTGGAGGTGGTACTCTGGTGTGTAGTGTGTGGACACCGGGAGGCTGGACAGTAAGGAGGACTGCTGGGGAGGAAATGAACTGCTAATGGCAAGATGGGGATCCATTTGTTAAAGGACATCAGTCTTGGGTTTGCTATGAGACTTTTGCTTGTGGGTTCGTGACACTTTGTGGTGCTGGAAGCAGGAGGTGGGCTGTCAGCACAGGAGAGACTGGAGGGAGGAGGCGGCTGGAAGTCTACAGACTTCTTTTTATTTATTTAATTATTCATTTTTGAGACAGGGTCTTGCTCTGTCACCCAGGCTGGAGTGCAGTGAAGTGATCACAGCTGATTGCAGCCTCGAAATCCTGGGTTCAAGCGATCGTCCCATCTCAGCCTCCTGAGTAGCTGGGACTACAGGTGCATGGCACTAAGCCCAGCTAATTTTTTTTGTATTTTTGGTAGAGACAGGGCCTTACTATGTTGCCCAGGCTGGTCTCAAACTCCAAGGCTCAAAGGATCCTCCTGCCTTGGCCTCCCCAAAGTGCTGAGATTACAGGCATAAGCCATCACGCCTGGCCTGCTTTTTCAATTTAGCCTAAATTCTGTGGCAGGCCATCTACTTGCTTCATTTTAGTCCCTAAGTCTCGTGCGATTGGTAACTGGCAGCACCACCAGTGTGCAAAGGGCTGAGGAGCTGGGGAGGAGGCGAGGGGTGAGGACTGCACCAGGTGCTAATGTCCACTTCCTGTGGCCTCGGACTGGCAGCTCCCCTCTGGCTCAGCTGTGTGTGGCCGTAGGAGGCTGCAGAGGGGTGGGCAGGCTGGGGCGCCCAGAGCCCACAGTCCGGTGCTCGAGTCTTTGAGACGCTACACAGCAACTTTTCTGAGTCTGATTTTCTGAAAACGTGTAATGTGCATGCTCCAGCTGCAGAAACATCAGCAACGACCCCCCTTCCCCCCCCCCCTTTTTTTTTTTAAAGGGAGAGAAAATAAAAGAAAAGGGATGTTCCCTTTCTGTGGGGTGGCTTGGAAATAGAGCTCAGAGCTATGGTCTCTTAAGATACATTAACAAACAGATGCTGGCGCATCTGAGCAGAAGAGTTCTGATTTCACTTTGGGTTCTCAGTGACACATTCTAAGGAGAAACAGACGCAGGGAGGAACAGGCAGAGGCACACAGCAGACGCTACACAGGCCTCGGGTTTGTGGAAAAGATGCCTGAACGCTGCTCTGTTGTGGGTACGTGCCCTGAGCCCTCCTCGCACAGACCAGGAGTCAGGGTGAGAGGCACAGGGAAGCAGGGAGAGAGAGAGAGGAGGGGAGCATGGGAAGCATGGGACAGGGAGAGGGAAGGTTTAGAGAGGGGGAAGGGAGAGTTGTAGGCGGGAATGGGTGGGATGCAGAGAGAGAAAGTGCAGATAAAAACAAAAATTGTCCTTTGGCATCTCTTTATTCTCCAGGCAAGTTTGACCTACTTTGTCTCCTCTGTCATCTGCTTTGGTATCTAAATAAGGCTTCCCAGCCACTGAGTTCAGATTACTATCCAGTTATTTGAAGATCTGTTATCTCCTGACAGGGAGATGCTAACTGTCTTCCCATTCTTCACACCCTGCCACACCTCACAGCCCTTGGCCCTCTCCTTTGCTTAACATACACTCATCTGTGTGAGGGCCAGGGACTTGCTGGGTGGCCGGGGAGCCTGCTGCCTCCAACCCACAGAAGCGTATGGACGATCCTGTTCCTGTTCCCAACCTCGTAGGCCCCAGCAATTACTACTGCCTGCCTTGCTGGAGTTATGGAGAGGCTAGATAGTCTTCAACAGAGAGCACAGCATAATGACCTCCATGTACCCATCCCCAACTCCAGTGCTCAGCTCATGGCCAAGTTTGTTTCCCCACCCCTACTCTTTTGAAATACATTTTATTCAAAATATATTTTATTATTAATTATATCCCATATAGCTCATCACTGATAAATATTTTGATAAGTATTTCTAAATGCTAAAACTCTAAAAAATATAACCACAGTATTATCTCATCTAAAACATTAACAATAACCCCTCAATATCATTCAATTATCCAGTCAATGTTCGCATTTCTTTAATTGTCTATTGCTTATTAATTATTTTAAAGTTTCCTTGTTTGAATTGGGATCCATAGAAGGTCTGTGCATTGGGATATGTCTCTTGACTATCTTTTATTCTGTGTAGATACCCGCCCCCCCCACCCCTCAGAAACTGAATTGTTTCCCCTGTAGACTGCCTATAGGATAAGTTTTGCTGCTGAAATTCCTCTAGGGGTCTTTAATGGGTGCTCTATTCCTTGTATTCCCAGAACTAGAGGCTTGGTCAGGTGTGTGTCTGCAAGATTGCTTCATGGGTGGTGTGTGTCCTTACTGGGAAGTACACAATGACTATTTGTCTCCCCTTGTGTAATGTTACTAGCTATTGTCGGGCATTGCCTAGGGCCATTCATTTATTTGGATTGCAAAATGATGATATTCTAATTCTTTCTTTTCTTTTCTTTTGAGACAAAATCTCACTCTGTCGCCCAGGCTGGAGTGCAGTGGTGCCATCTCCACTCACTGTAACCTTCAAGCAATTCTTGTGCCTCAGCCTCCCAAGTAGCTGGGATTACAGGCACCCACTACCAGGCCCAGCTAATTTTTGAATTTTCAGTAGAGACAGGGTTTCACTATGATGGCCAGACAGGTCTTGAACTCCTAACCTCAAGTGATCTGCCCATCTCAGCCTCCCACGGTGCTGGGATTACAAGCACGAGCCACCACATCCGGCCTTCTAATTCTAGCAATCCTTCTTTATCTATTAGCAATGCTGTATATTATAAAGCAAAGCTTCCCTCATCAACTCTTTGGTTACCCTGAGGTCCAGATCTTATAGAAAATAAAGGACAAATGCCTGATTTTTTCCCCTTGATTTACCAGTTCAAAAATAAAGATTTGATTCCTTAAAATCATCCAAAGGTACCAGATAAGCTGCTGTCATGTTGTGGTGGTGTTTATATTACTGTGAACTTGGGGACTTAAACATATTTGACCTGTTTCAATCCACTGTAATTTTCATCCTTATTAAAAATGTTTGGCCGGGCATGGTGACACACGCCTGTAATCCCAGCACTTTGGGAGGCCGAGGCGGGCAGATCATTTGAGATCAGCAGTTTGAGACCAGCCTGACCAACATGGTGAAACCCTGTCTCTAATAAAAATGCAAAAATTAGCCGGGTGTGGTGGCATGCGCCTGTAATCCAAGCTACTCAGGAGGCTGAGGCTGGAGAATCGCTTGAACCCAGGAGGCGGAGGTAGCAGTGAGCCGAGAAAGCACCACTGC
Organism: Macaca mulatta; assembly: GCF_049350105.2. Classification (NCBI taxonomy): domain Eukaryota; kingdom Metazoa; phylum Chordata; class Mammalia; order Primates; family Cercopithecidae; genus Macaca; species Macaca mulatta. Next base: position 7,453,254 of record NC_133422.1, read on the forward strand.
ACTCCAGCCTGGGCGACAGAGCGAGACTCCATCTCAAAAAAAATGTTTACATTGTCTTCTTTGGCCTCTTCAAGCTTGGCTCCAAGTCTTGTTTTTTTTTTTTCTGTTTTTTGTTTTTGTTTTTTTGAGATGGAGTCTTGCTCTGTCACCAGGCTGGAGTGCAGTGGTGCAGTGGCACAATCTTGACTAACTGCAACCTCCACCTTCTGGGTTCAAGCAATTCTCCTGCCTCAGCCTCCCCAGTAGCTAATCTACTGTAGCGCCACCACGCCCTGGTAATTTTTGTATTTTTTTAGCAGAGATGAGGTTCCACCATGCTGTGTCAGGATGGCTTGGCTCCAAGTCTTTTGGTGCCACCGGAATAGCCTTGAGAGCTTGCTTGCTTTCTGGTGTGAGAAAATATGGTACTTTTTCTGCCCCAGACATGCAATGGGCTGTTTCTCCAAGGACTCCTGGTTGTGTTTCATGGGAAATGCTGCGTAGGGATCATGATCTGGGTACCGGGAGTGTTAATGATCCCCAGGGGGATCATGGTTTCTAGGCCTTTTCTGTGAACACATGTAGAAAATATGTGTACTTTATTAAAGATAGAACTCCCCATAAAGTATTATTTTGATACTTCAGTGTAAACCCAGTATTACAAGGACTGTACTTCATCAATCTTACACCCTATCTCCTCACAACCATAGAGAAAAGTTCTCAGAGACGCGAGCACAATTACTCATTTGATTTGCTCCACAAATACACAGACAACAGTCTCAGAACAACAATATCAATGTGCCCATCAGCAACATGACTGAAAACCATGGAAGGCTCTGTTTGCAGCTCTTTTTGTCCTTAGGGTTAGATCGAGACCATCCTGGCCAACATGGTGAAACTCTTCTCTGCTAAAAATACAAAAATACTAAATTTAATTTTAAATACTAAAATTAGCCAGGCGTGGTGAGGTGCACCTGTAATCCTAGCTATTCAGGAGGCTGAGGCAGGAGAATTGCTTCAACCTGGGAGGCAGAGGTTGCAGTGAGCCGAGATGGTGCCACTGCACTCCAGCCTGGTGACAGAGTGAGACTCTGCCTCAAAAAAGAAAAAAAAAGATATTAAGAAAATGTAGATGCTTTAACTAATATATTTGTTATAAATCAAGACTAAGCACTTAGCTTAAGTAAAATAAATATTCAACAGGTAATCCATTGCAGTCTACCTGATTTCAGGACTTATTAAGTAGTCACAATTATCAAGAGTAGGTGGTATCGGTGGAGGGATAGACATCCAGATCAATGGAACAAAATAGAGAACCCAAAGATAGACTCATATGAATATGCACAACTAATTTTTGAAAAAGATGCAGTGGAGGAAGGAAGGATCCCCTTTTCAAAAAGAACCTAACCTGATCCTCACACCTTAATACAAAAATTAACTTTAAATGAGTGACATACAGAAATGTAAAATGTAGAACTGTGAAATTTTTAGAATGGCTAAAATTAAAAACAGTGACAAAATCAGACATAGTAGCTCATACCTGTAACCCCAGAACTGTGGGAGGCTGAGACGGGAAGATGACTTTAGTCTAGCAGTTTACGACCAGCCTGGGCAACACAGCGAGACCCCATCTCTACAAAAAAAAGAAAAGTACAAAAATTAGCTGGCCATAGTGGCCGGTGCCTATAGTCCCAGCTACTCAGGAGGCTGAGATTGGAGAATTGCTTGAGTCCAGGAGTTTGAGGCTGCAGTAAGCTGTGATTTCACCGCTGCGCTTCAGCCTGGGCAACAAGAGAGACTGTCTCAAAAAATAAATTAACGAACTAACTAACTAACTAAATGAATGAATAAATGTGGCAGCACCAAATGCTGGCAAACATGCAGAGGAGCTGGATCACTTACACACTGCTGAGGGCATGTAAAACGATGTCACCAGTGTAGGAAACATTTTGGCAGTTTCTTTAAAAACTAAATATGCAATTACTGCATGATCCAGCAATTGCACTCCTGGACATTTATCCCAGAACAAGGAAGATTTATGTCCACAGAAAAACTGGTACACAAATGTTTATAGCAGCTTTGTTCTTAATAACAAAAATTTGCAACCAACATTGATGCCCTTCAGTGGGCGAATGTGTGAGGTTGTGGAACATCTAGACCATGGAATAACAGCAACAAAAAGGAATAGACAGTGAACACACACAACAACGTGCATGAGTCTTCTGGGAATTGTGCTGACTGAAAGAAACCAATCCTAGAAGGTTATATACTATCGGATTCCACTCACATTACGTTCTTGAAATTATAGAAATGGAGAACAGATTAGTGGTTGCTAGAACTTAAGTAGTGGTGGGGACTGGTGGGAAGTGGTATTAATAAAAAGGGCTGCTTTTGGTAAACAACTTAGCTTGCCTATTTGTCATTTTCCCGACTTCACTGGATTTCTACAGTTTATTCTTTGAACACGTGTGTCTTTGATCAAAGGCTAATTTAAGGCTTTGGTCTTAGAAGGCCTGATGAGCAGACTGAGGAAAATTCCTGTTGTCGTCCAAAGGTTCAGGTCAGCCATAATCTTCACAATTAAGGTCTAGAGCAATGAGCAATACGTACACGTGAACATTTTCATGTGTTTCTGTCTTTAATTAATTTTTTTTTAGAAATGAGGTCTTGGTATGTTTCTCAGGCTGATGTCTTTCTAATGCAAGAGTTCTGATTTTTTTGGTCTTCGGACCTCTTTACACGGCCAAAGAGCTTTTGTTTGTGTGGGTTATACATCTACTCCTATTTACCATGAACAGAGGAACGTAAAAATAATGATTTGAGACTGGCGTGGTGACTCACACCTGTAATCCCAGCACTTTCGGAGGCCAAGGCGGGTGGATCAGTTGAGGTCAGGAGTTCGAGACCAGCCTGGGCAACATGGCGAAACCCCGTCTCTATTAAAAGTACAAAAATTAGCTGGGTGTGGTGGCGCACGTCTGTAATCCCAGCTACTCAGGAGGCTGAGGCACAAGAATCGCTTGAACCCTGGAGGCCGAGGTTGCAGTGAGCCAAGATTGTGCCACTCCACTGCAGCCTGCGTGATAGTGAGAGAAAAAAATAAAACTGATTTGTTAATTCACTTAAAATAACAGTAGTAAATCCTTTACATGTCAACATACATATTCTTATCAAAAATAATTATAGTTTTCAAAACAAAACATTAAGTGGAAAGAGTAGCATTGCTTTTCATTTTTGCAAATCTCTTTTTTTTTTTTTTTTTTTGAGACGGAGTCTTGCTCTGCCGCCCAGGCTGGGGTGCAGTGGCCGGATCTCAGCTCACTGCAAGCTCCGCCTCCCGGGTTTACGCCATTCTCCTGCCTCAGCCTCCCGAGTAGCTGGGACTACAGGCGCCCGCCACCTCACCCGGCTACTTTTTTGTATTTTTTAGTAGAGACGGGGTTTCACCGTGTTAGCCAGGATGGTCTCGATCTCCTGACCTCGTGATCCGCCCGTCTCGGCCTCCCAAAGTGCTGGGATTACAGGCTTGAGCCACCGCGCCCGGCCGCAAATCTCTTTAGTGTCTTGCTTTGTAGTTTGCAAATCCCTTTAACAGCTGGCTCTCACGTGTGTTTCCATTTGTTGTAATAGGCTGTTGAGCTGCAGGATATTAAGAACACCTAGCATCACTAGATACGCTGCTGGGAAAGGGAGAAGCCTGGGGACCTCTGAAAGCGTCTTGGGTCTCCCAGGGATCCTTGGACCACACTTTGAGAATGGCTGATCTAGCGGATTTCCTCAGGTTTGGTTTAATCTTCTTTCCTCTAGGTTGCAGTAGATATGCAAAGCTGGACTTTTTTATTCTAGTCTTTGGGCAATGCGGTCTTTTTAAAAAATTTGGGGAATAGTCAACTGAAAATGGGATAATGAGGGAACAGAGCGTCTCCAGAAGGCTTTTCTTCGGAGGAGGCGGTGAAGTTTTCTTTTTTTCTTATAAACAAGACTCTGAAGACAAGGTCTGCCTGCGCTCAGGAGGCTCCAGCATTTGGCGGGACTGAACAATGCTCTGAAACTAGCCCGGCCGCGGAGGACGCCCAGGTGATCCAGTCCTGGGAAAACGGGGAGTTTTAAGCAGCTGTGTAAAAGTAGCGTCTATCATGGCTTTCCTTTTAACGAGATTAGTCTTGCTTTTCCCCTCCTCTTTATTTCACTGTCTGCGGGCCACCTCTTGGCTCTCATGGTAATGTGATTAGCTGGCCTGTGGCCCACACCGAAACCACTGTCACAAAGATCTCTGCTTACTTGAGTGCACCTCACTCCTGAATGCAACATCTTGTGTTTATAGTCGCAGGGGGTATTGTTAACTCTGGGATTCAAATAGAATGGGATATTTACGACACCCTCCTACCTCCCCCACCACCATAAAAGTTGATTCAGGGAGACATTTAGGGAAGAAATAGACAGAAGACAGATGTGTTGCCTTCCCCAGATGCTGAGGAGCCTCAATTGTTCTGCTTATGTAATGACTTTTTATGGCTGCTTGCAAATGCCTCTTTTGACTTTTAAAAAGGTGCCAAAGTCAAATATAGGTAGTTACTGAGAACGTTTTAGTAATCTCACCGGACACTCCAGCTAGCTCAAAACCCTCCATCAGAGGATATATAATAAGCATACATCCCTTTCCCACTTCATGGATATAACTGTGGTTTCCTCCTGTTTATATTTAAGACTGTGTGTGTAGCTACAAAAAGCGATAGCATCTTACTTGGACAATGAACGTTTTTCCATAAATCCTTAATGGTTCAATAATTGTTTTAAAGGCAATTTATATAATTACAGCAAGAAGAAAATGAAATTAATGGAGATTGGGGACCTCTACTTATTTTCTTTTAATGCAAATCAATACATCCAGTTATCTCTGAAGGACAAATTTGATTTCAGTGATTTTGATAATTTAGGTTAAATTGAACAGGAAAATGTCCAGGACAGTGAGAGTTTTCCTGTCCACAATGCTGTATTTTCATCGGCTTTTGGCCTCTCACTTTAGAGACGTTCTGCTCAAACACTCTCCCACTAGATGTGATCCCAGCACACGGGTCAGCATTGTGCACCTCAGCCTTGACTTGGGAGGGATGTGTAGGAGGGTACTGGGTGCTCCACAGACCTGCGTCCATCGTTACTTCTCTCCTTCAGAGCCTGCAGCTGAGAAGCAAAGCCATAACTGAGAGAAAAATGGCAAGACGGGGCAGAGTGCTGGAGAACACGCTTCCCAAGAACAGAGATCACTGTCCGCCTGTGAGCCCAGTGCAAATGTCTTCTCACCTTTGAACAGTAATGGTAAATGTTTAACAACTAGCTCTTTGGGGAGAAAAAGAATAAGCCCTGCTTTGTCGTGTTTGCCATTCCTGTGGTGTAAACGTTCCCCCGTGGCTGATTTCAAGCCACCACCGTGACGTTGCTGAACCTGGGGTTGGGAAGAGATGTGGGCACTGGTTCTCTGCATACACTTCTGCTTTTTTCTGCTTAAATCATGGGTTTGATGCCTACACGCTTGTTCTTTCAGGGAGACTGTAAGCATGGTGAAGGCAAAGGGAGTGTCCTCTAGTCCCTGCATCATTCACAGTGCCAGGCACAGTGCCCCAGAATACAAAGTCCCCCATAAATTGTCACTCAATTGCATCACTATACTACTTTTATCGTTGCAGTTGTTAGTATTGTTAGTTAATATTTATTGACTAAAATTTACTTTTGTTTATTTGTTGGTTTTTGAGGCAAGAGTCTCACTCTGTTGCCCAGACTGGAGTGCACTGGTGCGATCTCTGCTCACCTCAACCTCTGCCTCCTGGGTTCAAGCGATTCTCATGCCTCAGCCATCTGAACAGCTGGGATTACAGGTGTATGCCATCATGCCAGGGTCATTTTTTTTTTTTTTTTTTTGTATTTTTAATAGAGACAGAGTTTCGCCATGTTGGCCAGGCTGGTGTTGAATTCCTGACCTCAAGTAATCCACCGACCTTGACCTAACAAAGTGTTGGGATTACAGGCTTGAGCCACTGTACCCAGGCTAAAATGTATTCTTATAAGAGCTTCACTTGTATTATTTCATTTGGTGATGACAACATAAGCATGTATTAGAGAGAATTAATATGTTGGTTGAAAGAATTGAAGAGTTGCTATCAGAGTTGTCCTCATTCGATGTCTGGAAACCAGGAAAGAATGTTTATTTATGTTCTCACCTCGTCTCCTTTTGCTCTTCCCTGCTTCCCAGAGCACTTCTTCCTCCCTGTTCTCTTTCCTCTTCCCACCCATTGCTTGTCCTCTGTTTTTAATTTTTGTGTATATACAAATATTTGCAAATAATTCTCAATCATTCGAGTGAAAACATTTTTCTTTATTCCACTTACAATGATCAACATCATCCCCTTGCAAAAACAAATCTTTTGTGTGTTTCCCTTATCAAGTAGTTAGGGGAATCCAAATATCTTCTCAAATCAAACCTTATAACCCTCCTGACGTTGCAGCCCCAGAACGCCAGACAAAGCGTGAGCCAGAAAGGGCAGATGACAGGACCATGTTTTTTTCAGGCCTTTGCCAACCTGTGAAGGTTCTCTGGACAGTGCTCTGAAGGGGACTCGAAGGTTCAGTGACCCAGGAGCCCAGAGACTTGAGTATCATTTCAGCTCAACTACAGAATTACGTAACTTTGGGCAAATCATTTCCCCCATATTCATTCAACATTGGAAAAACTTCCATGTTCTAATTTATGTATCAATCACTTGGGAATAACAACACATTTTCTTATAGGTCTTCTTCCTTTCGTCGAGTTCAAATATATGAGTTTGTGCTTTAAAAGCATGAGGTGCAGCATATGCCCACGTCCACAGAATGTGAGAGCCTCATATTAGATATTGTACACACATTGAGATGAAGTATTATTCTTTGCACTTTAGACAAGAAAGTGTAAAATATATGGCTGATATAGACATATAGGTATTTTACTATACTGATCCAAACTTGTAAAATACTTCTCATTAGCATCGAGAGTATTTATTAAAAATCCAGTTTTCACTTTCGTGGTGTGCTGGGCCCAGCAGCAAAGGTGACAGTTTGTCTTTGAGTACAGTGAGGAGCCATGTGGCCAAAAGTGGAAACGCATTTGGCTGAACCTATGACTAATGTCCTAGGAGATGCTGTCAGTGCCAGCTCCTGTAGGTGACTACATTGCCCCACATTTCTGGATTGGGCAAATGTGACAGAAATGTCCAGTTTCTATTAAAGTTTTGTCCTGTGCTTTTGTCAATTTAGGCTGATGTTGCTATAACATCTAACTTTATCCTCAGATATTGAAATTTGGTCAATATATAGATGGGACTATTTAAACAAGATTTTTATTTCAACTACTTTAGTCACCTGCCCATATGTATTTTTGGCATACATCCAGAGAATCATTTTCTACTTTGGGTTAAGCACTATTTAAGCACTATGAATGATGTTCTAGATTCACAGCTAGTCTCCTCAAAATGCTGCTGTGAGAGCTGTCATTTTATTCAGGAAGGAGGTCTGGGAAGGGGTCACGTCTCATCCTCCTCATCCACTAGTCTCAGGACTTCTAGTTTTTAAGACAAATGTACTCATTGTGGCCCAACAGGAGACACCTGCCTAAGCTCGTAAAAGAGTCTCGTTCAAACAACCAGTTTTATATTCTTGGGCCATTGGAGACCTCTGCCCCCACCTGGGCTGGTGCAGGGATGAAGGACTGAAGCATATTCCAGATAAAGCATGTTCACATGTCTTGTCTTACTGGGCTCACAGCCTCTCCAGAAACAGGGGAGAAGTGACTGTCCTGTTAGGATACCCATAAAACACACATGGGTAGGGAGGTGCAGAGGAAGCAGACCCCAGAAAGCAGGATTCAGTGAGCCACTGGGAGGTGTAGGCAAATCACAAAACCCATCAGTCCATTGCTCCCTGCCCCCTGGTCACTACCAAAATGAGTCAAGTTGAGAGCTAGGCTTACTGGAAACAAAGGAACATTTAAAACTCATCAAGGAAGCCCAGCCGGCAAGAAATGCAGAAGCAGCTCAAAAACCAAAATGCATTTCCTATTAAAAGACCTTTTCATTAAAGCAGTTGTGTCAAGGCGCCATCTGGGCACAAAGACACGAATCTATTTGGAAGTACACGAAGGCTATCAGTGTCGACGTTATTCAGACTGTAAGTGATAGTTCCATTCCTGCCAGTGCTGTCTGCATTCTTCCTAAAGCAAACTGGTGGATCTCAAAATGTTGCCATTTTCCCTGACTTAAAGAAAGGAAGTTAGGCCTCTGCCCACTTTGTTCAGGCTTCTTAAGTCAAGAATTGTTTGTTTGTTTGTTGTTCAACTTATTAAATATTATTGAATAGATGGTGCTTATTTAAATATATTTTTTCTGTAGCGTTTTCCAAAGGGCAGATTTTAGCACTCAAAACTTCAAGATGGCTTCCAAATTTATAAGCATTTTTTCTCACAAGGAGATCCCAGATGAGAGCTCCTCTGAGAAAAGAATAGTTTCAAAGTCTATATGAATTGGAACCTGGGACAGGTCAGAAACAGCCCTTAATGGAAGCAGGGCAAGGAAACAGGGCCCATCCACCTCCAGCACCCTCACTCATTCCAACAAAGCAAAAGATGGAGGGAATATTTTGGCTTATTTCTAAATGAATGGATCCTTTTTGAAAGAAATTCAGATCCATTGTCATTAAAAATCAGATAACATGGGCCAGGCACAGTGGCTCATGCCTGTAATCCCAGCATTTTGGGAAGCTGAGGCAGGTGGGTCACCTGAGGTCAGGAGTTTGAGACCAGCCTGGCCAATATGGTAAAACCCCGTCTCTACTAAAAATACAGAAATTACCCAGGTGTTGACAGGTGAAGATAGCTGGACTTCCTGGGTCAAGTGGGGACTTGGAGAACTTTTCTGTCTTACAAAAGGATTGTAAAATGCACCAATCAGCATTCTATAGCTAGGACTGTAAAACACACAAATCAGCGCTCTGTAGCTAGCTAGAGGTTTGTAAAATGCACCAATCAGTGCTCTGTAAAAACGCATCAATCGGTGCTCTTCAGCTAGCTAGAGGTTTGTAAAATAAACCAATCAACACTCTGTAAAATGGACCAATCAGCACTCTGTAAAATGGACCATTCAGCACTCTGTAAAATGGACCAATCAGCACGCTGTAAAATGGGCCAATGAGCAGGATGTGGGCAGGGACAAATAAGGGCATAAAAGCAGGCCAGCCACCTTCAGTCCGTGGCAGCAATCAGTTCTGGGCGTGTTGTTTCTTGTAGAAGCTTTGTTCTTTTGCTCTTCACAATAAATCTTGCTGCTGCTTACTCTTTGGGGCCCCGTCACTTTTAAGATCTGTAACACTTGTTGCCTCCATAGCTTCATTCTTGAAGTCAGCAATATCAGGAACCCACCAGAAGGAAGAAACTCCAACTCTGGACACAGTGTGGTGGTGGATACCTGTAATCCCAGCTATTTGGGAGGCTGAGGCAGGAGAATTGCTTGAGAATTGGTTGAACTCGGGAGGTGGAGATTGCAGTGAGCCAAGATCAAGCCATTGCTCTCCGGCCTGGATGACAGAGCAAGACCCCGTCTCAAAAACAAAAAACATGAAAAGAAAAAACTTTTAAAATTCACATTTGGCCAATAAAAGGACTAATACAGTTACTCACATGGAGGAAAAAAGCATTTTTAGTCATTGGATCGGTATTATAAAATGTGTGAATCATGTATACATGTCCTTGGAAATGTCCTTTGGTATTGCGATTCGAGTTTTATGATCTGCTTATAATTAAAGTTTCCAGTTAAGTTTTTAAGGGAGAGAAAATGAAACACTCCCAAAGCCAACAGCTTGTTTCTCAGGACATAGCCCGTGGCAGAGTTTTATGACTGCACTAGGCTTTTAGTCACTGGCTAGCACTTCCTTCCTAATTCTCAAAATGCTTCCAGCACTTCCTCTTTATGGTGGGGCTGGGCTTCCGGCACCTCCAGAAGTGCAGACTTGCCCATCCCATCTTGGCTGTAGACAGACTGCTCGGCCCAGAGCGGGGCACTGGCAGTGGCTGTGACAAGGGGAGTAGGAATGGGAAACACAAGGAAAAAACAGACTTTCCTAAACCACTGCTGCACTCAATGTTGTGCCGAGGCTGGCTGGCATAGGCTGGCGAGCATCTTCACGAATCTGTTATATTTAATAACTTCCCAGTTATTAAATATAGCCACTATGGATAATTAAGTTTTATAAAGGTACGCTGAAATAAGGTGTATAAAAAACAAAGGTAAAAATGCTCAAAGCTCATTACTTCCTAATTTTTTTGCTTCATTGTATTACGGTTTACGTTCTTGAGATTACTTAGGCTACTGAAGGTGTATGGTAGGAATACTATAGAAAGGTGTATTACTGTGACTCTTTCCCCAACTCTGCGGTCAGTGATGCCCGTCAGTAGATTGAAATCGGCCATGGTGGGAATGTTTACCAGAACAAGGGCAAACACCACAAGCCAGGGCTTCATTGTTTAGTTGATTGCCAGAACTTAAGAAAGTGATGGAGAAAATGTTAATGATGCAGATTAAACTTGCAACTGTGTAATGTGCATAGCCATTAAATTGCAAATTGCTTAAACATTGAAAATACTTTCTTCTAGCTTTTGAAAATACTATCTGATTTGACAAAACAGTCACATCATTGATAAAGGACTGAAATTTTGACATAGTCTTTGTTATTTCACAATTTTTTGTTGTTGTTTGAGAAGAGATTTGCTCTTATTGCCCAGGCTGGAGTGCAATGGCATGATCTCGGCTCACTGCAACCTCAGCCTCCCAGGTTCAAAGAATTCTCCTGCCTTAGCCTCTCAAGTAGCTGAGATTATGGTTGCCCGCCACCACACCTGGCTTTTTTTTTTTTTTTTTTTTTTGACTAGTCAAGTGCAGGAGTGAGGAGGAGGAAAGTGTAGAATAAAGAGTTGGATCTGTAACTAACTATGAACCATCAGTTGAGATAACTCACTACTTTCAGACCAGCCACTTTTGTCTTACTCTTAAACAAAATGACAACTAACATTTATGTTGGAACTACACTTGTTCATCAATTGCAACTACAGTTTGGCTATGGATACAAGATTCAACAAAAATCAACTGCAAGCATTTAGTGACAGTCGGTTATATGGGATTTATGATTAAGAGTATTATATATTTAATTGTATATTTATTTGTAAGTTGCACATCGCACATCTGTATCAACATTTATAATAAACATATATTAAACATGCACACACAGACACACTTTTTACCCCTGAAAGCTGGCTGCAAACACCTGTACTAGCACACCACTGCATACACTGGTGTAATGTAATTCCAGACTTCTGGGACTGGAGCCTGCCAAACTTTTTTGACAGCACCCTACTTTGACAAGCCAGAAACCTCATGGCCTACCTCCCTCATTCACTTTCCATATGGCATAGGAAAAGGGATCCCCACATACATCTCGCAGAGTCATAAACATTTTTTATTTAGAAATAGCAGCACGGGTGCTTCGTATTTGAACCCAGTGCGTTTATGTGTTCAAGTGTAGTTACCAGAACAGCATAGGCAGATGCTAGAATATACCATCGCACACTAACCAAACAACCCACAGTGAACTAAGTTGGCAATAAAGACACAAAACCAACTGTAAGTTGTAATTCAAAAGCAAGAAAAAGGCCGGGCGCAGTGGCTCATGCCTGTAATCCCAGCACTTTGGGAGGCCGAGACGGGCGGATCACGAGGTCAGGAGATCGAGACCATCCTGGCTAACACGGTGAAACCCCGTCTCTACTAAAAATACAAAAAAAAACTAGCCGGGCATGGTGGCGGGCGCCTGTAGTCCCAGCTACTTGGGAGGCTGAGGCAAGAGAATGGCGAGAACCCCGGAGGCGGAGCTTGCAGTGAGGCAAGATTGCGCCACTGCACTCCAGCCTGGGCAACTGAGCAAGACTCTGTCTCAAAAAACAAACAAACAAACAAACAAAAAACAAAACAAAAGCAAGAAAAGCAGCAATTGTAAAGCATGACAACCTCAAGACAGCACTAATAGCACAGTGTTCCTCTTCCAAACTCCAGGAATTCCTACTATGCTGCATGTGTGGGCCACAGAGCCTTAAGCCTTGCACAGCGTCCAGACCTCTGGGAAGGAACTGAAGTTAAACTCTTGGTAAATGCTAGTTCTGTGCTAGTTTTAGTGTGTGAATAATAAACTGTACCGACTCCTAATGACTCACTCCTTAGGTCACAAATAATGAGGCTTTTATAAAAATGAAAGTGTCTGGAACTGCCTGTCATTGACACAGTAGACATGCAAAAAGAACCTGAGTGGTTGTATCAGTCATCTGCCTAGCAGGAGGCAGGCTGGGCGTTGGGTTAGCAGTACTGGCTCTAGAGAATTCTACCGCATCCCTGATACCTTACACAGAACAGCTGTCTTCCTGGCTCGGGCTTCACTAAGGTCATTTCCAATCACCACCAACCTTGATTTCAACTTTGGAGTCAATGCAATCCTTGTGCTAAATGAGATCCTTGCTGGTAGTTACTGGCACTGTCTAGCATATTTGTGGAAGCATTAACTCCTTGAGATAGTCAGTTAGTTGCTGCTGGAGCTACTAAGCCCACGACAGAATTTCTGCAGTCAGCTCTAGGCAGGCCCACCTCCTGCCACACTGCTCTCTAGGCACATGGAGGGGTTTCCCTCACCACCAGTTTACTCCTGGGGCCTAGCTCGGTCTCAGGCAGGGCAGCGCTCGGGAAGATAGCCACACATCACTGCACTCGAGGCTGCCTCTGGTCTGGAAATTGCGGGTCTGCTCCACTGTGTGCTGTAAAGAGCTTATCTTTCTGTTTATTTGTTTCTCCACATCGAAACAGCATTGGCGGAGGGACAGAGCCAGCACCGGGACTGACCAGGAGCTGCTCCTCCTTCGCCTCAGTTTAGAGTTGATTTGGAGGTTAAAGATTACACTTTTTGAGAAAGGTAGTAAAACATTAATTATGGGTAAAGTTCTTTCTCTCTTGCGCCATAGATTAACTGGCTGATTCTGTTTGCTCTATAAAGTGAACCATATTTGCTAAGGGTAATTTGAAATCAGCAGTGCAAATGGCCCCCTGACTTCCTCCTGCTGTTGGGCACTGTGTTGGGGTGAGCGCTGCAGGGCTCATGGTCATCAGGTCCCCCCAGGGGGACAAATGCCGCATATCTTTTGAGAACCACTGGATTACTGAGGTGTTAGCAGTCCCATGGACTTCTCAGAGGCTGTCCCTCATCAGGAAATGTGCCATCTAAGGCATGCACATCAGTTCACAGTGATGCACAGTAAAACCGAAAGCCAGGGGTCTGATTAACTTGCATCATTGAAGGCTCTGATTTTATTCCCGTCCTGGATGACCTGGGAGCATGCTTCAGATTGTGCATCTAGGGCGTGATGGGTTTATTTGGTCGTCGCTGTCTTCCTCGGGTATAGAGCAGGGTCTGGCATGGAGCAGGCATTCCGTATTTGCTGAGCGAACACATGGATCGTATGACCTGCTCTACACCTGTTGCTTGCTGCCTCCACGTCACTTACCGTCTCGCTGGGGTGATGTGGGTGTTACACGTGAGACCATGAGACAGCAGGAAAAGACTAGCAGATCCAGGAGCTAAAACATGGGCAAGGCCAGCAGGTCCCGGCAGGAAGTCTGTGGGCTCCGAGGCCCTTGTGGGCACAGCGCTGAGGTTGGGCAGGCGCCTCCGTGTCTGCTGGGCAAAGATCAGGTTGGCACTGGGGGTGGGAGGCTGGACAGGTGTGGAGAAGCAGGAAGCACATTCCAGGTTTCCCTAAGGAAATGGGAAAAACTAGTTGTTTTAAAAAAGGAACTGAATTTTTTTTTTTTTTTGAGATGGAGTCTTGCTCTGTCACCAAGGCTGGAGTGCTGTGGTGTGATCTCGGCTCACTGCAACCTCCACTGCCTGGAAAAATTGAACTGAATTCTGTCTTAGCCAACTTCCAGAGCATGGCCAAAGTCATCTGTAGCACAGTGTCCCCATGGACTGGGTCTGGGGCTGTGACTTAGTGCCTGCAAACATTGGCACCAAGCTGAGGCTCTTATGGTTCCATTGTTTGTGGTCTTGAGACTTGGTCTTCATAAACACAGCTCAGCAGAGGCCTCGCTCTTGGGCAGGCCACTGCGAAGTTGCCCAAATCGGTGGAAGCGCCTGGTGAATCCTGACTACTCTCTAAGCAGAGTGAGAAGAAGCCTTAAAAGTCACATTTTTGAAGTGTCTCTTATGAGTGTTGATGACAGGGGTGTCTTGCTGAGCTTATGCAGGAGGCTGTTTGCTTATTTGAGGGCTGAAGTTTATATGCAGACTGGTGGTGCTTGTGTATCACCAGTCATAGCCAAAGCAACTTGAGGAGGCTTTTCACTGTTGTTCAAGCTGTTTATAACAGCTGTGTATCTGCAGGTGACACTACTGCTTGGAGCAGCAGAGGAGCCATGCTTGGGCAGCAGCTGCTTTGCAATCCATGCCCTGAAATTCTGTCCCCTGTGCTGGGTGGGGATGCTCTCTATGGTGCCATTGAACTCAGTGTGTGTTGTTGCGGTTTGCAATGTGCTAAATGGCTCAGATGCAATGATGGATGCTTCCAGGAGAAGCAACATGAGTCCTTGAATTATACAAATTGATATTCCACGGCCTCGCGAAATCATCTCTGCTGAATCAGGTTTCTCCCTGATGTGGAGGGTGTGGCTGCACAGTATTTGATAGCATGAGAGAGCAATCAGACTAATTTCTTATTATGTTCTAACAATATAAAAATCCAAACCACATAATTGAAGCAAATAATAAATCTTTCTGGACCACGATTACCCAGTTTGACTGTTTACTTTAATCAAATCACAAAATAATGATCAAATTTGGATTTGATTATGTGCCTATAAAGATAACCAAGAAGCAAATGTAAGTAACTGTCAGTCAAAGTCTTCTCAGACAATAGCTCGCATTACAACACGACAATTACATTTTTATCAGGTAGTTAAGTTAATTACCTGTGGTAAATGTGTTAGTGGGACAAGTATAGATTGCTGTAAACATTTGCTGACCACTTTAAAATGCTGCTGGACCATATGGGAGGATTCAAGGGTACAATAGCATGCAGATGTATTTACACCTGCTAATACCATATAAAATCCAATAGTGTTCATGGTGAAACCTGTGTGTCTTTTTTCCACCACAAGATGGCTCTGTGGTGGTTTCTTCTCAGAAACCACATGGGTGGCAGGACAAATTCATGGTTGTGAAATAGCACACACACTCTGGGCAATGGTGTTGTCGAAACTGGGCATTTGGTTTGAACCAGTAACTTCAACCTCCCTTCCTTGCTGAGAAAACCCTCTCCTTCCCACTGTGTCCCCCAACCACCTAGTGCCTTTGACTTTCCTCTATCGAAGGTTAAAACAACATCTGGGGTGGCTGCAGTGGTTCACACCTGTAATCCCAGCACTCTGGGAGGCAAGTGGATCACCTGAGGTCGGGAGTTTGAGACCAGCCTGGTCAATGTGGCAAAATCCCGTCTCTACTAAAAATATAAAAATGAGCCAGGCGTGGTGGCACGCATCTGTAATCCCAGCTACTCAGGAGGCTGAGGCAGGAGAATCACTTGAATCCAGGAGGCAGCGGTTGCTGTGAGCCAAAATCACACCACTGCACTCCAGCCAGGCGGCAGAGTGAGACCCTATCTCTCAAACAAAATAAAATAAAACCAACAACAAAATACCCAGCATCTGGATCCTTCTGTGTTGGCAGGGACTTTGCCTATTTTGTTCATCACTGTCTTCCCAGTGCTTACAGCAGTGCCTGAAATTGTGCTTAGAAATTTGGGGTGTGCCGGTGGAGGCTGCAGCACCTGTGTGAGTCAGTGTCGATTCCAGGTTGTAGCTACCTCCATTTCAGGGTGCACTGCCCAAAATTCACTCCCTGCATGGAAGGGTGGTCAAGCTTTATATAATTTTAATACACAAATTATTTCCTTTGCCTGTTTATATTAAGATAATTCCCTTCCAAACTCCCCAACCCTGTGCAGTTCAAAACTTACTTCCAGTCGAGAATAAGTCAGCCTTATTCACATTTCTTCACCTACCATTCCCAGGCAGGACCAATTGCTGTCAGTTCTTTTCTCAGGAAGTCTGTGGACTTAGCTTCTTCAAAGTATTTTCTTTTTCTACCTAAAAAAGCCTAAAGCTTTCCACAATAGTTTTACCGCACTTGACTGTTTGCAGTGCTTAGCACGTGTTAACTTATTCAATTCTCTCCATGGCTTCTTGCCTCTGCTCAATCAGTTACCATCCAACTTTTGCTTTCCAGCATCCAAAAATGTTGTTGCTACAGTCTCTTGTCTCTGGTTCATTTGTCCTTCTGGGGTAATATGCTTTTTTGAGAAAGGACCTCACCATTACTTATTTGAGGGTTCAGAGGAAGCAGAAGTAAATGCTCATATTCAATCCAACATCTTTAATAAGGAGCCCAAAGTGAGCCCTTTGCATGTAGTATCATGGACTCATCACAATAATCCTGCACTGTTATTATCCTCATTTCCCAGATGAGGAAACTCAGGTATTGAAAAGTTTAATAACTTGCCAAGACCACACCGTCAGGAAGCGGGACAGAACTAGAATCCAATTCCAGGCAGTCTGACTCCAGCATTTATCATCTTTTCCCTAGAAGAGGGGAGGTGGTAGAAATAGAAAACTGACTGAAGGTCTGTTTAAGAAGTAGTTAGACCCCTAAGCACACTGCACACACATGTATGCATGCATACATACACACAGAGACACACACTGTACCGATTCTCTCCTATTTACCATGTTAGTGAGGGGTGATCTGCCCTAAACAGTATAAGATGGCTGAACACATGACACCCAGCACTGGGCTGATGAGATGACAACAGTTCATCAGTCACACACACTCACAGGCAGGGGAGGAGGACGCCACACACCGTGCAGGGCCACACAGCAGCTGCACTGAAATCAACCAGTAGGGGCTGTGGGAGGAGGCTTTGTAGTAATAGGAGCATGAGGTGCTCCCTGGTTTCCACAGTAGGATGTGATTGGTTTGTTTGAATAATTCCACAGACTGGCAAGAAGGTGAAGCCCGAAGCCCGTTAGGTGGAGGATCAGGTGGAGTGCCGCTGGTGTGGCTGAGAGGGGAACTGGCCCGGTGGGGGAGATTTGTTGCTTGGGGGAGCATATCTAACCAGAGCAGGGAAACTCATAGGCCTTTGGGGCCCTGTGAGGCTCTAAGACATCACGCAGTACAGGACATTTGAGGTCTTACAACATGCAACAACACACACACAAATGCACTCACTCCTCACTGGGGGCAATTTCCCCTTTCTCTTTCCAGAAGACGCCTGGAGATAGTTATACCCAATGAAGATGTAAAAGCACCGGGTCTCTGGATTGATGGGAATGGTACAGTTGAGGGTACAGAAACTAAGGAGAAGTTTATATAATGAACAGGGCAACCCCCACTCTCTTTCCCCACAACGAGCAGCCAGAAGAACGCAATGTGCGGGGACTTGAGGGCTGTGACCACCCCAAGAGGAAAGCCCTACAGACACCAGGGCTCCCAGTGAAATGGCCCAGCTCTTGGTCATCACTCATGAGTCCAGGGCTTCAATCAGTTTTTAATTAAATATGAGAAAGCAGCCAGGGATCTGTAGGGGAGGGAAAAAGGGCTTCCCTCCACCCTTCAGCTGGGCTACAAATAATTAAATGGACATAAGACAGATTATCAGGACAAAAACCATGGTTAATTATGTGCATATGCACAGCAGTCCCACAATATATGAGACTTGACGGAGGGCCAGACGACCGAAGCTTATATCCTATCCTGAGCTACAGAAAGAAATAGGGCCTTGGGGCTTCTAGCAGGAGATGGCAACAAGGTATGGGAGGAAGAGGGGTGGAAATGCATGGTGAACAAAGTTGTCTTGTGCAGATAAAAGGTCTTTCAGGTAATAAAAGTTGTCTGGAGCATCCGTCTTTCTGATACAGGTACTTTTTTGTTTTCATTTTTAAAGGAAGTTATGACATTATAAGAGACAGAAGTTTTTGTTTGTTTGTTTATCTGAGACAGGTTCTTGCTCTGTCACTCAGGCTGGAGTGCTGTGACGTGATCATAGCTTACTGCAGCCTCAACCTCCTGGGCTCAAATGATCCTCCCACCTCAGCCTCCTGAGTAGTTGGGACTATAAGTGTGTACCACCACACCAGGCCTGATACAGATACTTCTACTAGATTTTCTTTCTAGATGTTACCTCCATTTACAAAAGGACAGCTTTTCAGAACTACTCCTGTGTCTGCAGTTTCTCAGAATAATCAGTTCAAAACGTGCCAAAGTAGTATATTTTGGGGGGGGGGTATCTTCTAATCCCCTATGTATTTTGGCGTGGTGTGTTCTGAGTTCCAGAAGATCACCAAATAGCTGAAGAATTATCTCATGTAAGACAGGGACCAATATGAAGAGAAGAATGCAAAGTGGAGGAAACAGATCATTTGGGAGTTTCAAATTTCAAAATCACTACTATTAATACCCTCAGATGAGAAGATAGCACATGCATGACACAGGAACAGGATGCTATGAAAAAGTAACAAGCAGAGATTAAACTTAAAATTTTTTAATTTAAAACATAGCAGAAATTTTAAAACACAAAAATATGATAGAATATTATACAATATTTTAAAAACTTAATAAAAGGGTTAGAAAATAAAGCTGGAGAAATCTCCTAGAAAATAGAGCAAAAAAAAAAAAAGAAAAAAGAAAAAAGAAAAAGAAATGAAACATTTTCTAATGAAAAGATGAGAACACTAGAGGATTAGAGAGCATCATCCAAGAAGTAATTCAAGAATATATCCTAAAACTACAGATATAGATTTCTAGATCATGAGAACCCACTTTGTACTCACCTCAATAGATGAAATAGACCACACCAAGACACATCATTGCACATCATTGTGAAATTTCAGAACACTAAGTAGAAGGAGAAGATCCTAAACATTTCTAGAGTGGTCGAGGCAAAACAAAGCCAGTAGAGGCATATATAAATGATCAGGAGTCAAAATATATTTCGTTTTCAGACTTTCCAGCAGAATGCTGGAAGCTAGGTGGCAATGAAGCAATGCCTTCAAAATCCTGAGGAAAAGATATTTCAAACTTAGAATTCTATAGTCAGTCAAGCAATCAATGAATTATGAGGGTAAGCAGACAAAATACATTTTTATTTTTATTTATTTATTTATTTATTTAGTTTTGAGACAAGACCTCCATCACCAGGCTGGAGTGCAGTGGTGTGATCATGGCTCACTACAGCCTTGACCCCCCAGGCTCAGGCGATTCTCCCTCCTCAGCCTCCCAAGTAACTGGGACTACAGGTGGGTGCCACCACACCCAGGTAATTTTTTTTTTTTTTTTTTTTGTAGAGAGGGGTTTTGCCATGTTGCCCAGGCTGGTCCCAAACTCCTGGGCTCAAGCAAACTGCCCACCTCGGCCTCCCAAAGTACAGAGATTATAGACATGAGCCACTGTGCCTTACCAAAAGATATTTTTAGATATACCAAGGTTTCCCAAATTTTCCTTCCTGTGTTGACTCCTCTCATCCCCAGGAAGCTACAGAGCATTCCATCAAGACAAAATAGTAAACCAGGAAAGACGAAGACCTGAGATCCGAGAAATAGGAGATGGGCAAAGGGAAGCCCATGGAAAATGAGGAGAGGGGATCCCAGGATGAGGGCTCTGTAGCAGGTTCTGGGAGCTCCCAGTCCACATGGGAATAGGTCAGAAGTGCTCCAGGAGAGGCCAGGCATGGTGGCTCATGCCTGTAATCCAAGCACTTTGAGAGGCTGAGACAGGCGGATCCCTTGAGGTCAGGAGTCTGAGAAGTGCTCCAGGAGAAATTTCTCCCAAAGCTAAAATTAGTCAAATATCTGATGCAACATTGAGCTGCGATTCAGATAAGTTGAATTTGTGATAAATTTATAAGACACAGAAGAACAGATAAACAAACAAAAAAATAATTTTAAACTCTGGGTAAAATAAAACGTCTTGCAAGAAAGAAAGAGAAAACACAGTTTACCACCTACATAGCACTGATGTAATCATATTAGTATAAATACTGAAGACTGGTCTAACTAAAATTATGGCATAATCCCAGCATATGATGTGTAATTGAGAGCATAGACTCTGAAACCATACTGTTTATATTCAAATCTGTATCCATCACCTGCTAGCTGTCTGACTGGGCCATTCACGTAATCACTCGGTGACCCAGTTTCCTTATCTGTAAAATGGGGATCATCACAGAACTTATTATCTAGGGCTTGGGGGAGTATTGAGTGAATTAACACATGTAAAATGCCTAGAACAATGCCTGGAATGTAGTAAGTTCTATATAACAGTAACCTAGTATTCTTTTGTTTTGTTTTTTTTGTTTTTGTTTTTTTTTTTGAGATGGAGTCTCTCTCTGCTGCCCAGGCTGGAGTGCAATGGCGCGATCTCTGCTCACTGCAACCTCTGCCTCCTGGGTTCAAGCGATTCTCCTGCCTCAGCCTCCTGAGTAGCTGGGATTACAGGCGTGAGCCACCTGTAATTTTTGTATTTGTAGCAGAGACGGGGTTTCACCATGTTGACCAGGATGGTATTGATCCTCTGACCTTACGATCCACCCGCCTCAGCCTCCCAAAGTGCTAGGATTACAGGCATGAGCCACTGAGCCTGGCCCCTAGTATTGTTTCATAATCATGTTAGGAAAATGGAGAGAAAGAGGTGAGCTGAGGGTAGGGGTGGGGATGGAGGGTGGGAACTTAATTGTCTGTCATATTCCATAGAGGAAAATCAATAGAAATGCCTAAAACTGAAAAATCAGGAAGCAGTACTATAGGAATGTTATTTAGAGATCTGAAGGAACATAGGAGAAAAAAAGCCAAAACAAATGTAAAAAAAAGCTAAAACTGTCTCCATGGAATGAATCTGGGGTTTGAGAAAGAACCCTACCCCATAATCGTTCCTCTCCTTCAAGCTTGAAGGCACACAAGGTGTTGGGTACCTGGAAATGCAAAGCAAATCTTCCTGGAAAGCTGCTTCCTGGAAAGCTCCGGTTGCTTCCGGAGAACAAGAAACTGAACGGAATCCAGGTGATGATGGCACATTGTTTTCACAATAAGCTTTATAAAATGATTTGACTCTGAGTTCCCCAGAAGCAGACCCAGAGATGGAGATTGGTGTGCAAGTGATTTATTAAGAAAGTGCTCCCAGGGGAAACTGGTAAGGGCAGGAGAAGCACATCCCAGACTGCACCAGACCCTGCTGAAGCTCCAGGCAAGGCTGCTGGGCTTTTTCACTCCCTCCAGCACCTCTGGAGAGCCAGGCACTGAGATGGAGAGGGCCAAGGGCACCAAGGGCCACAGGTGGAGAGGCTCCTGCACCCCAGGGCACCCAGAAGGCTGGTGACATACCTCTGAGATGTAAGAGGATCTGAGAGGATTTGGGTGATGACCTCGAAATACCTACGAGTCCTAAAATATAGTTCAATATGCTGCAATCTGCATCTCCCAGCCAGACTTTTCCAGATTTGTACATCACATGGGACAGGCAATAAACCCAACTTGTTCAAGCTCAGGGGGTCCCAGAGATCTGTGCTGGTGGGTGCTAATGAGCAGCTTTCCAGGAAGATTTGCTTTGCATTTCCAGGTACCCAACACCTTGTGTGCCTTCAAGCTTGAAGGAGAGGAACGATTATGGGGTAGGGTTCTTTCTCAAACCCCAGATTCATTCCATGGAGACAGTCACTTACTTCTAGGTGGGCATTAATGTGATGAGTGGGCTACACTCTGGAGATTAATTCTTGCTGTTTATTACCACTCCTGTATAATTTATTCAAGTAAAAACAGTAGTGTTTCAGTAAAGTCTATTTTAGAACAATGATAATATTCAGAAAGTATTTTTTTTTTACAAATACAGACAGCAACAAAAAACTCCTTGTTGCTCAAAATAACTTTGAAAGAGAAAAACTGGCCCTTTAATTTTCTCCAGAGGACTATAACCTAGATTTCTCCCAGTTTTACATGCTTTCATTTATTAAGCAAAATAAACTAAACAGAAGCTTAATTAAAAGGTTGTATGCGATATGAACAAAGCTCACAGGAAATCTCTCTTTACCAATCCTGCTATAAATGAGTGACCTCACACTCTAATGTTTTAAATACTTTTTACCACGAATGTGGCACTGGCCCCAGTTGTCTCAAGACAGCGAGGAGCCGGAAGGTTCTGTGGCACATGCCCTGAGCATCACCTTGGGGCTGGCACAGCATGCCACACGGAGATGCCCAAAAAACATCTGACAGACAGCCGGGCAAGGTGGCTCACGCCCATAATCCCACCACTTTGGGAGGCCGAGGTGGGCAGATCACCTGAGGTCAGGAGTTTGAGACCAGCCTGGCCAACATGGCAAAACCCCATCTCTACTAAAAATACAAAAAATTAGCTGGGTGTGGTGGTGCGCGCCTGTAATCCCAGCTACTCGGGAGGCTAAGGCAGGAGAATCATTTGAACCTGGGAGGCAGAAGTTGCAGTGAGCCAAGATAGTGTCATTGCACTCCAGCCTGAGCCACAGAGCGAGACTCCGTCTCAAAAACACAAAACAAAACTGAAAGAACCAACCTGAAGCCCTTATGTGCGGGTTTACTCCATTGTCACTGCTACCATAAGCAAATGTCTTTCTGTGGCAGTTGCTGAGGAAGGTGAAGTCACGGGTAAGAAAACCACCTGCTTACACGCAGGATTCCTTGTCACAAACGATCCCATGGGAGGACAGGCTCCCTTCCGGAGGATCCTGGCCACCCACCTTTGGGATGCTGGAGGAGGGTACTGAGCTGGAAACAGTCAACAGCTCCAGGACTTAAACTGTGACAATGAAGACCAACTGAAGGATCTAATTTTTTTTTTTTTTTTTTTTTTTTGAGATGGAATCTCACTCTGTCGCCCAGGCTGGAGTGCAGTGGCACGATCTCGGCTCACTGCAACCTCCGCCTGCCGGGTTCAAGCAATTCTCCTGCCTCAGCCTCCCAAGTAACTGGGACTACAGGCATGTGTCACCATGCCCGGCTAATTTCTTTCTTTCTTTTTTTTTTTTGTATTTTTAGTAGAGACGGGTGTTTCACCATGCTGGTCAGGCTGGTCTCGAACTCCTGACCTTGTGATCCACCCGCCTTGGCCTCCCAAAGTGCTGGGATTATAGACATGAGCCACCACCCCCGGCAAGATCTAAAATTTCAAACCATGTTGCTGTCCCCATTCAATCTCAGCTGCCCTAAGTTACTTTCGAAAATTTTTTTTCTTCTGAGTGCCATGGCTCATGCCTGTAGTCCCAGCACTATGGGAGGCCGAGGTGGGAGGATCATTTGAACCCAGGAGTTTGAGGTCGGCCTGAGGAACATAATGTGACCCCCATCTCCACAAAAATATTTAAAAGACAACCATGCAGCTGTAGTCCCAGCTACTGGGGAGGCTGAGGCAGGAAGATTGCTTGAATCTGGGAGTTCAAGGCTGCAGGGAGCCATGATCACTACTGTGCTAGAGCCTGTCTTGAAAGAGGGGAGAAGGGAGAGGAGAAAGGAGAGGAAAGGAAAGGAAGGGTGAAAGAAAGATCCTTTTCTACGCACCTCAGGAACAGGAATTCTGAACCTGGGGTCCGAAGTCCATGAAACTGCATGACATATGTTTTGCTTCTGTGTGTATATTCTGGGGAGGCAGCCGTGGGATGGTCCTCCAGTTGTAGTGATAGAGTGGTAAGGGTGTGTAAGGGTGTAAGGGTGACTAAGGAAGAGCTTTCGGGTGCTGTATTTTTTTTCTACATTTGCTAAAGGAAACGCCCACATAATTCAGTGTCTTTAACCCTATCTCCATTGGGGAAGAGAATGACAAAGGGCCTGGAAAGGAGAAAAGCTGAATGGAAACACATCATCCCAACCCATTCCAGCTGCAAGCGGATGGGGGCATGTTCCCTTTTTCCATTCTTTCCTCCCTCTGGACGGGGCGGGGCAGCGCAGTCAGGAGAATTCACAACTGTGCGTACATCTGCTCTAATCCCTATTTTTAGAAGAAGGAACATTTGAGACCAGCTGTTTTCTCTTCTCCATGGGTAAGAGAGTATTTATAGAAGTCCTATTGAGATTCTGGGGCAAGTTTGTATCATCACGTCAAGTAGAATAGCGGTTTTCCAGGATATATCCTGCAAGTTCTCAGACAGGACCCCAGATGTCCCCAGAGAACAGAAACCCTTCCTCTTCTATCCCTTCTCAGTCCAGCCCTGCACCGCAAGAGAGATGGTTCCTATCTCTGAAGCTGGCCCCAGCGACAAGCAAGAAAGGACTGCACCCGCCTGTGCTTTCCTCATCTCTTTTGTCTTACATTCCTGTTGAGGTCAACATAGAGGCTGGAATCTCCTCAACATGAACTTTTTTGAGCAAACATGAACAAACCCGTTAGTTTGAAAGTTCCAAGAGGGAGAGAACTTGCCGCAAGTTTTAAGTCTCCCCCTGCAGGGGCTGGAGGCCACCAGGCACCTGGTAGTCTGGGCTGAGAGCCTGGGCTTCCCCGTCCTCTTCAGGAGGTGAGGGGAGATGGATGGATTCTACCCCTAAAGTAAGCCAAGGAGTCATCCAGAAATGGGGTGAAGGCTCCCTAATGGTGACTGCTCACCTCTGCCAGGGGCATCTCTGGTAGCTCAGAGTAAAAAGCTATCAGAGGAAATTAGCGAACACAAGGATCTTGCATGTGCTGTGGATGGAACTGTGCACATTCAAGCACCTGACCCTGTGGGTAATCAGAGAGCAATTAGGCCTCGCTTACTAGATGGAATCTGGCCACCACAGACTGAAATGGATTTGAAGTGGATGGCAGTGATTAAGCCCAGGCCTGTGGCGGTACCCTGCAGGGTCAATTACAGCTGCAGGAAAACGTGATGCTCCAACCAAGTGAGAGGAGGGCTAATTAGAGAAGCCGGGCCGGAATCGCAGATGAGCCCATCATCGAGAAGGCAAGACGGTCCTGTGTCTAAACACCACCCGCTAGATGATTCCAGAGAAGCAAACATCCAAGGGAAGTGGTGGGGAGCATTCAAAAAGCTGACCCTGAGAGAGGGTGAGAAATCTGCTGATGAGTTCAGCTGGGAGCCAGGACAAAGGCACTGGTGACAGCCTGGGGGACCTGTCCTAACTGGGCGATTAGACAGTCAGTGGCTCCTTGAGGCTTCCTCAGAGACTGAGATATAGCAGGAAAGTAGTCTAGAAGTGAGAATCTTTCTTGTTCAATCCAGAGGCAAAGTGGAGAGCACTTTTTAAATCCCTTGTCTTCCAGCTCACCTTGCCAACATAATGGTGCTCATCCACTCGTTCACTGTCTGTCTGGGCCAATATTTGAGAACCTATTGTCAGACACTATTGTCAGATGGTGGCACTTTGTCACTGACACGTGTTCCAGCAGATCATAATGATAACAATGCGAAGAGCTAACATTTCCTGAGCAATTCCTCTCTGCTGTGTCTTTTGCTATGTGCTTTACATGTATTTTCTTGTTGAATCCTTACAAACTGGGAGGTAGGTACCATTATCATTGATTGATGAGGCAGACAGAGGTTAACTTGCCAAGACCTCATGGGATGCTTGTAACACCCCTGTGAGTGAGGCAGGCAGGGTCTCCTCCATTCTTTAGAAGAGGTCATGCAGGCTGGATAGAGTCGCCTGAAGTCAGACTCAAGTCATGAATGGCAATTAGGGTCCAATCTGAAGGTCTTTCTACCACGCCGTGTGGCCGGTAAGAGGAGAAACAGAGCATGTGGTCTGCTTCTTTAGTTAAAGGTGTGTTTCTATGGTGACGTCCTGGTTCCTTGCCTGACCTGCATGGACAGTGGCTCTCACTAACCACCTTGGCTGTGCTGCGTCCATCTGGGAGGAGATAATGTTGGAGATAACAGGAAAATTGGCATACAAGGGACCACCCATTGAAGAATTTTCCAGGACAGTCCACATTTGAGACAGTTTGTGCAGTTATCATCATAACTACACTCATTCTTGTCACGCTGTGTACAGTAAGTCCTCACTTAATGTTGTCAATGGGTTTTTGAAAACCACGACTTCAAAGTGAAATGACATCCGTTTGATCCTTGCAGAAGGCCATTTCTCTAATGTTGATGGCAAAAAGAAAATGTTTTCATTCAAAGTCATTTACTTTAAGAGTTGCAGTTTCCAAGAACCTACTGACATTATTTTATTTATTTCTTTATTTAGAGACAGAATTTCGCTCTGTCGCCCAGGCTGGAGTGCAGTGGCACGATCTCGGCTCACTGCAACCTCCGCCTCCCGGGTTCAAGTGATTCTCCTGCCTCAGCCTCCTGAGTAGCTGGGATTACAGGTGCCCGCCACCACACCCAGCTAATTTTTGTATTTTTAGTAGAGATGGGGTTTCGCCATGTTGGCCAGACTGGTCTTGAACTCCTGACCTCAAATGATCTGCCCGCCTCGGCCTCCCAAAGTGCTGGGATTACAGGCATGAGCCACCACGCCTGGCCCCTCTGACATTATTAAGTGAGGACTTACTGTATCTGATTTATGGTTAGGAAGACATTTTGTAAAATGGCTGGATTTTGTGTCAGAGCCCCACGCCCTGCCAGAACCCCCTTTGTTCAAATGCTCCCTCCTCCATGTGAGTTCAGAGCCACCAGGCCTAGAGTCATTTTGTGGCATGAAAAGCCTGGACTCTGTGTATTAGTTATGCAGCATAACAAGTTACCCTAAAACGCAGTGGCTGAAACCAAATACACGTTTATTATCTCACAGTTTCTGTGGGCCCAGAATCAAGGTATGGTTTAAATGAATTCTCTTTCAGGGCCTCTCCCAGGATGCAGTGAAGAAATCAGCCAGGTTAGGGTCTCACCTGAAGGTTTGACTGCAGCAGAAGCCAATTCTAAGCTTGCAGGATTGCTGGCAGAATTCAGTTCCTTCTGGGCTCCTGACTGAGGGCCTCTGTTCCTAGTTGGCTGTTACTCAGAGGCCACCATCAATTATTTTCCTTGTAGACTTCTCCAACAGGGTAGCTGGTTAAAGCAAAATGTGGAAGCCAAGAAGGTCAAGGAGGCAAGGAGGAGAGTCTGCTAGCGAGATGCAAGTCTCAACCTTCTGTAATCTAATTGCAAAAAAACAAAAACAAAAAAAGACTACTATTTTTTGATTGCTTACTATGTGCTGGGCTCTGTGTTAAACACCTCGCATGAATTATCTCATATAATTCTCACGACCATGATGTGACATAAATATTATCTCCATTGTACAGAAAACCTGAACTCCAGAGGGATTAAATATCTGTCTCAAGGTCAAATAGTAAATGCCAGAGCCAGGATTCAGTCAAGTCTACCAACCTCCAAAGCCTGTGCCTCCAACCACCACCATTGCTGAATTGCCATTTAACCTAAACACTCAAATTTCTTCTACCTGTCCCCTTCTTTTTGGTTCCATGGTCACACCCTGGAGTCCAGACCTCCTACTCTGGTGATGATAATGATGATACTGTCAGGAGAGTAGTGTGCCTTCCTACTCTACGACTCTCTCCTAATCCTATTCTACATCCTTATTTGCTTTAGTACCATATTTATCCTGTCAAGCCCTGACTCAAAAAGTTATCACTACCTCCCTCTTTCTTATCATAGAATCATAGAACGTTAGAGCTGGAAGTATCACATTTATCTTGCCAACCTCTAGCTCAAAAAAGTCTTACCATCTCCCTATTTCCTGTCAAAGAATCAGAATGTCAGAGCCGGAAGGGATCTTGGCTTTCTATTTGATGCAAATTCATTCATAAGTTGGATAGTGGCAAGCGGGGAGGCTAATGTGGATTTCCACATGCTATGCCCATGATAAAATCACACTCACTCAGATGGTATAGAAAGAAGGCCCAGTCTTGGCAGACTAATGGGAGAACTGGGGAGATGTGGAACCATTTGGGGGAGAATGGCCCCTGAGCAGGACTCTTTCCACATGACTAGGGGATGGCTGGTTTGCTCTCTGGACACTCCTTTTCTGATGGAATCACAGCTGACTATGGGAACTAGAGGATCAGAGCCCCCCTTCGGTGTCACTGAAGATGGGGACATAAAATCAACAGTGACAGATCATTTCATAAATGCAAGGGTGAGAGAAGGGAAGGAGCTGTGGGTTCATTCAGCTGGGTGGATGGTGGCACTGCTCATGGAGACAGGGAAACCCTGAGGTCAGTGGGGAGAGCAGTTTTGAATATGCAGACGTTGAGATCTGTGAGTCGTAGATTGGGCCTGGAGGCAGTTAGATGAAACAAGAATGGCAAAAAATTGGCTGTTGAAACTGGATAATAGGTCCAAAGGGGTTCTTTGTACTACTCTATTTAAAATTTCTGTGATGATGATGAAAGTGTGAACAGGCAAATTAGAAGATCATGGACTAATCTTTTCAGTGAATTTGGCCATGAAGGGAAGGAGTGAGATCCAGCAATGACTGAGAGGCATAAAAGGGAGTTGTCTGATTAAGAGAAGAGAGAGTAATATAGTTTGAATATTTCTCCCCTCCAAATCTCAGGTTGAAATTTGACCCCCAAATTCAAATTCATAGGGATCAAATTGTTAAAGGTAGGGCCTCACGGGAAGTGTTTGGTTAGTGGGGGCAGATTCCTCATGAATGGCTTGGTGCCATCCCGAGGTAGGCTGTGAATTCAGAAGCAAGTTCAGAGTTCTTGCTCTGTTAGTTCATGCGAGAGCTGGTTTAAGAGAGCCTGGCATCTCCTCTTCTCTCTCTTGCTCCCTTCCTCTTACCATGTGATGTCAGCTCCCCTTCCCTCCCACTATGAGGCCATCAATAGAAGCAGATGCTGGCACCATGCTTCTTGTACAGCCTGCAGAACCATCAGTCAAATAAACCTTTTTTTTTTTTTTTTTTTGTTAATAAACTACCCAGCCTCAGGTATTCCTTTATATCAAAAATAGGCTAAGACAAAGAGACCTGAGCATGTATATTGGCTGAGGGGAAGCACCAGCAAAGAGGGTCTATCAGCTAGCTATTGCCACAAAATTGCTGCATGACAAAACTACCCTAGAGCTATTGGCTTATGGTCATTTATGGTCACAGATCTGTGGATTGGCTGATGGGTCAGCTGATGGGAGGCCAGGCTCAGCTGGGATGGCTCGGCTTTGCCCCCTCACATCTCTCTTCTTCCTGAGACAGACTAATGCAGAAATGTGGTCCTTGTGGCAATGGCAGAGCACAGGGAGCAATACGTGAGGTCTCTTGAGGCCTAGGCTTGGAACCTGCACACTGTCAGTTCCAACTTACAGAACTGAAGCACGTCGTGTGGATGGACTCATAGACAATGGGTGAGAAAATATCTCCAGCCCCCTTTATGGGCAAAACAAAGCCACATGGTAAAGGGTGGCTAGTACATGACATTTACTCGCTTGGGCAGGCACACCATAGTTCTGTTTAAGTTCACCTTCGAGGTTGACCTTCATGACCCACAGTTTTATCACCTCCAGACCGAAGCTCTGGGCCTGGGGGAGAGCTTGAACCCCAGTCGGGCCAAAGGTTCTCTTTCAGGGGTCATTAGCCATGGGGAGTTAAGGGAATAGATTACATAAGGTCTAGGCTGTTTGGGTGGAGTCAAAGCCCTCGGAAAACTACACTCGCAGAGGCAGAAACTCAGCCTTATGGATGAAGCTGATCTGCAGAGAAAAGAGTGGAGAGACAGGCAGAGGTGAGGAAAGGCCTGGGCCTGTGAGGACTTGAAACCTGGGAGGGTAGGTGGGCAGGAGGGAGGAAAGAGAAGGTCAGGGGAGGGACAGCTGAGCAACACACACGTATGTGCACACAGGACATGAATGCAGCAGTCTAAGAGATGCCTGGAGAGCAAAGGGGGAGCGAGACTAAGGAGAACAGCAGATTCCAATGATGACAGACTGAGACCCAAGCGTTTGCAGACAACTCTCCACCCTGAGGCCTTTCTACAGTTGGTCCCATGAGATCCCCTTGTATCCTTAGAATAACTCCCTTTTCATTAGATTAGTTTGAATGGAATTATGTTCCCTGCACACACAAGATTACTTGCTGAAGACATTCATGTACAATCTTTAAGGCTTCGCACAATGAGTTCATAGTTGTTCATTCGACTAACAAATAATAAGGTTATCCCTTCATGTATGCATGTCATCTTGCTATTGAGGACTTGAAAAGAGTATCTTCCAGTCCCTAGCCTTATAGAGGTTAAACCAAGATCAGGGAAATAAGAAATTATGTGCCTGAATAATTAAAAATAACCCAACACATTTGAGGATTACTATAGAAAGAAAGGGCCACAAAAGTTCAAAGGAAGAGAAGGCAGGTGAGGGTTGTAGTCACCAGGGGAAGCTTATCTAGAGGAGGCAGAACTTGATCTGGGCCTGGAATTGAGCCTCAAGTAGGAAGGGGCCTGGAGGAGGCCTGCACCCTAGGCTTCTGTGTCCCACCTGAGCACTGTTACCTGGTTTGTAGGAATAATTGCAAGCAGGAATAAAAATGCTTTGCAAGTATTAGTCTTGTAAATTTAAACCTATAACGAAACTACCCTAGAGCTATTGGCTCAGGTGTTTTAGGGAGATGACACGGCAGCTATATTATGCAAGAGAGACTAAAGGTAGGAGAGTGTAAAGGCAGGAAAATCTGTTGACAGGCTGTTACAGGTGGACCCACGGCATAGACACTCTCTCATAATGCAGACTCCACCCAAGCAGCCCAGACCTTACGTAATCTATTCCCTTAACTCCCCATGGCTAATGACTCCTGAAAGAGAACCTTCAGCCCAATTGGGGTTCAAGCTCTTCCCCAGGCCCAAATAGCTTCGGGCAAAGAAAAGCCTAGCTTTCTATCCAAGGAAAATGGATAGGACAGGTGCAGGAGCCAGCTAGGGAAGTGCAGATGAGAGAGCAGGTGATACTGTCAGTGGTTTCCAACCCTGAATCAGAGACTCATTTCACTGGTATGGTGGCATCAGCATTTTCAAAAGCTTCCAGGTGGCTAACGTGCAGCCAGGGTTGAGAACCACTGTTGTAAGTTTTCTTTTTTTTTTTTTTTTTTTTTTTGAGACGGAGTCTCGCTCTGTCGCCCAGGCTGGAGTGCAGTGGCGCGATCTCGGCTCACTGCAAGCTCCGCCTCCCGGGTTCACGCCATTCTCCTGCCTCAGCCTCCCGAGTAGCTGGGACTACAGGCGCCCACAACCGCGCCCGGCTAATTTTTTGTATTTTTAGTAGAGACGGGGTTTCACTGTGGTCTCGATCTCCTGACCTTGTGATCCGCCCGCCTCGGCCTCCCAAAGTGCTGGGATTACAGGCGTGAGCCACCGCGCCCGGCCCACTGTTGTAAGTTTTCATGACTGGAGACAGAATTATGCCACCATTGACAGAGAGAAAAAGGGCAAAAAGAGGTGTGGCAGATAAAGGCAATGAGATTGACTTACAAAGAATATTGAGTTTAAGGTGACTGCCTGACATTCAAGTAAAACAAAGAAAAAAGAAAAAAACAAAAACCACAAACCCCAGTTGTCATCTAGAAATGTGGGATATTAGAAAAATTAGAAAACCACATTGGGGGCCAGGCACGGTGGCTCACGCCTGTAATTCCAACCCTTTGGGAGGCCAAGGTGGATGGATCCCTTGAGGTCAGGAGTTCAAGACCAGCTTGGCCAACATGGTAAAACCCCGTCTCTACTAAAAATACAAAAATTATCCAGGTGTGGTGGTGTGCTCCTGTAGTCCCAGTTACTCAGGAGGCTGAGGCAGGAGAATCATTTGAGCCCGGGAGGCAGAGCTTGCAGTGAGCTGAGATTGCCGAAATTCCACCACTGCACTTCAACCTGGACAACAGAGCAAGACTTTATCTAAAAAGAAAAAAAAAAGAAAGAAAAAGAAAAAAAAGAAAAACACATTGGGAAGTAAACTGCAGAGAGAAAGGAGGTGGAGCTGTGGATCACACGGTGAGAAAGAACAAAGAAAAAAGACCAACAGTTGTTGAGTATACAGAATGACCCGGATCCTATTAGCTGCTTTACGTGGAGAGTTGTTGGAAGAGCTGTAGGTTGGTGGTAAATGTGTCTAGCACAGGGGATGGCACCTAAGAAATACAACTATTGGTTAATAGAATCTCATTTAATTTTTAAAATGGCTCTAACTGGTGGGTATTAACAGTCTCAGTCTAGAGATAAGAAAAGAAACTCAAAGAGCCCTTATCCAAAATCCTACAGTTACTAAATTTAGAGTTGGAATTCAATGTCAGGGATTGACGCTGAAAGCCAGAGCTCGCCTGCTATATAATACGTCAGCGCACAGGGCTAAGAATCAAGCTAAAAAGGTGGAAGAACGATTGTCCAAGGAGGCAGGACAAGTCAGGAAGGCAGGGGGAAGCCATGAGTGTGGCCATGCTGCATGGAGTCAGTGGCCAAGAAAGGCCAAAATAAAGGAGGATCTCAGAGATTTACCGTGCACCCTGGCCCTGGGCATGAGGCATGGGGAGGAGAAAACCAGAACTCGCGCAAGGGAAACCATTTTTGACTTCCGGAGTTGTAGGAGGGATGGGTGTAGAATTCTCTCATCCATGGACGGGGGCTGGAGTGGCAAATAAAGAAAGGAACAGGTGGACCCACGACATAGACACTCTCTCACAGCCCCGTTATCTTGAGACGGAGGACGAGATAGGCGTTATCACCTTTCCCACTTTCAAGATGAGGAGACCGAGGCAAAGGAGTGTTCGTGAATTGGAATACTCAGTTCATAAGCGCTGATGTTAAGCCCCGGCTTGTTTCCAGAACTGCGCTGCTGTGCGGGGACCTGTTCATCAGATTCCGACAAGGGCTTAATGATTTGGAATAATGCAGGATGTGAAAAATACGCATCTGGCGATCATCCCACAAATCATCCTGCCAGTTATCTGTACCCAAGGACATTTTTTAGGCACGTGGTCCTCATAAACTAAGATACTCATATTCATTCAGGCGTCTCAAAAGGGCTTCTCAGGTTTTAATATGCACTGAGTCACCTGGAGATTTGTTTCAAGTAGGTCATCAAGACTCCAGGGCAGTGTTCCCAAATTTTTCCTTTTTTTTCCAACCACCTGGTCAGTTTGCGGGGGGTGGGGAAGGGTAGGATGGGGAGACATCTGTATTTATTCTTTTAGAGGTCCGGGTCTCACTCTGGGCTCAAGCGATTCGCCCTCGTAGCTGGGACTACAGGTGCGCACCACTGTGCCAGGACAGTGGTTCCCAAACTTTTCTGCGAATTGAAATCACCTGGGAAGTTTCCAAAAATACTGACACCTGTTTCCCACCCCCAGAAATTGTGATTTAATTGGTCCAAGTATGCTCTAGGCTTCGGAATTTTGTAAAGCTCTCCACGTGCATCTGAGCTTAGGAACCTCTGAGCTGGGGCTTGCAGCAGAAGCACGTAGAGCATGCAAGGAAACGAATCCACAAAGAGGACACATTAGCAATGTGGCAACAGGCTAACAAATTATGTAAGGCTAGTGCTTTCCAGAGTGTACTGGAGGACGGGAAACAAGTCCCATTTAAGCAGTGCCTCGGGATTTGAGTTGCCTGTGAAACGCAATAGCCTTTTGCAAAGGACGCAGAAGCCCCGCCTCTTATCCAGGGCGGGCGGGGCGCGTGGCGCGGGCGGCGGCGGCGCTTTCTGGCGCATGCGCAATCTCCCGGAGCATGCGCAGCCGTGGCGCCGGCGCGGGGCGGGGCCTGGTGCCCCCCCACCCCCGACCCCGCGCTCCCGGAAGTGTGCCGGCGTCGCGCGAAGGTTCAGCCTGGAGCAGTGGGCCGGGCGCGCCGGTTCCCGGCACGTGTCTCGGCACATGGCAGCGCGCCTGGCCCGGGGCGTGGAGGCGCCAGCGCCCTGGATCCGCCGGCTGTGGTCGCGGAGTCGGTGTCGTCCCTGACCATCGCTGAAGCGTTCATCGCAGCCGGCGAAAGCTCAGCTCCGACCCCGCCGTGCCCCGCGCTTCCCAGGAGGTTCATCTGCTCCTTCCCCGACTGCAGCGCCAATTACAGCAAGGCCTGGAAGCTTGACGCGCACCTGTGCAAGCACACGGGGGAGGTGAGGGGGGCGAGGCGGCCAACCCTGAACCTAGGGATGGCGGTGGCTCGCCAGTGGGCTCTGCCCAGCGGCCTGGGAAGGGCGCGTGGCCCCCCGGCAGCCACTGCAGTCATGGCCAGGGCCTCAGGCCCCGCTGTGCCAGGCGTTCAGCTTTGACATCCTGGACTTGGGGAAGGAGCTGAGGAAGTAGACAAGAAGTTCTAGGACCTTCGTTCTGCGACCTTGGCTTGGGGCTAAGCAATCATTTCCCCTTCTTTGATCGTGAGTCTCGGCCAGCCAAGTGCCTCTGGTAATCTGCAAATAAGTGCGAGGTTTGAGGTGGCCCACCACTACTAGACACCTGCCAAATACTGGCACCTGGGGTTGGTACAGAAGATGGGTTACGTGTACCGGGGGTCGTGAAAGCAGCATGTGCTCATTTCTTAATAACTCCACACTGGAGAGAGCAGTGAGCAATACAGGCAAACCCAGGGTTTCTGCTGCCATGGGCCTTCGTTCCTGGGTCGAGCCGACCAGAGCATAGGTGGGAATGACTTGCAGTGTTGTGGTCAGGAAAGGCCTCTCTGTGTGAGCCGAATAAGAAGGATCTAGCTATGCAGACATTTGAGTTGGGCAGAGAGAACGCAAAGGGAGCCTGTGGCCCTCGGGGTGGGAGGCAGGTGGGTGTATTTAGGTGCGGAGATCACGATATGAGTTCTGAGAAGTAGGTCTAGTAGGAGTTTGGATTTTATTTTGAGGGCAGGAGAATGTCAGATACCATGATATGACGTGGCAGCCCATGTCACACACAGGTGAGGAAAACGAGGGTCATGGAGGTCAAGGAATCTGCCCATCTTCCCAGTTTTTGGCAGAGCTGGGCTTCACACTGCCTCAGCTTAAGGCTCTTAATTTTTAACCACTGGGCTGCAGTCCATACCTTTGACCCTTGCACCTCCTCTAATTTATGGGCCACCTCCTCCAGGTGTCCTCATGGGCCTCATTCCTTACCCTCTCCAGCACTGGAAGGTGGACGGCTTCCTACTTGAGACCTTCTCTGGTTCTTTTCCTCTTCCTCGTGTGCCCTTTTCATTGGATCCTCTTCTGCCCTCTGCATTTCCACCCCACCCACTCCCTCTTGCAGTCTTATGTAGCCACTGGCATCACTCATAACATTCTTTATGCTTTGCTCCTCTGCCGTTCTTCTTGCCCGTTCTAGTCTCTAAATTCTGGGCTCTGTATTACCAGTAGATCCAAATAAGAGTTTGCCTTTCCTTTTAGACCTGTGTGCTGTATTTTGGATACTGGCACTACCAGTTTCCTTAATACAGGTTGAAAAACTTGGAGTCATCTTTGTTGTCCCAAATCTCTCATGTAGATTAATTTGACAAATGTTTATTGAGCCTACTCCACGCCTGCCACTGCAAAGTTCTGTGGCTCTGCCCCTGGTGATACAGCTCACTGTGTACCTGTTTGCTCGCTTTGCTCCTAGTACTCTTATGGAGGCCTGGGTGCCTCCCTCCTGGACACCTTGGTGGTACGCTTTTCATAGTTAGATGCACCAAACTGGTTATTTGGGTGTGTGTTTGGCTTTTACTGTAGATTCAAAATGAGTCACCCCCTCCCAACCCCTGAATCACAACAGGTGGTTGCATTTAGGGTGTTGAGCTGTTTGCTTCGCCCTGGCACCTGTGAGCTTTTTCAGGTGTGACACACTTTCCTATAGCTGTGCTTGGCATTCTCTTAGACACTGGGCTTGGCTGGGATGAGACAGGCCTCCCTCATTCCTCTGCCCTAGGCTTGCTTTTTACATGTTAAATCATGCGGCGGTGGGCATCTGTGCAGACAAGCCATGCTAAGAGCCAGGGCATCTTTAAGATGCCCTGTGAAAGCCTGCTGCCAGGTTGGGAGCAGGTTAAAAATGCTATGCCTGCTTATTTTAAATGCTGTTCATAGAACAAAAATCTGTGTAGTGACTTTGTGAGAAGTTGTGGCGTTTATGTTGTGTAACTTCGTGCAGGAACGCTGTGTCTTGCAGCAGGTGCACAGCTCTTATGAGTAGAAACCACCTCTGCATAGGAAGCCTGTGGCCTTAACACTAGGCAGTTTAAGCTTTTAAATAATACCAGAGTTACTTACTAGTGCAGGAGTTACATGCTTTTTCTTTTTTCCTGCTAGAGACCATTTGTTTGTGACTACGAAGGGTGTGGCAAGGCCTTCATCAGGGATTACCATCTGAGCCGCCACATTCTGACTCACACTGGAGAAAAGCCGTTTGTGTAAGTAGAGACCTGGTTTTAGGCTTTGAAGTGGGCTGTGTTGGGCATATAGACCTGGTAAGAAGACTGATTGTTAACTCATGAGATCAGGAATGTGAAGCCTGGCAGGGTGCGGTGGCTCATGCGTGTAATCCCAGCACTTTGGGAGGCGGAGATGGGCAGATCACTTGAACCCAGGAGTTTGAGACAAACCTGGGCAACATGGCGAAACCCCGTATCTACGAAAGTACAAAAATTAGTCAGGGGTGGTTTGTGGCCTGTAATCTTAGCAGCTAAAATGCTCATGAGTGAGGACAAGTTAAAGTGTATCAACACAATGGGATACCCTACAGCCAGGAAAATGAATGCAGATGCTCTCTGCAAAGCCATGAGAAAATCACCAGGGCACTTTAATTGAAAACCCAACGTGCAGAAGAGTGCTCCGTAGCCTACCTTTATGTGTGTAAAAAAGCTAGGGGGTGGAGGGAGGGGTGAGCAGTGGGTGTTGGGTAGGCAGGAAGCAACTATATTTGTATTTGTTCTTATTTGTAAAGAAGTCTTAAAAGTTACATAACAAAACTAAAAATGTCATCTGTTTTGGCAGCAGTGGGGGGTCCTGGCCAAGTAGGGGGTGGATATGGTAGGAAATGCCATGCAACCAGGAACTACTGGACAGTGACTCTTCCAGCTTGTGCTCTAGCCCAGACCGTGCCCCTCTTTAGCTGTAGATCCCCGTTTCCCACTGCTCGGGACAGCGCTACTTGGCTGTCTCTGTGTCTTCTTAAATTCCATGTGGTAGGCTGGGTGTGGTGGCGCAAGCCTGTAATCCCATCACTTTGAGAGGCTGAGGAGGGAGGATTGCTATGAGGCCAAGAGTTCAGGCTAGGCAAGATGGTCAGGTCAATCTCTATTAAAAAAAATAAAAAATTCCATGTGGCCCATATTTGTCACAGTCAAACTGAACTCACTTTTCTCTTTGATCTTCTCTCATGGTCTTGTCTGGAGAGGTGGCCTCGCTGTCTGTCCAGTGACCCATAGCAAAGATAAGGCAGCTCCCTGGACTCTCCATTCTTTCTCCCATCCCTTGCAACAGGTGGGTTGCCAGGTCGTGTAACTGACCTGTCAGATCCAGCAGCCACCGTCTTATCTCGGTCCCTTCCTTTGTCTGTGGGCCAGCCCTCTCCCCCAGTGCCCTCCCGCGCGCTTCCCTTAAAGCTGTGCAGTGCTTTCAAGCACGGCCTACATATGAAGTCCAGGTTCCAAGTGTGTCCTACAGTGACCTGTGTGATTTGGCCCTTTTCTGCTTCTCTTGCCCCATTTGCTTGACTTGCAGGCATGAAGTTGTGGTCCAGCTCTGCTAACTAACCAGCCCTCTCTCCAAGTGTGCCGGGGTCTCTCACGCCCATTTGGTTCCTGTCAGGACTCTTCCCCGCCTGTCCTCCTGCCCCACACTCGGTTGGGTTAGGTGCCTGTGTCAGGTTTAGAGTGAAGAATGGCAAGAAACCCAGCATAAGAGACGCTTAAACAAGATGGGCTTTTTGTCTTGTGTGACTGAAATGCAGAAATACAGAGGCAGGAGCTCTGGAGCCCCTTCTGACTGGTCTCTGCTATCTTCATCTTGGGTTTCAACCTCACTGTGCTGTTAGGGCCCAGCTGTTGCATAAGCATGCCGCGGGCAGGAAGGAGGAAAGGACGTAAGAGGCACGCCCCCCCCCTTATTTAGAGAGGTGGGCTGGACTTAGCCATGAGCCGCCCTAATTGCAGGGGAGGCCGGAGAGCGCGCTTACTGTTGGCTGCCTGCCCAGCTAACACTCAGCATTCTGTCCCTGCAGTTAGTGGGGGCTTCTAGGGTCTCTCCCATTTGTGGGCCTCTGCGCTGTGCCTCCCGTGGTCACTGCTGGCTTGTCTCTGCTTGGCCCTAGGAATGGGACAGTGCCTGCCCTAGGGTTATCAGTGAGTGATGGCTAAGACTGATGCTGGGAAGGGAGTCCTGCTTCATCCCTCAAGCTTTACAAAGGCTCATCACAAGAGGCACAAATTTTCTTTTGGGGAAAAAAAAAAAAAAAAAGGCTTTGCAGGGACTTAGATCATTCGAAGCCAAGATGCCAAGATAAGAACTAGAATGGCTTGATAAGCCAGGGAACGTAATGGTTCTGGTTCTGCTCTAAGTATCTGTTTCACCTCTAATGATAAGCCAAGACAAGTTTTATTGAGGCCTTTCTGGAAATGCAGTTTATAATGACATCTCAAGCACCATTAAGGCTGTCAGATTCTAAGCTGAGAATAATTTATCTTAAGCATGATTTAGGCCTGGTGTAGGCTTTTGCCCAGTGTGTATAAAAGATGACTGATGTAGTGTGTATAATTTCAGAAGCCTAATATGAAGAAGCCTCTTGTTACATGATAGTCATCAGGGTGAAAGGTCTATGTGGTATGGCTTAACACTCTGGAATTTGCTAAGACTATTTTATAGTATTACTGTTCTTTGGAATAATTCGCTTTTATAAAGCAGGAGGATATGTGTGTCTTAAAACTTCTTTTCCCTTGGTTTATTAATATTTTGGTTTATACAACTTCTTACAGTTGTGCAGCTAATGGCTGTGGTCAAAAATTCAACACAAAATCAAACTTGAAGAAACATTTTGAACGCAAACATGAAAATCAACAAAAACAATACATAGTAAGTATGATTTTATATGCTTAAATTTATTATTTATTTATTTTGAGACGGAGTCTCGCTTTGTCTCCCAGGCTGGAGTGCAGTGGCGTGATCTCGGCTCACTGCAAGCTCCGCCTCCCGGGTTCACGCCATTCTCCCGCCTCAGCCTCCCAAGTAGCTGAGACTACAGGTGCCCGCCACCACGCCCAGCTAGTTTTTTGTATTTTTAGTAGAGACGGGGTTTCACCATGTTAGCCAGGATAGTCTCGATCTCCTGACCTCGTGATCCACCCGCCTCGGCCTCCCAAAGTGCTGGGATTACAGGCTTGAGCCACCGCGCCCGGCCTTAAATTTATTTTTACACTTACTGCCTGTGTTGCTGACATTTTCAGCCAGGTGCAGTGGCTCAAGCCTATAATCATAGCTTGAGGCCAGGAAATTGAGACCAGCCTGGGAAACATAGTGAAATGCTGTCTCTGAAAAAAAACAAAAACAGAAAACAAAACAAAAAATTTTGGGGTAACAGAGAGATACCCTGTCTCTAAAAAATAAAAGTGAAAAACACAGTTTTCGTCAACCAAATTTTGTGTCAAATGTCTGAATTTACTTAATGCCATCATAATGATAAAGGCTTTATTTTGGAAGCAAACATTGTACAAATTAAAGTGTATTGGGAGACTAGTCCAATGGAAACATTTTTCCTTTTTTAAATGTCATATGGTTCTTCAAATCTTTTTGAGATAAAGCAGAATTTTACAGTAACAAAAAGGGTGAAAGTAACAATTATATAATCTCCAAAATAGTTTTATCTTGAGGATTCTGTTATGAACTGTTGATTTTTTTGACTTTCCATAAGACTAACGAGCCTTTACAATTTAAAATTAACAGTGCAGTTTTGAAGACTGTAGGAAGGCCTTTAAGAAACATCAGCAGCTGAAAATCCATCAGTGCCAGCATACCAGTGAACCTCTGTTCAAGTAGGTACTTCACGTGGCTGAAAATCCCTTGGATTCTAGGTGTGAATAAGATTGGAAATGCAAGGGTGGTGTTGAGCATTGTTTCATGTTTTTTGGCTATTTATATATCTTTTGAGAAATGTCTGTTCATATCCTTTGCCCAATTTTTAATGGATTATTTGTTTCTCTTGCTGATTTGAGTTCTCTGTAGATTCTGGATATACGTTCTTACTGGATGCATAATGTGCCAATATTTTCTCCCACTCTGTGGTTGTCTGTTTACTCTGCTGATTATTTCTTTTGCAGTGCAGAAGCTTTTGAGTTTAATTAGGTCCCATTTATTTCTATTTTTGTTGCATTTGCTGTCAGGGTGTTAGTAAGAATTCTTTGCCTAGGCTGATGTCCAGAGGAGTTTTTTCCAATGTTTTTTCTTGAATTATATTTATGGTTTCAGGTCATAAATTTAATTTGAGCTGATTTTTGTATAAGGTGAGAGATAGGGACCCAGTTTTTCCAGCACCATTTATTGAATAGGGAGTCCTTTCCCCAGTTTGTTTTTATATGCTTTGTTCAAGATCAGCTGGCTGTAAGCATTTGGCTTTATTTCTGGGTTTTCTATTTTGTTCCATTGGTCTAAGTGCCTATTTTTATACCGGTACCACCCTGTTTTGGCAACTGTAGCCTCATAGTATAATCTGAAGTCTAGTCAAAGGAAAAGAAGTCACTATATGAAAAAGATACATGCACATATGTTTATAGCAGCACAGTTCACAACTGCAAACACATGGAGCCAATTTAAGTGCCCACTGACCAATGAGTAAAGAAAATGTGGCGTATATACACCATGGAATACTACATAGCCATAAAAGGGAACGAAATGATGTCTTTTGCAGCAGCTTGGATGGAGCTGGAGGCCATTATTCTCAGTGAAGTCGCTCAGGAATGGAAAACCAAATACCATAGTTTTCACCAAGTGGGTGCTAAGCTATGAACCCAAAAAGACATAGAGTGATTTAATGCACTTTGGGGATTTGGAGTGGGGAGTTCGGGGAGGGGGTGAAGGATGAAAGACTACACGCTGGGTACAGTGTATGCTGCTTGAGGGACTGGTGCACTAAAATCTCAGCACCACTATAGGGTTTATCCATGTAATGAAAAAACACCTGTAACCCAAAAAGCCATTGACATTTAAAGCAACAGTGGGACAAATCTTCTGAAAGCTTCCTAATCAACATTTTTCTGTTAATATGTACTGCATATGTACATTTACATATTGGGAGCATTTTAAAGGTTTACTTTGCTCTAAAAGAAATATTTAATGTGTTTGAAAATAATTTTTGAGATTATTCTAGCTGTGGTTAAGCTTAAAGGCTGCGAAATTACTTAACTATTCAGATAGAGCCTGTGCAACTATATGAAATGTCATTATGGAGACATTCATTATGCTTTTCCTGTAGAACAAAACAAGTAATTGGGTTTATCTGCAGTTAGAGAGGGTTTTTTGAGGAACATGAGGGTGGCTGGACAAGTTGGGTAGACCTGCAAAAGGGCCAGCGGCTCTCTGCATGGCTCTGGCTATCTGGCACTTTCCCTCAGCTTGCACAGGCTGCCTTGTGCCTTGGAGTTGCTGCAGTGACCCTGCTTCTCCTTGCTTGTGGGTCTGCTGCTGCTTTGCTGCTGATAGCTTTAGCACAGAGGGGGCACGTGCTTTTTATTGCTCACCAGAGGCAGATGCATCTACTGCTGTGCTCTCTTGCACACCCCCTGTGCACCATCATTAGGAAAGCTAGTCACAAGTGATTCAGAATGGCTTAGGGGTTTACCTAAGCCAAGTCAGATAACCTCTCAAAGTATCTTTTTGTAGCCATGAAAGCAGAGTGTATTTTCGGAGGTATAAAGATGAAAACTGTTTAATTGGGTTAAAAAAAAGTAACGTGACTTTTTTCTTCCAACAGTTTGTTTTGCCCTAAAGCTGGTCAAGTAACTTGAATCTCACTTGTGATGAGGCCTACATTTTAACATGGGTTTGGTTATGGGAAGAGGAGAGACTTCAGTGGGAGAAACAGGACAAAGCGCCATTGACCCTGAGTGGAGTTCTCAGTGAAAATGGATTGGCTAATACCTCATGTGTTGCCAATGCAGGTGTACCCAGGAAGGATGTGGGAAACACTTTGCATCACCCAGCAAGCTGAAACGACACGCCAAGACCCACGAGGGTGTGTACGGACAGCCTGGGTGTGCTCCTCTGAGGGGGATGCCAAATCCTGGGTGCCTTTGAATCTGTTCCGTGATCACGCTGACAAGAAGGGAACTCTGGGGGCAGGGGACACCATCCTGCTTATTTGGGTCTTACATTCTTGTCCAAAGAGGCACTGTATGTGTCTGTTTTTCCACTACCATGTCATTGCTGTTCACATGTAATGTGGTGTTTGTTCACAAGTGCCTGGGTGCACGTTACACTGATGAATGTGCGGATGAGAGGGAAAGGCATCCTTCCTGTGAAGTCTGCCTATTCCATGATCATGCTGAGAAGACGGGAACTCTGTGAAGTTTGCTTCACAGGAAGGTGAAATCCTTAGAGGGAGGCACCTTGCTGTGCCACTGTTCAGTTTTACTATAACGTAAATCTTTTTTAGTTTTTATTCCCACCTCAGGAGGCTGAGTTGAATACTATTAGGAGGGGAATAGAAAATTATATGGGCACCTAAGTTTTCTTTGTAGTTATGGTCAGTGTTTACACTGAATATTCATGACAGACAATGCACCAATTTTTTTACATAGGCTATGTATGTCAAAAAGGATGTTCCTTTGTGGCAAAAACATGGACAGAACTTCTGAAACATGTGAGAGAAACCCATAAAGGTAAGGCAGGCATGAATGGCAGGCATGGTGTAAATGTTTGTCCCCACAGAACTCGTTTTATGCTTTTCAAGAGTGAAATGCTGTGCGCTTTAAAGTAAAAGGGTTTCTATATGATATTTTGTGAAGTGCTGGGTATGATGTTGGAAAGGGGAGCAGAGCTGTGCTAGGTCTCTGAGCCATCCCCTCCATGCACAATTAGCATGCTGAAGGCGGTGGCAGG
The DNA here is from genome assembly GCF_049350105.2 of Macaca mulatta. Lineage (NCBI taxonomy): Eukaryota > Metazoa > Chordata > Mammalia > Primates > Cercopithecidae > Macaca > Macaca mulatta. The sequence goes on from NC_133422.1 coordinate 7,496,386, forward strand.
TGTGTAGTGAAGAATTTCAGGAGGCACTGCTGTTCTGTGGGACAGCCTGGTAAATAGTACCCAGCATACTGGGGGACAAGGAAGGACACCGTTTGGTCTGCTTCATGTTCTATACCTCCCCGCAGTCACCTTCCTGAGAGCCCTGCCTTTTGGCAAGTGAGCAATGACTTTGTGGCATTTAAGAACTTCAGAGAGTTGAGACAAACTTCCTAGGTGATAAGAACAGGGGTTCCTTGGGAATTTCTGATTTGTATTTGCAAATCAGATTGTATTTACAGGCACTGAATGTTACTTATGTATTAATTTTTTCTAAATGGTGGTATCTGGGGAAATTGGTGAAATTTGTCTGTCTGTCCCACCAGAGGAAATACTATGTGAAGTATGCCAGAAAACATTTAAACGCAAAGATTACCTTAAGCAACACATGAAAACTCATGCCCCAGAGAGGGAGGTATGTCGCTGTCCAAGAGAAGGCTGTGGAAGAACCTACACAACTGTATTTAATCTCCAAAGCCATATCCTCTCCTTCCACGAGGAAAGGCGCCCTTTTGTGTGTGAACACGCCGGCTGTGGCAAAACATTTGCAATGAAAGTAAGCACTCACCCTCACAGTCGCGGTCCTGTAGTCTATGCGTTCACAACACAGTTTTCATATTAATATTTCATTAATAACTTTCTTTCATTTTAGCAAAGTCTCACTAGGCATGCTGTTGTACATGATCCTGACAAGAAGAAAATGAAGCTCAAAGTAAGTTGAAACTACTTAGGCAGCTTATTTTTCAAACAGAAATTGTTTAAAGCCAGAAGGAGTCTGGAATTCTTTTCAGCTGCTTTATTGTGTGAGTCTGCACGACTGCTGAAGACTTGACTTCCTCATAAAGCAGTGTTGTATACTATACCTGCTGGTACATATGACTGTCGTAAAATTAACTCAGATAATTTTGAGTTTGAATTCTAATCGTGTGTCTTCCTTATTCCCAAAGGTAAAAAAATCTCGTGAAAAACGGAGTTTGGCCTCTCATCTCAGTGGATATATCCCTCCCAAAAGGAAACAAGGGCAAGGCTTATCTTTGTGTCAAAACGGAGAGTCACCCAAGTGTGTGGAAGACAAGGTGCTCTCGACGGTTGCAGTACTTACCCTCAGCTAAGAACTGCACTGCTTTGTTTCAAGGACGGTAGACGAAGGAGCTTACTTTCTCTCAGAGCATGCTTTTCTTTATTAAAATTACTGATGCAGAACATTTGATTCCTTATCATTTCCTTGGTCTTGGTTCAAAGTGTCTCTTTTCTGGGTCTTTTGAGTTTCTCCATATGCCTTTTCTTCATTTTTGCTTAAAGGACGAAGAACACACATTAAAGCTTTTCCTCCTTGAACAGCTTGTGGCCTAGATAAGAATGTAGCCATTCCAGGCATAGTCTGGAGTATTTGATGAAATATCTCCTCCTAAAAAAGGGAAACAGCCAGAGATTAATTTAAAATCAGAGGCTTTGGTGCCTTCTAGTGTTCTGCTCGAACATTCACAAAACCCGGCACCCTTGATTAGCTAATGAGTTCATATAGATCTGGTTAGGCTGACTGAAATCTGTACAATAACACCATGTAACTAAACTGACATGCTGAATGCTTCCTAATTTTAAATCTCCACTTTGTCATGGCACTAAGAGGCTCCGTTTGGCTCAGATTACCCTCTCCCCCAAACAGAAAGCACTGGGTTTGGGCACTGGCAAAATACCTCCTCATCCCCAAGATGTCAGCTGAGCAGTTCTCAGCACGCTCTACTGCCCCTAACAGAGTCACTCTCAGTGGCTGAAACAAATGGATACCTGGACTCAAAGTCTGAATCAGCTGGGTTGGGACCTATGCTAAGTGACTCTACTGTGGAGCTGGATTACTAAGGATGCCCTTAGTGGATGCTAAAGTTATCTAACTTAAAAAAAAAAAAGCAAAACAGGTATTCCATACACTTCGGGGATTGGAAACTACGCACTTTCTAGAAGACAGTCTACATAATTAATACCCTTCATAAGTGCAAAGAGGAAACAAAAGATCAATCTGTAAAGTTTCTAATTGTCCTGTTTAAGGGTTATTCTACAATATATAAAACAATAGTATATTGCTTTTAAAGTATGAAACGTTTTCATATGGCTAAATGTAATGGAAGCTATATCTACAGTATGCTTAGTTTTGAAAAGCAAACTAGAAAGCTGTTAACATCACTGGGTGGAAGAATTACCAGTCACTTTGTCTTTATATTTCAGATTTTCTACATTTTTTTTTTTTTTTTTTGAGACTGAGTCTCGCTCTGTCGCCCAGGCTGGAGTGCAGTGGGGCGATCTCAGCTCACTGCAAGCTCCGCCTCCCTGGTTCACACCATTCTCCCGCCTCAGCCTCCAGAGTAGCTGGGACTACAGGCGCCTGCCACCACGCCCGGCTAATTTTTTTTGTATTTTGAATACAGACGGGGTTTCACCATGTTAGCCAGGATGGTCTTGATCTGACCTCGTGATTCACCCGCCTCGGCCTCCCAAAGTGCTGGGACTACAGGCGTGAGCACCGCGCCCGGCCTACAATTGTATTTTTAGATCAGAAGACCAAAAGCACAAGCAATGGCTTGTACCTTCTTTACTTACCATTTTATTTTCTGACACGTCTACATTTTTTCCTTTCTTTATAGTAATCCGGACTTGGCGTTCTTTCTTAATCCACTGTTGAATCTGTTTAGTCTTTGTGTCCAAATCATGTTGTCCAATATTTGAAGAAAAAGTCAGTTCCTTTGTCAGGGTTGGTCCTGGTTTGAAACAGGGTGCAAGGACTACTGACTAGTCCACCGTGAACCCCGAACTTCCCAACATGCCCATCATAAAATCTTAGGTTGCCACCTGACAGTCTTCTCGTCTGGCTTTCAGATTCACACACCAGTACATGTCTTTTCAAATGGGGGAGATAAACATAAAGGTACCAATTTTTTACCTGCCCTGGAAGGGTACTTAAAATCTGAAATGCTTCCATTTATTGTTAACCATCATTTGTTGAAAGAACACCAAAAGATAGTCATTTAAAGGATTAAGTTTGGCTTTATGGTACACTTAATATCCTCATCTTTCAGCTGTGGGTTGGCATCTGGGAGTGCTCTACCCACTCCTTTTGAGATGCTCTCCTTGCTACTAAGGGGTCAGCCAGACTGTTGGACAGGTAAGGGTCCCTACGTCCTGTGTTCATGCCCTCTGTCTCCAGAAATCCTGCCTACTGGAAAATTACAGAGAAGGAACAGGCTACTCAATAAAGGTGTTGGGACAATTGAGAAGTTTATAGATGACAAAAAGTTAGGTCTCCTCAGATGTACTAATGTTCTATAGGTGAAAAATACAACTTTAAAACAAATAGAAGAAAAGATAAAATGGTTTGTGATCTCAGGATAGGGAAGGAATTCATTAGGAAAAAAAGGTAAAAAGTGAAAAATCTAACTGGGATAAAGTTTTTTTTGTCATACACAACAGAGAACCCTGTAAATCAGGAAGAAAAACCATCTACATAGAAAAATTAATACAAACAGGCATTCACAGACGAGAAAAAATAGTGAAATACACATTAATTTCTCACCATTAAAATGACAAAAACTAGAGTCTGACAGAATGAGGGAGGAGGTAGAGAAATTGCATACACTGCTGCTGACAGCAGTTTGATGCATTTGGGTTCACAGACCCTAGAGTATGCAACAGTGTTCATCATAAAGATTGGGGGCCAGATGTGCTGGCTCACGCCTGTAATCCCAGCACTTCGGGAGGCTAAGGTGGGCAGATCGTTAGAGCTCAGGAGTTCAAGACCTGAGCAACATAGCAAGACCCCATCTCTACAAAAAATAAAAAAGCCAGGGATGGTGGTGTGTGCCTGTGGTCCCAGCTGCATGGGAGGTGGAGGTGGAAGGATTGCTGGATCCCAGGAGATGGAGTCTGCAGTGAGCCGAAATCACACCACTGCACTCCAGTTTGGGTAACAGAGCAAGACCCTGTTTTTTTTTTTTTTTAACACAGGGTCTCACTCTGTCACCCAGGCTGAAGTGCAGTGGTGTGATCATGGTTCTTCACTGCAGCCTTCGCCTCCCGGGCTCAAGTGATCCTCCCACCTCAGCCTCCCGAGTAGCTGGGATCACAGGTTTGCACCACCACACCTGGCTAATTTTTAAATTTTTTGTAGAGATAGGGTTTTACTATATTGCCCAGGCTGGTATTGAACTCCTGAGCTCAAGCTATCCACCTGCCTTGGCCTCCCAAAGTGCTGGGATTACAGGCCTGAGCCAACATGCCCAGTGACTTTTTTTTTTTTTTTTTTTAAAGTGACATAGTTTGATGTCCTTATTCTCCCTAGTTGGTCTCTTCTGAATTTTTTTTTGTTTTCCAGTCAACGTCCTTGTTAAATGTGGTGTTACAAAACTGAGCTGCAGATAACGTGATTTTCTGAAGGCACACAACCTCACGACGCAGTCCTGGGAGCAGTCATCTGACACCTGTCCCCGTGCGCCATCCACTGAACTTTCATAATGATTAGCACTTTTTAGGAACTATGAAAAACATCTTTGCTTAATACCCAATTCATGACTTCTGTGAGGCTTAAATGGCAAGTGCCTTGTGAAGTGACTGGTTGTATATATAAAAGAGTGTTGCTACTGATACTGTAACAAAACGCTTTGGCATGGGAGATGCTCTGTGAATCACTTCAGAGTTTAAAAGGTACTTCCAGGCTGGGCGCGGTGGCTCACGCCTGTAATTCCAGCACTTTGGGAGGCTGAGGCGGGTGGATCACTTGAGGCCAGGAGTTCAAGACCAGCCTGGCCAACATGGTGAAACCCCCGTCTCTCTTAAAAATACAAAAATTAGCTGGGCGTGGTGGCGGGCACCTGTAATCCCAGCCACTGGGGACGCTGAGGCAGGAGAATTGCTTGAGCCTGGGAGGCGGAGGTTGCAGTGAGCACACATCGCACCACTGAACTCCAGCCTGGGCGGGAGGCAGAGACTCTGTCTCAAAAAAAATAAAAAGGTGCTTCCGGATAATTAACCAAACACCTCCACTTTAGAGATGAAGAAGGGGAAGAAAACTAAGTGACTGGCCTGGCAGAGGGCAGAGGGCAGAGGACAGGAAACTTGAACATACCCCTCCCAATCTCATTCCGTTTCACCCATCAGCTACTCAGCTTGCCGCGGCACTGGGAGGCGGCCACAGGATGGGAGAAAGAGTTCTCTTCACTTTGGTCTGTCTGCCTGCTTTCTCCTACATTTTACACAGGTTTAAAAGGAAGAGACAATGGGCAGGGTATTATGGAATACTGGGAACAGAAGTAAGTGCAGGAAGGAGGAAAGACAGACACTAGGAATGGTGGTGGAATCGTGAATTTTCCAGTTTCTCATTTCCCTATTGTCACAGGCACCTTGACAAATGCTAGAATTTAAACTGCTGATTTGTAGCCCTTAAAGGATTCAGGGAGCCAACAGCAAAATACCTACCAGTTTTGGGGCTAGCCTTCTTCATCTCCCTCAGCCTCTGCCGCTCCTGGAGGATCTGCATTCCTGTCATGAGCTGGTACTCTGCAGGCTCTGTGCTGGCGTTCCTTTGAACCAGTCGCAGGTCTCGCTCATCCATAAGTCTAATCACATCTGCTCGGTGCATGTTTCCCATATCATTGCCCTTCTCATCAAATAAGTGAACAATTCGCTGACTAATTTTTCTTCCAATGTTACCAAAAGCTGTTTGACTCTTTTTTTTCTTTTTTCCTTCATTCTGGGTGTCTTCAACGGTACTAAAGGCTTCTGCATGAATTAGGAAGGAGAGTCTCGGGGCAGAAGCAATAGGGAACGACTGTGCTGGTGCTGTCTTTTGCACGATGTGTTTACCAAAACATCTGACGCAACTATTTTCAGACTTTACAGTTTGTAGTGTTAATCTCTTTAGAAAAAGAGCAGCCATCCTAAGAACGTAGTAAGAAGAGTTCATTAAAATTCAATCACTTATTCCCTTGGTCTGACATTGTGGTACACGGCAGGGCATGTGTGAGGCTGTGGAGGCTGTAATTTCAAGTGTGAAGGAAACTGCTGTTCTCTAGACTTTCAGATCCACACACAGGAAGTCTACACTGATAAAGTGGACTAGCAGGTGACTCTGGCCAGACTAACTCACTCATGGTGGTACTGTCCCCAAGACAAGTGGCGATTAGAATAAACCGGATTTGCAGAGCACTTTCACTTTTTTTTTTCTTTTCCTGTACCCATGATCTCATTTGACTACTTAAGTTGGCCCCTGAACAACTTGGGAGTTAGGGAAACAGACTCCCAGTGCAGTTGAAAATCTGTGTATAACTCTGACTCCTCAAAAACTTAAAATAGCCTGCTGCTGACTGAAAGCCTTACGAATAACATAAGCAGTTGATGAACACATATTTTGTATGCCATGCGTATTATATGCTGTATTCTTACAACAGAGCAAGCTAGAGAAAAGAAATGTCATTAAAATCATGAAGAGAAATATATTTACTATTCATAAAGTGAACATGGATCACCAGAAAGGTCTTCATCCTCACCGTCTTCACATCGAGCAGGCTGAGGAGGAGGAACAAGGGGAGGGGTTGGTCTTGCTCTCTCAGAGGTGGCAGAGGCAGAGGAAAATCCACATATATGTGGACCCCATGCAGTTCAAACGTGTGTTGTTCCAGGGTCAATTGTATTTCTCATGCAGTGCCAACTCCAAAAGCAAATATCATCTTAGGGGTTTATTTATGAGGATGCAATACATAATATGCTTGGTGATTCATAAACACCAATTGATAAACTTTTAATATAATGAACTGTTAACAATTTTTCAATACATCTGATGGTACATAGCAGATAGGAACACGTTATGGGAAAGGGACCTCTCCAGGAAGGAAGCCAGCCCACTGCAAGAATAACTGAGACTGTCGGAAAACACTGTGACATAAATCAAAGTGCTGACTGACCGCATAAACTATAAAGATCATTCTCAAGGTAAGGCAGGTATTATTACCAAACGTTAACAGAGGCATGTATGGTGACAGCGCCTTTACTTCATTTCTATGAGACTGAATTTGAAGCACTTACAAATCGCACATTGATTTTTTAATTGCTTTTCTGTCCTTCCATTCGTGCATTTGGTAAATCTTAGAAGTACAGGCTGAAAGAGTGCCGAGAGGACCCATTAATCTCATCTAGGGCATGCTAGGAATCATTAGAGAATCACAAACTCCGAGAGGTGTGACTTGTCAAGATGAAAGAGGAAAACAGAAGGTGTCTCAGGGTGCTTCTCAAAGAATGGTCCCAGAATCTCCTGGGGTGTTTAAAACTGGAGGTTCCCTCTGGTCCCTGGCTTTGAGCCCACCGGGCTGTCCAACCCACTGATCTCTCACCCCTCGTGTTCAAGAGTGATATGCAAAAAATATGGCAAATTAAACAGAAAGTGATGGACATGCATATTCTCAACACCCTCCTTACCTAGTATGGTAACACCCAACACTAATTTACAGCTCTGGTGCCAAGCTCTTCTCTGAGTTCCACACCTGTAGGGTTAACTGCCTACCCAACCTCTCCACTTAGATATGTAATAGTCATTGAGGATTAACGAGTCCAAAGTTCAATGCTTGCTCCTCTCTCAGTCTTCCCTGTCTCATGTAATGGCAACACATTCTTCTGGTTGCTCAGGCCAAAAATACCAACGTTACCCTTGACTCTTTATTTTCTCTCAGCAACCCATCTGCAAAACCTACCGTTCAACCAGTATAACCACTTCTCACCTCCTCCACTGCTATCATCCCACTCCCAAACCGCTGCTCGACTGCAACACAGTAAAACTGTATCACAGTGACAGCTTCCTGACTGGTCTTCCTGCCTCTGCCCTCACGCCCTAGAGTTTATTACTGCCAGGGCACATAGAGCAATCCTTAAAAATGCGTAGGTCGGATCACGTTCCTCCTCTGCCCACAACCCTCCCCTGGCTAGTATCTCTCCAAGTAAAAGCCAAGCCCTCTACCATGCCCACTGGTCTGTGCCGACTGTGCTTCTTCTGGCTCACTCTGTTCCAGCCTCCTTGCTGTTCCTTGTAAACAGTGAACACACCCATCCTCTGAGTCCTGGCACCCAGAAATTCTCTCCCTGCAATACTCTTCCCTCAGACAGCCTCATGGTTCATTTACCTCGTCTCTGCTCAAATGCTACCTCTCAGCAAGTCCTTCCCTGACCCCTCCATAAAAGAGCAAACCCCAACACTCTCAAACCTATTCTCTTGCCTTTTAAAAACTTTACTGCATTTATCACTGCTGGACACATTATATATTTATTTGCATATACATTCATCATCTTTCCTCACTGGAATGAAAGCTTCATGAGAATATGGACTTTGTCCATTTTGTTCACTGCTACGTTCCCTGGCACTACAGCCCAGACCCTGGCTCAGCGTGTACATGTCGAACGAATGCATGGGCCAAAGGAAACAGCCAAGGAGCTACGGCGGGGCTGCTGGCATTTAACCTCCAAGCCTTCGGATGCATCACTCCCTGCCAATGCACACGAATGCCTGCAAGCTACACCCTTCACATTTCTAGCTGGCATTTCAGACACCGTCAGCATTCGTGAGGATCTGTGGCCAGATGCTCCATCCACAGTGCATGACACGCATTGATTTATGGTTATTACCCAGCTGGCGGCTCCAGCTGTAGATGCGGTCAAGGCTCTAAGGTGGGAGCAAAGTGATTTTAAATCACTGACATACGGTTTCTTTTGTGAATGGAAGAAGCTTCCAAACCAAAAAAGAAAAATCTGAAGAGATCAGACAAGAATTTTTTTTCACTTATCATCAGAAAACCAGCAACAGCATCCAGTCCCAAATGTCACCAGTATTCTGCTAGGGGACGCTTAAGTTCCTGCTCACAAGCCTGCTCTATAAACTTTATGTCTAAAATCAGTGTTGTTTCTTTCCAAAGTCTGTATCAGCAAGAAGGATGTAGAAGTTACCACATGTAAAATCATGTTACTAGATATATATAAATTTAAATAATCTTGATGTACACAGATGAAACAGTCCACTGCAATGAAGCTTTAATACTAACTCAATATTGGCTATCTTTTTCCCTTAGTAATTATGAATAAAAGCTAAAGTGCCTTGTTTAATAAATTATCAACATATTAAAATTAAAAAAAATTTCAAAATGTAGGATTTTTTTCAAACAAGCAAACAAAATAACTAGATATAGGAAAAGATGGAAAAAAATAAAAATGTTGAAGACAAAAGCAATTCTTTCCCCTATTTTTCCTAATTGCCAGTATTTCTCAAATTTTTATAAGTATTATTTTTATACTTGAAAATAAACTTTATTTATTTACAAAACAAAGACTATTTCAGAAAAATGATGTAGGTTTTTTTTAAAAAAGCTTTAAAAACACTTTCCAAGAAGGAAACGAAGGAAAGGGAAAGAGCAGAAAAACACTGGAAGTATATAACTTTTAAAGTCCTTTGCCATTATTGAAATTTAAGTTTAAATTTTTAAGAAGCTTCCATTTTTTTTGATGTCTAAAGCAAACAATGCAATTCATTGCAATTAAGCTTTAATACTAACTCAGTACTTGCTTTAAATCAGCAAAATTGAAAATATACGTTTCTTCAAAATAGGCCCTTATAGATAAAAATATAAATACGAAGTTAAAACAACCTGTAATATTACATTTAAATTGCAGCTATCAACATAAATTCATAATTTAAAAACTTTTTATTAGGGAACCTTTCAACCTCATACAGAAAAAACTGGATAATAAACAGCACCTGCGTTTCGTCTTTACCCCTCAACTATCTCCCCGCAGCCATCTAGGAAGACTTTCAAAGTAAATCCTACTTTTTCAGGAAATAGTATGTATCTCTAAGAGGTACTCCTTAATCTTTTTAATACTCACAATAACATTATCCCAATTAAAAAATGTTCCTTTATGTCGTCAAATATTTAGCTTTCAGATTTCCATGATGGTATTATTATTTTGTTTGTTTACATGTCATTTACAGTTTGGCAGCATGAAGAGACTCCCACTGGTCAATTTTGGTGTAATTTAAACAGTAAGGCATAATTACTGTCATTCATGTCAATACACTGAATATGCAAAAATCTATGAAAATGATAATTTGCCACAACTGCATGGGACTATTATCTTGATTCTTTACTTTGAAAATTGGTAATTAAGTAAAAAGAACTAAGCATTTATCCTACCTTTTTAGGAAGAACTGTAATCACCCCCGATTGATGAGAAACAGCTCTTCTGTAGAGAAGAATGATAGCTAATAAACACAAAAGAAAAGCAAAAGTAATTAGAAAATCATGCCATGCACGATGTCTCACACCTGTAATTCCAGCACTTTGGGAGGCCAAGGCAAGAGGATCACTTAAGGCCAGGAGTTTGAGACCAGCCTGGGCCACATAGCAAGACCCAGTCTCTACAAAAAATTAGCCGGATGTGTTGACATGCAGCTGTACTCCCAGCTACTGCTGAGGCTGAGGAAGGAGGTTCACTTGAGCCCAGGAGGTTGAGGCTGCAGTGAGCTCTGATCACACCACTGCACTCCAGTCTGGACAACAGAGCAAGACCCTGTTTCCAAAAAAAAAAAGAAAATCACCATTTTTCCAACCCCAGTGAAACCACGGATTCAGACAGGGATGGATGCAAGAGAGCTGATGCCGAAGGGTCACCACAGATGACTTTCAGACTGAGAGGGAAAAGCACACTCTGCTGAGGAGACAGCTGTCTGTCATCCCAAGCAAACGTCAGACTCAGCATCTCCAACAGTGGGACAACCTGCCATCCTTGCCACATCTCCGGATGGGAAGCTACTGAAGTGCATGGCGCCTTCTATGAAGCAGCTTTGAAAAAAGGTTTGACCTGAACCTGATGCAGGGTCTAGCTTCCAGTTTCCAGGGGATACAAGGGCCAGACTCAGAGGAACAACAGAAGATGCCACAAGGAAACAATCTGACAAATCCAGATGGAACAAGACACCTGGTTAGTGTCTAAAAAAGCCAATGTTATTGGGAATGAAAAGGGAAGGGGAAAGCTATTCTTGAGTGGAAAAAAAAATCAAGGAGACATAATTATGCTGAAAAGACATGTTGGGGATGAGGGGAAAATCTGAATAGAGACTAGGTATTAGATACTATTAGAGACGTATTGTTAATTTTCTTTGAGACAGGTTCTCACTCTGTCACCCAGACTGGAGTGCAGTGGGGCAATCTTGGCTCACTGCAACCTCTGCCTCCCAGGTTCAAGCGATTCTCCTGCCTCAGCTTCCCAAGTAGCCGGGAGTACAGGTGTGCACCACTACTGCCCAGCTAATTTTTGCATTTTTAGTAGAGATGGGGTTTTACCATGTTGGCCAGGCTGGTCTCGATCTCCTGACCTCAAATGATCCACCTGCCTTGGCCTCCCAAAGTGTTGGGATTACAGGCGTGAGCCAGGGCACCCAGCCTGTTAATTTTCTTAGGTGTGAAAATGGAATTCTTAAGAAACAAATGCTGAAGTATTGAGGAGAGTGTCATGACATCTATCACTTGCTTTGAAACCATTCAGCAGAAAAGATAAACAATGCACTTATGGCAGCATTTGCTGAATCTAGGTTATGGTTATATGGGTGTTCAATAATTAATACATTTTTAAAGAACAAATCAATAGCCTAGAGGGAGGAACAGTTCATTAGTAATGCCAATGTAACTATTCCAGTCTGTGTAAGTTCTAAATTTCACTGTAATTTAATACATTGGCATTCTGGCTTTGTACATAATTTTAAAAAATATTCCCTTTATTTGTTTCAAGCCTATATCTAAGTGACCCATAAATAAGGAACTTTATAAACTTAAAATTCTGATTTTTTGGTAATGCATACTGCCTTTATTTCTTCATTTAGTTTTCCCTAAACTCAAGTGTAAAAGCCTTATCATAAAATGGTGATGGGGCAGGATGGGAGGAAGGCTGGCATAAAAAAAAGTACACATTAGGTACAATGTACACAATTCGGGTGACGGTGCACTAAAGTCTCAGAATTCACCACTATATAATTCGTCCATGTAATGAAAAGCCATTTGCAGTCCAAAAGCTACTGAAATAAAAATTTTAGAAGAATAAAATAAATGGTGATGGTTTCAGTTTGAGGCAGAACTGGTACAATTTTTTGCTAGTGAACGGTTAAAAGTCAACTGGTCTACAATGGGGCGGTGTTTCTCAGAAACCAGGGCCTGTCCGCATCACCTGGGGATGCTTTTCAAAACACAGATGTTTCCTCTTCCCTATCCTGTTCAGAACTACTGGGTTAGGCCAAAAAAAAAAAAAAAAGAAAAAAGAAAAAAAGATGAACTAAGAGTAAGAAAACACTATAACTGGGGTCAAGGGTAGTTTGAGCTAGGATGCCTGAGACTGCCCCTAACCTTTCAAGGTTGATGAAAAATAGGAAGCCACGTTCTCTGATGAAAATCTCTGATGCCTCTGTGACGTAAACAACACTAGGCTGAATAGGCCTCAAAATAGAAACAAACGCTTACATTCTCCTGATAATCCTGGTGCATCTGCTGCACTCACTCCCACAACTACACTCTCCGAGACATCCACAATATTCTAAAAGTCAATTATCTTAATGTCAATTACTTATAATACATAACTTTATAGTATGATATCCATTTTTAATTCGATTACTCAGACTTTATCTGAGTTTTGACAAGTGCATACACCTTTGTAACCAAAACTCCTATCGACAAAACATCACCATCATCCCAGAAAGTTCCCTCTTGCCATTTCCATGTCGATCTCCATCCCCAAGAGGCAACTATTGTTCTGATCTTTTCCCATCACAGTCTGTCCTAAGACTTCATATAAACGGAATCAAACAGTATCTACTCTTTGTTGTAAGGCATCTCAGCATGTTTCGAGATTAATTCACGTTGTACGGATCATTACTTTGTTCCTTTTTATTTCTAAGAAGTGTCCTCCAAGTATATGAATATATCGCAGTTTTAAAATCTAGTTTTCTGTTAATGAACACCTAGGCTGTTCCCTTTGTTTTTGTTTTTTTGTTTTTTTTTTGGCCCTTACGAATAGCTGCTGTGAACATTCTTGTACCAAAAAAAAAAAAAAAAAAAGACAATTATTACTGCTCCAAAGGACAGCTGTATTCCCTGTATTATTTTGCATTCCACTGGAAGTACTGATAAAATATTTGCAAGGAAACTTCCTGGAACATAATTTAAATATGTGGTTTAGGAGATATGAGGGGTGTGTGGGTGGGCATTCTTTTTTTTTTTTTTTTTTTTTGAGAGGGAGTCTCGCGCTGTCGCCCGGGCTGGAGTGTAGTGGCCGGATCTCAGCTCACTGCGAGCTCCGCCTCCCGGGTTTACGCCATTCTCCGCCTCAGCCTCCCGAGTAGCTGGGACTACAGGCGCCCGCCACCTCGCCCGGCTATTTTTTTTTTTTGTATTTTTTAGTAGAGACGGGGTTTCACTGCGTTAGCCAGGATGGTCTCGATCTCCTGACCTCGTGATCCGCCCGTCTCGGCCTCCCAAAGTGCTGGGATTACAGGCTTGAGCCACCGCGCCCGGTCAAGGGTGGGCATTCTTGTCCAATAAAAAATTAAATCACTTGCATACATTTGAAATCATGTGGACTGAAGAGACGAAAATAACTTCTATTATTTGTTCACTCACTGCTTTTCTCATATAGCTGATATTCACAAGCTCATACTGTTATCTGTTCTTTCCTGGGAGACTGGATCAAAGTTGCATAGACTCTAGCAGACTAAATATTTGTGAAATTAATTTTGCCAATTCTCACGACCCTAAGAACTCTTTTACACCTTCCAAAGAAGTTTCATAAAGTCCTTGTTTCTGCCTGCAAACTGTTTCGGTTGTCCCATTCTAGCCTGAGCAGTGCAGCCTTAATCCGAGAGGACCAGCACTACCTTACTGGGCCTTCATGCTGCCCTCCCTTGGCTCTGGTTTTGCTCTTCCATAGGAAACACAAAGTGTACTCTCCATAATGAGGCTGAGCTGTTTACGTGCTAGAACTCCCACTCAGAACACTGGAAAAAGCCAACATATATCTTTGGCCAATTATTTAACCATATTTCTTTAGCTATTAAGTTGAAATAATAACCATATGTTTTTAAAAAGCTTTTAAACCCAGAGCTAAAGACTCAGTATTAAAAACTGGACTTATGGCCGGGCGCAGTGGCTCACACCTGTAATCCCAGCACTTTGGGGAGGCTGAGGAGGGCAGATCACTTGAGGTCAAGGGTTCAAGACCAGCCTGGCCAACATGGTGAAACCCCTCTACTAAAAATACAAAAAAACTAGCCAGGCCTGGTGGCACGAGCCTGTAATCCCAGCTATTTGGGTGACTGAGGCAGGAGAATCACTTGAACCCGGGAAGCAGAGGTTGCAGTGAGCTGAGATCGTGCCACTGCACTCCAGCTTAGGCATGCAGCCTAGGCAACAGGGTGAGACTCTCTCTCAAAAAAAAAAAAAAAAAAGGAACTTATTCTCCTATGTTAACCCTATGTTAGTCTTCTTCCAGAACTCTAGTGATGGGGTCACCACCCATCCACAACCTCCAGTCACCTCCAAGACACCTTTGACGCCTCCACTTTCCTTCACTTTCACAGTCAACCCAACACCAAGCTCATCGACTTCATTTCCTAAATCCCGCTCGAATCCATCCAGTTTTCTCCGTATCCACTGTCACCACCGTCAGTTTAAAACATCGACCACCTAGTTTGGATTCCTGCCAGTCTCCCAACTCGGCTTGAGCCCTGGCAACCAGTTCCCACTGCACTGCGGTCACTACACCCGTCAGGACCCTCCTCATCTTAAATAAAACTGCCCCGAGATTAAGGATCTACACCTTCACCAGGCCAAAAAGCCTTTCCCACCTGTCCAGTTTCTCCTTCATGCCTAGGCCACACTGGCCATTCGGCTTTTGAAATACAGTACTCTTGTCCTTGGTTTAGGAAAAGCCAGATTAATGCCTAGCGCATTCTTCTGATTACCTCCCAAACTAAGCCAGGTCTCCCAACCCTCCCGCAATTTACTGAGCCTAACACTGAATGCTTCTACAGTCCAGTTTATCTTTCCTTTAAAACATTCATTACAATTACAGTTTCGTGATGATCTTAGTACTACTGCTCTCCATCACTAGACCGTAAACTCTACGAAGCAAGAAACAAAATCGACTTATTACTGTGTTGTGCCTGGCACAATAAATAGTAGTCGATTTTCCAGATTTTTCTCTCCTCCCTCTACTTTTCTTAGACTTAGGCCTTTCACAACACGTACTTGAAACTGAGACTTCTCAGTAAGAGAACTTGGTTTACTTCGTTCAAGTCTTAAGCCACGGAGCCTACTAAATGATAAATGAGAAAATAAATCCCAGTCACTTAGCGACCTTCCCCCATAAGGTCTCCTCCCGCAGCAGCAGGCAGCAAGAACAACGCATTTCTTCAGGCTTCCCTGCGCAGGCGCCCTTCGCCTGGCTTGTTCTGCCCCAGAGGTGCCAGGCAGTAAGGGGCAGGAGCACTTCCGGGAGCCCCTGATCCGGTCGTGGGTAACACGGCGGCCACGCCCACCTGGAGAAGGCCACCGGCGGCGCGTCCGGGTTAGAAACGGGACGTAGGGACGTACTGCGTGCGTGCGTGCGCACAAAAGTGAGCGCGCATGGCGGGGCAGAACTAGGTAAGCTCAGTAGGGCCGGGGCCGGCGCCGACTCTAGGTCTAGCATCCTTGGAAAGTTCGTGCAGCGGCCTCCCTGAAAATGGCATTACAGCCCGGCAGAAAACCCCCCGACTCTGCGGCAGGACCTGCGGGGCCTCTCCGCCCTCGGTACCGGCAGGACGGGGTGACCGTGACCTTCCAGGTGCCTCCTCTACAGGGGCGCCCCCTAAGATCACGTCCTCCCGGTGCTGGTCCGCACACCGCTCCGCACGCCTCATATTTAGCATTACCTGTGCCGGGGCAAGCGACTGTTACACTCTGGCGGGCGCACGTACAGCGGCTCCGCGGCGAGTCCCCTTCGCTCTCCGTAGTGGGCGGGGCTTCATCCCGCGTCCTTTAAAGGAGAGGTGATGGGTGGAGCCACGGTTTTCTACAGTTGGGATGCCGTTCCGCCGACAGAAAATGCGGAGGGCGCGGAGGAAGTGTTTGAGGGGAAATTGCTGCTCACCTGGCTCCTGCCGCTCCGCAGGTGCGGTGAATCTAATGTCACATTTCTGCGGCAATCGGAGCAGCCCTTCCTCCAGTTATATTACATTCACACCAATCTCGGTCTCCCACTAGGGCTTTATAAATAGCTTTTATAAACGTCTTTTTAATGTAACACTGAATAAAGTGTTTTATAAGCTTCTTTTATAAGGATTGTGAGTGAAAGGGCGCTATCTCCGATTTGCAGGTGAGCAGACAGCTTCGGAGTGCGAACGGCTCCCCTTGGGTCCCCGGTGGAGCGCGGCTCCCGGAGGCAAAACGAAGCCAGCTGGGGCCGGGGCGTCAGAGCCTCCGCGTTGTAGTTGGGAGAGGTTCGAACGGGGCCTCAGCTGGCGAAGGGGAAAACGGACCCGGACCCGGACCCGTGGAGCCCGCTCGAAAGCCGGGTGCTGGGGGTGTGGGCCGCCCTTCCCCCCTCCGTCTTCAATAAGAAATTCCTCAAGGGCAGACTGCGAATCCACAGTCGTGAAGCCGCCTAATCTGGCGTCATACCTGGAATGTTTGGATTCCTGCTATGAAGAGAAATTAACATTTATTGGCTACTTGTCCACTGGAAGGCGTTGTCTTATTTCTCATTAACTCCTTGAATCAGCATTACCTCTTTTATTACAGATGACTAAACGATTTCAGCTTTAGTTCTTTGAGAGCAAAGACGAAATCTCCATTTCCTCCTCAGCTGCTGGTAGCTCGACGCTCACTGTTAAAATAGGGAGGTGATGAAACAACTCTTGTGTGAGACCGAAAGTCCAGGTGTGCATCTTGGCTGTTTCCAAGTTAATCAAGAAGAATTAAGGATTCATTTCATTGTATCAAAATTACTTCTCAATGCCAAGATATTTTGCGTGATGTAGATTCGGGGACAGAGTAGCACAATACCTGGGGAGAGTTAGGTGCTCAGCAATTATAATTGTCCACACTTAGGAGTGCTTTTACCTATGTGCCAGAAACTGTTCTACGCACTGAACATATCTCAAGTTATTTAATCTTAAGGACAGCCTTATGAGCCAATTAGTATTATTACCCATTTTACAGATGAGGGCACTGAGACAAATTTGCCCAAGGTCACACACAACTAGTAGCAGAATCAAGGAAAAAAAAAAAAAAAAAGCCAAAAAACCCAAAGCCCAGGCAAACTAAATGTTCCTTGCATCGCTAGACTGAAGTAGTGAAACAGTAAAGTTACGAGTCCATGAAAACATTAAAGGATGTGAAGTATGTACAAGTAACTGAAACATTTAATGCCCAAACTAAAGACTTAAAATATGCTAAGGTAATAGTACAGATAGATTGACACCAAGTAATCGCTGGTAACTGAAGCTACCGCCCAGCATCCATTTGCAGTCCCTCTTTGAAGGCAGCTGTGTCCAGAGCAGGTGGTTTAGGAAGCTTTCTAGACTTACATTGTCAGCTGTCTCCACACCTAGAAGATGGAGCTTTAGTGTTTAGGAGACATGCAGAAATGGGATGACCATTACAGACATGCTCACAGATGGACAGAAGCCTTTTTTTTCGTCTTTTCCCTTGAACTCTCCTTTGACCTCCAGCCGAAATGGAGCTTGGCAGCTTTTTTTTTTTTTTTTTTTTTTTTTTTTTTTTTTTTTTGAGACGGAGTGTCGCTCTGTCGCCCAGGCTGGAGTGCAGTGGCGCAATCTCGGCTCACTGCAACCTCCGCCTCCCGGGTTCACGCCATTCTTCTGCCTCAGCCTCCCAAGTAGCTGGGATTACAGGCGCGTGCCACTGGGTCCGGCTAATTTTTGTATTTTTAGTAGAGACGGGGTTTCACCATGTTGGCCAGGCCGATCTCGAACTCCTGACCTCAGGTGATCCACCCCACTCGGCCTCCCAAAGTGATAGGATTACGAGTGTGAGCCACCACGCCAGGCCACTTGGCAGCTTTTAAGGGGTCATTGAGAGCCTTGAACTCTGCTTCGTGGGGACAGACTTTGAAGATCCTTGAATAAAGATGACTTTGGTTTGGGGAAGTGATATTACTATGCCACAGATCTTTTGTAAACTGCTCCATTATGTACATAGAAGAGGACTCTGAGAAATGCGTAGCGCTTTCCCAATTATGTTATCGTTTCTACACATAATTTAACCCCCTCAAAAATGAAACTCAGTAAGACTCAAATCACAGTGACTCTAAAAATGCCTGTGTTTTCTACCACATGGTAATTTCTACGTTAATTTCCATAGCATGCCCGTGAACTTTCTCTTGCAATTAATATATTGGTGATTTGCTCTGATGAAGGAATAATGGAAATATCCTGTCCCTCTCTTTGCCTGTTAGCTTTCCAAGTCCTCCCACTTTTCCCCAACGCCGAGGGGACCTTCCAAAATAGGATTATATGTGAGATTTACTTGCTTAGCCCAAAGTCATTGAGGTACAACATATCTGATCCACAAAATAATCAGTATGTGGGTGATTTCTTTAAAAAGTTTTGAACACTGGGCTGCATCTTTATAGTGCCACAATGACTGTAACAATTCATTTAAAAATCTAATACTAATAAAAATCCTGTGTTTGTTTTTTTTTTTTGAGATGAGGTCTCACTCTGCTGCCGAGGCTGGAGTGCAGTGGCACTGTGTTGGCTCACTGCAACCTCCATCTCCTGGGTTCAAGCAATTCTCCTGCCTCAGCCTCCCAAGTAGCTGGGATTACAGGCACCCACCACCACGCCTGGTTAGTTTTTATATTTTTAGTAGAGATGGGGTTTCACCATATTGACCAGGCTGGTCTGGAACTCCTGACCTCAGGTGATCCACCCACCTTGGCCCCCCAAAGTGCTGGGATTACAGGTGTGAGCCACCCTGCCCAGCCAAAATTCTGGGTTTATTTTGAAGATACGAAGCATCTTCAAACTTTAACGCCCATGTGGGTTCAGATATTCAGCATATTCTTCAACAAATAATTGTTCATAGATTATATACTCCTCCCTCCCCAGATTATAAACTCTCACCTGGGCAGTTTTGCTAAAACTGGGGGAATTTAAGTCTATTATGTGTGAGATCCTATGTAGTGCCAAGTAAATGTAGCTGAGAGCAGTTATCTTAAACGGCAGCAACTCTGTCATTACAAGGCCAGTTTAATAGCCAAGAGGGCCCATGCTCTCCTTAGCTGATGTTTACAGACTTGTCAAAAGATAGAAACAAGGCAGGCAAGAGGCTTTGGCTGAGTATTAGATAACTCGTTGAAAACTTCCTGAAGATACTCTCAGTCCAATATTGTGTGTCTATTATTGTCTGTTAGAAACTATTAAAGCCGAAAGCATTCTTACGGAATCTCTACCATTTTCCTCAGGCGACTATAATTAATCCATTTCAAACATGTAAACATCTCTATATTTAAAACAAGACAAAACAAAACAAAATGAAAAAACTCGAGGCTAGGAGATTTAGCTTCTCATTTCAATGTTTTATAAGACGGGAGTCTTTTCCTTTACATAACCTAAATCCATCATGTTGCTACTTAGTCTGGTTCTGCAGTAGAGCTGGAGAACATCTGGTGACCACATCTGTGTTATAACCCTTTATGTGCTCTCAGACTACTAGATTCAAAATAAATTTCCTTACTGTGAGATTTCCCGTAACATTAGACTCCGGATTAATCATTTCTCTTGTCAGAATATGATGGCCTCAGTTATTAAAAGGTGGTGGTTGTGAATCAGCAAAATAAATTTGTCTAAAATTAATGACATTGTAATAAATTTTTAAAAAGCTTTCATATTTGCCAAATAAAAATATTTGTATATGGAAGATCCACTTATCTTCTGTGAAGAGTCTCTTGTGCAACCGCAGAAGCAGAAAATAGGTTCAAAAGTTTCATTTGGAACACAACAGAGACATGTCTTTCCATTTCAGAGGTATTGAGTTTTGGGGTGATTCAGTTAACTTTCATCGTTTTGAAACAATGAAAATAATTTCTATTACCATCATAGGACATCATGCAGAACAACAGAGAGCTAGCGCGAAATGTACCATGCTGACTACTGTGTAGATAAAGCAAAACAGGACGAAATGATTAGTTAGCATTTTACATTTAGAATGCAACCCAGCCGGGCACAGTGTCTCATGCTTGTAATCCCAGCATTTTGGGAGGCTGAGGCGAGCAGATCATGAGGTCAGGAGTTCGAGACCAGTGTGGCCAACATGACGAAACCCCACCTCTACTAAAAGTACAAAAAAAAAATTTAGCTGGGCATGGTGGTGCGCACCTGTAGTCCCAGCTACTCGGGAGGCAGAGACAGGAGAATCCCTTGAACCAGGGAGGTGGAGGTTACAGTGAGCCAAAATTGCACCATTACACTCCAGCCTGGATGATAGAGGGAGACTCCATCTCAAAAAAAAAAAAAAAAAAAAAAAAAAAAGGATGCAACCCTATACTATTTTTAAACATTTACGTGAAACGTTGTAGTTACAAGGCTATTTAAGGAGGGGAGGACTGACAGCAAATAGAATGTTTGTGATAAAATAAATTTGTGCTGTTTCCCATCTTTGAGGCAAATGGAATTAAAGGCAAATTATTCCATTTTGGAAAGTTCCTCAAATGTGGCGTTTCAGATGTTTACTGTATAGGGAAGTAGACTTTCCACTGTACATTGGAATCATTGTTTTGCTGCTTTTTCACCTTGCAAGTTGCTAGGTTCTGCTGCCAAGATTTTTAAAGCCTGCTTTGTTAGCAGCCTAGGACACATCCCTGACCTTACCAAAGTGAAAGTGAAAGCTCTTAGTTTTTCTTCTTCTTCTTCTTCTTTTTTTTTTTTTTTTTTGCAACAGTAAATCTACTAATTTTACAGTCAGTTGAACAGCAATAGATTAATTTGTGTAAAGTCTGCATTCACAAAGAAAATCTAAACTTCAGTGGCTTGAATGCCTGAAACTGCAGTGTGATATTTGAAGGGTAGACACTCTTACAACTTGCCAAGAAGGATACAGGCAGTTCACTGTCACCTGCTTCTCGGCACAGGTGCTGACCCCTCGGTCGACTCGGGGCCTCCTGATGGGGTAGCAGGAAGGCTGGGCCTTTGTGTGGTACAGAGAACGCTTTTCCAATGACTGGGCTAGTTCTCTCCAGCAGACACAGGAAACAGAAGAAAGAAGAGGTTAAGGGCCGCCAAGAGGGTCAGAATGGGTTAAATTTAGTTAACATCAGAGGTTATAGCTTTTAACAAGAGCTACAAGAAAACTTATTCGAAGATGCAATTTGTTTCTTCTTTGTCCACTGTTATTTTTTTCCCACTATTGATAGTGACAGCTTAACAAAGTTTTTATATGCTAAAGGTTTTCATCCCTTAGAGAATAAAGAACTGTGTTCCTAAAAAGAGATGCAGGTGGAAAACTTTATAAAGCTTCCATGATTTCCAAATTGGGAGCTTTGAAATAGGCTCCCTGCTTGGCTAAGTCAAAAATAATCTGTGAAAAAAAAATCCCTATTGGAAATGGAGGAATGCTCCAGTAGTCAGATGCAGAGCTCCTACTTCTAGAAGATTCTTTGTGTGAATTTTTCTCTCAGCCGTCCTAGTAGACTTTTCCCAGTTATTCAAAATTATCAAAGCGGCCTTCTCTGAAGGTGCATTTCTTCAAATTTAGGACATAATACTGGGCAGGACTAGTTGTTTATTGCATTTCTATGTAAGCAAAGAAAAATGGCCATAGATTTCTGTGTATGTCCTTTATGCTCGCTCTTAAAACTCTGTTACTCTGCATTTTCTGTTCAACAACTGAACTGTTAGGGAAATTGAGCTTTCAAAAGAGAGTCATGTAAATTCTAGCTCTTCAACTGGAAATGTATGATTACCTAGGACTGATATTCAGTGTCCGACATCATACTAAGGCCTTATGTGTTTTTCAGCTGCATTTCTCTAATAAATACGAGGCCTTGTTTTTGAATGAGTTTAATCATTCATTTAGTTGAGATTATCAAATGCCGAACTTGGGTTTTCAGAGCCATGTTTCTACCTGATGGTCAGCAAGGAAAACGTAATCTACACATCTGAGTGCTGAACTATAATCCACATTTGACAACATGTTTGTTTCAGGTATGGTGAGGACTCATTTAAGTGTTATTTGGGAAATAAGATGTTTTATATAAGGGAATCTTCCAGATACCCTAAGCTTACCTCCCCAATGAATACAAACTTCTATATTTTTACCTTTATGAATGAAAGTATTTTATATAATGTATTACAGACATTCTTGCTTTCTAAAGTATGGTGTGATATTTTTTAAGAACTAGGAGTATCAGGTTGGGCATGATGGCTCATGCCT
This sequence comes from Macaca mulatta, assembly GCF_049350105.2. Taxonomy (NCBI): domain Eukaryota; kingdom Metazoa; phylum Chordata; class Mammalia; order Primates; family Cercopithecidae; genus Macaca; species Macaca mulatta. The sequence continues at coordinate 7,518,921 of NC_133422.1, forward strand.
GTAATCCTAGCACTTTGAGAGGCTGAGGTAGGCAGATCATTTGAGGTCAGAAGTTCAAGACCAGCCTGACCATCTCTACTAAAAATACCAGATTCCCCTTGACTCTGTCTCAAAAAATAAAATCCAGTCTAGCCACATCTTTCATTTTCTGTATATAATAGGCAGATTTGATGACTGACTTGGACAAATGTTTTGGTATTAACACTCACAGTCAAAACCAGATACCATAAAATGGATTTATTTTAGTAATTAAAACTGCAACTTCAAATTATTACTAGGACAGCTTGTAACTGAATAATGTGGCCTAATGAAAAAAAAGTGTGCCACACATGATGATGCATCACTTAAAGGTTATAATCTATAATCACTGGCAATTCATCACGCCTCCTTTCACACTCAACCATCATGTCATCACACACTGGTGTGTGTCATTTGTGTTAATAGTTTACATGATTGAAGTTGCCACTGATTTTACTTTTGTTTTTTGCAAATTAGAATGGATTTGAAGTTATTCTGTCTATAGTTGGCCTCTCGTTCACTTCTTTTTTTCCTTTTTATTTTTTTAGAGACAGGGCTTTGCTCTGTTGCCCAGGCTGGAGTGCAGTGGCGCAATCATAGCTCACAGCAGCTTTGACTTCCTGGGCTCAAGCAATCTTCCTGCCTCAGCCTCCCGATAGCTGGAACTACAGGTGCATGCCACTACGTCCTGCTAATTTTTAAATTTTTTTTGTAGAGAAGAGGTCTCACCAGAAGGCTGGTCTCAAACTCCTGGGCTCAAGCCATCCTTCCACCTCACCCTCCCAAAGCACTGAGATTATAGAAGTGCGCCACTTTGCCTGGCCCACTTGCTTCTTGAATGGGTGAGAGAACTGCTGAGTGACAGTTGGCATCACAGGAGCTGTATCTTACCCCCAACCTGGTTAGGCGAGACCTTTGATTGCTTCCTGGACACCTGGAGCGTGGCAGGAGGGCCCACACATGAGCTTTGCCATGTGTGTGAGCGTGTGCGTGTGCGTGTACGTGTGTGTGTGTGTGTGTCTGCTCCTACGGGGTAAGAACCGCTTTCACAGGCAAAGGCATTAAGTATGGACAAAAAAACAAAACTGGGGCTGAGAAACATTAGCACTGTTATGTAACAAACTCAAAGACAAAACACAGGGCAGTGGAGAATTCTAAACATGTGGAGAGGTCTGCGGAGCCACATGGCAGCCTGCTGGACCTGGAGCCACGCTTTGGCTGGCTCATCTGCTGTGTGTTTTCCCTAGCGAGTCCATATCTCAGGGGATTGAGGGTGCTCAGATTTTATACTTTGGCCTTAGCAATTAGAAAAACAGTTACAGCAGGATCCTCACGACATTTATGTTCAAAGATGTCATAACTTTATTTTGCTTACTGCTGATATATTACAGAAAATGAAAATGAAAACATAGCTAATATTGCATTAGATTGTGTATCAATCCATTTTGGTGAGAGAGATTTTATAAATTCAGTCTGTGTGCAAATAGAATTTGTTTTATTCATTAACACACACAATACAACTTACTATCTCACAAGAATACAGATTTCTGTTTTTTACTGACAGTTGTCTAAAATATTCTCATGAGAGGGGCTGGACTAGCGCTAACACTTTCTATACAAATTACTCCTAAGCGAAGTGTTGGAGTGTCTGAAGTGCTCTGTAGAAGCTGGGTCTGGAAATTTGTCCTAGAATCCTCTAGAATTTCTTTTCTTCCATTCAACTCTTTAGTAAACGTCCTGTTTCTCTAGTTTAGGGTGGGGGGGTGCACATGCTACTACTGAATAATTCTCACTTGTCCATAAGATACTGTACTAAATGGGAATTAGGCTTCTGAGGAAAGAAGCGAAATGATTTGGTGACTTTTGTCCCTAATTCCATGACAAATGACCCATGGCTTTCCTGAGGGGGCAGCACACGCAGCCGTAGGAAAGCTACAGATCAGAAATCTGTGCAGGAGAGGAACTGCCAACGGAAAGGACTCGTCAGCTGGCACCAACAGTTAGCAAAAGGCCCTGGAACAGGGGACACCCCGGTTCCATCAACCCGGGGAAGCAGCTGTCTGAGCCCAGCAGCCTGTGGTTGGAGCCACACACCGCCCAGAACCGCGTGGTGCTCTGGGTGGTAGCATTGTATACTCTGTGCCACATTTGCTGGCTGGCTGATTTTCAGCTTCAGCGCTTTCTTGGAAGTGATACTGTCACTTAGCCACATACCTCCCGTGACCCAGCAACGTGTACACATTGGAGGGAAGTGAGCGGCAGCAGATTACGGTGCTCAGCTAGCGGGAACTGCCTGGCCTTGCCCCACCTGCATAGCTCCCCCATGTCCGCTCCCCCGGGGGCCTTTGGCCTTGTCCTGCCTCTAAGACAAGGGCTAGGTCAGCCCACTCCTCGTCAGGGGCACTAGCTCTCTGGTCTTTCTGATGGAGGAATTCTGCCTTGTTTGTGGGAAGAGAATTCTGGATCAGAAAACTGGGCTTCAACACCCAGGGGTCCCGCTCTAAATTAAGGCCTCCTCCGGATCCCACTTGGCCTCAGCCTAAAAGCAAAACGGCTTCAGGGCGTATATTAATAAATAGCAGGGGCCGGGCGCGGTGGCTCACGCCTGTAATCCCAGCACTTTGGGACGCCGAGGCGGGCGGATCACGACGTCAGTATCAAGACCATCCTGGCTGACACGGTAAAACCCCGTCTCTACTAAACAAAATACAAAAAATCAGCCGGGCAAGGTGGCCGGCGCCTGTAGTCCCAGCTACCTGGGAATGTGGGGCAGGAGAATGGCGTGAACCCGGGAGGCGGAGCTTGCAGTGAGCCGAGATTGCACCACCGCACTCCAGCCTGGGCGACAGAGCGAGACTCTGTCTCAAAAAAGTAAATAAGTAAATAAATAAATATTACACATCCATGCACACGCAATGCATACAGTATGTACCATGTGTGCCAGTCACTCTTGCAAGCACTTTACATATACTGACTCATTTAGTTCTCATTAAAAGGTCTGTAATTTAGTAGTATTGTTCTTGTTATGTATCCTTTCATTGGTAAGGAAACTGAGGCCAGAAAGATTAAGTAACTTGTCCAAGGTCACCCAACTAAGAGGTGGCAGAGCTGGGATCAGGATTTAGGGAATCTGTCTCCAGAGTCTATGCTCTTAGCTACTGCTCTATAAACGGTAGCTAAAATAATAGTGTCCTATGTTATCTAAGTAATAATAATATGTTCTTATTCAACTGAATATATACCTAGATATTTCTTAAAGTGAGTATAATCCCAGAACTTCCTTGACATCTCAAAAATACTGCTAGAAAGGTGATCCTGGAAATCACCTACTATGAAGGAATATTTACACTGGTGTTTCCTTTATTCTCAAAATTGTGTCTAGTGTGGAGGAAAGAACTTCACAGTGGGAGTCAGAGGACCTGGATTTATTTTCCAACTCCGTATTTCACCTGCTGTGGGTCCTTGAGCAAGTAATTTTGATGGTCTGGTCCCCTGCTTTTTCATCCATAAAATGAGATAATAATGTCACGGAATTGCAACGGTCAAAAAGATAAACTCTTTTGGAAACTATAAAGGCATACACACATGTAAGAGAGTATTAATCTCTTGATCCCAGATCTCTCTAAAATACTTAATCTGAGGGTTTTTGACTTCTATGTGTACACTGAAGAGTCCAGGCTGCAAAGAGTTTCCACCCAGCCTTCCTGAAAAGAGAAATAATAATGAACCTCGCAACACCTATCACTGTAGTTTGTTGTATAAAATTATATTTAAGTAGACTATGTAATAAATGGTATAAAATTCTCAATCCAGAAAGCAGATTTAATCATGTTCAACCAAAGCTTTCATTATTAGGATAATGCCCAGCCCACACACTTTGGGAGGCTGAGATAGGAGGATCGTTTGAGCACAGGAGGTGGAGGCTGCAGTGAGCTATGATGGTGCCACTGCACTTCAGCCCGGGTGACAGCAAGACCCTGTCTCAAAAAAATAAAAAGGGAAAAAGGGCTCTGTGACTTTTATGATTAGGATAATGAAAGCTTTGGTTGAACATGATTGATCTAGGGTGACGGCTAAAGATCTCTGCGGAGTATCAGTGGTAATCCACAACTGAAATTGATGGTCCAGCTCTGATCACTGCTGTCTGGAGTCTGCGGAGTATCAGTGGTAATCCACAACTGAAACTGATGGTCCAGCTCTGATCACTGCTGTCCGGAGTCTGTTGAGTATCAGTGGTAATCCACAACTGAAACTGATGGTCCAGCTCTGATCACTGCTGTCCAGAGTCTGCGGAGTATCAGTAGTAATCCACAACTGAAACTGATGGTCCATCTCTGATCACTGCTGTCCAGAGTCTGAAGCACATGAGGAGGAAAATGAAGTACACAACATTCCTTGTAGAATATTGCTTCAAGAAAGCTCAAGTTTTGGCAGTATGCCCTAGGTGGCACCTACTTGCACTGCCAAGTGGCTGCCATTTCTGCTGCTCTTCCCTAGGAAAACAGACAAACTCAAACAACAGGATGTGCATATGGCGTTCTTAGAGGGGTGGACACTAAGCAGCTCTCCCAGGCCTGAGGGTCCTCCCGGCCTGCCTCCCGTCGGCATGTTTCCTGAACAGCAGCTCCCTGACAACATGGGAAAGAGCTTGGGCTTTGCTATCAGGGAAAACTGGACTTGGGACATTCACTGGCTGTTACCTTGGGCAAGTTATCAAATGTTTCACACTTGTCTGTAAAATGAAGATAGTGATTTTAACATATAGCTAGGGTGTCTCCTAAATGTTAGATACCATGTTATTATTATTATTGCTTTATGATACAATATTACATGAAGTGCTGTCGGGGGGACAGGTTCAGGGTTTCTATAAACTGGTGATGTTGGAACTGCTACAAAAGAACCATGAACCTTGAGTCTGACCTGTAAGAAAGCCTTCAGCAGGACCACAGCGGAGGCCAGAATGGACGAGGCTGAGAGGAAGGTGAAGTTTATGTTTGATGGCCCCTGAAATTGCCTCCCTACAAAGGGCTGTCTTTCCTCTCTCACAATTTAATGTCTTCTCACCCATAACTCGCCCCTATCTTCTCTTCTGTCTGCATTCTACACCCAGGAAAAATTTCAGGTCAGCACCTGGGGAGATAGTTTTTGACAGGTTAATCATTTGGAACTCTTCCAATTACATTCTGAAGACATTGCCAACTTCCTAAATGTAGGCCTGATGCCATGGTCCTCTGCTGAGGGTCATGTTCCTTCCAGAAGGTCTCAGCTGAGAGCCACAGCGTGGCAGTGCTGCCAGAGACCTTATTTGGTGATAGTTGAGCTTTCTGGCACTGTTCTTTTGTGTTGAGTGGGGAAGTGGAGAGGAAGCTGATGAGGAGGAGGGTGGAGATGGGCTGGGTGATTCAAATTGTGCTCCCAGAAGCACAGAGCCTCATTTGAAATATTGATTCCTCTGTGGAGGTCACAGCCCAGCCTTTGTTGTGCTTTCAGAGGGGCTATTTATACATTTTGGTCTTTGTTTCGAGTCGCCTCTTATACTGGTGACACTCCAGCTTTGCCGAAGTCGTGTTTAAAAAAGAAAGTAGTAATTATTGATTGCACACTCAAATGTGGGGATCAGAATGAATGCAGACAAAGGCTTGCAGAGAAGTATTCTACTCCCACTGCTTCAAGGGGAATCTGGACTCCTAAAGCAAGGTTCTTGAAATAAATAAGGGCTTCCATGCCCCTGAAATCCAGTAAGTCTATCTTGGGTTTTCAGGTCCATCTTCTGACTTTTGCACTGTGATGGTTTCATCTCCCCTCCTTCAGGTGGAATGAGACCAGGGTGAGGGTGAGGTGGGAGGGGAGCAGAGCTATGTAGACTGAAAGGTTTGATCTTAAAGGCAATCTGTCCTTCTCACACTCCTGAATTCTCTGCCTCCCTCCCATTCTTACCTTGGCAGTTTATTTACCAGAAGGCTGGAAGCTTGTCAGAGCCTGGAGATGTCATGCCAGAGACTCAGGATGTGCCCAAGTGCTTTCAGCCTGCAGCTGAATGAGCAGTGCCAAGCAAGCCCAGCCTAAGATGCAGCAGAAGAACCAACCTTCCAAGCTGAGCCCTGATCAATCTTTGTAAACATAAGAATTAATGGAACGGTGGTCGCTTTTTAAAAAAATAGAGACGAGGTCTCACGATGTTACTAGGGCTAGCCTCAAGCCATCTTCCTGCCTTGGCCTCCCAAAGTACTGAGATGACAAGTGCGAGCCACCTTGACCAGTCAGTGGTTGCTTTAAGCTATAAAGTTAGATTGTTATGTAATAATAGATAACCAAAACATAACCCACTAGACTACTGTTAAGAAGATGAAACTATTACTCTTTTGGAAAGCAAAAAGGTAGTACTTACCACAATCTAGAAAGGTATTTATATCCTTGGAAGAAGAAATCGTGCCTACTCTAATATTATCCTAAAATTCAACAAGCAAAAAACCGCATGTATGAAAAGTGTTCGGTGTAGTACTATTTTTAAAAAACTTACAAATAGTATAATGGAGCAAAAATTAATTACAGGTTTACTAAATTATGATACATCCACACATGGGAATGTTAACATACTTTTTAAAATAAATCTCTCTTGTGCAACTAACTTGAAACCAGTGATTTAAAAAAAAAACATTTTAAATATTTATTTTTACTTTGAGAATACAGTTACATTTACTTTCCTGTCTTTCAATTTAGAATCAAACTTTTCTTCCAGAGTAAGTCTGCTGCCCGGACTTCCACATTATCTTGTGCATAATCACATCTATACATTACCATGGTATAAGAAATTAAAGACATTTGGGGACCTATATGAATGCAGAATCACCTAGATTCCCCTCCCCCCAGGCTTTTATAGTTATCTCACTATATCCATTTCAGTAGCCTTAATTTTCAGTGACTCATTGTTATTGAAATTTACAACTTAGTCTTTATAGTTTTTTTTGCACTCACATTTTAATGGTTTATGTAATATTTAATTAAATTTAGCAATTATAAAGTCAAATATGATGGCAAGAACAGGCATGGGGACAAACACAACAGACTTTTGGTTAGAAGACAGTCCAACAGGTGAAAGCAGAAGTGTGAGGGTGTGCAACAGAGCACAGCCTCCCGTCCTCCAGTGTCCCTGACTGGGGCCATCAGAGAGAATGTTCAGCAGAGGCCGTGGAGATTGGCAAGTACCATGAGTGGCTGGTTCAGTAGAAGGCAGTAAAAAGGCCTTCTTCTCTAAACGTGAACACTGTGTAATATAGAAGCGTTATGTTATAATGTTAAGTGAAGAAATACAAAATGCAAGAATGTGATGGCAAAAAGTAGTAAAAAAAAGAGTAACTTACTGAAATGTCTGGGGTTCTGTTTAGGGCCTGCTGCTGGCTGCACAGAAAGCCAATGACTGAGACGATTACTGCCAAAAAAAGAAGGCTTTAATTGGGTGCTGTAGGCAAGGAGACAGGAGGGAGATGGGAGATCAGTCTCAAATCCATCTCCCTGACCTACTAAAATTAGGAGTTTATGTAGCAGGGAAGAAATGTAACAATGTGTTAGAAAACAGGAACTAAGGAGGGGCCTAGCTCTCATTGTTTGGATGCAGTGATCTGCTGAGGTTGAGATCTTTGATACTTTTTGAGAAGCCTGGGGGTTCTTTCCTGAGGAAGGAACTAAGATAAAGCAAATGTAAATTTCAAGCTTTAAAGACCCACCCTGTCACACAGGCTGGAGTGCAGTGGCAGGATCTTGGCTCAATGCAGCCTCCGGCCCCGGGGCTCAAGCTATCCTCTCACCTCAGCCTCCTGAGTAGCTGCGACCACAGGTACACATCACTACACCCAGCTAATTTTTTTTTTTTTTTTGTATTTTTAGTAGGGGTGGGGTCTTGCCATGTGGCCCAGGGTGGTCTCAAACTCTCGAACTCAAGAAATTCTCCCACCTCGGCCTCCCAAAGTGCTGGGATTACAGGTGTGAGCCACTGCACCCAGCCAGAAAGGTCCATTTCTATGTTTATCCAAAAGAACTGTCTCTGGGACGATTGGGTCGGTTTCATAACCATGTAGACAAAGACCGTGATGGTTTATCTCAGGAACCTAGTTCCAAAAACTGACAAAGAAAGGGCTGTTTCCTATGGCAATGCAAATACATGCTCAAACCTCAAGTATACCAGTTGTCTATGATAGATTCATTATATGGTTTAGGGCAGGGCTAAGAAAGAACTGTGTCCACCAATCCTATTAAAAACTTATGAAAATAACTTATAAAGGTTGTGGAAAGTACTTACTTAGTGAATCTTAATTTTGTGAAACATCAGTGATGTGGGATTTATTTATATAATTATGTCTGTAATCCCAGGGATGAGCTAAGTGAGTTTTATCCAGTTTTCTTTGTAAAATGGTAATGGTTTAGTAGCCCCTAAACAAAATCCACATCTTTCTGGCATTTAATCACTTGAAGTATTAATCACATAGATTATTCTTGTGATGCATTTGTACCTTTTTTGATAATTTTTGCACTTTTTGGTAGAGAAATTTAGTAGAGTTTAATTTATATTTACGATTAGAATAAGGGGTCATGTTGAAATTTACAGTCAAACTCTCTGGAGATATCAATTCATATAGATTGCAATATCAATTTCTTTAATGTTTGGATAAATTATGACCATTAAACTAAAAATGTAAATAAAATTCATTCACTATTCAGTTACTGAGCACCCACTATGTTTCAAATCCTGTTTTGGCAGCTGGGATTAGAAGAATGTTACCGGTCCTGCCTTCAAGAGTTAAACTAATTTGTACCAACCTTGAGTGCTGAGGCAAGTCTGAGTTCAGCTCGCCACCCCTTTCATTTTATGGATAAGGAAACTGAAGCGTAAAGAGAATGAGCAACTGTCCCAGTGTCAGGCCAGCTTGGATCTGCCAATTTCATTTTCGTTTCTGGCTTACATCCGTAACGAAAACTAGTTAACAAAATAGCATGGGGTTGATTTCCTACTATGTGACATTCTGGAAAAGGCAAACCTATGGAGGTAATGAAAGGATCAGTGGTTGCCTAGGGTTAGGGAGAAGGGAGGGATGAATAGGCAGAGCACAGGGAATTTTTACTGCAGTAATACTGTTCTGTAGGACACTCTAATGGTAGATACATATGTAATGTATTTGTCAGAACCCATAACGTGCAACACCAAGAGTGAACCCATGGTGCCGTGGCGGGCTGAAGGGCTCCTCAAGCACCGCCAGAGTGGACGCCGAGGCCGGAGGCCGGAGGCCGAGGAGGCGCTGAGAGTGAGGGCTGCTAGCACATTGTCACCTCTCAGTGGTATATGCCTGTGGACCAGATATTTAGAAGACTGAGGTGGGAGGATCACTTCAGTCCAGGAGGTCAAGGCTGTAGTGTAAGCTGTGATTGCACCACTGCACTTCAGCCTAGGTGACAGAACAAACCTGTCTCGAACAAGCAAAATAAAATGAGCAAAGGTTGCAGAAAAGAAGACAGGACAGTTGGCTTTAGAAGGAAGCCGGTCCTACTCTGGAATCACACAGATCTGAATTCAGCCCAGTAGCCACCCCTCCCGCTAACCAGGGACTGAGAGGGGTCTGTCTGGATACAGATTGTTCATCGCCCTCAGTGTGATGGAAGCACTGCAGGAGAACTGGAAAAGGGGGCCAGGAATCTTGTCTTCCAGTTTCTTCTCCTGGGAGGGGTAACAAAAAAAAAAAGACCAGAAAAGGATGGGATTCTGTTTTTTGTTTTTTTAAAATAGTTGAATGGGTGACCTTTAAAGATGCTTAGAAGGTAGAACTTCCTCCAAAATAGCTTTATTTTAGCCTTGAAAACACATCCATTTCCTTAAATCCTTTGAGTTTTTTTCTTTCTTTTTTTTTTTTTTTTTTTGAGACAGGGTCTCACTGTGTCATCCAGGTTGGAGTGCAGTGGTGTAGTCATGGCTCACTGCAGCCTTGATCTCCTGGGCTCAAGTGATCCTCCCACCTCAGCCTCCTGAGTAGCTGGGACCACAGGGTGTGCCACCATGACTGGCTAATTTTTTGCTTTTTGGAGAAATGAGGGTCTCCCTATGTTGTTCAGGCTGGTCTCTAACTGCTGGTCTCAAGTGATCCTCCCACCTCGGCCTCCCAAAGTGCTGGGATTACAGGTGTGAGCCATTGCCTCCTTTCTCTTTTTCATTGAGAATACCCGGTATGCTAGTACTAATGTGGAGATCCCATCGTCTCTGCAGCATGGCCAAGGCAGCTCCAGGGCCTCCCCTCTGCCTGGATTGCTTGGGACTCATCCAAGAGAGTCTCAAGAAAGAGCCATCTCCCCCATAAGGACTCTGGGTCCATGGGTACCCCCTATAAGCTCATGAGAACTGCAGACTCTCAGGCTCTGCAATCCCCAAACTACAAAGTCAGAATCTGTGTTAAAGGGTGAGCAGCTCTGCTGAGGACTCATCTGGGAGGCTGGCCCAGGCCTGTGCACTGCTCGTTGGGAGCAAAGCATGTCATCAAACCAAAGTGGGTCCATTTGCCTGTGTGCAACAGAAAGCCAAACACTGAGTCACTGGGTTTTGGCTGTGAGAAAGGTTTAGTGTGAGTTGACTGACAAGGAGACAGGGGGATATGCTCAAATCTGTCTCCCTGAGCTGGGTGCTGGGTTGGGTTTTTATAAGCACAAGGTAATGAGGTGTGATCTGATTGGATCTTGCAATGAGGTGATGCCAGGAGGCATGATCTGACTGGATCCTGCCATGGAATGTTTGCATCTTAACTCAATCCCAGCTCCTTAAGCACTTAGGTCCGCCAGTGGTTACATGCTTGGTTCATCTGAGCATGCTGAGATTATGTGATCTTCAACCTGGGTGCCCGCGGCAACTGAAAAACTCACAGGTTTGTTAAATAAAAGTTGAACCAGATTGGTTTGATGGGTTACCAGCAGAGGCCTTTGGGGGTTGGCTGGAGTAGCACCCCTCTGTGGTGTGCACCTGGAGCACCAATCCACATAGGCCCCAATGACGAGACAGCATTAACCACCAGCTGTCCCGGTAGCAACCCAGCCCCTGTGGATGGCCACATCATGGATGGGGAAGTCCCAGGTTTTAACCTGGGCTTCTTTATTGGAAACAACATGCTGCTTCTCAGATGGCTTTGTGGGCACAGAACCCAAGAGCTGAAACAATTCTTTCCCAAAAGAAGACACTGAGATTATTGGGTGGGAAGGAAGTTTTGGGCTTACTGAAGAAGTCTTGTCTGTATAAAATTACGACTACTTGTGACATCTGCTCTTCAGATTGTTTCCTGTGCTCTGTTTGTCAACTTGGAGCACCATAATGCACTTTGATTTATGGCTGCTGTCCTTAAAACCCACTTGAAAATAAGAACTCCCTCTTAACCTGTGCACAGAACTAGAACCCTGCCCCAATAACAGCTAATATTAATTTTTATTTAGTGCTTGCCAGTCATCTCACAGCTAGGGGAGATGGAAGTGGATTTAGCCAATATGCCTTAATGCTACCATTTATGTGTGTCTGGCACTGTGCTGGGTGGTTTCTGTTTTATTTCTCATCCTGAAGATAGCCCTGAAAGATATTGTTTATCTTGATTTTTCAGATGAGGAATCAGGGCTCAGAGATGTTAAATAGCTTGCCTGATGTCACAAAGCTAACGTGTGATTGGCTCAGATTTCTAAACCTGCCTCTGTCTGACCCCTGATGCTGTGTCCTTCCCACTGCCCCACACTGTCCTTCCAGCAAAGGTAGCATCCGTATGGAGGCAAGAATTGGGCTGCAATTTGCAGGAAGTGCAGATATGTCGGGGACAGACTCAGGGTATCAGAGCTGGAAAGAACGATTCAACTGAGGGTTTTCCAACTTCACGGTCCATGGACAACCATCTGGCTTGCATGGATAGTGTATGATCCCCTAGATTTGGGAGTGTCTTGTGACCCCTTAGATCTGGGGGGTAGTGTGTGTCCCCCTGGATTTAGGGGTAGTGCATGACCTTCTGGATTTTTGTACAGATGAAGAAATAGGCCCAGATAGGTGACACGGCTTGCCAATGGCCAGAACCAGTTGGTGAAGGACTCAGACTCTCTGACTGTCTTCTTTCCTGAACCAAATACATCATTATCTCTTCCAGAGTATGGACAACTGGCTGTGACTGCTCACTTTTCTTCCAAATCTGGGATTTAAGGCCTGAGTTTTTCATGACCATGGCATTTGATACACAGATGTGTGGCTTCTGAAACAGAGGCCTCAGCTTTCCTGCTGCTTCATCTACTTCTGAGATAACAGACAGCCTTATGGGCACAGCGGCTCACACCTGTAATCCCAGCACTTTGGGAGGCCAAGGTGGGCGGATCACTTGAGGTCAGGAGTTCGGGACTAGCCTGGCCAACACGGTGAAACCCCGTCTCTACTAAAAAACAAACAAACAAACAAAAAAACACTAAAATCCGTTGAGTGTGGTGGTGTGCGCCTATAATCCCAGCTACTGCACTCCCGCCTGGGCCACAGAGTAAGACTGTCTCAAAAAAAGAGATAGCCTTATGGTTTCATTAGAATGGGGAAGGGCAGCAGGGCTGAAGGGAATTACCAAGACTCGACACACACTTGCTTATGAATCAGAACATTACACTTCTATAAGACCAAGTCTCATACATGCATTTTTAAGCTGGTACGGTATTTGCTTCCACTTACCTACTGCCTCACGGTCGGGGACCAGCCTCAGATACTCCCTAGCAAAAACATCCCGGGAGAGCGTGGCCACCATGACACACCTCAGGCCTTCGTTAGGGACACAGAGGACGAAGGGGGTGCTGCCTGGGAAGGGCCTCCTCCTCCTGGAACATAGACCCAAGAAGGTCTAGTGTAGCTCTGGAAGTCGAATCTCCCACACGCCCACGTCTGGGTACCCACCCACGACCGGCATCACTTAGTCACTTTTATATTTAAATCGCCAGAAGCCTGAAAACTGTGGAAGGGACTTGTCCCAGGTGATTCGCTGGGGATCCTAGCCACAGTCTTTTACTTTCATCCTCAAAGGCCTACGATGACAAACATAGCCAGGCTCAGCGCCAGCCCACCTGACAGGTAAAGACAGCCAACAGCATGCCGTGGAAGCTCAGATGCGCTAGTTTACGGAGCTCCAACCCTCTGCTGGGTTTGTGCAGGAGCCCATGGTTGAAGGAGGCAGCCTCCATTGGAACAAACACCAATCAGACATTGTGGAAAACAGAGAACATCCCCTGAGGAATTTTTCGGTGGGATTCCTACCTAAGGAGATGAATACGGTACGTCTCTCACCTGCACTCCTGAAAGCATCATGTCTGGTTCTGTTCTTCATGATCTAACCTTCCTTCTAATCTGTTCTCCACCTGGCAGCTAGGATGTTCTTTGTTTATAAAAATTGGTTAAAATACACATAACATAAAATTTACCATTTTAACCATTTTTAAGCTGAAGTTTAGCGGCATTAAGAACATTCACATTGTTGTGCAACCAGCACCATGATCCATCTCCAGAACTCCCTTCATCTTCTCAACTAGAAACTCTGTGCTCATTAAACGACCACTCCCCATTCCTGCCTTCCCCAGCCCCCAGCAACTACCATTCTATTTTCTGTCTCTAGGAACCTGACTGCTCCGGTACCTCACATTAAGTGGAATCTTGCAGTGTTTGTCCCTTTGTGACTGGCATAGCATGATGTTCTCAGAGTTCATTCAGTCATAGCATGTGACAGGATTTCCTTTGTTTTTAAGGCTAAATCATATTCCACATTTTGCGGATCTGTTCATCCATTGATGGACACTGGTTTTAGAATGTTCTTTGCAAAAACCCTTGTCTGATTGTATGACTGCAGGTAGCATGAGGCCCAAATCTTTAAAAAGCCATCAGGCTGTGCCCCCTTTGCAGGATCACCAGCCTCCCTTTGTCCCAGGCTCCCAGTGTTCTCTCATTCCTCTGGGGCCTGGGCCTGGGAATCTGCTCCCACAGCTCTTCACCTGGTTAACTGCCCATGCCAGTCCAATCCAAACTCAGGGCCCCATCCAAGTCAGGGGCACAACCTCCTCTCTCAGGACCCCTCGTGCTTCCTCCCAGCACAGCTCAGACCCGTCATTACATATCTGGTTCTGTGGGGGACCCCTGTTCTGCCAGTGGACTCCAAACCCAATGTTTAGTTCACCCCTGGCAGTCCTGAATGCCCGGCAGCCAGGCGGTGCTCCACAGACGTGGATGTGATGAAAGAATAAATGTGGGGAGGAGCACGGAGCTGGAGCCTGGCTAAATTGATTGACTGACTGATTGACTGATTGATTGATTGACAGAGTCTTGCTCTCTCACCCAGGCTGGAGTGCAGTGGTGCAATCTTGGCTCATTGCAACCTCCAACTCCTGGGTTCAAGCAATTCTCCTGCCTCAGCCTCCCAAGTAGCTGGGACTACAGGCATGCACCACCATGCCCGGCTAATTTTTTAATTTTTAGTAGAGATGGGGTTTTGCCATGCTGGCCAGGCTGGTCTCGAACTCTTGACCTCAGGTGATCTGCCCACTTTGGCCTCCTGAAGTGCTGGGATTACAAGCGTGAGTCACCACGCCTGGCCATTGCTTGAAGAATTTAGAGAATAAAGCACTAGCACAGCACCCAGCACAGAGTAGACGCTCAGCAACATCGCTGCCCTACTTTTCTGTTACCCTAAATCCAGTCTGAAGGGAGATACAGGTGTATCTCCATGATTTGTATTGGCTCCCATAAGTACCCTGAATTGTATTGGCTCATACGTAAGGTGGCATTTCCCTTGGAGAGAACAATGGTGGAAAGGGTCTGGGGCCTTGGGTACCTTATAAGGTCCAGAAATCCTCCTGGCAAGACCTGAACACCCTACCTCAGCTCCGTCAGCATTACCACCACCTGACCTTGTCCTGAGCCTTACGCCCTGGTGTTAGCTGGGGATGCAGGAGCGCAGGCTTGGGGGCGGGGGTGAAATTCTCCCTAGAACTGGACAACTTGAATGACACCCAGCAGAAGAAAGCCTCAATATGATTGTGTAAGATCACAGTGGTTCAGGAATCCCTTTTTTCCTACACTGTCCTGAGCAGGCTGAGCTCAAAACCACGAACATCTGCACACATGGGCAGCTGGCCCTGTCACCGGCCTCCAGGGGCAGTGCCCCGGCTATTATTAGTCATTACTAGAGCAAACATTAGTACAAGTACACACACAATTGCAGAATCATTGCTCTGATTGGAAACACTGGTATGGAGCCTTGCAAGCGTTCACTGGGTGAGAGAGAAACTGTGAACTTGTTTGTCTAGGCTCAGACACTTCTTTCAGATCCAGGGCTGACAAAGGAAGGCCCATTATGTGAGGCACCTCCCCCAGGACTTCCTCTTCAAATATCAGCTGGGTCAGGTTCCTTCTATGCAAATCATTTGCGCATTTATCCTGCTTTTCATTAACATAATATCTCCTGAGCCATCACCCTAGCCTCTCTCCTTTAAACATTTCACAGTCAAACAGAGCTCAGCAGAAAGAGGGGTGATACCAGTGTCTTTGTTAAGGCGGTAGTCTTTATTTGTGTCTCCTCTGCCTGCTATATATTACTGTATGCCAGAGCCACATCCAGAATGCTTTTTCAGTGAAGAACAAAATAAAGCTGAGATGAACTCCTCCTGGATTCAGAAGCTCCCAAATCTCACGGGAGATGTGAATTCTACCTGTCTGCACACAGTACACAATACTATGCTTGTTATCTACGAGACGGGCCAGATACTAGGTAGAAACTAAGAATAAATTGTGCAGGGGATGTGCTTTTTGCAAAAGACACTTATTACTGAGGACATATCTCCTCTTGATGGAGAATTTATTCTGTGCAGGAGGGGACTGAAGTGGGGGTTTCTACACCACGCTCTCTTCTGGGAGAGCATGCTTCATTGCTTTGCCAGGTAGGGTCAGGTGGATGGGGCGAGCACCCCCACAGTCCTATTCTGCTACTGACCACTTCTTCCCAATGGCACTTTTTTACAGTTTCTCACTTGATTTGTGCACACAAACATACAAGGATGCTCTTTTGGGGTCTCTATATGGTGATGTCAGTGTGTTTCCAATTCATTCTTCCTTTGTACCAGTGCTTAGTAGGGAAACATAGGAGAGAACTCACTCGATATTGTTAAGCTGAATTAATTTCATGTTTTGGGGTGGGAGGTAGGGACTTTCTGACTTCAAAGAGCCTTTGATTCTTATGTGATACAACAGGGTACAGAACCATATTAACACAAAATCTTAGATATGAATACAACCAATCCTGACACACACACACACACACACACACACACACACATGCTTGTGCATATATGCAATTTAAAAAAAGACTTCGGACTGGGCGCGGTGGCTCACGCCTGTAATCCCAGCACTTTGGGAGGCTGAGGAGGGCGGATCACGAGGTCAGGAGTTTGAGACCAGCCTGGCCAACAAGGTGAAACCCCATCTCTACTAAAAATACAAAAAATTAGCTGGGTGCAGTGGCATGCACCTGTAGTCCCAGCTACTTGGGAGGCTGAGGCAGGAGGATCACTTGAACCCAGGAAGTGGTGGTTGCAGTGAGCCAGGATCGTGCCATTGCACTCCAGCCTGGGTGACAGCGTGAAACTCCGTATCAAAAAATAAAATAAAATAAAATAAAAAAAGACTTCATGCTGATACATCATAATGTTAAGCGAGCTTCTTCTGAGTGGCTGGGATTATCATTGGTTTTTAGCTTTTTTATTTTTTCTTTCAAAATGTCTATAGAAGCCTTTATTACTCTTATAATCAAAAAAGGTTACAAGAGTAATCTTTTATTTTGTTTCTTCCATAAAATCTTTTTTTTCCCTCTATAAAAATACCCTGGAAACTGATTCTTAAGTAGTCATCAGACAAATTTTTCAGAGGAATTAATTAACAGCTAGCTTAGAGCAAGGCATTGGAGAAATAGAACATGACATTAATATTCCAGGTTGAGGGAAAGATAGAATGGTGACAGGGAAGAGGAGAGGAGCATGGTCATGCAGGATAATCTTACCAGTGCCATGGCTTTCTTACTGATACTTATCTGGGACACACACATACACACAGCCTCTTCTTCTAACACCTCCTAGGTCTGACACTCAGCCCTGAGCAGCCCTCAATCCAAGCAGTTGGAATACCTCCATGACCAGGCTTTAAGGCCACAATCAAACTAATATTGTCTTAGTCCATTTTGTGCTGCTATATCAGAATATCTAACACTGGGTAATTTATAAAGAACATAAACTTGTTTCTCACAGCTCTGGAGGCTGAGTAGTTCAAGATCAAGACACTGTCATCTGGCAAGGGCCTTCTTGCTGAGTCCTCACATGGCGAAAGATGGAAGGGCAAAAAAGAACCCACCTTCTGTCGTCAAGCCCTTTTAAAACAGTATTAATCTATCCGAAAGAACAGAGCCCTTGTGACCCAAATACCTCCCAAAACTGTTGCATAGGGATTAAGTTTCCAACATATGGATTTTGAGGGACACATTCAGATCATAGCAGATATTAGCAGTCAAGGTCCAACCAGGAAAATAAAAATATCTCCAAATATTTAAAATGAGGAAAATAAATTTAGGAATTGGCTTCATAAGTGAAGGAAGAGCTAAGAGGCCAACCAGGACCATGAAGCCACTGAGAGATTAGTACCAGCGGGAAGCCACTCCATACACTTGGACTGAGCGTTTCTGGTGAATCTAAGGCTAAAGAAACCACAGGGGTGGCGAGGAATGTCCTGACTTCTCCCTTCCTTCCTCTTGTCTTGTACCAGCACCTCCTACACCAAACTCGGCTGGCAGTAGCTGCCCCTGAAGCCCACTGTGATACCAAGCAGGGCAGAGGAGGGAGGAGTAGTAGGTCTGAGGGCAGGGAAGTCACAGACAGGACACCACCTATCACTGGGTTAAAGAGCCTGTGGGCTGCCAGCTTATCCCTTTCCCTCCCACCCTACCCCCCTGCCTGTTAGCAGGATGCACTTGAATCATACCAGGTAATTTGTTGTTGTTGTTGTTGTTTTCTGAGATGGAGTCTCGCTCTGTCACCCAGGCTGGAGTGCAGTGGCTCGATCTTGGCTCACTGCAAGCTCCGCCTCCTGGGTTCACGCCATTCTCCTGCCTCAACCTCCTGAGTAGCTGGGACTACAGGCGCCTGCCACCACGTCCGGCTAATTTTTTGTATTTTTAGTAGAGACGGGGTTTCACCGTGTTGGCCAGGATGGTCTGGATCTCCTGACCTTGTGATCCACCCACCTTGGCCTCCCAAAGTGCTGGGACTACAGACGTGAGCCACCGCGCCCGGCCCATGCCAGGTAATTTTTTCCTAGTCTAATATCACCTGCCAGATTACAAAGATGAAAATGTTACATTAGTTAAAAACGACTTTGTAGTCATTTTCATAAATGAGGGAACTGAAGTTTCAGAATGGCAGTCCCTCTCAGCCCTTGCTTGCTTCCAAGTTCCACCAAACTGAGAACAACTTCAGGGGCCAGAGAGGATCAGCTTTACAACTGAAGCTCATATGAAAACTGGGCTGCCCCTGGCAAGGTAGGAGCTTTCTTCTCCCTTTCCCAAAGTCATCAACTGAAAGTCCTGATTGCCAGCAGGTCGAGAAGCAGGAAGGGGAAGTCCTGTAACTCAGGAGGGGCATCCCCAAGGGCAAACAGGAGAGGAGAGCTGGGGCTGGTGTTGCTTTTTTGGCACAGTGGTCTTACCTCTGCCACTGTGGTCCAATAGACGGAGGGTCTCACCAGTTAGATTACTACTGCTCCCTTGTAGGGGAGTGCTATGCTTTGAATGTCCATCCCATCCAAAACTCATGTTGAAATTTAATCCCCAAAGGGGCAGTATTGAGAGGTGGGGCCTTCACAGGATGACTGGATCATGACAGGGCTCTACCCTCATGAATGGATTAAACTATTGATGGACTAGTGAATTAATGGGCTATCATGATAATAGGACTGGCTACTGGCTGCTTTATAGGAAGTGGAAGAGAGATCTGAACTAGCATGTGAGCTTGCTCAGCCCCTGACATGTGATGCCCTGCACTGCCTGGGGACTCTGCAGAGAATCCCCACCAGCAGGAAGGCCCTCATCAGATGCAGCCCCTCGACCTTGACCTTCTAAACCTTCATGAGTGTAAAAAAGAAATTTCTTTTCTTTATAAATTACCCAGCTTCAGGTGTTCTGTTATAAGCAACAGAAAACAGATTAGGACGAGGAGTGAAAAAGGAGGTGAGGCATCTGAAGCTCCTTCTATAAGATTTCTCTGAGTGGTACAAATGTACATAGAAAATCCTATTTTATGAGCCAAGGCAGGAATTAAAGAAATGAAACAGGAGGGAAGCCTCCTCCCACCCACACCTCCACCCTCAACTGTGAAGATAACTTGAGGCATTTGGGGACTGCCTCAGCATTGAAATTTTAGTCATGATAGAAAAAAAGGCTACCTGGAGCAAATTGAGTAGGACAAAATAAACCTACCCATACCTGACAACTGAGAGATAATCTGTTTATCTCTCATAAACCTCATTTAGCCTCATGTTTACATTTATTCCCAGTTCCTCAGATGGTTCTATTTTTGATAGGTAAGTGTAATACAAATGGATCATACATATGTATAGTTTTAAATTCTGCTTTTAAAAATTAACATTATGTTATATAGCATGTATCAGTAAGTATTCTTCTGAAACATTATATTAGTAGGTTTATAGCAAGTCTCCTGCTATGTGGGCCAGTTCCTAACAGGTCACGGACCGGTACAGGGATCCCTGCTCTAGAACAGTTGTATAATGTACACTTTCATCAGTCGTGCACAATAACCATTTCATTGTAACTGCAGCAATACAGCATATTTTAATTTAAAAAAATTAGTGGCCGGGCGCGGTGGCTCATGCCTGTAATCCCAGCGCTTTGGGAGGCCGAGGTGGGTGGATCACGAAGTCAGGAGATCAAGACCATCCTGGCTAACACGGTGAAATCCCGTCTCTACTAAAAATACAAAAAAATGAGCCGGGTGTGTTGGCGGGCGCCTGTAGTCCCAGCTACTTGGGAGGCTGAGGCAGGAGAATGGCAGGAACCCGGGAGGCAGAGCTTGCAGTGAGCTGAGATTCAGCCACTGCACCCCAGCCTGGGCAACAGAGCGAGACTCCGTCTCAAAACAAAACAAAACAAATTAGCCAATTTGTTAAAAAGAAGAGTATTTAGGGGTAGCACTTCATTAATGTTGAAGTCGAACATTTTTTCTATATGCTTATTTTTGTCCATTATGATTCAATTTATTTGAAACTGTAGAACATATATGGAATTGGGGGAGATAGTTTTTGTTTTTACTATTTATATAACTTTATAAGTTGCTTTGTAAGTCTTTTACTCATTTTTCTAAGGCAGACTTAATATTTTTCTTGTTGATCTTCATAAACTTTTCACATGTTAAAGATATTAATTCCTTACCCTATTTCGTTCAAATATTTTCCCAGTTTTTCATTTGCCTTTCAATAGTGCCCTTTGACATATTCAGAATGATTCAATTTGGTCTTAAAATTTATTTGTGCTTAGATAAGTTCTTATGCATCTAAAAATCAGATATGCATATTTGCTGGGTTTTGTTTGTTTATATTTTACTCTATATTCCATGTGAAATTTTAACCTATATTATGAGATAGGAATTTAACTTTATTTCCCCTAATAAGTCATAATCTGTACAACACTGAAACAGTCCTGAACTCAAATCCTGGCCCAGAGATGAATTCTTTTTTTTTTTTTTTTTTGGAGACAGAGTCTTGCTCTGTCTCCCAGGCTGGAGTGCAGTGGCGTGATCTTGACTCACGGTAAGCTCTGCCTCCCGGGTTCCGGCCATTCTCCTGCCTCAGCCTCCCAAGTAGCTGGGACTACAGGCACCCGCCACCACGCCCTGCTACTTTTTTGTATTTTTAGTAGAGACGGGGTTTCACCATGTTAGCCAGCATGGTCTCGATCTCTTGACCTTGTGATCCATCCGCCTCAGCCTCCCAAAGTGCTGGGATTACAGGCGTGAGCCATTGTGCCCGGCCGAGATGAATTCTTGTTTGACCTTGGACAAGTTACTTAATCTCTTTAAACATTGCTTTTATCATCTGTAAAATGGAGATAATAACAGCTACTTTGTAGAGTTATAATGATTAAATAATATAATAAATGCAAAATTCCTAATAAGGATCCTGTTGAATAACTGTGAAGAGCCTGAGATTTTACTCTACTTGCCAGCTGACAAGTTAGCCTGCCAGTTTCACAGATGTTGGCAGAAGACACGAGACTCCTGGATCAGAAACAAAGGACTTTATTATTATTTAATGCACAGCAGGCAGCAAGAGTATCACCATATGTGCATCAGTTTTCCTTGACTGAAGTCCCATGGTGGTGAAAGGATCAGTACAGATAATTACCTAAACATGCAGTGGGTTGCATTATAGGAGAGGAACTCTGAGTTTAGCTTATCCAAATTTTCTAAAGCATTCAGTAAGCATGCCTGCCCTTTGTTCTGTGGGAGCACCTCTTTCTATTTTCCAAGGATGTTTGCTAAATGAAGAGCCATAAAAAGATAATCTAAAACAAAGGAGGGTTAGTCCCCCACAAGACTTGCAGAAAAGTGAAAGACCCAAGGAGAATTGTCTCCCAACACCTGCATGTAGACAATGTTCAATTAATGGAACCGTGTTTGTTATTATCTACTAAATTACTGTATACAGTCTCTGGGCTTTCTATTCTCTTTTATTTTATCAGCACTATGTTTATGTAATCTTATGTTCCATGAGAAAAATCTATGTTAATTAAAAAAATTACTTTTATATAAAAGCTGAACAGATGACGAATTTAAATAACGTCGTATATAGCAAAGTTAAACAACTTTGCTATATATGGTTTTGGTTATGGTAGAAAAATTGGTTCACATGGAAGTCATCCCCCACTTCCTTTTGTGCTCTGAATACATAACAATGATAGACAAAACATCTTTAGCAACATGTGAAAGACATAACTCTTAAAAACAAGATAAACATGTCTGGGAACCAGAGTCAGGATAGAAACGTGAAGGCATTATTACATAAAACCACAAGTCTACTGGGCTCCAGATCTAGAAGCAGGCAAAATTGGCCACAGGGCTGCCACATTACACTACCATAGGGGCAGCATTCACATTGCTGGGTTTTTAAAAAATATATTTCTATTTTTCTCTTTAGAAAAAACAGGAGAGATGCATTGTTATCTATGTGAATAACCTCTCCTGGAGCACAGCTCCACTGGAGGGAGGGATCTGGAACCTGTTTCACTCATAAAGCAGCCTAGAAAACAGTGTGACAAAGTTGAGAACGCTACTGATCCGGACTCTGTTGGTATGGAGCTGCATGTCTGCTGGAGTGAACATTGGTCATTTGTGGCTGCTTAATGTTTTGAGCACTGCCATGGTTTGAATGATGCCTCTGAAACTCATATTGAAATGTAATTGCCACTGTCACGCTATTAAGAGGTGATTAGTCATGCAGGCTGTGCTCTCATGAATGGAGCAACGGTATTGCCATGGGAGTGGGTTTGTTACTGCGAGAGTTGGGCCCCCTTTCCCTCTCAGTCTCGCTTGCTCTGGCCTGTTGCCATGTGATGCCTTCCATGTTATGATGCAGCAAGAAGACCCTTGCCAGATGTGGCCCCCTGGTTTTCACCTTCCCAGCCTGCATAGCCATGAGCCAAAGAAATATTTTTTCATTGTAAATTACCCAGTCTGTATTCTGTTATACCTGCAGAAAAACAGACCAAGACAACCACGTTGCCCTGATTGTGGTAATTCTCCGTATTTCTAGGTTTCTTCCTATAGCAGAAACCAGAAAATGTGCATTCCAGGAATTCCCTGAAACTAGGCTCCAGGCATGGGACCTTGTCTCTGCTAATCAGGTGTATTCCCATGAGACGTGGACTTGAGTAAGCAAGGTGTTAGGGACTGATTGTGTTCCCCTAAAAATCTATGTTGAAGCCCTAGTAAAGATAAAGCCTTTAAGTAAGCAATTAAGGTTAAACAAGAACATAAGGATGGGGCCTAATTCAGTAGG
This sequence comes from Macaca mulatta, assembly GCF_049350105.2. Lineage (NCBI taxonomy): Eukaryota > Metazoa > Chordata > Mammalia > Primates > Cercopithecidae > Macaca > Macaca mulatta. The sequence continues at coordinate 7,542,061 of NC_133422.1, forward strand.
ACGAATGTCCTTACAGGAAGAGGAAGAAGCACGAGGGATGTGGACACACAGAGGAAAGGCCATGTGAGGACACGGCAAGAACGCACTGTCTGCAAGCCAAGGAGAGAGGCCTGCTGCTGTGATCTGAACACTTCCCCCCAGATTCATACATTGAAACTTCATGGCTAGTGTGACAGTATTAAGAAATGGGGCCTTTTGGAGGTGATTAAGACATGAGGGCAAAGTTCTCATGGATTGGACTAGGGCTGTTGAGGGAATGGGTTCGCCCTATTCTGTTCTTCCGCTGTGTGAGGACACAGGGTTAATCCCCTCCGGAGGAGACCGGGCAGAGAGACCAGGCCCTCACCAGAAAACTGAACCTATTGGTGCCTTGATCTAGGCCATCCAGCCTGCAGAACTGTGATAAATAAATTTCTGGGTTGTTGTTGTTGTTTGTTTTTTGAGATGGAGTCTTGCTCTTGTTGCCAGGCTAGAGTGCAATGGCACAATCTCAGCTCACGGCAACCTCCAGCTCCCAAGTTCAAGCGATTTTCCTGCCTCAGCTTCCTGAGTAGCTGGGATTATAGGCATGCGACAACATGCCTGGCTAATTTTGTATTTTTAGTAGAGATGGGGTTTCGCCATGCTGGTCAGGCTGGTCTCGAACTCCTGACCTCAGGTGATCCACCCACCTTAGCCTCCCAAAGTGGTGGGATTACAGGCATGAGCCTCCACGCCCGGCCTAAATCTCTGTGTTTTAAGCCACACAGTCTGTGCCACATGCTGACAGAGGCATCTATTTATTTGGGGGACAGCAATGGTGCAGAGTTGGGACCTGGTTCTGGATATCATCAGTGAACAAGAAGCAGTGGTGCTTTTGCTAAAATAGACCCTGTGACGTCGCTGGGCCTCGTCCCTGGTTGTGTAGCTCCAGAGCCTGGATTTCCAGCCCTGCCAGAGACCCTTGCGTTACCTAACATCCTATCGGAAGTTCCTTTTCTGCTTAAACACCGCTGTTATTTGCACCTAACACCCCCAATTGATACAGTAATTTTCTGTAGAAGACAGTATTGCAGAAAACCTGACTGCAGTGTCTTAAATATAAGGAAAGTTTGTGTCATGCTCCAGGCATCCTTGACTTGGGCTGGCCAGGCGGGTACAAGGGGTTTGATGAGGGACTCAGGCTCCTTTCTTACCTGCTCTGCTGTCCTCCCTGTGGGACTTCTGTCCTTACGGCCATAAGTTGCCTGTTGCATCTTCTGTATCAGGCGTCAGCAGACTTTGAAGGGGCCAAATGATGATGAACGCTGTGCCCTCACGTGGCGAAGAACAGAAAAGGGCAAACCCATTCCCAAGCCCTTGTTTAAGAGCCCTACTCCAATCCGTGAAGTGTGGGCCGTAGGTCTTTGCTACAGCTACTCACCTCTGCCATTGCAGCATGAAATAGTCACACACATGTTATATAAATGGGCATAGCTGCATTCCAAAACACTATTTATGAAACTAGGCAGCAGGTGGAACTGGGCCTGTGGGCCACAGTTTGCGGATCCCTGTTGTATATCCAGGAGGAGGAGGAAGCAAGGGCTGGAGGCAGCACCTTCAGCTTAAAGCTTAATGGCCAGAGCTGTGTCACATGACTACCCCTAGCTGCAAAGACAGTTGGATGTCTGAGCATCTATTAACATTTACAGCCTTTGGAGCAGGGCCCCCCAAACATTTTCATGCCATGAGATGCGTAGAAAATAGGGGTACATGTTTGATGTTACTTACTGCCAACTGGCTTCGGGGCAATGGCTGGCCCAAGTCCTACCTGGCTGCCGCAAAGGTGGAAGGGAGCAATTTATCGGTCACACCTGTAACCCATTTGCAGACACTGATTGGAAAGCTCCACCCTGGAGTCAAACAGGCAAGGAAGAAGGTTGTAGGACAGAACGAGCTCCTTTACATGTGTACAGACTCAGGGACTGTATCTTTAATATTCTTATGGCATGAAAACTCCCAGCCACCATGGAAAACCTGGTTTTCATTAAATACATATTCTAAACTTTGATTGCAAAATGCTTCATAAATAGAGCATTCTTAAAATGTTTTTTTTTAACATGGTGTGACACTCTTATTCTGGTACTTCCCAGGAAGTGGGAGTTGACACTTCAAATTGTAGTTTCTCCACCAAAAATAAGGGCTTCTTTTTGCATCCTGTGAGTAATTGTGACAGGGTGACAAGACACCCTAGCACTGGCCAAAACCACAAAGCTCCGTATTTTTGGATTAGTGTGGATATTTAAAAAATGTTTCCAATCCCTCACAAAGCTTTCTCTCTGCCCAGGCCCAGCTCTGGCTTTCCCTGGGCCCTCGAGTTCCCCCGTCCTTTTGTGCTCGAGCCCATGCTCTATTTCTACTTTGCTTTACTTCTTGTGACTGAGACACATACGGTGTGATGGAACAGTGGTCTCTAGACTGCCTTTGCCGTAACTCCAGGTATATTCCCTGAAACACGTTTAACCATTCTCTCTACCTGGCCCGTAGGTACTTTGGCTGCAAATAATAGAATACTTTGCTAGTGGCCCTTAAGCAGGAGAATATGTATTGTTTACTTAACAAAAAGTTGGGAGGTGGGCATCCCGAGGGTGAGTTTGGCAACTCCACAATGTTACTGAGACCCCGACTCTTTTCTGCCACCCTCCATAGGTCAGGTGTCTTTTTTCTTCATGGACACAAGCATTGACTTCTCCTGACAACACCCATGAAGGAAAGGGATGTTTGTCAAAACCTTTCTCTCCCTGCACCTCTCTTAGAGAAGGAGCCCCCAACATATTTCTCCATATGCCTCTCTGCCAGAATTGGGCCACAGCCCAGCCTTAGATTAAAGGATGTCAACAAGAAGAGGGGACTGGCCAATCCCAAATCAACCTACACTGCTGAGACCAATCATGGATCAACCTGCATGGCTGAGACCAATCACAAATCAACCCACATGGCTGAGACCAATCACAAATCAACCTGTATGGCTGAGCCTAATCACAAATCAACCTGCATGACTGAGACCAATTACAAGTCAACCTGCATGGCTGAGACCAATTACAAGTCAACCTGCATGGCTGAGGCCAATCACAAATCAACCTGCATGACTGAGACCAATTACAAGTCAATCTGCATGGCTGAGACCAATTACAAGTCAACCTGCATGGCTGAGGCCAGTCACAAAACAGCCTGTATGGCTGAGACCAATCACAAATCAACCTGCATGGCTGAGACCAATTACAAGTCAACCCGCATGGCTGAGCATACTACTGACCAGACAAAAGGGGATTCCAAGAGCAAGAGAAAGGAAGGATGGTTATTGGGTAGAAAAACCAACAGCACCTGCCATTGTCCCCTCAGCTCTGAGTCCGTTTCCTTGGTGCTTGTTCCTTAGAGTGGCAGAGGTCCTGTCTTCTGTGTCTTCATGATCCCCTCTTAGAATCCACTAGAGTGGCCTGTCCAAAAGGAGATTAAAAAATATGTGTTCTCATGGAGTACTACTCAGCAACTAAAAGGACAAATCACTGGCACGTGAAACAACATGGATGAATGTCACCAATGATATCATGCTGAGTGAACACGGCCAGCATAGTACTTTTTTTTGTAGCATACTGCAAAGAGTATATACTGTATGATTGCCTTTATATGGCGATAAATAGAACAGGCAAAAATAATCCAAGGTGGAAAAAAAATCACAACCTCTGAGGGGTGCGGAGATTACCTGGGAAAGGAGCCAAGAAAGCTTTCTGGGAGAAGGGCAATGTTCTGTTTTGTGTAATGTGTGGATTACAAGGGTGTGTCTATGTGTCAAAATCATACTGCTAAGCTGTCAGTGCATTTGAGTGTATGCACCTTTTACAATAATAGTGGAGTGCGGGAAGTGGAGAATGAGGGAGCTATAGAGATGAAACAAGAATGACAGAATGTTGCTAATTGTTGGAGCTGGTGGATGAGAACTTGGAACATGGGGTTCATTCTGTTTATTTTGTATGTTCATTCTGTTTATTTTGTATGTTTGAGATTTTCTACAACTAAAAACTGTTCAAAAAGAATTTCTCCCTTCTCTTTCATGCCACACTGGGTTTTCAGTTTGCATCTCCTCTCTCCAAGGCTCTTCTCAGAGAAAGACCTGGAAAAGCAGCCTTCTGCTGCCTTCTGGCATCACGGGACCAGAACTTAGTATTGTAACCGTGAGCATCTCCATCATCGGACAGGGGGCCCAAGAGCAGGCTCCTCAATGTGCAATCCGACTCGAGATGGCCACTCTCGAGTGTGCCTGTCCTCCAGCCCAACAGCCTGCTCAGAGTGGGTGCTCACCAAATGTTTGGTGACTGAATAAATGAATTATGAATTAACAGAAGAATGAAACGAATAAATGATTGTTGCAATAACCTATAAAAAAACTTAAAAAAAAAAGTATATCATAGGCAGGACCCAATTTATATAAATGGATCATGCTCCAAAGATTCATTTGTCACTTGTTTGGATTTCTTGAATTTCTTCTTAGTGGTAAAGTTTCCAGATCAGCCACTAAATATGGTGACCTACTTCGAGTGAAAACGTGTAACATCGTTTCAAAGGAAAAAAATGCATTCTGAGATGTACCTCCAGAAAACCAGTCTCCAGTTGAAAGCTACGCATCGCCCTGCAGCCCGGCCTGCAGCTCTACTTTCTTGCCTTATGCAACCTGGCTGACTGTAGGATGGAATTAAGCAGTCTGTATTTACTGAGAGGCAGTTACTCAAAGCAAGGTGGACCATACAGCCTCCTGGAGCCTGTCCTGTCCCATGTTCTGTCTCGTTTCCCATCCCTGAGGGCAGCTTCAGAATTGCTACCTGGGAAAGGGCTCAGGGGCCTTGTCGAGAAGCTGTGTTGGTTTTTATTTAGATCACAGATGTATTTGGAGTTGCTTAGCGGGGGTGGCAGAGGCCCCCTAAGGCACCCCTGGGCACTGTCACTCCTCATACATTGCAGTTGTTATTGCTTTTACAAATATAAATCTTCCACCCGTTAATGGCCTGCCTGGTTAAGGCAAGCTTCGCACTGTTTTCCACGCCATTAACCCCATCACCCGGGCAGCACTCCATAGCTGTTGTGGAATGGTGATGTCTGGGAGTGAGGCAGCTGAGTGTGGTGCACGCATGGGGTCTGCAGGTGCTTCCAGACCCCCAGCAGAACATCAGCAGCCACTGCAGGCTGGGACTGGATTGGACCCCTTTGCCGGTGGCTATGGAGGTATCTCCCATGGGTATTGAAATAACACTGTCTAGGAGACAGAAGAATGTTTACCCCATGCTATGTGCTAGTGTTTTGATGTACATGATCTCCTTTTACCTTCACAAACTACTTAGTGAGAATTAGTAGCCCCATTTAACAGACAAGGAAACAGAGGCTTGGAGTGTGGTTCTGCTTGGAGATAAGAAAGTGTATAACCTCACTAAGATATCTAATCCTCAGGGCCAAAGCCCTCAGCACATTGAGGACACTGAATCACTCCTGTCCCCAAGCTCAGTTACTATTATGTTGCAGCTACTTCTTGGATGTCAAAAAAATTTCATCCTACAGTCAGCCAGGCTGTATAAGGCAAGAAAGTGGAGCTGCAGGCCAGGCTGCAGGGTGACGCGTAGCCCCCTTACCATACACTCAAGGACACCCAGTGTGTTGGTGTCATATTGCCATCGTCACAAATGAACACCAACCAAGTGGCTGGAAACAACATATATGTCTTCTCTTACGTTCTGGAAGCCAGAAGTTCAAGCTCGGTTTCGCTCAGTGAACATCCAGTTGTCAGCCAACTGGTATTTCCTGGAGGCTCTCGGGGGATTCCATTTCCTTGCTTATTCCAACTTCTAGAAGCTGCTGAATTCCTTGGCTGATCCCCCTGCCTTACACCCTTCTACCCCTTGCTTCCCTTGCCCCCTCTCTTACTTCTGTAGTCTAATCTCCTCTGCTTCCCTCTCAAGAGGACCCTTGTGATGATGGGGGCGCACGTGGATAACGCAGGATCTGTACTCAGTCCCATCTGCAAAGTCCATTTTGCTGTATGAGGCAACATTTGAAGTTCTGGGGATTAGGCCAGGGGCATCCTATGGGGGCCCTCACTCAGCCGACCACCTTCAGCACCACCACAAGGATCTGGTGTGGGCAGGCCTAGGAGCACGGCCAAAATGCCAGGAAGAGAATGCGCTTGGAAATGGAAATATCGACATTTCACTTGTTTAAGGATAGAAGAGAAAAATCATCCCACTGCAACTTGAATGAACTGACCATTTCTATTTTTCCTGTTTCCCTTCCTGTTCTTGGCTAAATGCAGAGGTAATTTTATCTAATTGCAATGATAGGATTAATACAATTTTCTGTTATGCTTTTTTCACTTAATATCACTTTTTTTTTTTTTTTTAATGGAGTCTCAGTCTGTCACCCAGGTTGGAGCGCAGTGGTGCAATCTTGGCCCGCTGTAACCTCCACCTCCTGGGTTCAAATGATTCTCCTGCCTTAGCCTCCTGAGTATCTGGGATTACAGGCGCGTGCCACCGCACCCAGCTAATATATTTTTTTTCGTATTTTTAGTAGAGATGGGGTTTCACCGTGTTGGCCAGGCTGGTCTCGAACTCCTGACCTCTGGTGATCTGCCCGTCTCAGTCTCCCAAAGCGCTGGGATTACGGGTGTGAGGCACTGTGCCCGGCCCACATATATTTTAAACTAGTCATAATTGCAACTCAGAACTCATGTTAAATTTTTCTTCAATGTAAAAGAGGGTGATGTAAGAGGCTTCCTTTAAGCACCAAAGACCCACTAAGGTTAACAGATGTGCACAAGGCTGTGCCTGTGTTTCCTGGGCCAGGTCTGTGCCACAATTCTTCCCCCAACACAGGCCCTGCTCCCCACTCCCCTGATGGCTCAATCCCAGAACAGTTTAAGATGCTTTCAGTTGAAAGTCTTACAAATCTCTCTAACCCTTTTATATCTATTGGGTCCCTCTTGTTTTCTGCTGGAGGAAAAGGCCATGCAGGAACCACATTGATGGCGGAGAAGAGAAAATAAATGTGTAAGGGGACACGCTACATAGACACTGGCCTGGGTCTCATTCCAAATGTATTTCCTAACACATCGACGCCCAGCAGCTGAGTTATCAGAAGACTCTGGTGATGGCTAGATGTTTAGGCCTTTCCTAGACTGGAAATATTTCTTGCTGAAATAGCAGCTGCGTATGCCTCCCACGGAGAAGGAAAAGACGACCAGCAAGAAAAGTCGTCTGAAAGTTGATTCAATTCCTGCATCCAAAGGTTATTCTGACTCTGCTGTTTCTCTTTTTAAATCCTACAAAGGTAAGGCTGGAGCAAATTTTACCATAATAGAAAAAAAAACCAAAAAAAACCCACCCAACCCTTGGGCCTGTGTTTTCAGTAATTAGCTCAATGTGCTAATGAGAGTCTTCAGGGAGAACAGCATTAATTAATGGGTGAATTTCACTTTAATAAATGTATAGGCAATTTTCTAAATGCAGATGGCAGAGTCCGCCCTGATGGCTCTACCTAGAGCCACTCAACGTGGTAAGTGTCGGAGGAAAGTGGTTAATTTGTAAAATGTTTCATGATCCTGATTAGAAGAGAAATAATGCTTGTGTTTGCTTTCCAATGTATTATTCATCTCTTCTCAGCCCAAGAACTCCACATCCTTCCCCACCTCCCCGTGTCCTGAGGCTCTTTGTTGCTCCTATTGTCCCGAAATGGGAAGACCTCTCCCTCTGGAGGACTGGGGGCTCGCTCTCTCCACCAGTTTCTAATCCGGAGGGAAGCTGAGTGCCTTCGACTTTCTCTCTGAGTAGACAGAAAGGTACAGAATGTTGCCCAAGCAAGATCAATGACACCGTTTAAAAGAAAGTGCCTTCTACGCTAGGAAATGTAATGCCCCAAAGTCATCATTTCTTTGGGAAATAATTTGCTGATAGTTGGTTACAGACTTTTATTTTTATTTATTTATTTTGAGACGGAGTCTCGCTCTGTCCCCAGGCTGGGGTGCGGTGGTGCCATCTCGGCTCACTGCAAGCTCCACCTCCCGGGTTCACGCCATTCTCCTACCTCAGCCTCCCGAGTAGCTGGGACTACAGGTGCCCGCCACCACGCCCGGCTCATTTTTTTGTATTTTTAGTAGAGACGGGGTTTCACCGTGTTAGCCAGGATGGTTTCAATCTCCTGACCTTGTGATCCGCCTGCCTCGGCCTCCCAAAGTGCTGGGATTACAGGCGTGAGCCACCGTGCCCGGCCTGGTTACAGACTTTTAAAAACACCAGTCATGATAGGGAGCTAAGAGAAGTTCTGTTGTTTTAACCAACCCTCTGGGTCAGTGTTATCTTCCTCCTTCAGAGTCAGGCGAACAAGGGACGGGGTGAGAAGCTGGGCTGCGATTTGAAAACATATTTCCAGGCTTTCCAGATGGGCTCATCGCGATGTTTGAAGAATTAAATTGGAAAGTACACCACAATTGTTGCTATCGCTTTGGGAAGAAGAGATAAAGGACAAGATCATCGATTTGTACCTGGTGCAAAGAGATTTATTGAGCACTTGCTTGTGCAAACCTATTGAGGGGGAGTTATGTGACAACAAAATCAAACTGCTCTGGATCAACAAACTTTAGCAATTCCATCAAGTCCAGGTTCATTACAACCATTATCTTGACAATAAAATCTCAATCTAACTAATGTATTAGCTGGACTCAAAATAATTGAAAAATCCAGTTAAATGGAAATGCCCTGGCCTGTCACTCAATGTTTTAAGAATCAAAATGGAAACGCGCTCCACATTTGTTGCTATTGCCTAAGAGACACAAAGATGAAGGTCAAGATGACCTGTTTGTGCCTGGGGCAAACTCCATCCTCATTGGGTGTCGGCCGCACTCACCACGGACTCTGTCACCATCACGTACCTTATAAATCTGCATTGATATCAGAATATGACTCAGAGGAATTGCACAATTCTCAAAGCAGATCCCACCCACCTCATCTTCCTATAACATCTTTTCGGGGGAGGCAAATCATCACATTCCAGGGACACTTTTTTATACATAAGGTGGAATTTCCCCCCTCAGCCCATGATGACTCAAAAACCAAGTTAATGGGGTGTGATATTCTGATAGATTCTAAATGCGGCACAGAAATCCAGTATAACCACAGAATTTACATAGTCTTAAAATCACAATTTTTGTTTTTCTTTTTAAGAACCGGAATGAAATTTGGGATTATCAAGTATTCATCTCCCAGATGAGAAAACCCAGGCATGGACGAGTTGGGATATTTGCTCCGAGCCAGGTGGCTACAACAGACTGATGTCCAGACCCAGCTCCTAACGTGCAGGGGCCCCATGACCCAAGAGGGAAGGGAGATTCGCCCGCTTGCGTTTTTCTTGCCAGTCTGCTGGTGTGCACGCTTCTGGGACCCGGGCATGAATGCCCTGACACCATCGCCCTAGGCTTGGCTGGATTCTAGTCTTTGGAGTCAACAGGCTGCTAAATTCAGATAAGTGGAGCAGAGCTAGCAAAATGAAGAACCAGCATTGCCACGTCGGGACACACCACAGCTTCACCAGATGCAATCCCTGTGTCTGCCGGGGACTCCTTCCTAATTCACCGGTCCTGGGAAGGCAGGAAACAGCAAACCATGTCTCATTTCATAATAAAGCTGAGAAGAGAAATATGTGCCGGTCTCCACTCCATGACATTGGTTACTGGGAGTTGGATAATTTTTGAAAAAGTGTTTAGAAAATTATTGGCCAGGTGCGGTGGCTCACGCCTGTAATCCCAACACTTTGGGAGACCAAGGCGGGCAGATCATCTGAGGTCAGGAGTTTGAGAGGAGCCTGGCCATGGTTCATGGCCATGAGGCCATGAACATGGTGAAACCATGTTGTATTTTTAGTCTCTACTTAAAAAAAAAATACAAAAATTAGCTGGGCATGATGGCGGGTGCCTGTAATCCCAGCTACTTGGGAGGCTGAGGCAGGGGAATCGCTTGAACCCAGGAGGCAGAGGTTGCAGTGAGCCGAGATCGTGCCATTGCACTCCAGCCTGGGTGACAAGAGTGAGACTCCATCTCAAAAAAAAAAAAAAAAAAAAAAAACCAAAAAAACAAAAGGAAGAAGAAAAAAGAAAATTCTTGCTATGAGTTAGAAGAAACAGTGTGCGAATAGCCAGGAGCATGTTGACGCCTTCTCACTCCAGCCATACCAAGTTCAGGGGCTCTGGCTGGAACCAGGAGTGGCCTCTGCTTTGCTGTTATGAGAAAGTAAGGACCATTGGTGGTCAGTGTCATGGGGTCTATTTTGAAAAGTCCCTGGGACACATGAGCATTAAGAGGGAGACTACAGGTCTACTCCTGGACCATGTTCAAAACTCCCAGGAGAATGCACAAACCCTGCCCACGACTCCATTATTGTGCCCAGTTGGTGATTTTCACCCTTCAGCAATTCGTCCATTTACTCCATAAGCCTTTAACTGGCCACCTTTTCTGTGCCAGGTACTTGGGCTGGGGATAAAATGATGAAGAAAGTGAATGCAATTTCTGTCCTCAAGGAGCATTCAATCCAGCGGTGGAGAGCAAGAAAAATCATCTCCACAGTGAATGGATTAGGTGACAAGTGTTCCCTTTGCCTTGCCTAGCCAATCTAGCCAATATGCCCACGTGGGCACTAACAGGATGGGTCAGCTTAGTTGAGACCAGGAGTGAAATCCATCTAGGCTGGAGGCTTAGACAGCAGAGATTCAGAGGGTGACTTCTGGAGTAAGACCGCTCTGGTCACTGTTGTGTCCCTGTCGCTGTCCAGTTTTGTGAGCAGGAGACTTGGGCAGGTAACTGAGCATGTCCTGGTCTGTCTTTGCGGTTGTGGAATGGAGGGTAATGTCTCCTTTGTAGGACTGCTGTGAGCCTCCAATGAACTGATGCTCTTACACAGAGCCTGGCACATGAGGAGTGTTGGCTGTTAGCGCACCAAGAGTTCACGGCCAGAAATGCAGTTTGTTGAAAGCAAGATTAACAATAACACTAATCTAAGCAGCACAGAGGGCCTGGGGTGTGTCACGGGAATATATTCATAGTAGCAGAGTTTGGCCGGGCATGATGGCTCACACCTGTTATCCCAGCACTTTGGGAGGCCGAGGCGGGTGGATCACCTGAGGTCAGGAGTTTGAGACCAGCCTGGGCATCATGGTGAAACCCCGTCTCTACTAAAAATACAAAAAGTAGCTGGGTCCCTGTAGTCCCAGCTACTTGGGAGGTTGAGGCAGGAGAATTGCTTGAATCCGGGAGGTGGAGGTTGCAGTGAGCTGAGATCGCACCACTGCACTGCACTCGGGGTGACACAGCAAGACTCCAACTCAAAAAAAAAAAAAAAAACAAAATAGCAGAGTTCAAAAATGAGGCTGGTGTCAGGCAGGAAGGTGACACCGGACTGACCAACAGGCAGTTTGCGAGAGTTGTCCTCAGAGCTGGAAGGCGACGTGGCCAACAGCCTGCTGTGAACAGATGTGGCCCTTGACCCCCAGGCTGACCCGAAGGCTCTGCTTTGCATTTCCTGAGGCATCGAGATAGGGGTTGCAGCAGAACAGGGAGGCCAGGAGTGTGAAGGGGAGACAGACTTATGTTTAATGCTGTTTTAGGTTTTAAAATCAGAAGGTTAAACTGAAACTTTCCCTCTTGCTCACCTTTAGGAAGAACAAGCTCAATTGAGGTCACATGCACCGTGATGCAACTGTTTTTCAGCCCAACTATTCAGAGGAAGGCAGCACCAGATGTTGTTCTCTGTCTTGATTTTCACTAGAAGCATAAGAAGTGAGGATGCCTGTCCTGTGCGTGTGTGTAGGAGAGTTTAAGTTCATAGTAAAACTGCAATTGGAGCCCATTAGGGAGAGATTGGGCTGCTGACACACATGGGAAACAGTGCATTAGCCTATTTCCTTCCCGTAAAGACCTGTAAAAGCCAGTGTGATTTTTGCAGAATGAGACTCTTGCAGCCAGTAATCGGTTCGGGCAGCACCAGAAGCCCTGAAATCAACCAGACCGGGTCAAAGAGGCTCTGTGTTGGCTGTGGAATGGGAACTAATTTATCTTAACAGTCACAATGATCAGATGGGGTCATCATCACCTTACTGCTTCTTGAGAGCTCTGCTGTCGCCTGAACTCCTTACACACTCTGGGTTTTTTGGTGATCTAATGTGTGTACTTGAGTTTTGTATCCCTTGAGAATACAAATGGTATCTCGTCTCAGCTGGAGAAGTGGAGAGAGGGGAGGGACTGGCCAAGGGGCAGTTTGTGAATGCTGTCCTCAGAGGTGGAAGGCGATGTGGCTTTGGGAGCGCCGTGTGCCACACTGAGGGCCTCACGCATGCCCAGCCATTTACCAGCTGAGTGTACCCAGCTCCTGGCCATGCAGCAGCCTGATGCAGTTTCCCGCTTACTTTATGAAATGAGGATCTCAAAAGAGTGTAATCGTGTGACTATTTATTCCTTATAAATCATTCACTGGCTTGTCTGGGACAGTTCTTTCCCATCGATATCTGAGTTAGAGAAACCCGACAGCTGCTGTAAACAGTCTCTGAGTAATTTGATCTTAAAACAATAACCCAGAAGCAATCAAAGGCACAGCTCTGTTGGGGAGACAGTGCCTTCCCATGAACAACTCAGAAATCACTGACGTAAGTGATGGAAGAAGAATTTCCAGATTCAGACCAACAAGGAATTCTTAACACCTTTGGATGGCACCACTCCAAGCCCAGAACCGCTGCTCAGGCGTCACTCCCATCACGGCATCCCCCGGGGGACCAGGGCACACAGTCCGGCACTATCTAGCTTGTGATCATCCCGCTCATTCAAGAAGGTTCTATGCAGAGCTTTCCCTCTGGGTGATTTATGGTTTATTATCCTGTTTGGAGCTCCTTTAAATTAAGACAATCCATGCCAGTGTGGCGCTCTCATTGTTGCCCCTGGTCTGTTTACTCCCAGCTCTCTTTAGGGAGGAAAAGGCTGGAAACTGCATCCTAATGGCCCAATTAGTCCTAATGCTGCGTAGTGTTGACTGTTTAGTCACTACCATATTGTGTACAGAACTAATTGTGGTGAAAGCAAATGAATGGTCAGGAAACAAACAGGCTACTAGAAAATAATTACTTGGAGTGTTTCTCTTTAGTACCTGTGCAGCAGATTTCATTATAGTCAACAGCCTCTAAGCTGCTCGAAATAGTGGTATTTGTCATTTTCATAGAAACTTGATAATGACATTAATTTATCTTAATGGCCTGTTCTATTGTTATAAATAGTAAAATTAGCTTAAATTGTCTTGCTTTTGCTGGTTTTGGATGGCAGAAGAGGGCCCCACAGCAGCCGACGAGTAGATAATTTGGTGTGCTTGACAAATTTCCAATAATTTGTTATGTGGAACATGAGTAATGCTAGTACCATTAATGTTCATTTTCCTCTAAATTCATTACTGCCCTTTTCCCTTTTATCTTTTTTAATGTCTGGGCCATTTTTCTATATTTCAAGTGGAGCCACAGAGCCTATTCATATTCAGCCGGCTATTAACATTCTGCACATAGCGAACATCCTGTAGAAAAACAACTCTTTATGAAATGATGAGCCTGGTTGCTCTATCTGAGAGAAAAGCAGGCAAAATGGGGCTTACTGGTATCAGGGATTGGGTATAATTAAGTCAAATGTAATTTTAAAGAAATTTAAATGTTTTCATTTCATGGCAAAGGTAAAACACACTCCAGGGAGAATCAAAGAAGGTGTAAATGCATTAATAACATTCATTCCTCCCTTTCATGTTACTCCTATTTCAACTTCACATGGCATTTTATCAAAGGTTATTATTCAGCGTTCTCTATAAATTTGATTCTAATTAATCCCTAAGAAATATGGTGACTAATTTCATTTCTGTAAGCAGATATATTGACATAATATCTGGAACAAATATGAGGACTCTTTCTTACTAGAAAAACCCCCAGAATTTAGTATGTTTACTTTCAGTTCCACATCTTTGTCTTTCATTCATTATGGTTGGGAGAGGCCGCATCATCGGTTGATTCAGTCTTTCTGCAGTTTCTAAGCATCTCCTCTACTTTCTTTCGTGTTGTCCTATGAAGGCTACCAAACAATAAAGAGGCTGACTACAGCTTTATGTCAATTAAATAATGTATGTAAAACATATAAATTACGAACAAGAAAACAATGTGTGCAATGTCTATCCTGTACAAAGGAATGGACATTGAGACCCAAATTCAGTTTCTTTCTACAATTTGGGTAGAATGATGTTGAAAGCTCAGGGCTTATCTACATTAATTCTTAGACTGGCACAATCCACCCCACTTTCACTCCAGGTTCAAATGCCCATCTAGGGTATAAAGAAAACACAAGCATATGTGGGGAGAAATAGGCATCTTAAGAGAAAGGAGGCCGGGCGCAGTGGGTCACGCCTGTAATCCCAGCGCTTTGGGAGGCCGAGGCGGGTGGATCATGAGGTCAGGAGATGGAGACCGTCCTGGCTAATATGGTGAAACCCAGTCTCTACTAAAAATACAAAAAATTAGCCGGGCATGGTGGCAGGCACCTGTAGTCCCAGCTACTCGGGAGGCTGAGGCAGGAGAATGGCATGAACCCAGGAGGCGGAGCTTGCAGTGAGTGGAAATCACACCATTGCATTCCAGCCTGGGTGACAGAGCAAGACTCCATCTCAAAGAAAAAAAAGAAAAAAGAAAAAAGAAAGGTTGACTTTCTTAGGATGCCTTGCTCTCTGAAAAAGGAAGAGTCTCCTTTCTGGAATTGTGCAAAATTCTTCCCGGTATTGTCTGGTCCTATTGGGGAATGCCAAGGAGGAAAGATTAGCTATTTCTATTTCTATTTCTATTTTTTTACTTTTCTTTTAAGAGATGAGGTCTTGCTATGTTGCCCAGGCTGGTCTCAAACTCCTGGCCTCAAGTGATCCTCCTGCCTCGGCCTCCCAAAGTGCTGGGATTTCAGGTGTGAGCCACCGCACCCCACTGCTGATTTTTTTTTAAGTAGACCTTAGACATTTCCATCAACCTAAAAGTCCCTGGATGACGACTTTCACACTGAAACAGCAAATCAGCGTTTAAAGAACTTTTCTTTTCATGAGACAAAATTATTCTTCTTTTTCCACTAATACAAACAGATTTTAAAAGCAGCCTATTCAATAAAATCACCCAAATGTACTCCTGAGTGTGTACCCAGGCTCTTCAAACCTCAGGGAGGGATGAAGGATAATGTACTAATAATGTAATGTATCAGCGGGGCAATTCATAAAATATTTATCCTAAAGCAGAAAATGTGTCTGTCTGCCTTGTTCATTTATAAAATAATAGTTTAGGGGAATTAGGTACCAGCTAGATCCGTTAGTCAATGTAGTTGGCTTCACCCAGAGTCCATTAGACTAGGTTATGTATCTGCTAAGGACGACGCAGCCTGTCAGTGGTGCATAATGGATCATGAAAGATAAATGGAATTAGGCAATTGAATAATTAGAGTGGTGCCTCCCAGAGTGGCTCTAAGTAAAGGGTTGCAGGGATTTCCATTAGAAACCTCCATTTCCATGGTTAGAAATCCATCTGGAAAAATTTGGCTGGGGCTGAAAGTTAGTACCAGGTGGGGAACTGAAGGGAAGGAATCTCCCCAGAGGCACTGTGGTCCTCAAAGGCCAAGGCTGGGTGATTTAGGAGTCATGATGCTGGAGAGACTCAAGCCCCACCCCGTTCCTCACCTAAATAAGCCTCCCAGGCACGAAAGCACCAGATTTGATGGAAGTGAACATTTCCCAGCTTGGGGGAAGGGTGTTATGTCTGATCTGCTCCTCTGTCCTCAGGCCTGGAGCACACAGTGATGCCTTAGGGAAAGGCTGTGCTGTGAATGGTGTGCCCTGGGACAGTGCAGTGTACAATCCACACGACTGTGCGCAGCCACCCTTCAAAGGCCACATCCTCAACACCTAGCAGAGTGCCTGGCACACAGGAGCTGCTCAACAATATCCGATTAATAAACACACAAGTTACTATGACCTTTACAGAATTCAATGAAAAGCAAGAGGAGACAAATTGCAAACGAAGGTATTCCCAGGCTTGGCAGACAAAGTTAGAAGAACAGCGGCAGCTCTGTGCGGATGCCTTATGAGAAGAGAGTATAAGTCTCTGGACCATTTTTAAAGACCCCAGAATAAATTTCTCCAGTCACCGGTTTTACTCAGCAGCTACAATGTACCAGGCTGTTCTAAGTGCTGGGAATACAAAGATGAAAACACAAGGATCCTGCCTTTGTGTGTATGGGAGACACACCAAGCTGGAGTAGAGGACGGTGCCCAGGGCAGGGGAGCGCTAGGCAAGAGCCCCCTCAGTCTTCCTGGAGAGCCCCCAGG
The DNA here is from genome assembly GCF_049350105.2 of Macaca mulatta. Lineage (NCBI taxonomy): Eukaryota > Metazoa > Chordata > Mammalia > Primates > Cercopithecidae > Macaca > Macaca mulatta. The sequence continues at coordinate 7,558,474 of NC_133422.1, forward strand.
GCTCTAAGCACACTCGTTTGAAGTAAAACCTGCGCCGACATTCAACTGCCTGTGTTAGTGACTTTGGTGACACTTGTTCTCAGGCTGGGTGGTGGGTTCATGGTATTCATTTTATTATTATTGCTCATGTTATCATATGCATTATTTTGTATATATTGTTACATAAGTTTTTTTTTAATTTAAAGATAGTTTTTATAAAAACAAGCAATGGGCAAAGAGGATTTTTTTAAAAAAACACTTTAGTGTTTATAGAGGAAAATAGAATCTTTTGAAGTCTTCAACAGACAACAGGCCAAGTGGGCGTGCCTCATGTCTGTAAAATCCCAGCATTTTGGGAGGCCAGGCAAGAGGATCACTTGAGTCCAGGAGTTTGAGACCAGCCTGGGCAACATAGCAAGACACTGAACTCTATAAAAAATAAAAATATAAAATATAAAAAGAAACAATGGAAGCATCTGTATGTCTTTCAGCTGAACTGTGTGCCACGAATCAGACTGCTGGTCTTAGTCAATTTATCTAGAGGGCCTGGTGGGATTAATGTGAAAATGCCATTCAGCCACTCAACAAGCCTTCCCTAAGAAAGGTGCATGCTGGGCCCGTCGGTGCTCTGGAGGAAGCCAAGATGGGTGGATATAGCTCTGCCTGCTGGAGCTTCTTAGGCCATAGAGGACATTGTTATACTAAGGAAATATTCAAGGGAGACAAAAATGATCTCTTTGGGATACAATCATGTCTTATACCCTTTGCTTACTAGCATTCAGGGACTTCCTCTTAGCCCTGGAATCAGACTCAACTGCGACGCGGGACTTTTTTTATCTGGCCCTGACACCCTTACAGCCCTCAGTGCCTTGAGTCTCTCGCCCTTGGTTCTCCATATGACACTCATACTGAAGTTCTTTGGGCCCCTGGAACATCCATGAGCTCTCTCCCCACTGCGCTTTCGCACACTCGGTTCCCTCAGTCTGGAATGTCACACCATCTGCCCTACACGTGGCCGAGCCCCACTGACCTATTCTGTCATTTTTTCAAAGAAGGATTCCATGAACCCTGGACCAAAATAAGTCCCCTGGCTGCACACATCTACAGCGCCCCCACCCGTCAGCTCCAGGGTTACTGTGTCAGACTCTATGGTAACCCCAGCAGTGCCGGGAGCATAGCAGAGGCAGAGTCAATTTTTGCTGGATTTAATTGTATGTATGTCTTGTTTTGTTTTTTGAGACGGAGTCTCGCCCTGTCGCCCAGGCTGGAGTGCAGTGGCCGGATCTCAGCTCACTGCAAGCTCCGCCTCCCGGGTTCACGCCATTCTCCTGCCTCAGTCTCCCGAGTAGCTGGGACTACAGGCACCCACCATCATGCACGGCTAATTTTTCGTATTTTTTAGTGGAAACGGGGTTTCAACATGTTAGCCAGGATGGTCTCGATCTCCTGATCCGCCCGCCTCGGACTCCCAAAGTGCTGGGATTACAGGCATGAGTCACCGCGTCCGGCCAATTGTATGTACGTCTTAAGAGTTCTGTGCAGGCCGGGCGCGGTGGCTCAAGCCTGTAATCCCAGCACTTTGGGAGGCCGAGGCGGGCGGATCACAAGGTCAGGAGATCGAGACCACAGTGAAACCCCGTCTCTACTAAAAATACAAAAAATTAGCCGGGCGCGGTGGCGGGCGCCTGTAGTCCCAGCTACTCAGGAGGCTGAGGCAGGAGAATGGCGGGAACCCGGGAGGCGGAGCTTGCAGTGAGCCGAGATCGCGCCACTGCACTCCAGCCTGGGCAACAGCGTGAGACTCCATCTCAAAAAAAAAAAAAAAAAAAAAAAAAAAAAAAAAAGAGTTCTGTGCAAACTATAGAAGAGGAAGAGGTAACTTGTATTTGGAGGGAAGAGGTGGGCTTGAGGAGGCTGGGTCTATGAGGTGCATCAGCTGTCAATCATTGGGGTCCTTTTCCTGTATTTGAGGTTGTCCTCAAGCTGTCGGCTGTGTCTCCCTGTGGTTGCAGCAGCAGTGCTGGGCAGAAATGATCTCTTCCTCCACCTAGTCCCAGCTTATTCCTTCCCGTGAGGCTGGAGCCTGTGCTCTGTCCTTTCCTGGGTCCAGCATGGGCCGTTCCGAAAGCTGCCTTCCAGTCTGGAAGAAGCTCTGCATCAACTCAAATGGGCTGTTCACCACCACGTGTTCAAACTGCAGTGCTCTGTCGACTCCAGCTCCAGGGTTAGAGCTTCGTTTGCTATCCCAGGCAGGACTGCCAGATCCACAATGCTGAGCCCCAGGGGATGAAAGCCAGATGGTACAGAAATCTGTGTGGCCAGTGAAGAAAGTGGGCCTGTGTGTGTGGAAAATGAACAAACTCAAGTTAGCTCAGAAACTGCAGAACTTAGAGGAAGCTCAGCTGTGGCAGTGCCTTGGTCATAGGTTGAGACTGAGATGGAGATGAAGAGGCAGGGCCTGCTCGTGGGATCAACACTTGATCCCCTTCCTTGAGGCCCTGGGGGAGGTCAGACAGCCCCATCCTGGCACCCACAGACCACCTCTGCTGAATGGGCCTCCCCCTCAACATCCCTAGACCCCCTACCTGTGTCCTTGAGAGCACAACCTTCTTCCCCAAGTGTGTTAGTTTTATTTTTGCAATCTCCTTGAATGTTATACAAAATTAGTTTACACACAAAGAAAAACAAACAAAAAATTTTTTTTAAATGATGCAGTTTCAAGAAGTGTGGGATGGCTAGAAACCCCAGGAGATGTCTCCAGGAAGACCCTGGGGTCTCCAAATGGGCCATCTGCACCCTTGACAGAACCAGGCACGCAGAGGGGGAGGCTGGGCTTGGGAGGAAGGTGGCGGATGCTTTGGGTCAGTCAGAGGAGCTGGCGATCTGTGGGAGCTCAGCACGGAACTGCTGCTCTGGCTACAGGCCAGGCGAGTGGGAAGCAACAGAAACACACCCAGCTTCTTTCCTGAGTGCCACTGACAGAGGAGGGAGAATGCCTCGTGCCAGGCAGTGGGAAGGCAGGGCTGTGACTGCCAGGAGAGCCCATCAACCCTCATATCAACGAGGCCCCAAGGCTTCCAGCCAGAGCATCCCAAACCCGACTTCTTAGATGTATTTTCAGTTTTGAAACCTGACGTTAGAAAAGGGATTGAAAATGGAATAGGACGTTTGATGACATTAAAAATGTAAACATTCATTAAAGTATAATGCACGTAAATAAAAGTGCACAGATCATAAAGTGCATCACAAAGTGAATACAGCCATGCAGCCACCACCTGGGCCAAGAAACAAAATCTCTGCAGACCCCCAGAAGCTTGATCTCTCATCCCCCTCCTTCCAGTATCTAATCTTTAAAGTTTTAGAAAATGTCTACTGTAAACACTAATAATAAAAAGAGAAAAACAGTTCCTACACATGGGCCACCTGTCCATTCATGCACCCAGGTACCACCAAGACGCACATTCTCTCAGCAGCCCCTCAGGTCTTTGAGACCATTTCATCCCAGATGCAGCGCCGTGCTTAAGAGGTATTACATCCGAGCATTGGAGAGTGCCAGAGCCGTGCGGTGCTCGGAGAGCCTCCTGTTCAACCCCCTCATTTTTCAAATGCAGAAACCATTATGGAGATTAGTATTAATTTGATGATGATGAGGCTTCTCATGCACCTGTTTCAAGACTTGCCCCCCACCACCGCCGCTGAAAGTAAATAAGCAAAGTCTATTGAGAGAAAACTCCAAGTTTGAATACACTTTCTTATTCACCACTCCTCTTTTCTTAATTCCTTGTTAGCTGCAGAGCTGGGGTCTGTTAAGGTGTCTTTCAGTCATTCTAAGCGGAGCAAGTCACAGAAAGGGTTGTGGCCTGATAACTGTCTGTGTTGTTGGGTTAAGAATCCCATGTGGGTCAGGGATTATCCGCTGGAAACTTCAGAATCTCCTTTCAGTGAGATCCTTGTAAATCCATCCTGCTCTGTGACTGACAGGGGTTAGAGAGGCATTTTTTCTTGTCGCCAGTACTCCATGCAAATGCTCACTGCTCTCTTGATTTTATAACTGGAGCTCCAAGCTCCTCTCTGGCTCAAGTTTCCAGGGATGATCCCCGAAGCAGGAGTCCATTCTCTGACTGCGGGTGGGCATCCTCACCCTGCACAGATGGGGGTGTCGTGTGGAAATCCTGGGTTCCCCCTCCTGAGTGCACTCCCTCTCTTGAAGCCTCATGCCAGAACCCCTGCACTCCTGAGTACCATCTGTTTGCCTTCTATTTTTATTCCTTTGGTTTTTGTCTTCCTAATTGTCCCAACCTGACTAGCTCAAGGATGCTAGAACTACGTTCTCACCATTGCCAGAAGAATAGACAAACAGAAGCCTGAGTTTCACCTAAAGATGGAATGACAGTCTCTACTTGTATATTTGTCTCTCTTTCTAGAATGGGTTAGACAGAGCCCCATTTGCTCCTGTGCCCTTGGCTCCTCGTGGGCATGGGTCCTGACACTCATTCACTGGGGGCTCCAAGCTCTATTAGCTTGGAGTTTGCCTGGTGCCATCATCTGACTCCTTGACAGGCTGCTGCAAGCTGCCTGGGTGCAAAGCAGTGTCCCTGCCTTCCACAGGATGCAGCTGTATCAGCACTGCAGAATTCTCTTCCACACAACATATGGGCAGAGAACAAGCACAGAGAACAATGAAAATAACTCCTTACATCTATTTGCACACTTCTTTCTAGTTTATAAAGTATGTTCACATTAGTTATCTCCTTTTAGTTTATGTTTCCTCTGTCACTTTGTCAGGTTGGAAAGGCTATTATTATCCCTTGGTACAGAGGAAGACACTGAGGTTCAGAGGTGAGATGCTTTGCCCAAAGCCCACAGCTAACAGGAGTGAACCCAGAATTGGATCAAGCTTTCTCTTGACTCCAGTTCCAATGCTCTTCTTCCTTTCCCAGTGGGAAACTCAAATTCCCTTAGGTAAGATCAACCTCTCCCTTGGTGTTTAAGCCCAAATGCTCCCCTTTCCTTCTCCTCCAAGACAGGAGAGCCTCCAGGCATTGCTGTGCCCTTGAAGGAAACTCAAAGGCAGCAAAGTTCAAAGAGATCCCAGAGATGAGTTGACTCCTGTGGTTCCCAGGTCACTTTTACAGATATACTTGAGCCTTGGTGTTGAAGAACACCTCAGGGGCTTTCCTTGGAAGGTATCTTGAACTTCTCACTATCTCAGGAAGCCTGGCTGAGTTGGTGCCTTGCAAAGGTCTCAAGCAGCGTTGAGCTGGTAGGAACCAGGTGCTACCAGCTCCCAAGAGTCAACCGTGCATGTCTCTTCCCAGCTCTGCATTCAGCAACACCACACTGGCAGCTTGAGTTGGCCATGGTGGGAATATTTACACCATGGGAAGCAGCAAACGTTGCTCATCAATGCTTTCCCTCTCCTGAGGTGGGGGTGGTTTACCAGCATAACACTGGCAAGTCAAGTTCAATCCATGAGTTATAAGTAAATTAGTGGAATGCCACTGTGGTGACCAACTGAATGGGGCTAGAAAGTTGCATCTTGTTTTTTGTTTGTTTGTTTTCCGAGGCGGAGTCTGGCTCTGTCACCAGGCTGGAGTGCAGTGGCACAATCTCTGCTCACTGCAACCTCTGCCTCCTGGGTTCAAGCGATTCTCCTGCCTCAGCCTCCGAGTAGCTGGGACTACAGGTGCACGCCACCACACCCAGCTAATTTTTGTGTTTTTAGTAGAGACAGGGTTTCACCATCTTGGCCAGGATGGTCTCAATATCTTGACCTTGTGATCCACCCACCTCGCCTCCCAAAGGCTGGGATTACAGGCGTGAGCCACCATGCCCAGCCTTGGTTTGTTTTTTGAAACAAGGTGTGGCCAAGGAAACGCTGTACATGAAGGGTGCACATAACATGGTTAGAAGGCAGCGTTCTGTGTGTATCTGTTTCAGCTGAGTAACAGAAGACATGCTGGCTCAGAAGTGGAGGATAATTTGCTGTCACAAGAGACTCTGTTCAGTTGTGTTGGCATAGACTGTGTGGCCACCCAGAGTCCAAGGCAAGGAAGAGAGGCACTGCCAGTGGTGAGACAGCAGAGTGGGCACACAGCAAACTCCCTAAGATAACCCAGCAATAGCCACTAAGTGCTTGGGGGTATCATTTGCTGACGTTGACCAGGAAGTCAAGCAGTTGCCCTCTGCCCACAGGAAATCCTGCGCAACTTGCCGTGGTTTGAATGTTTGTCCCCTCCAAGACTCATGTTGAAATCTAATTTTCATTGTAACAGTGTTGAGGGATAGGATCTTTAAGAGGTGACTAGGCTGGGAGGACTCTGACCTTATGAGTGGGATTAATGCCATTAGGAAAGGGCAAATTCAGCCCCTTCCCCTTTTGCCTCCTTGCCCTTCTGCCTTTACTCATCAGAGGACAAAGCATTCCTCCCCTCTGGAGGAGGCAGCATTCAAGGCGCCATCTGGAAATCAGAATCGCCTAACCCACTGGTACCTTGGTCTCAGACTTCCCAGTCTCCAGAGCCAATACATTTCTCTTTGTAAATTACCCATTCTGTGGTATTCTGTCATGGCAGCACAAATGGATCAAGACACACCTTCAACTCACAAAGCGCATCCCAATCACTGAGTCATGAGAACTTGTTCAACAGGTGTCCCTCACAGGTGGAAACTTAGGCTCAGAGCATAGCTGCAATGGTTTGTCCCCACCAAAACTCATGTTTAAATTTGATCCCCAATATGACAGTGTTAGGAGGTAGGGCCTTGTGGGAGGTGTCTGGGTCATGGGGGTGAACCGCTCATGAATGACTTTCTGTCATTCTGAAAATAGTGAGTGAGTTTTGATCTCGTGAGACTGGGTTAGTTCTCACAGGAATGGATTTGTTGTCACAAGAGTGTGTTGTTATAAAACCAGGAGGCCCCTTGGTTTTTCCTCTTTGCATGTGTCATTTCTCCTTTGACCTTCTACCATGTTGTGACACAGCATGAAAGCCCTCACCAGATACTGAGCAGATGCTGGTGCCCTGCTTCTTGAACTTTTCAACCTGCAGAACCGTGAGCTAAATAAACCTCTTCTCTTTATAAATTACCCAGTCTCAGGTACTCTGTCATAGCAACAGAAAATGGACAAAGACAGGAAACAGGGCTATTCAGGGTCGAGTTTGGCTCCAAACACTGTCTTCTCAGTTCTCCCCCATGCTGGGTCCGTCTGGATGCCTTTCTCAGGGTTACCTTCTGAGCAGCAGCAATACTTACAAGGCTACCTCTCAGGGCAGAAGAGGGGACAGAGGCACCCGGATCATCTGGAAGTGGGTCATGAGGTGGCTGGGCTCCATGAGCACACACCAATGCTGGGAGGATGCCACATGTGCCAACCTGGGAAAGAGCTGATGATGCTCAGGCTCAGAGAGGTTAAGTGATATGTCCAAACTCACACAGGTAGCTTGTGGCATGGCCAGGATTCAAACCCAAGGTAGCTGGCTCTAAAAATCCACTCTACAGGCTATAGGCAGGAGTGCTGAGAGGTGAGGCACCCAGCCTCACAGGAACCAGGAACCAGGGCTCCAGGCCTGAGAAGTGTCTTCCCTGAAGAAAGGGCATGCATTTGGTCTCCTCTTCTCCTTTTGTTTGTGGTCCTCTCAAATGAGATTTCCTTCTCCCTTGGCCTCACCACCCACTTTCGTACACACTGGCCTCCTGTGTGGTGGGTGAGCATGGGAAGGTGAAGCTAGCATTAGACCTAGAGGCAAGAGCCTGGATCCTGGTTCTGGTTCAGCCCAGCTCTGGGGAAGTCATTTAACTTATCTGAAGTCCGGTTTCCTCACCTGAAAACCAGGGGGTTGAGCAGGTGATCCCTTGCTGAGATGTCCTCACCTGCAGCGTTCCAGGACTCTGACACCTCCATGATCCACAACCCTCTCCTCTTCTCATACCCTCCACCTGCCTACCTCTGCCACCCTCATGGGGGTACAGTTGACCTGGCACAAGGTACTGTCACTATCAGCCAAAGCTGGCAAAGGAAGACAATGCCAGCCAGCTAGTGCCGAGACACCCCATTCTGAGGAATGTTGGCACAGTGAAGTGCTCTGTAGAATACGTCTATTTTCTTGTTCCTAAAATGGTTCCCAGTAGCTGTGCCTTGGGCTGCCAGAAGTGCCCTGCAGGAGAGAACTCGGTCCTGTATGCTCTTCACTCTTGTTTTGCATGACTTTAAGCAGTAAGTGCCCCCTGACACGCCTTTTCTTGAATGTTCCCCACTAGAAACTCCCTGATATGGTTTGCATATTTGTCCCCTCCAAATCTCATGTTGGAATGTAATTCCCAGTGTTGGAGGTGGGGCCTGGTGGGAGGTGTTTGGATCATGGGGGTGGCTCATGAGGAGGCCTTCCTGAGTGGCTTGGGCCATCCCCTTGGTGATACGTGAGCCCTTGTTCAAGTTCACACGAGATCTGATCGTTTGAAAGTGTGTGGCAACTCCCGCCACTCTCCTACTCTGGTGCTTGCTGCTGCTTTTGCCCTGGGAAGTACTTGCTTTCCCTTTGCCTTCTGCCCTGATTGGAAGCTTCCTGAGGCCTCCCCGGAAGCCAGGCAGATGGCAGCATCATACTTCCTGTAAAGCCTGCAGAACCGTGAGCCAATTAAACCTCTTTTCTTTATAAATTACCCAGTCTTAGGTATTTCTTTATAGCAATGTGAGAACAGCCTAATACACCCCTCCACCCACCCAAAGGAGCCCCATGGATGTGATGGAAAGGCGTGGCCCTGACACCTTCCCCTTAGTCCTAAGGCACCAGCCAGAACCTTAGTGTTGGAGGCCACCTCCTCCAACCTCGCTCCCATGCAAGAAGAGTCTCTCCTGATGCCCACTTGGCTTTTCCATGGAGCCTTCTAGAGACCCTGGCCTCGTGCCAGAGTGCCTGGAATTGTTGGGACCGGTCTTGGCACTCTGACCCCCAATCTGCCTCCCCACAATGCTCAACACGAGCACCTGCTCAGCCCTCGGTAGTGATGCAGGAAGCGTCAGCTCTCTTCTGCAGGACGGCCTGGAAGCTCATGAAGACAGCCGGTGTGTGCCCTGGGCCATGGCACAGTCAACGTCTACAGTTTCCTGTTATAGCTCAGATGATGAGGTTTCCACAGCTCCCTTCTGGACACGATCCAGCTTCCCATGTCCACCTCTGGGAGTGCTCACAAGAGCTGGATGTGTTGTACTGAGAACAGAGGAGAGCAGGGGCCACCCTCCCTTCATGTAGATGCCGTGCTCCACTGGGTGATTGGAGCTGACGGGTGCACCGGCAACCAAGTTACACACCAGTTCATGCTGAATCTGTGGCTGTCCGGAATTTCCAACTTTTCCCCATTTTGTTCATATGCAATTAATCCTTTGAGCCTAAATGAGACACTTTACCTTTTAAAAGTTCATCCTTTCTGTTTCAGTATCATCTGACTTTAGTTTTTCGGCCTAGCTTTGTGACATTTTGAAGTAAAAAGTCATATAGGACAACCCCCAGGACAGAGTTCTAACCCAATTTTTACATCACACACACTCTTAGTTGACTCTGAAGTGCTGGAAATTAGGTATTATTTCTCAACCACATCTTAATAGCTTTGAATGTAATAACATCTATCCCACATCTCAGAAGTTTTTTAGAAAATCTTTTTCACCCCAGGTTTTCTAACGGGAAGGACCTGTTTGGCTGGCAGACCACATATTGGGCAAGTTACTTTTCCTTCATTTCTACCTCTATAAAATGAAAATGAGAATACTTACTTTGCAGGGTTGTTTTTTGTGAGCATTAGATGAAACAATTCGCTTCCATTTCCACGAGTAAGTTCCTTTTACACCTCCTTGGGGACGGTGGCCTGCATGCAAGCATACCCTGAACATTTCTTTCAGTTTACATTTGAGACACAAAATATGTATTATAAAAATTCATGTTCACTGTGCAAAAATGATAAAATATGCTGAAGTCAACCAAAATCACCCTAGTAATCAGATGTGACCACTGTAAACACTTTGAAACATCCTTCCATTCCTTTTGAATGGATAATTGCACATATACTCACACGCACATAGTCTTTAACAACCATTTGTATAATGTGAACAGTTTGTATCCTGTTTTTGCCATTAACATATTCATAAGCATATTTCCATGCCAATAAGTGCATTTATAAAGTATTTAATTTTTTCATTGTAGTAAAATATGCGTAATGTATTTCATGCATAGCATAACACCATTTTAACCATTCTAAAGCACATAGCTGGATGGCATTAAGTGCATTCTCATTGTCGTGAAACCATCACCATCATCCGTCTCCAGAACTTTTGCATCTTCCCAAACTGAAACTCTGTGCCCATTAAACACTAACTCCCCACTCCCCACCCCTTTCTCCAGCCCCTGGCTGCCACCATTCTACTGTCTATGAATTTGACTACTCTGGGTGCCTCATATGAGTGGAATCATACAGTATTGTCCTTTGTGACTGACTTATTTCACTTAGTATAATGTCCTCGCAGTTCATCGATGTCACAGCATGTGTCAGAATTGCATTCCTTCTTAATACTGAATCATATTTATTGTATGTAGAGACCACATTTGGTTTACCCATTCACCCATCAGTGGAGACTTGGGTTGTTTTCACCTTTTCGCTGTTGCGAATAATGCTGCTGTAAACATGGGTGTGCAAATATCTGTTGAAGTCCCTGCTTTCATGTGTTTGTCAGTATAGACTCAGAAGTGAAACTGCTGGATAATTGGACAATTCTATCTTCAATCTTTTGAGGAACAATAATACCGTTTTCCATGCTGGCTATACAATTTTACATTTCCTCCAGTAAGGCACAAGGGATCTGATTTCTCCACACTTGTTATTTTCTGTTGTTGCTGGTTTTTTGTTTTGTTTTGTTTTTGTTTTTGATGGACTTTTGCTCTTGTTGCCCAGGCTGGAGTGCAGTGGCACAATCGGTGCTCACTGCAACCTCCGCATCCCAGGTTCAAGGGTCCTCATGCCTCAGCCTCCCGAGTAGCTGGGATTACAGGAGCGCCCCATCACGCCCGGCTAATTTTTGTGTTTTTGGTAGAGACAGGGTTTCACCATGTTGGCCAGGCTATTCTCGACCTCCTGACCTCAAGTGATTCACCTGCCTCAGCCTCCCAAAGTTCTGGGATTACAGGTGTGAGCCATGCACCTGGCCTGCTGTTTTGTTTTTAATGGTAGCCATCCTCATGGTGTGAAGTGGTATCTCATGGTTTTTAGTTGCATTTCCCTAATGATTAGTGATGTTGAGCATCTTATCATGTGCTTATTAGACATCTGTATATCCTCTTTGAAGAAATGTCTATTCAACTCCTTTGCCCATTTTTTTCATTGGGTTTTTGTTTGCTGTTGTTATTGTTGCATGATAGAGCTTCTTTGTATATGCTGGATATTAATCTCTTATCAGATATATGATTTGCAAATATTTTCTCCCATTATGTGAGTTTCCTTTGATATACAATTTGTTAATTTTAGTGAAATCCAATTTATCTGTTTGTCATTTTTGTTGCCTGTTCTTTCTGTCATATCCAATAAATCATTGCCAGAAAACTTTTTGCCTGGTTTCTTATGAGAGTTTTATAGTTGTTACATTTAGATTTTCGAGTTAACTTTTAAAAAACTATGGTGTTAGGTAAGGGTCCAGCTTCATTCTTTATCATGTGGACATCCAGTTTTCCCAGCATTTGTTGAAAAGACTGTCTTTTCCCCCATTAATGGTCTTGGCCCCTTGTCATCTCACCATATATGCAAGGGTTTATTTCTGGGCCCCCTATTCTCTTCCGTTGGTCTATATGTCTGTCTTCATGTCAGTATCACAGTTTTGATGACTGTAGCTATGCAGCAAGTTTGAAATCAGGAAGAATGAGACCCTTAACTTTGTTCTGGGCCCCTTTAAATTCCATATGAATTTTAGGATGGATATTTCTATTTCTGCAGAAAACATGGTTGGGATTGTGATATTGTATTGAGCCTGTAGACCATTCTGGGTAGTATTAATCTTAACAAAATGAAGTCTTTCAATCTATGAACAGAAAATATCTTTCCATTTATTTATGCCTTTTTAAAGTTCTTTCAGCAATATTCTGTAGTTTTCAGTGTACATGTCTTCCACCTCTTTGATCAAGTTTATTCCTAAACATTTTATTCTTTATAATGCTGTTGTAAATGAAATTATTTTAACTTCCTTTTGGGATTGTTCATTGTTAGTGTTTAGAAATGCAACTAGTTTTTGTGTGTTGATTTTGTATCCTGCAACTTTGCTGAATTCAACATGATTTTAATTGCTTTTTAGGTTTTATTCTTATAAATTGAAATGGGGACCCCAGCCAGAGAATACTCTGGACCACACAATATTTTGTCCTCAACCTCCATATCCCAGTCTCCCTATAGTCCAAAGATTCCCTTACCCTGCACTGCCAGAGGGTTAAAGGGTCAGTTCCGGGCAGCTCCTTTGTCAGGATTGCTGGCCTCCAAAGCTCCACCTCGCTAACTCTGAGTTTCTTCATTGTCAAACAAGGAGGTCCGTCTCTATGTCCTCTTAGGTCTTCTGCAGCGCTGAATGCCATGTGTTAGCTCACATACCTGAGTTCAGTTTTCATGAGCGTTCATGATGACTGAGGTATGGTTAATCATTTGTTAAGTAGTCGGATTTTTATTCCAGAGAAACACCTACTATACAGAGCACATATGAAACAGGTTTGCATTGCACGAATTATTTTCCCATTTGAAACCCAGAATCTGACTCAAATGGCTTTCCAACCCATATTGTACTGAAGTATCCTGTTTGTTCCATTAACTATTCACAGAGTCAACTGGGGAACCGTTGTTATTAATTTCAATGGAAAGCTAAAATGCAGTTCATTTTCTGTAATTGCAGGCCCACGGTCTAAAAAGCCAGCAAAAGCTTTTAATCTGAGGCTTTTTTAGAGGAGTATGATCAGAATTACATTGAACATCTTTTGAAGGTGCATAATTATCAAAACCTCAATAACATTGACATTCAAAGAGCCCTACAGCATAGAAGCGAAACTCACATGCAGGGAGCGAGGCAAATTGCGGTCTGAGTTACCCAGCCAGAGAGAAACGGCCACGGGGAAGGGCGACAATGTTTGCACATCTTGCTTTGCTATTTTATTCCACCTATGAGGCTCTTCATGCCACATGGGAAGGGGACAGACGCACTCCCTTCATGTATGTAAGCTGTTTGTGGCCTCAGAGCTCCAACCCTTCTTGGTGCAGCCTCCCTGACCTCCTGCACCGGGAGCCACCGGCTGCAAACACCAAGGACCTGCAAGCGAGGGCAGCCAGTCCATCCAGCCAGCAGAGGGCGCTGGAACGCGGCCCAGTGAACCAGGGACGTCCCAGGCCAGGCGCTGACCACCGGTGGTGCCCGAGCTCCCAGGGTCGTGATGCCCGGCTGCTCCCGTCCGCAGAGAAAATTAAACGGACACTCCATGGCTACCTTCTTCCCGATGCTCATGAGTCTCACCTTTGGTCAGGGCTGTCACCCTTTAGCCGCAGTTCTGTGAGAGAAGCACCTCCTTTTCCCCCATAGGAGGAAGGACAGCGGCAGAGGCGGCCAGGGGAGTGGCTTGTGCAGTGACAAGTGACTGCAAGGCCATCCCCACCACACTTCCCACAGGTGGCACCACATGTGCACTTCTACTCAAAACTGAAGCGGGGGGTGACAGCGCACTGCTCGGCATGGGGACAGAGACAAAAGAGGCGGGCACCGGGGACAGGGTGTCAGCCTGTATGTGCATGTATATGTGTGTGTGTATATACACATACACACATATAAACATATATGTGTGTATATACACATACACACATATAAACATATATGTGTGTATATACACATGCACACATATATACATATATACACAGACATACATATATATACACATACACACATATATACATATATACACACAGACATACATATATATACACATACACACATATATACATATATATACATAGACATACACATATATACACATACACACATATATACACATACACACACAGACATACATATATACACACACACATACATACACATACATATATGTATATATATAGTTTTAGTTAAAATCCAGATCGATGATGCTGGCATCATCACTTACTCCAAATGTCAAAGTCACACGTTATGAGGTGGGTGAGATAGGCCATCCACCCTCACATACCCATTCATCTTCAGCATGTTGCCACTTATACAATAATTTGTGTGCACCGGATTTAAGGATTTCATTATTCAGTGTTAACTAAATTAAATTTGGAAAAAATGTATATGTAGTTTTTAAAATATCATTGCAAAGAATCTGTAGGTTGGCAACATTAGTAACGGAAGCACAAGTGAACTCAAAGGAAACGGCAGAGCTCTGGCATCTCTTACTCCTGGGAAGGCCCCTTTACCAGCCACTCGGCGGGAGAAGCAATGATGAGCGCAGCAGATCTGACAGTCTTAGGCCAACCAGCATTCGTTTTAGAAAAGCAAACAAATCTGTCATTTCAAGCAAAAGATGTTGCCACAATCAGTGAGAATGTCATTGTTCCTTTTTTGCCCCCTGGCGGTGGGGGGAAATAAAAGAAAGAAAACGGGAAATCCTTCCTAAAACCAAGTAAAAATAACCATGCATTGAGCATAGCTCTTACCATGAAGTGGCAGGAGACACATCAGAACCGTGGCAGATCACACACTCCTTCCAAGTGACAGGGATTGTCCAGGGAGCAGCTGAGTCAGCAGCAGGGCCTGTGCCACCCAGGCACTATTTCCTTCTTTCTTTTACTGCCACGCCATGTCAGATGGTGACAAGATCACGATGAACAAGAGGCAAAGGTCAGACCAGAAGTCAGAGTCAAAGGCAAGGTCAGAGTGCAGATTTCTGACTCCTTGACCAGTGCTCACAAAGGAATCAAGCCCGCATCCAGTGTGGGCCGTGGCATGGCCTTGGTATTAAACACAGGACAGAGCATAGCATGATGGACTCTAAACCCAGAAATCAGACTCCCCCGACAACTTCCAGCTCTGACACCCAACCTCTCTGTGCCTGTCCTCTCTGACTGTAGAACTGGGAAAGTTAATGGTACTTGCTTTGGAAGCTTATTGTGAGAAATGAATGGATAAACACATGTGGACGATGCTTGGTGCATACTCAACTTTTAACACATGTTAGCTGTTATAATATCATTTTACCACCGAAGTTGAAGAAAGTTTTTTCAGGTTGAGATACTGCATTCCTGGAGTCCTTCAAATCTTTTACCAAATTCCAGTGTCAAGTTCTCAACTTCCACAGTCTCTGAATCCTGAAGTACACTTGAGAATTTCTGCCAAAATATGCACCTTCAGAGCCAAGAGCAGGACTTAAGGGACCAGTGAAGTTCTCCTGTTTAGACATTACAATGGAAAATTTGGAAGCAAATATCTCAGACAACAAGGATGGCTGAAATACAGTACAAACCGAGAATGTTAATCTTTTTCAAAGTCAAAAAGTAAATTGGGACACCGATTTAGCACAGCTTGCAACCTTGCAAAATTCCTGCTCCACAGAACTGTAAATCCTGGCCTCTCCAAAGGTCGCAGAGTGCACTGTATTTACATTTTATCCAAGCTTGCTGCTTTACAGTGTGGACTTCCCAAAGGGCAGGGCTGTCTCACTCATTTCTGTGTGTGTTGAATGAATGTTGAACATGGCAGTCTACAGCCATACCACCCTGAACGCGCTCAGTCTTGTCTGAATGTTGAATGTGGCAGAGTGATCCTCGTGGCGAAAGAAAATGCAAGAAGAGGTGGGAAGCAATTATTTCCTTGTTTTCAGGACGGGCAGTGTGATCAGGATACTAATGTGAAATGTAATGTTGCTCAGTCCTTTTGCAGTGGGCAGGGAAGGGTCACTGGGGTGCCGGTGACTGGTGTGTACTCTTCCACTTGCCAGTTATGTGCAAATGAGTAAGTCGTGAACTCTCAGTGTTTTTCATTTACCCAATGGGAACAGTCTATTTGAAACATACCTCACAAGTCTATTCTGAGGATCAAATGAAATGTTTGTAAAGAATGCAAAAGAGTGCAGAAGTGAAATGGGGTGGTGAGTGCGTGGGTGTTAGACACATGCGTGGTGTTGTTCGTCATTTGCCACTCGCACTTTCTGAACATGTACAGAAGGTAAAAGGATCATATCTGTCTAGAAATTAGGCCCACATAGGTAAAGGAAAATAAATGACATATTTCTTCTACAGGCTCACTCTGTCCGTTTCAAACCGCGGGGCCTGGCTAACGACAGCCCTTTTCTCTCATTTCCAAACTTTTTCACTCATTTGTTTCTGCTGTTCTATTTCCATTATGAAAACCTTCAAACATTCCCTTAGTCCCATTTTCTTTCTTTGTTTCCTGGATGGTTTGAAAGCAGACCCCAGACATCGTGTCGTTTCATCCACAGGTACTCGCACATTTTGCCAAACTTTTTGTAACAGCAGCCGAGAAGAACTCTGTGGCCTTGGTGTCCAGTCCTTAGCCCTTTGCCATTGGATTTCCCAGCTCTACCCTGCCATGGAACCTGTTCTCTGAAAAGTCACCAAGGATGTAAACCCAGAGGCTGTTTCTCAATCCTCAGCCTTTCAATGTCTCTGCAGCTTCAGACACCGCTGAGTCAAAGTCAGCAGGCATCGCAGGAACACCACGTGCAGGTGCTGTCAGGTGTGTGGGTGGCTGAACACCCAGGCCCTGGAGGAGCTCTCAGGTGCTGAGGGGCACAGACAAGAGAAGTGGCAGCCAGCGTGTGCTTCCAGGAAAGTGCAAGAACAGTGAGGGGCAGTGGGGCTGCAGGTGCCAGGCAGCCGTGGTGCCGCTGGCAGTGGGCTGGGCTTAGAAAGATAAGCGGGGTTTGATGGCTGAGGCTAGATTAGAGAATCGGCAGGACAAGGCATTCCTGGAGGAGCGGCACAGTGTGAGCAGGAGCTGGCTCGTTGGTAAGCTCAGGGCGACGCCTGGGGAATGTGAATCACTTGTGTGATTAAGGCACAGGAGAGAACTTGCTGACTGTCATATTCACGAAAACACACACCACGTTGAGAGTAAACAAAAGTTTAAGTTCAGAGGAACCTCTGAGAGTAGATTTTTTCCCCTTTGCAAGTCTAAAGGGAGCTGTTTTAACAATTCATTTGTAGTGTGATTATTGGTCATTTCCAGGGATGAGTAATTCTAGCCAGAATCTCTCTGTGTCTATAATATCTGCTTACAACAATCAAGCAAGGTAGGTGTTAACCTCGGGCTGCCTGGCTCTACCCACTGTGCCACACCACTGGCCTCCCTCTCGATCTGGATCACGTGTGCACCAACATACTTCGTGTTTCCCTGTTACAGGACAGACAGACAAAGGAGGGGAGGTCAGCCAGCAGGCTGTGCCCCCAGAGCCCATCACACCGACACAGCCTTCCGCGAATGGTCACTATTGAGACAAAAATATCCCGTAGTCATGAAGCTTTCCACACATACACACACGTCAAAACCCAACATGCCACCGAGAACCTGTGGATGCAGCCTCCGTTACGTCTCCTCAGACAGGCCGTCCCCGCACACGTCTCTTATGTGGTTCATTTCCATCCCGTGTTCTCCATTTACCTAGCTTTGCTTCCTCATTGCATTTATCAGCGTCTCAAGTCATGTTATTTCTTGATTATGTCCCTGTGTATCTCTGTGTAAGCACAGAGATAGCAATTACTTCGTCTTAAAAACTGATGACTTCCGAGCCTCTAGAGCCGTGCCTGGCACACAGTAGAGAACACTGGCCAAGTCAAATGAAAAGATGAATCAGTAAGTGTTTTGTGTCTTGAGCCTGCCTAATATTCATTTAAATATGAAAAGTAACAAATCAAGAGACATCCCACCTGCCTGGCCTCCTTGTTTCTACACTTTAGCCGGGAAGAGGGACAGAGACAGAGTATTACTAAAAAGGAATCACTTACAGTTAGACATGCCCAATGGTGGTGACGCCTGGAAGGCAGCAGGGAGGTCCCTCACGGGAAGCCTTCGAGCAGGAGCTAGATGACCATATCAGAGCGGGGAATCTGTATACCAGAAAAATGGACAAAGAGCTTCCCTTTCTAAGGTTCCATGACTTGGGATCGGCAGGGGAAAAAAGTATCTCTCATGTGGGGACCTGGATGACAAGGACATCATATCCTTTGGAATGACTTACATATGAGAGGTGACAAGGACTGCTTTTCCTTAAACATGTACTAATTATCCACGGAGGGAGTTTTGCTGCTGTGAGCACCCCCCACCCTCCACAGGTGCCCATCTATCTCAGCACAGGCGAGGACTCCAGGAGCAGGAGTTCAGCCCACAGCCACCAAGAGACCAGGCAAGGATCCCAGGCTCCAGCTCTTTAGGACCGAGCCACGCAGAAAGGAACAGGCACAGAGAGGGGTGAATCTACAAAGGGCTCTGGGGTATCCCTTCCCTGGCGGGAGAGGCTAGCAGTCAGGAGAATGGGACTAAACACATCCCATAAGCTAAGACATTCTTGGGTCATTTCTAGAGGTGAGTGAAAGGAGACCTTTCAGTGAAACCTAGGTAAAGAAAAACTTCATTTTTTTGAGACAGGGTCTCACTCTGTTGCCCAGGCTGGAGCGCTGTGGCTCAATCACTGATCATTGCAGCCTCCACCTCTTGGGCTCAATGATCCTCCGACCTCAGCCTCCCGAGTAGCTGGGACTACAGGTGCACACCACCACACCTGGCAATTTTTAAATTTTTTGCAGAGATGGGGTCTCCCTCTGTTGCCTTGGCTGGTCTTGAACTCCTGGGCACAAGTGATCCTCCCACTTCAGCCTCCCAAAGTGCTAAGATTACAGTGTGAGTCACCTCCCCCTATCTCAAAAAAAACTTATTTTTAATAGCTGCCGCCACCCTACAACTTTGACATTGGACAAGTAGTTGTTGCTTCTCATCTGTTAGAGTCTGGGCAATAGATGTCTCTAACTTAACCGTTCTTGGTCAGCTTTCAGACAATCTAAAGGAGGCAGTTCTTGTTGAATTCACCCTTAAACTGAAAACTTTTCAAGAAACAAGGCAAATACTGATCCAAGTTTATGGAACAGCCCATCTTGAAAGTGTTATTCGCAGGTGAGTGAGTGAGTAGAGCTCAAATGGAAATCTCTAAGTGCTTCTCACTCAGCCAGGGAGCCAAGCCACCTTCTCCTGGTGGGAGGCGCACTCTCTGCCACCTGCGGGGACGGTGTGAGTCCTCCAAGTGCTAGTCTTTTTTTTTTTTTTTTGAGGCGGAGTCTTGCTCTGTCACCCAGACTAGAGTGCAGTGGTGTGATCTCGGCTCACTGCAAGCTCCGCCTCCCAAGTTCACGCCATTCTCCTGCCTCAGCCTCCTGAGTAGCTGGGACTACAGGTGCCTGCCACCACGCCCGTTTAATTTTTTGTATTTTTGTTGTTTTTAGTAGAGACGGGGTTTCACCGTGTTAGCCAGGATGGTCTCTATCTCCTGATCTTGTGATCCTCCCGCCTTGGCCTCCCAAAGTGCTGAGATTACAGGCATGAGCCACTGCGCCAGGCCTAGTCTTTTATTCTTATAGGTGATTAAAGTTTTAGCATTTCTTACTTAGGCAGTTTATAGCTATTAGGCACTGCGCTTACATGTACAACTTCACGTCTAAAGAGCTTTTGTGTTGCCATAGAAATTAATTAGTAGTATATTTACACCATAAAACGGCAAAAGAGCTTTCTAATAAGGATGTTAGGGAGCTGAAATCTTTCCCTTAGCAAGGAGACAAGACAGACTTAAGAGAGAAAGCTCAACTCATGAATTCCTAGCCTGTGACCAGGGCAGCAGTTGACCATGTTGGTGTGTAATCTATATGGTTTTGTTGATCACCCAAGGTGGACAAATGAAAGAAAATCTGCATTGTAAAAGATGAAATTAGGTGCTGTGAAGAAGTGACCCAGAGCCTCTCACTATGTGTTGTGCGTAGTAGGTGCTGGATAAACTGTTTAAATTATTCCATGGAAAAGCAACATAGCCATCACTCGAATGAGCCTGGGTATTCTACAGTGCTTAAGGAAACTTGGAAACGGTATACTTTAGCATGCACCTGAAACATCGCACTGTCCATTGTTTAATGTTGATTACAGATACTTATTGCTTATATAAAGTACCAAGTTAATCTCAACTCTCTTTAAGCTTTCAAATTCCAAATTAGTTAAGTCTGGATTAACATGTAACATGGGTGTCAGGCATGATGAAATGGGTGAAGTGCCCACAGAAGCTGAAATTCAGGTTAACTTCAGATTTAATTTTAACCATCCATGGATCTGATTACAGCTTCAAACATGCGAGGAATCATAAAGCAGCAGCCCATTTTCATTTATGAAAGAATGGATATCAAGTTCTGAAGGTACAGCAACAGAATGAACAGACCTCAGGGTCTTCTACTGAGAAAACAGCCACAGCTAGGATGGAGAGGGGGGATTCAGCTGTTTGAGAACCAGTCACCGTGCACAGTATCTTGAGAAAACGAAACCCTCTGAATCTGCCTTCCAAAACTTCCTCTGGATTTACAATGCAAGTTGCATTTGCTCTGGAAAAGTTGGTGATAATGATCTTTGCTGAACTGCCCTTCCCCCAGCCCCTCCCAGAAAATGGCACATTGCTTAAGTGATTTCCAGACTGCTTGGAAATGGGCAATATAATGGTGAAAATGTTGTTGCGTCCCAAGCTTTTATAAAGTCTTTCCTTATATCTGGATTGCAACTTCGACTTTCAGATCGTATGGGTCAGCGTGCTGCCATTAATCCCACTCCGGCCTTCAGTTGCCCACGTGTCCTTTGTGGGATGTTACTGGAATGTTAGGAACTATCATAAACTGTGCTTCAATCGGCCTTTCAGTATTTTACATAGCTCTGAAATGAAATCTAACCAAACCCTAACAGTATATAACAATTACAATACTACTAACTGGAGAGGAGAATGAGGAGCAGCTACAACGCTGGCCACTAAGTCAGACCTCAGGGTGGTTGGAGGCACGTGGTCTCAGGTCCTTGTATTGTGCAGAGGGGATAGAGCTATTGTTCAAGTTGAAACTTTATGTTAAATACGCAGGAAGAAAAATTCAAGGGTAACTGCAAAGTGAACAGAAACAGAGCTATAATTCAGTAGAAGAAAACAAAGCACAGAGAGGCAGAGCAAATCAATATAGGATGGAAAGAAACCACATAATAATAATCACAACATAAATGGACAACCACCCTTGGCAAAACAACAAATTCCAAAAGTAACAGAAAAGAATCTGCTTATATGCTTATATTCATACACTTGTCCACATTGCAATAATGAACTTCGGTTTATCACCTGATTACAGTTGAAATGAGGTCACAAATTGGGAGAAGATATTTATGCCTCACGTCATCCACTAAGTATGAATATCCAGAATAAAGAATGTCTATCCATCAAAACGAGACACACAAATAGCCCTTTAGAAAATGGTCAAACAGGTTATTCACCACAGAAAGGACCTGAAAGACAAGTAAACATGTGAGAAGCTCCTGGCTCCACCAGTAAACGGGGAGCTGTGAACTGAAGTCACAGTGGGATACCATTTTCACCCTCTTCGGTTTGAGAACACCAAACGTGGGCAAGAATGTAGATCAACCAAACTTACCCAGTTCCTAGTGGCAATGTAACATTAGTGCAACCACTTGGGAAATGAATTACCTCGTAAACATGCACCTACTCTAAAACCCAGGAATGCAATTCCTAGAGCAGTGGTTTTCAACTATGGCTGCATGTAACCCCCCCGATCAGGGAACACATAAAACCAAACAAAATTGATGTCCAAGCCCTAGCCCAGACCAAC
The DNA here is from genome assembly GCF_049350105.2 of Macaca mulatta. Classification (NCBI taxonomy): domain Eukaryota; kingdom Metazoa; phylum Chordata; class Mammalia; order Primates; family Cercopithecidae; genus Macaca; species Macaca mulatta. Next base: position 7,580,353 of record NC_133422.1, read on the forward strand.
TAAAACAGCAAAGCTCCCCAAAAGATTCCTGTGTGCAGCCAGGATTAAATGAGAATCACTGCCCTGCAGAAACTCTCCACATGCACATGAAGACTTGTTTTTGGTGCTCCCACCAGCACTGTTAATGATGAAGAGAAAAAAATAACCTAAATGTCAAATAACTAAAATATGGATAGAAAATTGTCATAATCATTGACTAGCAGTAAAAACTTGAGCTACATAAACATGCATGAATCTTGCAGCAAAAGTAGTTGCAGAACACCACAAATACACACCATTTACATATTTAAAACCATACACACAATACTATATTTGAATGATGCATAAATATGTAGTATAACCATGAACAACAGTGGGAAGGCCAGAGGGTAGACACAAATGGAGAAGGGCGTCGAATGGCAGTGGCCCTGCTTATATTTAAGCTGGGTGGTGGGTACACAAGTGTTCACTGTATTATTTCTGACTTTTGTGTCAGAAAAACTGTTATGAATTAAAAATAGCTAAAGAATGCAAAATGGAGACAACTCTTTTGGGAAACTTCACTACGAATAGCAGAGTCAGGAGAGAGTTATTTATTATTAGAGACAGGGTCTTGCTCTGTTGTCCAGGCTGGAGTGCAGTGGCGCAACTGCAGCTCACTACAGCCTTGACTTCCCAGGTTCAAGCGCTCCTCTCACCTTAGCCTCCCAAAGTGCTGGGATTACAGGCATGAGCCACTGTGCCTGGCTGAGTTTGTTTAAAATGTGAAATATGCCCCTGATATTTTTTCTTTTTTTGAGATGGAGCTTTCACTCTTGTCACCCAGGCTGGAGTGCAGTAGTGCAATCTTGGCTCACTGCAACCTCCACCTCTCGGGTTCATGCGATTCTTGTGCCTCAGCCTCCCGAGTAGCTGGGCTTACAGGCACCCACCGGCACACTTGGTTAATTTTTGTATTTTTAGTAGAGATGAAGTTTCACCATGTTGGACGGGCTGGTCTCAAACTCCTGACCTCAAGTCATCCGCCTGCCTTGGGCTCCCAAAGTGGCTGGGATTACAGGCATGAGCCATCGCGCCTGGACTATGGCCCCGATACTCTTAACCAAAGATTTCCACCTGCCTTCTACCCACAAGGTGCTCCCTAAGCAGCACCAGAGGCCTCAATTTTCCTGACCAGCTCAAAGATAAACGGAGAGAATAACTCCCACTGCTCAAGCATGGGCTGCTCACACTATCGTAGAGAAACCGGGTAAATAGTGCAGAGGCCGGGTGGTCGAGGCCAAGTTCAGCAGCCATAAATCACACAGACAGGAGGTATCCTTGATATGAGGACAACAGCATTTTACCTTGGGGATATTGCTCCAAAAACCCATTTGCCAGTCTGATAATAAGAAAAAACAGCAAATTCCAATAGAGAGCAACTTGCAATATAACTGACCAGCATCAGCATTCTCAGAACGCTCATGAGCAAGGAGTCTGAGAAAATGGCACAGCCAAGAGGAGAAGAAGAAGACACGATGACTAAACGTACTGTAGACTCCCGGAACAGAAAAAGAAATTAAGCCTTGATTCTAACTTGGCAGTATCTTGAGCTCTTCAGAAGCGACAGAATCTCTGACATTTATTGTCTAGTTTTAAAACACTGTCACAGATGGGGTAATCAAGCATCTACTTGGCAAGTTTTCTTCTTCCTAGCATATAGCCATGACCATAAACGTGTAACTTAATGAAATCTTTAAAAGGAGCCAGAAAAAGCTTGGCCAGAGACATTGGTAAAGATTTCTTAAAAGAGGGGTGTCACTTGAGCCAAGTCAGCCCCTGCAGATGCAGAGGGCAGGGGATGTATGTGGGCTGGGGTGGTTTATATAGGAAGAAAGGGTGGAAATAAGGCCACAGGGGAAAGCGGGGTGCCAAACCACGGAAAGCCTTTTGTGCTGTACCAAGTCTTTTGATTTATCCTGCAGACAACATGGAATAAATGAAGATTTTTTTTTTTTTTTTTGAGACAGAGTCTTGCTCTGTCACCCAGGCTGGAGCGCAGTGGTGCCATCTCAGCTCACTGCAAGCTCCACCTTCTGGGTTCACACCATTCTCCTGCCTCAGCCTCCTGAGTAGCTGGGACTACAGGCACCTGCCACCACGCCCGGCTAATTGCTTGTATTTTTAGTAGAGACAGGGTTTCACCGTGTTAGCCAGGATGGTCTTTATCTCCTGACCTCATGATCCACCCACCTCGGCCTCCCAAAGTGCTGGGATTACAGGCATGAGCCACTGTGCCCGGCCAAATGAAGATTTTTAAACAGGGCAAGGATATGATTAGAGTTGGGGTTTAGAAAAGTTACTCTGAAGGCTTAAGAGTTTGGATTGAAAGATGAAGAGACAGGACGTAGGCAAATGCTTGCGAAAGCACAGATTTCAGTTTTGGAGGTGCTGAGATCTAGGTGTCTGTCTCAGGCTATGGACTGTGGGAGCTGTAGACTTAGGTGTCAGTGGTACTCAAAGTTGCAAGGTTAAAGATGGTACTTAAAACTCTAATTAGGTAGCAAGAGATCAAGGCCAGAAGAAATGCATACACAAAGGCCTACAGAAATTCACCATTAAGAGGGAAAGTGGGGAGTGGAGTTAAGAGTGAGACAGATGGAGTGTCACTTAAGCCCTCACTCCAGATATGGGAACAGTGTGAACCAGCAGAGAAGAAAAAGCTTTACAGTTGGAGGAAACACCGTAAGTGTGTGCTGGAGGCAGGAACTGGGGCGGGGCGGTGGCGTGATGTGTGTGTGTGTTCTGAGGAGGCTGCTGGAGCAAAGACCACGGAGCCATCTGGAAAATCCAATTAGGAGTCTGACCACAGAGGCCTCAGTTTGAACTTAACTTGCTAGAAAACTAGGAGACAACTTTGTTTCTTTCAGTCAAAAAAAATTTTTTCCCTCGTAACCATATTAGAAAAGAAAAAGGCCAGGCATGGTGGTTCACCTCTGTAATCCCAGTGCCTTGGGAGGCTGAGGCGGGTGGATCACCTGAGGCCAGCAGTTCGAGACCAGCCTGGCCCACATGGCGAAACTATCTCTACTAAAAATACAAAAATTAGCCAGACCTAGTGGTGGGCACCTGTAGTTTCAGCTACTCGGGAGGCTGAGGTAGGAGAATTGCTCGAACCAGGGAGGCAGAGGTTGCAGTGAGCTAAGATTGTGCCACTGCACTCCAGCCTGGGCGACAGACTGAGACTCTGTCAAAAAAAAAAAAAAAAAAAAAAAAAAGGAAAAAGGAAAAAGGAAAAGAAACTGTGGGGTGAGAATAAGGTGGGTTTGTGATTCTGACTCGGTATATTATAAGGACAGCGGAGCCAGCAACAAAAATACAGATCACAGACTAAGTTAACAGCTGCTGTTCAAGAAAAGAGACAACGTCACTATTACAGAAAGGATGACTTTTATTTCCATCCTGAATGATTCACAACATTATTTAAACATCTGAAAAATCCTGAAATAATTTAAACTGAAGGCACAGAACAAACCAAAGTATTTAACTGTCAGAACTAAAAATGAGAAAATCCAAATAGTTCTGTAGTAACAATAAATTATGAACAAGTTTCCATCACCAAATATCACTCTGACCAAAAATGACTGTCTTTTGTCATAAAAGCTACAGCTTAAGCTGATTCCAAGATTTCTATGATAAAAATGAGAGTGAAAAAATTTCTTCTTTCAAAAGATGCATTATGCCACCAGGTTCAATGTAAGTATTTTGTATATAACAAAGTAGCAGTCAAGATATTTGTTGATGGATGGCTACTCCCCAAGGAATGACACATTCTTACAAACTTTAAAAAAATAGCAAAGTTGGTTACAAAATTCTATTTGGGGAGCAGGGAAAAAACTTGTTCCATGTCAATTAGAATATCAAAGCATTTCAATATCAAATTGCTTCCAAAGCCAATCATCACACAACAGTAATATACTGTACGGGCCATTCCACCGCATCTTGTTGTATGTTGATCGTACAGTGTAGTTAAGGGGTCGAACAAGTCAGTAGCAATGACTGCTGCTGTATCTCCTTTATTCCAAATAGATATGTTTTTTAAAAATCATTATAAAACGAACTGAAATAATCTGTGACATGCTACAGATACAATAAACCCCAGCAATGCAATTGCTAAGTTTGAAAATAAAGTGGTCATGCTTCATAATATATTGTACTGTAGTATTCTGAAATACATTCTCTGATTATCAATACCATTTATTACAGAGGTCACTTGTAAATTAGCTCAGATTCTGAACTAGGTTTCTAAATGAAACTTTTTTCAAGTATGTATAATATTAATAAGGTAAAGATATTTTTATCTTATTCACTTATTTATGTGTTCTTCAGAGGATAAGTGTGTTGAATAAAGGACAAAAAATGGGCTAGTCATAATTTTCAAAAACATTTCAAAAAATATGAAATAGTCTAGTGACCGAGAGCAGACTGAAAGATACATCTAAAACCTACATTTCCAATAAAACAGAACTTTGCTGTCTCCTACTTGAAACAACTAAGCTCGTAAGAAATAATGGGAAAAATAATTGTTTCTAAAATACACAAGAAATACTCCTCCCCGAATAAAACAAAAAGGTCTCCCTTTCTCTTACTTAGCTGTGATATATATGTATTTAATAATATGGTTTTATCTTTATCGTTTTGTTTAATTGCATAAATCACAAAAACATTTCTAGCCAAGATTACTGCTAAGAATAACACAACTCTAGAAATAATTTTTTTTAGCAAAAACTACTTCAAAATTTCCCTACATAGCAAAAGATTCCTTTGGAAATAGATTTTTAATGCTTTTGGGCTGTTCAAGTAAGTGCAGCTTTACCATCTCTAACATTAAGTTATAATTATCATCCAAATTCCTTTGTAACTGGATAACATTATCTTTTATTCTCTACTATTCTAATAATAGTGTATTATTTAAGAAATCTCTTTAGTGTTGTCAGACTTATTTCTTCATCTTCTATAAGTATTGAGAGATAACAGTAGAAATAAACAAGAAAATCACTTTATAAACAGTATGAAGTTTTGAAATGTTGGCACCAATAAAAAATGGGGAACGGCTGGGTGCGGTGGCTCATGCCTGTAATCCCAGCACTTTGGGAGGCTGAGGCGGGCAGATCACAAGGTCAGGAGATCGAGACCATCCTGGCTAACACGGTGAAACCCCGTCTCTACTAAAAGTACAAAAAATTAGCTGGGCGTAGTGACGCATGCCTGTAGTACCAGCGACTCAGGAGGCTGAGGCGGGAGAATGGCATGAACCCAGGAGGTGGAGGTTTCAGTGAGCTGAGATCACACCACTGTACTCCAGCCTGGGCGACAGAGCGAGACTCCGTCTCAAAAAAAAAAAAAAGGGGGAACAGTTATCATCAAAATTTAAAGTATACTCATTCATGGTATTGGTTATGACACTGGCAGTACATGCTGTTGTTCGCTGACGTCAGGTCTGAGGGATATAGGACTCATTCTATGATTCAGTTGCTGAAAACACAGACCCACCAGAAGGTCTCTACTCCAGCCGGGGCACAGTTTGGGTAAGCTTTGCTCATTACCTTAGGTAACATTTTAACAACTAAGTTTGAATTCTGAAAATATAAACTCACAAAGGTTAGTGGAAGACTGTTTCCAAGCTAAAAGAAATGTAACTAACTTAGGAAACCATTTAAATAAACATAAATGGACAATCTTGGTGGGTTTTGGCCCTGTGTATGCCAGCGGTGTCAGCAGCTCCTAAACCACAAACACAATGAAACCAAAGGGTTTTCTTTCAAAAACCTAAAAAAGGAAGATGCGAGATTTGAAACCAATTTCCAAAACCTATACAAGGCTGCCAGGCCAACAAATAACGGTCAGAGTGACTTTGTTCCTCTGCTCCTTCAGCATGGGAACTAGTGCAGAGTGGCTCATGCCCACGGTCGACAGCCCGTTTACAGCCACGATCATGTCGCCACACCTGGACAAAGAGAGACAGATACAGAATGTTACTATTTTCATGGTATTAAAAATATCCCAATTGAGATTTATTTAGCATGAAAAATGCGGCTTCACTTACCACTTAACTGTCAATGATTAGGGTGTATAATCTACTTTGTCTGGGACAGCTGTTAAGCCTGTGCTGGCTTTCCCTTGCCAATCAAGGAAACCCCTGGGCCAACGACTCCATAACCAGTCGGTGAATGTCAAGGACAAGCAGAGTAATTTTCACACTAATTTAAGCAAAATATAGAGTAAATATGCTCTCTCTTTAAAAAAATACCAAGTCATGCATTTGAAGGGGGTTGCTTATTATTTTGACTGCTATGTCTCTATTCATTCTTAGAGCTCATACATCTGACGGTTGAAGCTGGAAATAAGACCCATACTTCCTCTTCTTTCAGCTGTTGACACTCACTGTACTCTAAGCAGAATTATCATGGATGATGAATTGGAGGACCTTTCCAGCCTTATAATTACCATAATTATCCTTATGGTTTTTGGTCTTCTATTTATACCATAAATATGCTATTTTACTGTTGACTACTTCAATTTCTTTTTGGAAGTAGGAAGAATACAAATTATAATTAACAGAGGCCCAGACTGGTTAATCACTTAGCTAAGTGATTAATTCATTTTTCCCTACGCTTTCCTCCTAAAATTATTTTCTTTTCATCTTTATCAATATAGGCTGACCTGGAGCATACCACTCCCAATCACCTTTCCACACATTATTTAGATGTCACTTACTCCTTGCAAACAGCGTACATTTTCCATCTGTATAGCATTCTATATAGAATGTCAACATTTACTTTTTAAGAAATGGCTCTTCCTTCATAAACCAGCTATTAAGAATTTACAATCAACCACCTCCTCTCTGCTGGTGATGATCTCTTGCCATGACACCTTCTCTTTTCTTCTCCCAGTGCCCAAGCTTTGATAAGACGCTGTACACTGAGCGAGGACTTTTGCTCAGTGGTAGAGGCTGGCAGAGGGGTTAAAGTCCAGGGATCTATAGCCAGATAGTCCTGGGTCTGAATGCCAGCCAACCACTTTCAGCTATTTCATTGTGGGCAAGTTTCTTAACCTTTCCAAGCCTCAGTTATCTTGTTTGTTTTAAAACAGGAATAAAGAAACTTACCTCATAGGATTGTTAAGATTACATAATGCATGCACAGCACTTAGCACTGCGCCAGGCATCCTGTAAGCTATTGTACATCCATTCATCAAATATTTATGGAGATCTTACTTTATGCAAGGTATTGTTATGACTGCTAGGGATATAACAATAAATGCAACAAGATCCCTCCCTTATGGAGCTTGCATAAACGATCTCAGGTAGAGAGGAGTGCTGTGGAGAAAAATAAAGCAGAGTCATCTAATGACAGGACTGGACCTGAGTAGGCTGTGTGGGAAACTTACTCAGTGCTCAGTGTCACATCACAACATGATGAATGAAATATGTCCGATGAAGTAACTCAGGTTCAGTTTCTGTCATCAGATTAATGAAACATAGCTATAAGTGACAAGATAGTAAAGGTAACACTTCAGTCTCGATCGGGATTGGCAAATTTTTTTTCTGTAAGGGGTCAGATGGTAAATATTTTAGGCTTCAAGACCCACACAGTCTCTGTCACGACGACATCAACTCTGCTGGTGTAGTGTGGGAGCCAGAGAGTACATAAACCAGCAAGTGTAGCTGCACTGCAATGAAACTTTATTTTCAAAAACAGGCTGGATTTGGTGCTGACCCCTGACCCCGGTCTAGATCATGTCCGGTGTCATCAACATGAATCACATCATTAATTAGAACAAGACTCACTTTAATCTTCCATCATAATAAGCAGGAGTTCCCAAGACAATAGTTTTAATGAAAAAAGGCTGATTGGTGTGGTTCTCTTCGTATCCACCAACGATACTAAAGCCCCAACTTCCCAAGTAGCTTCTTCGTAAAACTATATCGTGGCAGCTATGAAGTGTACTATAAACAAACACAAAAATAAAGAAAACATTAACATGGAGGCTTTTATAGCCGCTTATTTTTGTTATAACCCCACACCATGTTATATTTACCACTCTTGGAAAAAAGAAAAAGGGCTATTAATAGATTATTTTGACAATCCATTTTCTAGCATAGACACAGTCCTAGGTAGACTTGAATTTCTCCAACTTTTTTCAGTCTTCCCAAGTGAAGACATACACACACACACACACACACACACACACACACACACACAAGTAGAGAACTTGGTTACAAATTACACCTCAGTAACCTGTACAAAAAGGTTAGGTACCTATATCTGCTCACTGCATTGTCAACAAAGTCCCCAATTCTACTAATCACTTTCATCTACAAGAGGACTTACAACGTGGGACAAAAGAGGTCTGGTACTGCCAAGCCCAGCACGCGAATGAAAGAAGAAAAAGACTAGGAGCGCAGCTTCCAAAAAGAAGGCAGAAAATTCCTTCTCTTTTCTGAAGGTCCTGCAGCTTTTAGTCTACATGAGGAGTTGTTATTTTCTCCTTTACTTAGGATGTTTTCATTTTAAGGGAGACTCTTACTTGCCAAAATAGAGAAATCAATCTGGAAAACACTAACAAAAAATCTTTTTCTTTTTTTTTTCTGTCATAGACAAGCTGGGTTCAGTGTCATGTGCCTGTAGTCCCAGCTACTGGGAGGCTGAGACAGGAAGATGGCTTGAGCCCAGGATGGCTCCAAGATGGAGCCATCAAACCAAGATGGTTGAGGCTGCAGTGAGCTATGATCATGCCAGCTTGGGTGACAGAGCAAGACCTCATCTTTTAAAAAAGAAGAAAATATACACACAGCTATACACACACATGCATATATAAATGTATCACAGACACTGAGAAACTATAGTTAGAATGCTACTGCCAGATTGGAGGATGTGTCCAGAGAGGGAGGAAAAAAAATATACTTATGTTTCCATAGCTCTATGGATTTGGGAAGAAACAGTGAGTAAAATCTTAAAAACAAAACAAACAAACAAAAAAAACCACACCTAAAGGCTACAGAAAAAAAAAATCTCTTTATAATAAATAAGTATCTTTCATCTTTAGGTGGAACCGGATCTAAATGCATGAAAGGCAAGGTTTCCTGTTTTTAATCCGTAATAAAATAATAAATATATACAATACAAATAAAATAGTTTTAAAGATCCTGTTTTATTATTTCTTAATAAAGCCAATTCTATAAAGCAATGTTTACCATGCCAGACCTTCTCATCTTATCTAGTTTCTTAGCTCACTGATAAGAAAGGCTTCTGGGATGGAACAAGGTCCCATGCACTGGCCTGGATTTAAAGGGACAGTGTTGGTTATTTTCCTAATGCTGCCATCTTCTGACACAAATAGCTTTCTTGTATACACCAAGAAATTGCAGTGGAAGAAACCTCCCTTTTCAAGAAAAGCAGAGTAGAGCTGCTACACTATCTGGTGTGAAACTTGCATATAGGGGCCACCTGTACCTACTGAGGAGGACACATGGCTGTTGAATATAGCTTTGCATTCAACAGAAACCTCCACACATACATTGAATAGTAGCCTTTTATTGACAGGTATTCTTTCAACACCGGTGGGCTCAAAAATAGATTTTACTATACTGTTATTTCTCATCTAAAATCTTTGCTATTATGCCTGGCACACCAGAAAATGCTCTGAACAAAGAGGTCAATGTGCCAATCCCCAAACTAGACTGGGGTAACAGATAAGGAAAATTAAAAGAAGCACTAGGGACCAAGTTTCTCCAGGACGCTGCTGCTCTCTGCCTGCTCCATCATTAGAGGTGCAGACGAGTTCTGAGGTCTGCAACGTGCTGCCCGGCCACTGCATGAGTGGACCACTTCTCACCCACTATGCACAAAGAGCCTTGAAGCGCTATCTAAATGCTAGTTGTTATGAACGTATCCGAGTCAGGTGGCTCAGAAAATAGCAAATTCTTATTGTTTAATTTTATTTTAAAGAATCAATAATTTTCATACTTCGTCAAGAGTCGAAATGCTTCATAGCTTTAGTATTCTTACGTGCAGTAAGAATCTAAATGGATTAGGCAACAACAACAAATAATGATAGGAACACACATTCTTCCTATCTCAAATGTCAAACAACAAAAACTGCGGAAAGGAATGCACCCTGGGATGCCACTGGAGGTTCTACGTGCTTCTGTGACCCCAGCACTGACCAACCACAGCATATCTTGGCTGGTCACACTGATAAAAAAACAAAAGTGAAACAGCCATTCTTGAACACTAATGGTTTGGCTTAATAGACTCTTGCATCCAATAAAAATTGAGTTTAAATACTGCCTTTTTTAGGGAGAGTTAAAAAAAATTAAAAAGGTATTAAGAAAGGCTTCTGGGATGGGGGAAGGCCCCAAGATTGGCCTGGTTTTTCTGATGAAAAATGCATGAAGTCTCAGCACATAGCAGAATGAGTGCTGGTAAATGACAGCTTTTCTAAGCAAGAGGCTGGGTTATCCAATCTCATGGCTAGCCCACTGAGGAGCCTTAACAGGAATAGACACAACTGCTTTCTTTGTGTACCTTTTAAAATGTAATATCCTAAGAAAAATTATCCTTTTCTTTTGTAGTTTGATTTGATGTTGCTACTTTTATTGAATTAAAGCTTTTTTTAATTCCAACGGGTAAATTTATCATGCTACACACTGATAAGGGTTGCAAGTATGATTATGATTTCCATAAAACAAGAAAGTGCTCAGTACCTTGGAAGCCCAAGCCACATGACCCATGATGGGGACCAACTGGCATCATACTCATTTTCGCTGAAAGTACTTGGCTGCTCCTCCGTGTTCTGAGTCGCCTCCTCAACAATCTGGACCTCAAGTGCTTTAAGGGCAACAGCAGGGGATGCGGCACTGGCTTTCAGCATTGCAACTGCCTCACTGTGACTTAAATTGGTCAAATCAATGCCGTTGATATTCAGCAACACATCACCTATTCAGATGAAGAAACAAGAAAAATGGGCTGAGCCACTGAGTATTCACCTACAGTTCTTTTTGTTTATAAACTAAGCAACAAAAGTTTGTTCCCACAACTCTGATGAGATAAGGTATAATAATAAATGGCATTTATTATTTCTTTGTAATTTTTATAATGAGAAGAAACCCAATACACAGAAAAACATTTCATAATTTTAAAATAATGTCATAATACATGGGAAAAAGTGTGGCCTGAGGCACCTTGACATGACTGGAAGTTCGAATCATCAGTTTGAGTTTAGTTGTGTACAGGCCCTGGGCAGGTTCATTTCTCTTAGAGTTTCAGAGATTTCTACAATTCTGTTCAATCAAAAATCATTTGATCCTTTGCCCTTAGAAATAAATGTTTAATGTATTCCGCTTTATATTTACACAGTTCTATACATAAGGACAGCCCTGTATAGTTCATTCAGGGCAAATATCAGAATATGTACAGAGAAGCTATCCCTGGGCCCACACAAAGAAATGAAACTTGTGGTTTGAATGTCTTCCCTGTTTGAGGAAGAAAAGAACTGTTGCTCTGCTAAGTAATATAATAAAAAACGGCAATGAGGATTATATCAAAGGTTAGGAAAGATTAGTTTTGTAGGAAGCAGACATTTGTGCTACAAAGTCTACAGAAATTTCTCTCTTCCAATTTATCATCAGCTTTTCAGATTATTAAAGCAAATCATTAAAAGAACAAAAAGGAAATAAAATTACCCAATACTACAACTGGACAAATAACCTTTATTTAATAGCAGCTTGAGAAAATAATTCACATACTATTCAATTCGCCCATTTAAATAATATAATTTTAAGGTCTTAGTATATTCACAGTTGTGCAAGCATCACTACAGTAATTTTGAGAACATTTTAATCACTCCCTCTATACCCATCATTCCCCTTCCCCAACCCTAAGCAACTACTAATTTACTTTCTGTCTCTATAGATTTGCCTCTTCTGAACATTTCATGTAAAGGGACTCATATATGGTCTTTTATATCTAGCTTCTTTTACTTGAATAATATTTTCAGGGTTCACCCATGTAATTTGTGCCAGTACTTCAGTCCTTTTCATGGCCAAATAATATTTTGTTGTATGGGCAGACCACATTCCATTGATCCATTTATCAGCTGATGGACATTCGAGTTTCCACTTTTTGGCTACTGTGAATAATGCTGCTATGAACACTGATATACAGGTTTTCATATGAACAGCTGTTTTCATGTCTCTAGAAGTAGAATTGTTGGTCATATGGTTAACTATATGAGGAATCAGTTTAACTCTTTGAGGAGCTACCAAACTGTTTTCCAAAAACAGTTGTACCACTTTATATTCCCACCAGCAATTAATGAGGGTTTCCATTGCTCCACATCCTTGCCAGTGTTTATTATTCGTTGTCTTTTTTATTATTGTCATCCTACTGGTTGTGAAGTAGTATCTCACTGTGGTTTTGATTTGCGTTTGAGACAGGGTCTCACTCTGATGCCAGGCTGGAGTACAGTGGCATGATCTCATCCCACTGTAGCCTTGACCTCTGGAGCTCAGGTGATCTTCCCACCTCAACTCCTGAGTAAACTGGGATTACTACAGGTTCACACCACCACAGCTGGCTAATTTTTGTATTTTTTGTAGAGACAAGGCTGTGCCATATTGCCCAGACTGTTCTCAAACTCTTGGGCTCAAGCGATCCACCTGCCTTGGCCTCCCAAAGTCGTGGGATTACAGGTGTGAGCCACCACACCCAGCCTGAGCATCTTTTCATGGGAATACTGGCCATTTATTTATCTTCTTGGAGAAATGTCTATTCAGATTCTTTCCTCATTTTTATGTTGTGTTTTCTGTCTTTTTAAGTAGAGTTGTAAGAATATATATTCTAGACACAAGCCATTTGTCATATATATAATTTGCAAATGTTTTTCCCATTCTGTGGGTTATTTTTTCATTTGCTTGGTTGTAGTGTTTGCAGCACTAAAGTTTGCAGTTTTAAAGTCCAGTCTGTCAAACTACTGCCTAATCCAAGGTCATGAGGATTTACATTTGTGTTTTCTTCTAAGAGTTTCAGCTCTTATATTTAGATCTTGAATCCATTATGATTTAATTTGTGTTTATGGTGTGAGGTAAGGGTTCAACTTCATTCCTGGAAAAATAAGTTTTCAGAGTCACTTTTCTTACCTTATATACAAACTAAGTCAATGGAGACTGCTATTTTTACCATGGTAATAGAGGCTAGCTGCAACCCCTATCTATACAAATTATATAGCATTGATAGGGAATATGAAATGGCAAATGCATTTATCCCCAAAATTAATTTTGTCTTCTGCTTCACCTCCTCTCTGAGTCCTCTTCTACAGACACTTTATTAAAAGAAACATTTATTTTTCAGTGAGATGGCCCTTTGGAGTATCTAAGTCTGTTTTAATGTTAGAGGATCTTTTCCTAAGATAAAATAATCTAACAGTCTGAGTAACTGTTAGCAAATTCTGGTACTGTCGTCAAGGTTCAGCAACTTTCCTTTATATAAGGCATTTTTCTAATCTCATAGAATGACTTTATGCTTCCATATGCAAGGGACAGTTTAAAGGATTTTAAAAAGTCATGTTTAATAGATACTTTGTAGATGCTCTTTATTTTTTTAAATGTGCATTTAATTCAGAAATAAGATGTGGTAACATTTTTAAAGATCCCATCTTACCTCTCTTTATTCTGCCATCTCGTGCAAGGCAGCCATGGGGCGGCACACTGGTCACAAAGATGGGCAGCTCACCACTCTTACTTCCCCTGCCCCCAGCAACGGTCATGCCAAGGGACTCATGTGGTTCCTTCTTTACAGTAATGTGTTTTTCTTGGCATGTAACACACTGAGTAAGATCCTAAAACACACAAGAAAAAAATCATTGGATAATGAATAAAATATAGTTGAAGTGAAGTTATTACTTCAAACTAAGGTAATAACATACATGGCATTTATACAGTAATTATTTTTTATTCCTTAATTGCAAATGAAAGTAATATACAGTTCTTAATAAGTCTACTGTGGATCAATGTCAAATTTTGGACTATGTTATTTTCATATGACTGTTTATGTACCTGAAAAAACTCAGGACTGCTGAAATCTGGCAGTCAAAGTAAAATAAGCACATCATTTGTATAATTTGTTTGAGCTTCATCTTTGATCAGCTGCACTAAAGTAAATGATGCTTTTGAGTTTTAAGATTCTGAAGACAAATCAATTAATTTTACTTCCATCTTTCTCCCATTTCTTTGAAAGACAAGTTGACAGAGTAGCACGAAAGTACAGATTTTGGCAACTGCCAGAAAAAGGCCATCGACCTATCTCCTGATTCTCACTGACTAGGACTATGAGTGCTCAAATCATGAAGAAGTTGCAAATCTACCTCCAAAATCTTCATGAAAAGCTAAAGGGATACAAAATGACTGAATTTTTGAAAAAGTTAATGACAGGGAAATAAATTCCCAACAAATTAATATTCTTCCATTTTTACTGACATTTGTTACTACTGTTTATTATTGAGATGCTCCTGGAAGAAAAAGAATTTAAAACATCACTTTTCTTTTGAATTAGAACTCAGTAAAAAATAAGATGTACATACGCAATATTAAAATAATAATTAACATTTGGGCTTAGCCTGTGAAAAGCTAATGCCTTTACATGCATTATTTCCTTTAAACTTCACAAAAGTCCTGAAATTATATATTATTATTGACCCCATTTGACAAAAGATGAAACAAACTTAGGGAGGTCATGTAACTTGTCCTGAATCATGTTAATATAGGCAACCGTCCTGGGATTCAAAACTTACGTGTGTTAAAAGTATGTACGATATATATTAATATAAATAGTATTTTGTATATGTCTATATAGTGTGATAGACTACATGTACATATTGTATATATGCACCCACACAAGAACTATCCCATTAAGTGTACAGTGCAAGATAATGTCTCAGAAGGTTTTAACACTTATTAACTGTTAAGAGAATGTTGTAATTAACACCGTTAATATAAAAAATAAAAAATACAAATTATATTTACAGAATTATAACATTTCCTTAAGTCACATTAGTTTAGAGAATTGACATGTATTTAACTGTTAATAACGGCGTTTATCAAATCTCTAAATCAGGGCCTGGAATTCTAGGCCTATCTACCCTTCTCCAGATGTGAAATTATACTCTTGAAATTTTACCAAAGGAGCTATCTGTAATAGCAGCACAGTATTCCCAGAAAATGTTATGACCAAGGAGAAAATTTGTAAACATTTTAAGGCAGTCTCCTATCCAAAGGTATGACATTTTTGTCAGCAGCCTTCAAAATTAGACAAACACAACTTTATTCTGAAGACAACTCAGGTAAACTCAACCTTGAGTATATTTATTTAAGCAGGTTCAGTTCTTACATATTTAAGCAGTTAAGTGTGGGTGTTTTATTACTCTAAGTGTCTGAAATGTATGCAATTTTTACCCAGGAACCAAACCAAACTTCAAAGATTATACTCAGTATGCTTCAAGGAACTTCCTAAAACTACATGAATGTTTATCAAAACAGCTACTGGGAAGCTTTGTAGTAGACTAACATATATACTATATTTTTTTAGAATGCTTATAATTGTCTGAAAAGATTGTTCTGGTGAATTTGCATGTTTTCTCCCTAGGAGACTTTTACTATGCTGTATCAGGATTTGACATAACAAGCAGAGCATGTTAGTAGTAAATAGCTAAATAAACACATTCCATTTCAAGTGGTTTTTCTAACCAGCCAGGTTTGCAGAGTGCCTAGAACAGATTAAGTTCAGCATCACTATTTAGAACATCGTCATATAAAATTAAAGAGAATCAGAATTAGCCTAGTTATAACAGAAAAATACATGTGCCCAAAACAAACTGAATTAAGGACAGTTTGCTATATGAATACTGGAATTATTAATTACAGTTTTTCAAACTCTCTTAAAACTGTAATATTGTTATATATACCCATATCTCAAATTATAAAATTCAATAACATAAAAGATTCAATTACCAACTTGTACCTCATATTATAGTTTTATATGTACACAAAACTTATAAAACAAGGACTAGGTATATGAAACAATGCCTATTCAAAAATTCCTATTTAAAACAATTACTCCATTTCCACAGTCATTATTTAAAGGCAAATTACAGGTTTCCTTCATACATTTTGAGTTTTGCTCAGAAATGAGAATGAAGTCTGTGATTATAATTTCTTTTAAGTATTAACTAAACCAAAGACCAGTGACAAGTCTGTATAGAATTTAAGCTCAGAAAACCATATAAACCTGGCCGGACGCGGTGGCTCAAGCCTGTAATCCCAGCACTTTGGGAGGCTGAGACGGGTAGATCACAAGGTCAGGAGATCGAGACCATCCTGGCTAACATGGTGAAACCCGTCTCTACTAAAAAATACAAAAAACTAGCCGGGCGTGGTGGCGGGCGCCTGTAGTCCCAGCTACTTGGAGGCTGAGCCAGGAGAATGGCGTAAACCCGGGAGGCAGACCTTGCAGTGAGGTGAGATCCGGCCACTGCACTCCAGCCTGGGTGACAGAGCGAGACTCCGTCTCAAAAAAAAAAAAAAAAAAGAAAAGAAAACCATATAAACCTGATGGGCCAAAAATACTGTCTTTAAGCTATGCTTTCTTAGGGTACCAGAGACGGACTCCAAAGCTAATTACTCACTCAAATGTTGTACTTTCAGGTGACAATAAAAAAGTTTTTGCTTAGTAAAGCAATTTAATTTTACTTAAGGAGAATTACTCTGGTAGCTCACATTTAGCTTTTATTTTCACATAATTGGGTAAGCATCATTCGCATCATTGTTTTAAAACTCCTGGCCCACTGGAAGTTAAGAGTTCAAATGAAGGATCAAATGAAGTAAATTATACCAAGAATGCTAAAGTACCATCCTTTTAGATTTCTGGATTGAAAGTGAGGTAGCATCAAAATTCTCAGCTGACGTAGAATACATTATAAAACCAGGGAAATACTGATTCTGAAGAAACAGTAACAAAGCTTAACATATGGGAATTTTAAAAGATTTAGGGTAATATTCCTCTAAGCTTTAACATAAAAAGAAATATGCTATATATGTACCTATCAAATATGTAAATATGCTATATATGTACCTATCAAAATTCATGATTCATATGTTTAATCTTCACGTATCTAATTCTGGTTCTGTAGGCAACAGGCTCAATTACCAAGTATACATTTATCAATCTTGTCTTCATTATGTTTTTTCAATAACTAACTCTTACATTTAAATAAGCAACCCAAGATAAATTCCACTTTCAAGTAGGATTAAACAAGTAGAAGATTTCATGCTTCTCGTTTATCACCTGGCAAAGGAAACTTCCCCTCCAAGCAACTATCTCTAGTTCTAAGGAACAACGCAGTCACTCTCCAAGGTAGCAAAACATATACATTTCACATTCCAAACAACTATATTTTTCAACAGAATAACAACCCTCATTTGAATCTTTTTTTAAAAAACTACTTTATTGAGGTATGACTGACACACAAAAAACCTTCATTGAAATCTTGCCAGCTTGTAACGATGATCCTTTGATGGTGGCATAAAAAAAAAATCCTCACCTTATGTGAGCTTGGTCTGCTGTAATACGGTGGTGGTGTGTGGTGCTGGCTGCTGCTGCTATGATTTCCTGCTTCTCTAATGGTGTTACCAGCCTGGGGCTTCCCTGGTCTAGCAATTGTTAAATTCACTCTCTCCCCACTGGCCTGGAGAAAACACAAATACATTACCACAAGTGACTAATGATGTTTGTAATTTTAAAGATTACACACAGTATAACTTTCAATGCACTTCTCAATCACGGTACCAGGGGATCATCTGGGCAGTGACTGCAAGCACCTGGTGGCAAGAGGAATGAGTTCGTTTCATTAGCTAATATCTTAAAACTGCTGCAGTTGAAGCGCATACACACAAAATTCTTGGGCATGCCCTCTGCAACCCCACCTCCAAAATGACCAAGGCAAAGTGGTCACACTGCCTGGGTTCTTATCTCCCCATGACTGGTAACTTTTCTTGTAATACTTCTTTGCATCTTCAAGGTTGGCCTTGATATTGCAAGACAGAGCAAAGGAAAGAAAATAAAAGGAAGAACTGCTTCGAAACTTGATTAAAGTCCATTGTGACTTCTGAAATAAATTTCCATGGTGGCTACTTCCGAAATAATAATGAAATTCTGCACAGCTTTGTTTCTGCCTCTATAGGTCTGAGTCAAAAATAGGACATCAGCATCAACATTCTTGAAAAGAATGACTACAGAAATCCTGCATAACAAGACTTTGTATGTATGTGTGTGTATATATATAGCATATGTGTGTGAATGTGACACACACATCTCAAGTGTTAAATTATTTTAGAGGTTCATGACTATCGTTTTAAATTTAGAGGCTTGTTAGCTATCATATTTTGAACATACGTTTACATTGGTTACATTTTTACAAGTTATTTAATGCTTCCTTTTAAAGTAAAAGTCTAATTTATTTGATGCTGACTCTTCGTCATGACCACAATGCCATTTTACTGTAATTCCTACAGGAAAATATGATAGCCTGCTTTAAAGAAATTGTGGTACAAAGTGGAGACCTCTCCCGTGATTCTAGTCAATAATGTTAAAAAATCACTTTATTTTCAATTCTTACATTAGAAAATAAGTGAGAAACAAGTTTAATGCCTTACTAAAATCATTTACTATTGGTCTCCTTTTAAGACATGGAGTATATGTTATTTTTTAAAATCCAAAAACAATAAGGCTTTTACTTATTTTCAAAAGGAAACAAATTGAGCAACTTCAGTTTTCCATTATTTGGAGAAAATTATAGCACAAAATACGATGAAACTATAACATCCAAATATAAAATATGATCATAGACAATTTAAAATATATTTTCTACCTGTGTATCTGTATTTTTTTCACATTTTGGTTAGAAATTTAGTTAGAATCATCCAAATGAATGAACTAGATGAGATAATTTAAACGTTGCCTGAAATACATATAGTCTATCTATTATTTTCTGTCTTATTGATCCGGCCTCTCACTTGACTCTTTCACTCAAACAAATGCTACAACTCTATTAGCTTTCTTCTTCCTCCTCGTCCTTTCTCCCCTCCCTCCCACCAATCTCCGCTCTTTCAAGATGAGCTGGGTTTTAGTGGTGCAGCTGCTGGCTGATATCCACAGACATAGGTCCTAATGTTGCCTTTAATCTGAGGAAATTTTAAGGCATCCAATTTCTTTAAGCCTCAAGTCTATGAAATTACACCAATATCAGAATCTCCTCTCAATACAATAAAGAGGGTTGAGACCAGGGTTTTCTTTTTTTTTTTTTTTTTTGAGACGGAGTCTCGCTCTGTCACCCAGGCTGGAGTGCAGTGGCCCGATCTCGGCTCACTGCAAGCTCCGCCTCCCGGGTTTACGCCATTCTCCTGCCTCAGCCTCCTGAGTAGCTGGGACTACAGGCGCCGCCACCGCGCCCGGCTAATTTTTTGTATTTTTAGTAGAGATGGGGTTTCACCGTGGTCTCGATCTCCTGACCTTGTGATCCGCCCGCCTCGGCCTCCCAAAGTGCTGGGATTACAGGCGTGAGCCACCGCGCCCGGCCGAGACCAGGGTTTTCTTATAGTCTTAAATTTTCATTGTTATTTCCGTGTTGTAAACACATTTTTCAATGACTATCGGCCTAGCCTACTTCCTGATGCTCAAGGACATAATTCCTGGTTTCCTTTACAGTGTTTTGTTTTGCTGACTTTAAGGAAAACTTCTCTTTGTTGCATCCTTATCACTGGAGAAGTTGCTCATACCATTAAATGCTATGGCATGTTGCAGAACGTGTAGATCTTGCCTGGAGGACTTTCCAACTTACCTGTCTTCATGCTTTTGTGAAAAACATGTTCCTCCTCTAATCATGACTATCCTTACTTACGTCCCAAAGATGCTATGAGGACAAATTTTATCATGTATTTTAAACACCGTGAATTCCTTAAAAACAACAACAAAGCACTACCGAGATAAGAGTTACTCTTCCCCTATTTATGTAGATCCTGACAGGGAGTTAAGAGACCAGGTAAGTCAGATCCTTGGTAATCACAGCTCTTTTAAGCCTCCCTTTCCTCACTTCTAAAAGGTGGACACTACCATCTGCTACATCTGGCTTAATAATAGAACCCAGGACCCAAATGAGAAATGAGTATGAAACAGTAGAGCCTACGCTCTGTAAATAATCATCCCCAAAGTTCACAGGGATACAGTTTTTAGAAAAGACTATCTCCAATGAAGCTATACTAGTGTGGATTTTAAAGAATTCAGGTAGCCATACCTGATTTTCTAACGAAATATAAAATGTCCCCTGAATTCTGATGTTATTGGCCAATGAAAACAAATACTGCTATACGATCATTTCGGCCAAGCCTTTGGAATGAAGGCCCAGAGGGTTTACCTGAATAATCTGGGCAGCAAGCTCCGGAGTTCCATGCTTCAGGTCGTGCCCATTGATGGCCAGCACTCGGTCATTGCTGCAGAGCCTGCCGTCCTGCGCAGCCAACCCCCCTTCCAGCAGGTCAAGAATAAAAACCCCTGGCTCATCTGTCCTTCGCACCAATTTAATGCCAAGCTGTTCACCAGAGTCCCGTTTGTGAAGAACCACTTGGAAAATCTCTTCTCGCGGAGAGTTACTATCAGAATGGTTGTGTGCTCGGTTGCCAAAGCGCCTCTCTCGAAGCACAGTAAGATGCAGTGTGTTGCACGGCTGGGAAAGGACAGCTCTGGCATAGTTATGGGACACGTTGCTGATATTGTAGTTGTTGACCTAGAAAAAAAGAATTGTGACAAAACTGTGACAACCTTTCATTTTTCCAATTTGTAGGAACGTTTATGTAACATTTCCAAGGGACACTAAGTATTGTGAGAGTGCTAAGTATGGTGAGAATGCTATACAATCATTATTTACAAAGAAAACCACATTAAAGACATTTAAAAATAGAGTTTCTAATATTAACTTACATTGATTAGCATCAAGGAGACAAGAGTAGCTAGGATCACGGGCTTTAATGACAGTCTTGAATTAGAGTCCTAGGTACTATCATTTAGTAACTGATAACCTTAGGCAAATTATAGAACTTGTCTAGATGAGTCTTCTCATCTGTAAAATATGTTTTACTTCATGGGATCAGTATGAGAATGAACAGATCAACATGCAGCAAGTGCTAATGAAATAAATACTAATTCTAGTGGAACACAAATTTAAGTTTTACTAGATTACAAATTTGCTTTTACCAAATTAAATACACTTAAGCTAGAGAAAATAAATTGTTATTTTAAGGAAAGTAGCACATTCCAGGTATACAACCTTATTTTAGATAAGTGACTTTTACTTGAAAGAAAACCAGGTTAATTGTAATTTCACTCTAATTCCTCAGCACACAAGTATTAGGCTGGTGCAAAAGTCATTACAGCTTTTACCATTAAAAGTAAAATAGAATGTATATCTAATGCATTATTCAATACTCATATAACATTTATGTATCCACCTTTATAACCTTGAAAAAAGTATAGTGACTGATCCTTGGATATGTAACAGCACTTAGAAAATACACCTAACTTCAATTATTTCTTTAGTTACAAGAGATGAGCATGATTCTTAGCATTTATCACAATTAGAGTTCTTCTCTGAATAGATCTGAGATGAAACCAACATCCTCTGACCATCTGTTATATGACAGGCTCTGAGTTAGGTGCTTATGATCACCTAAAATTCTTAAATCTTTTTCACACAAATCCACATTAGGCAAGACTCCCCTCTTCCTATTTACTTAGGATTGATAGTTGTAAATACTACTATTTTGAATTTTGTTGATTTTGACCTATTAACATCTTTCAGAATTCAATCACCAAATGCACAGATGTCACACACAAACTTGCTTTCTCCCAAGTCTGCAACATCTATGAATTTGGTAGTCATCCAAGTCCTTGGTAAAAGTATTGAATAATACAAGGTCAAATGGAACTTCTGAAGTTCTATTATATTTAGAAAGCAGCTTCTAAAAATCCAGGCAGACATAGATACATTAGCTAAACCACCATTTCCAGCTATTTAGCTAAAAAGCTACCCTACCTGTAGGTTCACATTTTTCTATCTTACATTCAGACATATCACACATATCACAAATGACTTTACAAAATGTCTGACTAAAATCCAGCCATGTGTAAACCATGCAGCCTCATCACATCTTTGTGAAGCAGGCTGGGGAATATTCTACAACTGGAAAAATATTTTTCCTCCAGGAATGCATGGTTGCCGGTGAAATTCAGATAAAGCAAATAAAATATTGTTTCTAGATTTCGTAAAAATAACATCAACCCAGCAAACTATCTCATTTTTGAGCTAAATGTGTTTTTTTAATCGATACAATCAACAGCTGTAATTATTTTCCTTCAGAACTGAAAATGCCTACATTACTGATGACTTCATTAAACTGAAAATACTTATTCTTAATAATGTTCTAAGTTATATTACTTTTATTAATAATAATGATATTGAGGTAATTTATAATAGCAGTATTTTTTTTCTTCAAAACTGCTCAAAGAGGCTGCATATGAAACTCTAAGAGTAGCAAAAGGCTCTGAGGGCATATGGTTCTTCTTTTCAAAGAGGCTATTTAATAATGTTTGTGTATATAAATAAATATATATAAATATGGGAAAACCACCAAAGCCATACACACTGCTTATGTATATGGTCTGCAAAAATGAAAATGCAAGCTAGCTCTCTAGTCTGCAAATGAACCATCTTACTGCCTCTTCAAAATTTTCAAACTGGCTCACTGTGTTATATTTATTCAGCTTATACAAAGTTGGAGGTAACCAAAGAGGCCTCCTTCCAAGTGTTTACTTTTGAATAACCATAACTAGTCCACATGTGGGAAAGGGGAGTGGCTTTATGTATTGGCTCCAACACACCAGTTAAAAGCCAATCAGAAGTCAGGGCCTATAACAGGAGAGACCCTTTGTGAATGCATTCATCAGGTTATGTGCTCAGACCTTTCTTATCAATTTGAATCATTAAACTAGATGTAAGATTGCCATTAGTGGAGTTATTAGTATACAGGTTACCGTAAACAGTAATAATGCAGTGGAATTTCTACAATGTAGACTTTATAACTCTGAATTAATTCCCAAAAACATGGTTGATAATTTCAGATAATTATAATCTTTTGAGGTCTAAAGATTCAGTTGTGTTAATGAACCATTCTCTAAAATAGAAACGAGCCCACTGATGAAATGTATTAGTAAAGAAACTTAAACGAATCTCAGTTATATTCAAAGAAATATAAATAAAAACATTTGTTTTTACTTTGAAAATTAAAAAAGAGAATGAAAAATGTATAAATATGGTAACAATACTGGGCTAGTAGCAAAACACAAAAATAAGTGTACATTTACATTTCAGCTAAAAAGGCCAGAAGAGGGAGAGTCAAAGAGCACTCAGTGGGCTGCAGAAAAGGACTATCTGCCTTTCCTGGTCCTGACCGCCAAAGTGTCAAGACGTCTGGGAGGACGAATCTGGGAAATGAGTTATAAGAGTCCCTCTCTGCAAAATCAAGTCAGGAGCTAGGACGTAAATAATACAAGGGGTCCTACAAGTTGTGCCAGCCTGTGCAGCTAGAGTACTAATATCACAAAATGCAGCTAGGATAACTAAATAGCTAGCTATGACTGGATCAGGAATCTGATTTTATATAAGCTGGATTAGTTATATTCCTGTATTCCTCTATTATGTCTAAGTATTTGGTAAAAAAAAAAAAAAACAAAAAAAAACACTGTTTGAAAGTTCAGTCTGTCTCAGCCACGCTAGGGGTAACGAAGGAAGGGTTTTGGGCTTGATATTAATTATTTTCAGGAATAATACACCATGAAAAGCAGCATACAAGTGGGAGTGGAAACCAAACCCAAGAATCCCTAGTAGGGTCAGTCCTGGCTGCCTTTGTAGCCTCCCCCAGACCCAAGTCTAGAGATTTCTTTTCAAGAACTAAAAATCCTAACCAAGTTTTCATTCTAATAAAGGAGATGGCTATTCCCAACAGCATGTTCTATTCAAATTCACTCTTTTATTGACTCAGCAAGTATTTTCTGAGCACTTATTACAAGCTATGAGAAATCTGTATCATAATCTGTACCATTAGGGTGGTTGCAATTACCTTAGATCATGCCTACATACATAAAATGTTCAAACAATTCACTGTAACTGAGCACGTGCCAAGTGATGAAGAGTAAAGTGATGAATGTCAATAATAACTAAGGTAGGAGGAATCAGTATGGGGGAGAATGACTGAACAAAAAGCTTTAAGGATGAAGGTGAACAAACTGGCGCATGAGATGAAGACAGGCTGCGATGTGGGAATAAGGTGTTTGCAGGAAAGGAAGAAGACTGCTATGTCTGGCTCTTCCACTGGATTGTATGTTCCATGAGGACAGGTCAGTATTTTGCTCTGAAATGTACCACCAGCAACTAGTACAGTGCCTAGAACGCTGTGAGAAATGAATGAGCTGGTGTGCCTGAAATGAAGAGTTGAGATTAAGAAGACGGGTTGTAGAAGAGACCACGGAGGACCCTGACTATTAATCAGTCTGGACTTGACCTTCTAGTTGAATCTCTGCAAGGCAAGCAGGGTTACTGATGTATTCACTTGGCAGTGATTGTTTCAAATTTAAGGGAGAAGAGTTGGGAGGCAGAAGTATATGATAGGGTATTCTACTAAATTAGATATGAAGTAGAGAAGTCCTAGACTCAAGAAGTGGCAGCAAAATGGAAGTAGCGGGTAGATATCAACAGGTCATGGTGAAGGACTGAACCACAAACCCAAGGAGAGAGAGGAATCCCTGTGCTTAGGTTGACAGGAGACATTTTTTCTTGTTCATGAATATTTCTTCTCTCTCCTAGAAGTTATCCATTTTTAAGCTTCAATTATTATCACCTTTGTATGATGAAAATAGTCCAGGCCAGTATTAACATCAACTCTGGTATCGTAGAACTCTTACCATCCTCCTCCCCTCATCTCAACTTGCCCTCTAATAAAATATCTTGTCCCACGCTAGTTATTTTTGGAGAATACCTGTTTCTTCTTAAAGATCATCTTCTGAAAGGGCAACCAGTAAGGGGGGCGAAGGAGATTACTGAAAATGCAGAGTTATAATGTTTGCTGAGGAGAGTGCATTAGGGAGTTGATAGGAGATGACTGTAAGATTTCTGAATTCTATCTTATAATCTGTAGTATAAATTATGAGTGCTACACGGTTCCTTCTTTTCTAGATTTTAGTAACCTGTAGAGAAAAGGATAAATCCAACAATGAAGGTAATGAGTGGGAAAACTGGGTGTAAAATAAAACCAATGAGATGATAATTTCAACACGGATGAAGGTGACCCTTGAACAGCCGTTCAAGAAGTCCAAGCAGGGAGAGGCTAGCCAGCCCAAGGAACAGTCCAGCTAGTTCAGCGAGCCTGAGATCATGTGCCAAGCCACATCGCATGCAGGACTGAAAATTAAGATAGGAAGAAAAAAATGCTGTGTATATGGGAAAACAACACAAATTACAGATAAATTCTGATGTTTTGCATATAGAAACAGTAAAACTAACCTATATATAATTTAGGTTCCAAAACACCACAATTTTCTAAGGTTTAAGTGTTAAGAATAGAACAAAAAGGCACAAGTTAACAGAATAATTAAAACTGATACCTGAAGAATCTGGTCTCCAGCAAGAAGTCTCCCGTCTCT
The DNA here is from genome assembly GCF_049350105.2 of Macaca mulatta. NCBI lineage: Eukaryota > Metazoa > Chordata > Mammalia > Primates > Cercopithecidae > Macaca > Macaca mulatta. Next base: position 7,606,170 of record NC_133422.1, read on the forward strand.
GGCAATGACCCCATCCCGATAGACCTCCTGGATGACAATGTTAATCAGTGGTGTTTCGTTGCCACCCACAATGCTGATTCCTAACTGAATGTAAGGATTGGACCGATGAATTTCAATCGTAGTGATTTCTCCTTCTGGTAAACTAAGTGGCTGTTGTGTGGCTGCCAAGTTAAAAATGAGACAGACAAAAACAGATGTTTAAAAAAAAAAAACCCAACAATTTATATTCTGATTATCTTCAGGTAAATATGTCACATTAATACATGATTAACAGCTAAGCAGTATCATGGGATAAGAAACAAAATGACAAAATATCTGTTGTTAAGATTATCTAAAAATTTTCTCTACTAAAAGTGATCGGTAAATAATAAATAGCTACTATATATCAGATCACTAGGGACAACACAGTGATTTGATTAAGAAATATGAAAAGAAAGTCATCCAGTCCTCACTGATGAGTGAAAGTTTGGACCACGAAACAACTGTACATAATGCAAGGCAGTACAAAGGAAACACTAGCTCTGTGGCGTAGAAACAGCACAGGTGTTGAGAGAGTAGCCACATCAAGTGCCTAAGAAGCGGTGGGTCTTGAACGGATACGTAGGAAATGAAGAAGGCGCATAGTTGCAGCAGGAAAAATTCAAATTTTTAGTAGAGCTTGGAAAAAGAAAATCATTGTTAAAAGGAAATATCAAGGGCCCACTACCATGATATGCCCAAGACACATGACTACAGGCCTTCTGTTAATTTCCTAGTGGGTTATAGAGCAGTGGCTGGTACCAGAGGTGTATAATGGTGAGAAGCATGGTCTTGGAGTCAAATACAAACCCAGTCATTTACTGGTTGTATAAACTTGACCAATTCATCTCTCAAGCCTCAGTTTTCTTGTTAAAAAAAAAAAAAAAACAAAACCCAAACTTAAAATGTTACAAGCATCTAAATAGCTAATACATATAAAATGTTTAGCACAGCACCTGACACAGAAAAGCATCTGTGTTGTTCTTGATGTTGACTTATGACAAGCAGCAAACAAGTTTCTGAACACAGACACACAGACGGTAATAACCATGTGAATGACTAGGGAGTTCACAGACTGCAACAGAAAAGGGATGGGTTAGAATCATCTGCCTCTGGGGTAAGATTTGTGATTTGTTTCTAAAATGCAAACTGTTAGAATCGTACAATGAAAAGGGTGAATGACGTATATAAATTATATCTCAATAAAGTTTCTTTTTTTTTCTTCCTGTTTGTTTTATTTTTATTTTTAAAATTTTTCTTTAAAGAAGAAAAAAGTACACGTTGGGCAAGCAGTGGGAAGAGAGGAAACAGAGATGAAATACACAAGGAGTTGCCGCACACGTACTGTCAGCTCCGGCGCTCTCCTCAAAGGCAGGGTTGTCGAGGCCAGGCTCCTCACTCCACGCGGGAAGAGACGCTGACGTCAAGTGCCGCTCCACAGGCCCTGCGCCTGTCCCCACACAGTCTGTTTCTGGAGATGAGGTACCTGCAGGATCTAGTAGAGTGGGCCCATTTTCATTCTCAATCTCTGCCTGAGTTCTACTAGTTTTCCTTTTCTCCAGGGCAACTCTCCGATGAGAAGCTCCAGGACATCTAGAAAAAGAATATCAGATGGTTTCCAGATGATTTTGAAAACAAACAAACAAACAAACAAAATAGGGAGGGAGACTAATAGCTCGTACCACAACAAAACAGTGGCCACAGCTTCTACACAAACAGAACCAGAGGCTCGAAGTACTTACAGGCAGTACATAGTTCTGATCCTAATCTCCACTCACACTAAGTTCTTACTGCTCCATAGAGCAGATAATCAAGAACAGAAGGTATTAGCATGAACAATGGTTTGGTATGTATCTCAAAGAATACGTCAGTAAATAATTGTATGCAGGTATATACTTGTCACCAGAAAACACCCTCATAGTCATCTCGGTACTGCAAGAATTATTCTGCAATTCTGATTATATAAGCCCTTTACAGGTTAAATGGTTTAACCACAGCAGTGAAATCAGCAGTCTTCTCCCACAAGTGGTTGCATCCTGACTTAGACCTTGATTGTGCCACCATGCTTCTACAGTCTTCACAGACACAAGACACGCTCATTAATTAGTGGGTAGTGAGACATCTGAAGCTTTACAACTTACAGGAAGGCACAGGAAAGACCCATATAATTTATTTTATGATAGACATGGAAAGAAAAATATGTCTCCTAGTTTGTGAAATTAGAATTTCAATAGAATTATTGATATGCTACATAAACTGAAGAATATATTCCAAGTACTTGGGAAACTTACATAAACACCCAGAAATCACAACTGTTAACCTCTTTGTTTCTGCTTATTTAAGCAAACAAAAGGAGCAGATGGACGCTTAATTTTTAAACTTACAATCAAGGAAATATTTAAATAAAGGCTCTATATAACAAATATTAAAAATGATGTCAAGGGGCCAGTGTCTTTCCATTGGACACCTTGATTGGACAGTGCCTAATACCGCCTAGTTTGAAGGAGGGGAGGAGGACAAGAAGATTAGTGAAGGAAAGTTGGACACATGTAGAGTCGAGGCCTACCACGACTACAGATGCCACCTGCTTTGGCTGTAAATAGCTGCAGTAACGCTTGGTAGGATGGGTGATCACAGACCTTACGCAGAGGGTTGCAGACCTTCACTCAACAACATTTTTAAAAATCCAAAATTTCTAACACAATAAAGTACAGAATTAAATTCAGTTAAAACTAAAAGCTATTGCTTAACTATAAAAGTAATACATTTTCACTTCTGAACTAAAGATTTCTTTTAAATCCCAGATTTCAAGTTATTGAAAGGGATTCACTATGAAATGTCTTTATTCACCTTTCTCTCATTTCTTGTTTGTTCTATGCCTTGTTAAGAAGGGGGACAAATGGTTTGCTCCTTGTGTTGCTGTATAGCACTCCAGGGAATGCTCTTGCAAGGGCCTGACAAGTATTTTTGAAAATTAGATTATGAAAAAAATTACTTTTGTCAAGTAAGCAAGCAGGTTTAATTCGAAATATATTTTTAAAATATTTTATTCAAAGAAAAGTTGAGGCAAAAGTTGGACCATAAAAATAATATGGCTGAAAAGACAGATAAAGATTTAATTTACAAAATCACATCATCCACAGATATCTACACAAGACTAGCTTGTCTTCAATGGAAAAAATGAACCAGGAACAGGAACTGAAGAGGAAATACAAACAGATTATGTAGACCTGGGAATCAGTCTAGGTAACAACTCTACACCTTCGTGAACGAAATAATTATAAGGCCTATCTTATAGTTATTAAACACAAAAATAACTTTTAAAAGGAAAAGCTAAAGTTGTTAGAGAAAGTAACAGGTATACTTACATTCCCAGTGAGACAGCAAACTGCTAACAAGAACTAAAGAAAAATATTAAAAATGATATCATGTAAAAATACGGAAAAATTGTGTCACTCAGCATTAGAAGAGGAAGGCTATAGATAGCACCTTTGGGAAAACCCATATTTAAATGAGATGGACCGGCTGAGTAGATAAGATTGAACAACTAGAGAGAAGGAGATTATGAGACAAAGAGTGGAAACTTAACCAGGGAGATAAGTGTGTCAACAATAACAAAAAGTGACCAATAGTGCAAATGGCCACAGAAATGGCAAATAAAATAAGGACCAAAAAGTGTTGGTTGACTTGGCAATTAGAAGATAACCTTGGAAAGAACACTTTCACTGATAAGGGCAAAAGCCCAGATTATACGACATACATTTCTTTTAACATAATTTATGCATTCTACAAAAAACTGCAACAGGGCTTAAAGGAAAAAAAGAGTTGGGATAGACACTCCAAACCTGTGTATCGGGGAATGGGAAATGGCTGCTAATGGGTATTGGGTTTCTTTTAGGCATGCTGAAAATGTTCTAAAAATTGGATTGTGATGATGGTCACATAATTCTGTGAATACACTAAATAGCACTGAATTGCACACTTTAGATAAAATGAATTTATTTAAAGTGGGCAATTTATAATGAATTTATAAAATAGGTGAATTTTATGATATGTGAAATACATCTCAACACAGCTACATTAAAAAAAAAACTATTAGGGAATGAGTAGATCAGAGCAGGCTTGGACAGAAAAAAGCTCATGACTACAGACAACTCAGAGCCATCATCCCTCAAGCTGCAAGTACTTGGAACTAAAAGAGAAACGAAACCTCAACATTTGTGGCGTGCCTAATTTGTGCCAATCACTTATGTAACAACCTTTATATACATTATTTCATTAAATCCTCACAATTACTCTGTTATCCTCATTTAACAAATGGGAAACTTGAGACTTAACCAACTAAGCCAACCTCACACAGCTATTAAACTGCAGAGCCATAATCCAAACTCAGATCTGATTTCAAAGGCTTCTAGCTTCTGTTCTTTCCAGTGTATCATACTAAATTCATTCACATGGTATTCTTTTTCTAGGCCTTGGGAAAATATAAATTGAATTTCTTCCAAAAACTTGTACCTAGAAACACAATCACAGAACGTTGGGGCTAGAAGGGTCTTAGTGATCACCAAAAAACAGAAATCACAAAAACAAAAACCTATCCATCTTTGGAAATGGAGCATTTAAGAACACAAACTGAAATTGCATTGGGGGAGGTGACTTGGTTTATTCGGGCAGGTGACTCAGTGTAGCAGGAGACTAGTACAGAGGATATCAAAAATAAATAAAAACAACAGAACAGCATGCGACATCTAATTAGACTGAGGTGGGCACATGCTGAGAGCATACAGAGGGAAGCGGGGCTCTGAGACACTGGGCTGCTGAGGCAGTGCGACCTGCCATGGGCTGAGGGCTGCACCTCCTGAGGGAGGGATCTGGACATGTAGGTGTGGTTTTTAATTTTCTTAAAATAAAATCAAAATGCTCTTGCAGCAGCCAAGGCCCAAATAGGGATTTTTCCTTTCCTGCTGAAGGTTATTCTTCTATTCCCACTATTCTGGCTCTCCTCATAAAGGAAAAATTACATATGGACTAATTTGATGTATGCTACAGTGACATCATTCCCTGATAACAACTGCATATGAGCTAGTTCACACTAGGAAACACATGGTGTAACAACACACTCTATTATTGTCAGTAGTATTAGCATTAGTAGTGGCGGGGGTGGTAGTGCAGCAGGAACAAAATAAAACAATGCATACTAACCACTGTACAATGCCAGGTATTTAATGACGCTGGAAGAATGTGAGCACCTCAGAATCAAGGAAAAATGATAAAAATAGCTAGGGAATAAACAAAAATTCAAGTCATGTCAGTGAAAATGGTGAATTAAGAATAAGAATATCTGAAAAGTCTCTCCTCCATAAAAGCAGTAAGAACACTGGAAGAAATGGTCAGAAGCAACCATTTCTGAACTCTGGAAATTAGCCAAAGAATTATAGCAGTCAGGAGAACATTTGTTCAAGAAAAATGGCTGACTCTCAGTACAAAAAGAGAGCTTTGTGGCATTTGAGTTTACCCTATTCCCATCCTCACCTCCCCAGAATATTGGAAAAGCAACAGCCCACATCACAGTGGAAATCAGGAGGCTGGCTGACACTGGAAGAGCCTTCAAAGACTGGAGAGCCTTCAAAGCCCCATTCCCAGATATCTGTTATTAACTGACCTGTCTATGCTTCCCCTATTGTGTACTTGTCTTTTTTCTTCTATTTTTTTTTTCCCCTATACTTGCTTCCTGCATGACTGTGTGTCTGTCTTGACTTGACTTGACTCAGAGCTCACCCAGGGCAAACTTCCTTTTCACTGGGGGCATTTGTTTAGCATTTGTTTAAAAAAAAAAAAAATCAGAAGTAATTGCTGAAGATTGTGCTTGCCTGAAGACAAATAAAAGGCTAACCAGAATGTTTAAAAGGAAGAGTCAGGGAATGAAACATCCACAGAGGTTCAGCTATGTTCAGGACTGTGTGTGTAGGCTAAGGTGGAGCTGTCAGTGGCCTGAGTGTTGAGGGTGTTGCGTGTCCCACCATGCACACAGAACCCCTATGAAAGATGGGGAGATTTTTTTTTTTTAATCTCAGGCATTTAAAGAATTATTGGTCCAATCATTAGCCGTCCAGTACACAAAATGGGCAGCGATTTTACAGAATTAGTTCATAAGAGTCACGTAGCAAACAAACAAACAACAACAACAACAAGTTCTTAGGAAGAAGAAGAATCTAGTTATCTGAGTTGCCACATTATATTATTTTAAATGTTCACTGTTCAATACAAAATTAAGAAACACGCAAAGAAACAAGTACAGCCCATTCACAGGGAAAAAAAAAAAAAAGAAAAAAAAGCAGCCAACAGAAACTGTCCCTAAGGAAGCCCAGGCATTAGCTTTATCAGACTGTAACTTACATCAGCTGTTTTAGATATGTTCAAAGAAGTAAAGGAAACCATACCTAAAGAACTAAAGAAAAATATGAGAATGATGCCTTATCAAAAAGAAAATATCAATAAAGAAACATTAAGTCATAATAAAGAACCAAATAGAAATTCTGGAGTTAAAAAGATTAATGAAAAAGAATGCATGGCCGGGTGCTTTAATCCCAGCACTTTGGGAGGCCAAGGCGGGTGGATCACTTGGGGTCAGGAGTTCAAGACCAGTCTGACTAATGTGATGAAACCCTATCTCTACTAAAAATACAAAATTAGCCAGGTGTGGTGGCACACGCCTGTAATCTCAGCTACTTGGGACGCTGAGGTAGGATAATCACTTGAACACGGGAGGCAGAAGTGGCAGTGAGCTGAGATTGCACCATTGCACTCCGGCCTGTGTGACAAGAGCAAAATTCTGTCCAAAAAAAAAAAAAAAACAAAAACAAAACAAAACAAAAAAAAGGCCGGGCGCGGTGGCTCAAGCCTGTAATCCCAGCACTTTGGGAGGCCGAGACTGGTGGATCATGAGGTCAGGAGATCGAGACCATCCTGGCTAACACAGTGAAACCCCGTCTCTACTAAAAAATACAAAAAACTAGCTGGGCGAGGTGGCGGGCGCCTGTAGTCCCAGCTACACGGGAGGCTGAGGCAGGAGAATGGTGTAAACCCGGGAGGCGGAGCTTGCAGTGAGCTGAGATCCGGCCACTGCACTCCGGCCCAGGCGACAGAGCGAGACTCCATCTCAAAAAAAAAAAAAAAAAAAAACCAACCAAACCTCCCCCACCCCCCCCAAAAAAAGAAAAAAGAATTCACTAGAAGTTCAACAGCAGAAATGAATCAGAAGAAAGAACTGGCAAACTTGCAGATAGGTTAATTGAGATTATCCAGTTTGAGGAACAGGAAAGAAGAAAAAAAAAAAAAAAACAGAACCTCATGGTCTTGTGGGACACTATTAAGAGAATAAACATATACATAATGAGAGTTCCAAAAGGAGAGAGAGCGAAAGGAGCAGAAAGAATATTTGAAGAAATAACGGCCAAAATCTTCCCAAATTTGATGAAAAACATTTATCTACACATCCAAGAAGCTTAATAAACTCCAAGTAGGAAAACTAGAAGATATACACACTTTGACACCTCCTAATAAAACTGTTGAAAGTCAAAGATAAGGAATCTCGAAAACAGTAAGAGAGGAACAGCTCATCACAAGGAAAAGATCCTCAATAGTATCTGCTGATTTCTCTTCAGAAACCATGGAGACTAGAAGGCAGTGGGATGACAGACTCAAAGTTCTGAGGGAAGGGGAGACAGAGAGGGAGAGGAAACTCTCAACCAAGAAGTCTCTATCCAGCAGACTTCAAAAATAAAAGAGAAATTAAGACATTCCTAGGTAAAAACAAAATGTTTGTTGGTAGCATGCTTAACCTGCAAGAAACACTAAAAGAAGTCCATCAGCTGATGTGAAAGGACACTAAACAGTAACTCGAGTTCATGTGAAAAATGAAGAGCGTCAATACGGTATTATTTTATTTGGTTTATAATTCTTTTACTCCTATCTGATTTAAAAGAAAAACATATAAAGCAATAATTCTGTGTTGATGGGCATATAATGTGTTAAGATATAACTTGTGTAACAATAATAGCACACAGGAGGGGAGAGAGTATGAAAGTTTTTGTATACTACTTGTGATGGTTAATTTTATGTGTCAACTGAGTGGGCCATGGGGTATCCAGATTAAACATTGTTCCTGGGTGTGTCTGTGAGGCTGTTTCTAGCTGAGAATAGCATGTGAATCAGTGGACTCGGAAAAGTGTAAGGTAGATTGCCCTCCCCAGTGTGGTTGCATCATTCAATCCTTTGAGTGCCTGAAGAAAACAGAAGGTGGAGGAAGGAGAAATTCCTTCCTTATTTTCCTGCCTTCCTGCTTGAGTTGTGACATCTCATCTCCTGCCCTCAGACTGGGATCACTGGCTCTCCTGGTTCTAGACCTTCTGACTGAGAAGGTCTGAATCATGCTACTGACTTCCCTGGGTTGCCAGCTTGCAGACAGCAGAATGTGTAATTTTTCAGACTCCATAATCACGTCAGCCAATTTCTCATATATTGGTTCTGTTTCCTTAGAGATCCCTAATTCATTAGTGAAAATGAAGCTGGTATTCATTTGAACTAGACTGTTAACTGTAAGCCCCAGCATAACCACTAAGAAAATAATTTTAATTAAAAGAAATGATAGGGGAATTAAAATAGCATATTAAAAATATTTAACACAAATGGAAGAAATGGAGGAAAAAAGAAATAAGACATATAGAAACAAACAGCAAAATGGCAAGTGTAAAGTCTACCTTATCAGTAATTACATTAAATTACATGAATTAAGCATCCCAATAAAAAGTCAGTGACTAGCAGAATGGGCTATAAGAAACATAATCCAACTGTCTACAATAGACACACTTCAGATTCCAAGACATAAATAAACCAAAAGACAGAAAAACGTAACAAGATACGACAATTATAAACAGAAACGTACCAAACAACGGCCCCAAAATACATAAGTAAAAAATGACAAAACAGAGAAACAGACAAATCAACAATAAAGCTTTTGATACTTGACTTTCAATACTAGTAGAACAACTAGACATGGAACCAGAAAATAGACACTTTAACACTATAAACCAGTTAGACCCAATAGAGATATGAAGCACTCCATCCATTAACAGCAGAATACACATTATTCCCAAGTACACACAGGACATTTTCCAAGACAGACCATGTGCTAGGCCATTTTTAAAAAGGCATCAAGGCTGGGCATGGTGGCTCACACCTGTAATCCTAGCTCTTTGGGAGGCCTAGGTGGAGGATCATGTGAGCTCAGGAGTTTGAGACAAGACTGGTGTAATATGGCAGGACCCCATCTCTACTAAAAAAAAAAAAAAAAAAAAAAAAAAAAAAATTAGTTGGGTGTGGTGGAGTGTGCCTGTAGTCCCAGCTACTCAGGAGGCTGAGGCGCAAGAGTCACTTGAACCCAGGAAGTGTAGGTTGCAGTGAGCCAAGATTGCACGGCTTCACTCTAGCCTGGGTGACAGAGTGAGATGATGTCTCAAAACAAAACAAAAAAAGGGCCTCAATAAAATTTAAAGGATTGAACAATACACATTATGATTTCCCATTGCAATTAATTCAAAATGGATCAAAAACTGAATTATAAGAGAGAAAACTAGAAAACTCTTAGAAGAAAACATACAGGTAAATTTTTGTGACCTTGAATTGGGCAATGTTTTCTTAGCTATGACACCAAAAGCATAAGCAAACAACAATGAACTTCATAAAAATTAGTTATTTGTTCTTTAAAGGATGTAGGAAAGTGCAAAGACAACTGACAGAATGGGAGAAAATATATGTAAATCATATATCTGATAAAGGCCTAGTATCCAGAACACACAGAAAATTCTTACAACTTAGCAAAAAAGACAAATAATCCAATGTAAAAATGAACGAATGATGTTGAGCATGTCATGTGCTTATTGGCCATTTGAATATCTTTGCAGAAACATCTATTCAAATCCTTTGCCCATTTAAAATTGGATTTATCTTTTCATTTCTAAGAGTTCTTTATATATTCTGGATACCAGACCCTTACCATATACATGACTTGTAAATACATATTATCTGCTTTTTCACACTATACATGAAAAAACAATACCGATAAGAATGTGCTAAACACAAACTTCCCTCCAAGTTAAACTGTGAATTTAAAAGGGCAATCATGCCTCAGCCTACCCTGATCCCTTTTTTTTCTATTTTCCTAGACCACCATCTAAAGCAGGAGTGTCCAATCTTTTGGCTTCCCTGGAAGAATTGTCTTGGTCCACACATAAAATACATTAACACTAAAGATAGCTGATGAGCTTAAAAAAGAAAAAAATAAAAAATCCCAAAAGCCTTCCTGGGCTGCATGTGGCATGGGTTGAACAAACTTGAACTTAAGGTTTCATAATCATCTCATGAACAAGAAAAGGTCTCAGCAAGGAAAGAAGGTTCTTTAAAGGTTTTCTATTGTAAACTTTTTATAATGGCATTAAATTGTAATTTTTAAGAGGAAAAGAAAAGTAATTCTGAACCTTGCCATAAACTAGGGCACAAACACACAATTTAGAAACAACAACAACAATTAGCACTTACAATTACCAGAGCCTTAAATGTTAAATTGTTAAGGGTGGGTTGGAGATGAGTGGTAGAGGGTAGGAGGAATGCTATATAGCTGATGTTGCTTGGCAGAATTTCAAAGAAACGATTAAAATGTTACATATTTAGTACAACATGTGGAATATTTTTCAAAGGCTTTATTTCTGTTCAGATTTCACTCATATGTAATCAGTTAAAAATAGTAATTTTATTTAAAAATATTCATCTTTCATAAATATTTTATCCGTAGGAGAAAAATGTTTGCTCTTCTTAAATCAAAACACATTTGTTAAGAGCAGAATTTCATTCAAATAGGAAGGTGAACTTAAATGTGAAATTATCAAATTTATGCAAACTACTGCTAATGTTCTATTTCTACCAATAATTAAGAGATTCCTGTAAACCCTAAAAGCTCAAGAGCAAAGGCACATGACAGCCATGCAACTTTTATACAATGACTCATTGTTGCTGATGCTAAAATTCTACGAATTTCAATGAAACTTACAGACTTATGAATTTCTAACAAGTGAGATTTGTATACCGAGAAGCCACAAATAGTCATAGTAATCATATTCTGCGCCTCATAACATCATTCTTTTTGCCAGTTTATGTTGGTTTTAGAGTATGGCTGCAAATTTTTTTGACTTCCCATCACAAGGTGAAACCTACGTCCTCTTTCCTTAGATATGGGTGGGTTCACGACTGCTTCCAACAGAGAAGGCATGCCAGGCAACTTCAAGGCTAGATCATATGAGGCCATGCAGCCTACTAGACACTGAACCACTATGTAAGAATTTTAAATACCCTGAGGCTGCCATGCTGGAAGGGCTACCTGTAGCCTCTCCAGCTGACAAGTCTCACACACCGAGTCGTTCCCATCAAGGTGCCAGAAATGTGAATGAAGAAACCATCTTGGAAGTAGACTCTCCAGTTACAACTGTGGCAGTCCCTGGCTTTTGGCTCTTTCCCAGCTGTGGCACACACAGAGAGAGCAGAGACAAGCCATCCCTGTTGCATCCTGTCTGCATCGTGACTCACATAATCAACAAATGCTTGTTGTTTTATGTTAGTACGTCTGGGGTGGTTAGTTTCTCAGCAATGAATAACTGCAACATAGATCAACAATTTAATTGGACTAACATGAGATGACTGTCAACTTTGGGCAAATAAACTGAAAGACTAAAGACATGGTTCTGTTTCTAAAGAAATCTACAACCCAGCATTAGATTCTAACTTGCAGAGACTACCCAACACCTAGAAAAGCATCTGGCACACGGCAGATTATCAATATTTGCTGAATAAACAAATGAACTACATTATTTAGGGTTGCATGTTGTATAATATACATTTCTACCTTAATTTCAATATTCTTATTCAAGAGAATAGAGAAAGGTCAGGCTGTTCATCACTATCTGTTCAAATGGCATATAAAAATCATATTACATTTTATAATTTTTTTACATTTATATACTCAATAATCACTCTTAGCTGTCTGTATCAGGCAAACCACCACCTTTTCCAATCATCCATCTTTTCATTGTATCTTTCATATTACAGGCCTAAGATACTTTGGAAATGATAAAATTGGTAACTTCGATATTAAAAGCACACCTGGAAAATGAAACCTTCAACTGGAATAACTGCTTAGCCTTTACCAACATGTAAATGAAAGGGCAGTCGGCAATTCCCAAGGTTTTTAACATTCGCGTTACAAATGGTTTGATAAGAAACACTAGCAATACTTCCATTGCAAATGAAATTCTTGAATGCATGTTAATTAAAGGAATATTCCTAAAAATCTGTGAAACTGTTATCTTTCAGCTCTCAAAGTCGTAAGTAACTGAACTGACACTTCATTCAGTTCCTCTAACGTCTCATAACTGATGTTTATAAAAGTTAGAAAAGAAGCCTATACCCTGAAAAGAACAGTTCTACTGAAAGAAGCAGCCTGAAATATTCTTCAGCCGTAACTAATCCTGACTCAGACTAGTATATTCAAAAGACCAGTATCAGTTTCCAGGAGGCCTCTGCCATCATGTTCAGATTCTATGCTTGCTGGTTACAGAAGATATAAAAAAATATAACGCTACATTATTACACGCATTTTCTTTTTTTTTTTTTTTTGAGACGGAGTCTCGCTCTGTCTCCCGAGCTGGAGTGAGTGGCTGATCTCAGCTCACTGCAAGCTCCGCCTCCCGGGTTCACGCCATTCTCCTGCCTCAGCCTCCCGAGTAGCTGGGACTACAGGCGCCGCCACCTCGCCCGGCTAGTTTTTTGTATTTTTTAGTAGAGACGGGGTTTCACCATGTTCGCCAGGATGGTCTCGATCTGACCTCGTGATCCGCCCGTCTCGGCCTCCCAAAGTGCTGGGATTACAGGCTTGAGCCACCGCGCCCGGCCATTACACGCATTTTCAAAAGTCTGTCTATCCTACTCTATGTTACCTCCTAGTTCTAGACAGCAAATTTAGATTTAAGCACTCTATAAATCTAAATGTTTCTAACATTTTAATAACATCTCGGTTTTTTCCATTGTTTCTCATGTCTTAATTAAATATGATGTTTAGAAATAAATAACAATTTGTTGATACAGAATGAATGTATTTCATGTGCACATGAATGAAACCTTTTATTAGAATAGTAAACAAGAACGGTAAAGCTTGAGTCTAACTACAGCATTAGCTAACTCTAAATTTTTATGACTCAGTCTCCTTATTCATAAAATGAGGGGGATTAGATAATCTCCTTCAAGTCTATGATTTTATGTGTGAGTGTAATAGCAAGCCATTCTATATCAGACTTACACTCTTACATCTAAGTCTAGTATGATGTAGTATGCATTGTTTTTCACAGTACTCGAGATTACTGCAGATTTATACTGTACACCTGGCTTAACTTGAAATTTAGAAATCAGTATTTATTTCTGCCATTTTATGTGATTCTACACAAATGACTTATACTGTAACTCTTCCTAAGTTAAAGATCAAATCATAATCACCAAAATCAAACCATAAAACTCACCAAACAGCTAAATAAATTACTTAACCTTTTAAAAAGCTTTTATTAGAACAGAAATCCCCACTAAATATTTAGTTTTCCAACTCCTAGTTCTTGTTCAGTCTAGTCCCTGAACCCAGAATCTTCACAAGATCTTAGCAAATAAAATCATGTATTTATTTCCATATTGCAACAAAATTATTTTTATTGCTTGCATAATATCCCACTGAGTTATATGCATAGTATTTCTTAACCCTTCCCCACTTTTAAATAATAGATTCCAATTTACCAAACTATGCACAATGTTGCACTGAACATATTTACATACAATTTTTCCTTCTTTTAGATTATTTCCTTAGGATAATATGCTAGATAAAAGATATACAGTTATACAGTTTTTAAAAACGAACTGCCAAATTGCCTTATAAAAAGAATCTATCGGCCGGGCGCGGTGGCTCAAGCCTGTAATCCCAGCACTTTGGGAGGCCGAGACGGGCGGATCACGAGGTCAGGAGATCGAGAGACGATCCCGGCTAACACGGTGAAACCCCGTCTCTACTAAAAAATACAAAAAAATAGCCGGGCGAGGTGGCGGGCGCCTGTAGTCCCAGCTACTCGGGAGGCTGAGGCAGGAGAATGGCGTAAACCCGGGAGGCGAAGCTTGCAGTGAGCTGAGATCCGGCCACTGCACTCCAGCCTGGGTGACAGAGCAAGACTCCGTCTCAAAAAAAAAAAACAAAACAAAAAGAATCTATCATAATATCCTGTCATCCATTTGAATATATTGGTTTCATATTACAGCAGCAAAAATATTAACAGGTATAAAATAGCACTTCCTCACTGTAGTTTTTGTATTCATGTTTTTGATAAATAATGTTAAATACTGTTCCATACAACTTATTTATTGTATCTCTTCTGTACTTGATTTGCCCATTTACTTACTAGTGCTTTGGTTTGTTTCGTTTTAAACAAGTTTTTATGTTCATTTCAACCATCTTTTTATACAATCTGGAGTTACTTCTTTCATATTTTTTGCTTACCTGTTTTTGAGATGTGCCTCCAGATCACAGCGTTGCATTACATCTTTGCACACTGAAGAAAATGGACATAAAACTAACAATTTGTCTAGGAGTTTATGAACTAGAATACTAGACTTCTTGCACAACTTAAAATGAAGTCTTTTCCGGTCCAATGGACAGAAATCTTTCTCTTGTAAAAAGTTTCTGAGGCACTTGTAGCAGAATGTATGTCCACAGGGTGTGTCTAGTGGCTGCAGCAGAGGCTGAAGGCAAATATGGCAGACTAGGTCATCATCCACTTCATTCTGGTAGTTGTATAAGTGGTTTTCTCTTGTCCAGTGCTGCTGGCCACATTCAAAACACAGGGGGTTTAGAGAAGAGGAGGAGGTCTGTTCCACAGACGACATCTCATCACTTGTTGTTTCCATTTTGAATCAATTCTGCATCCTCATGTGTTAGACTTCCACTTCAAGCTTGGTTTCCTTTAACAGACAGTGATGTATCTGACTAACGTCAAGGTGTGTTTTTCTAGATAAGCAAAACAAACACATTAAAAAAGGTAATTTATATCAATCAAGGTAGGTTAAAAGTATCAACATAATATTACTGGTTAGCTTTTTCTAGTAAAAAATTAAGGTTCAATCAGGTAATAAATGAGTCATAAGGTGGTCTTGAACTCCTGGACTCAAGCAATCAGCCCTCCCAAAGTGCTAGGATTACTGGTGTGAGCCACTGTGCCTGGACCCCACTGTCAAGTTCTTGATAAAAAAAAAACAACTTTTGATGAAAGGTAAAGACACCATATATTATATAGTGTGATATAAGAAACAATCGATTCATTTTACTGACTGAAATCCCCAAATATGTCACTGTTCAATGGTAGTTTTAAAGCCAATTAATAGTGCTAATAGTAATGCTGTTTGAGGTATATAATACATTTGCATGTCATCCTAGACATGCTGCTTTGCTTCTGATTGAGTTTATGCATTTACAGTACAATATCAAAGATTGTGTCTTTGAAATGTAGTTTCAAGGATAACGCAGAATCAACGAACACAGGAACAGAAAACCAAACACCACATTTTCTCACTCGTAAGTGGGAGCTGAACAACGAGAACACATGGACACAGGGAGGGGAACATCACACACTGGGGCCTGTCAGGGGATGGAGGGCTAGGGGAGGGATAGCATTAGAAGTAATACCTAATGTAGATGACGGGTTGATGGGTGCAGCAAACCACCATGGCATGTGTCACACCTATGTAACAAACCTGCACGTTCTGCACATGTATCCTAGAACTTAAGAGTATAATAATAATAAATGACCTTTGCTCAGCACTATGGGAAAAAATGAATTTCAAAACATGTATGATTTGAATACTCTCTCCCTATGTAACAGATTATAGAAAGATACATCTGCATAGCATATATAAATAACAGTGCAAATGTTGAAAAGTACAATACTATTTTATTCCACTAAAAGAAAAAAACCTGCCAAAATTCAATTAAAGAAAAAAGATATGTTATACATTTCAATTTCACCTCATAGTATTCTGTACTTCGATCTGGACTCGCTTACTCAAGCAGGTGTGTGTGTGTGTGTGTGTGCGATCTGGACTCGCTTACTCAAGCAGGTGTGTGTGTGTGTGTGTGTGTGTGCGTGTGTGTGTTGCGTGCGCACGCCCTCTCCACTATAACTCTTTTTTTTTAAGTTTGATCTGTTGCCCAGGCTGGAGTGCAGTGGCACCATCTTGGCTCACTGCGACCTCTGTCTCCCAGGTTCAAGCTATTCTCCTGCCTCAGCCTCCTGAGCAGCTGGGATTACAGGTGCCTGCCACCACACCTGGCTAATTTTTGTATTATTAGTAAAGATGGGGTTTCACCATATTGGCCAGGCAGGTCTCAAACTCCTTACCTCAGGGGATCCACCCGAGTTGGCCTCCCAAAGTGCTGGGATGACAGGTGTAAGCCACCGCACCCGGCCCTCCAATATAACTCTTACAACAGCCTCCTCCAGGGCAGTGCGAGCCTAGCCAGGAATGCTCCCCTCATCTAATGGTTTCCATCTTCCTGCTGCTGAAGGATCAGGGATTAAATATTCAACTCCAAAGGCAGCAGCTCTGTATTTCTTCTTCTGTAAATATTTACATAAGAAGAGCCTCTAGAATGTACCAAACATTGAACATCGAGAGAGAAGAGGTAGGGAGAGGACACTTAAAACCCATTATTAAAATTCAATTTAGTAAGTACTCTAAGAAAGTTATGTACAGGGTGTTATGTGAATATGGAGAGACATGAAAAGAATTGGCATCTAACTCTGGCTTCGTGGCCGGAAATAATTTCAAAAGGGAAAAAAACCATGGGACTGCTGAGTTGTGACAGGAAGTATCAGCCAGAGAGAAAAAATGGACAAGGGCATCTTGGGTGGAAAAAAAGCATCAGCTAAGTTGCAGGGGCTTGAGGGTACACAGCACATTCAGGGAATATGAAGCAGGTAAAACTGTGTGGCAAAGAAAGCATACTTAGGGGAGGGGAATTCTAGAACTTAGCGTGCCTGCCACAAGAACCTTAAGAGTAGGATACCATGTCGAGGCCACTAGCATTTCTATTTCAATAACAAAATTCTCCAATCACATATATGTATTTCCTTATTTATTTAAAGTATTCATTGGAAAAACAACGTTAAAGTAGGCCAGGTGCAGAGGCTCACAGCTGTAATGCTAGCACTTTGGGAGGTTTAGGTGGGAGGACTGCCTGAGTCAGGAGTTCGAGACTAGCCTGGGCAATATGTAGGACCCTGTCTCTACAGAAAAAAAAAAAAAAAAAATAGTTAGGCATGGTGGCATGTGCCTGCAGTCCCAGCTACTTAGGAGGCTGAGGTGGGAAGATCCCTTGAGCCCAGGAGTTTGAGACCAGCCTGGCAACATGGTGAGACCCTGTCTCTACAAAAAGTAAGAAAATTAGCCAGGCATGGTGGCGCATGCCTGTAGTCTCAGTTACTCGGGAGGCTGAGGGAGGAGGATTGCTTGAGCCCAGGACTTTGAGGCTGCAGTGAGCCAAGATTGCACCACTGCACTCCAGCCTGGGCAACATAGTGAGATCCTGTCTCTAAATAAACAAAAATTTTAAAAGAAAAACAACATTAATGTTTTAACAGATTTAACAACTGCCATAAATTAGGAGGTGGTGGCATACGATTCAGGCGGGACAGGTGGCCTCAGATAAATTGTGTTTTTAAGAACTAATAAAATAATACTAGCAAGGGTGGGCACAGTGGCTCACGCCTGTAATCTCAGCACTTTAGGAGGCTGAGGCGGGTAGATCACTTGAGGTCAGGAGTTCCGGACCAGCCTGGCCAACATGGTGAAACCCCATTGCTACTAAAAATACAAAAATCAGCTGGCCGTGGTGGTGGGTGGCTGTAGTCCCAACTACTTAGGAGGCTGACGCAGGAGAATTGCTTGAGCCTAGGAGGTGGCGGAGGTTGTAGTGAACAGAGATCATGCCACTGCACTCCAGTCTTGTAACAGAGCGAGACTTGGTCTCAGGAAAAAAAAAAAAAAAGAAAGAAAAGGGCCGGGCGTGGTGGCTCACGCCTGTAATCCCAGCACTTTGGGAGGCCAAGGCGGGTGGATCATGAGGTCAAGAGATCGAGACCATTCTGGCTAACACAGTGAAACCCTGTCTCTACTAAAAATACAAAAAATATCAGCCGGGCATGGTGGCAGGCGCCTGTAGTCCCAGCTACTTGGGAGGCTGAGCAGGAGAATGGCGTGAACCCGGGAGGCGGAGCTTGCAGTGAGCCGAGATTGCACCACTGGACTCCAGCCTGGGCGACAGAACGAGACTCCGTCAAAAAAATAAAATAAAATAAAAATTAAAAAATAAAAATAAAAGTAATACTAGCAGCCTGTAAACTCCTATCAATACCAACATCAATAAACCAAATATTTCTCGCATTTTTATAATTCATGCTCTTCTCCCTTTGAGCATCATACCTTTTAATATGCCAGTGCTAAGTGCATGAGATTAAGGAGAGAAACATCACGTATCTCAGCCAGACAGTAGGGTTCAAGCTAGGTATTTTAATACGGAATTTCTGCAGATTCTTGTTTCCTACCCAATTAACAGGAACTACCAATTAGCAAGAATATTCACTTATTTTTTACTCCTCTTTGTGATAGTGTTTATTCTAATTTTTCTTTTCCTCAAGAAAAATACAATTCTAGCCTCCCACATGATGACTAAGAAAGTATTTAAGACGATTATATTTTAGCTACTTTCTAAATCTCTTCAGTTCTTTATTTTCATTTTATCAAAACACTTTTCATGAGGAAAATTAACATGCTCCCATTTAGTAACAGTGGTCTATCTCAAAGAGTCATATATACAACTTATTCTTCATGTTGACCTACATATGTATATAAGTATATATAAGTATATATGTGTATATATAAGTATACATGCATACATGTATATAAGCACATATATGTATATACGTATATATAAGCACATATGTATATATAAGCACATATATGTATATACATGTATATATAAGCATATATATGTATATACTTGTAAGTATATATACACATATATGTATATGTAAGCACATATGTATATATGCATATGTAAGTATACACACACATATGTAAGTATATACACACGTATATATAAATATATACATACACATATATGTAAACACATATATGTATTTATGTGTATGTAAGTATATACATACATGTATGTATATAAACACATGTATCTATATATAAGTATATAAACTTACATATATTATGTAAGTATATATATTATGTAAGTATATACTTATATGTAATTATATATATAAGGCAATACATATATAAAACATCTATAAGTTCAGATATATATACACGTGTATATATATACACATATATACTGCTGTATCTGGCAAATCATAGGTGCAATGTGTTATCTATTATTAAAAATAGAGAATCAAATGTTCAGACAGATTTTATTATTTGTGCAAAGTCATATAGGATATAGTTACTTAGCAAGAAAGAAGGAAGATAAACCCAGTTCCTTCTGGCTTAAAAAAAACACAATAGGAAAGATATTCCATGAAAGCTTTAGAGTATGAGTTTTGTAAGGAGAAAGGCAACCTGACCTCACTTCTCTAAGTCCCAGTTCCACCCCTCTTCTCCCAGCTCAGGCAGATCTTTCTCTTTCTGCTCTGTGTGCAAGTTGGCTGTACTGCCTTACACTACTCTCACACTGGGGTCCCTCACTGAACTATCAGCTCTAAGAGTGAGCCTCCCACAGGGGAGGAGCTCAATAAATGTTGAACGACCAACTGGGTGACAATAATGCTTTCTCTTAGCAAGTTTAGGTAACAAAACTACATCTATGTATACAGGAGGATATGCCCATGTTCATATATGCTTGAGTTCAGATATTATATATCTGTGAACAGTGTGAAATACTAAAGTACAAGTTAAATGTCTCAAACATTTCCTAAAATATAAAGTGTAGCATAATGTGCATCTTTTCTAACTGTATAATCTGTTTAACAGTATTGCTGGAATAGTAAAGAGAAGGAAGCTGTTAGCTTGGGTGGGATTATTACAACACATTTAAAATAATATCTTGAAAAATAGCCAGTGCAATAGGAAGAGAGTTTACTACCTAATTCCAGTTAAGATTGACATGCTTGATCTTCCTGGTTTAAGGGATAAGAATATCCACAAAGACTCGCAGAAAGAACTATGGTTTTCCACCATCAGTTTGCATACTCCAAAACTATGTATTATTCGGTTCATTTCTCTTGATGTTACTCCTGACTCAGATTTAAAGGGTCTTCACTGGCCCTAACCTAAGAGATCCAGCCCAGGGAAAAACATGATGAGCTAAGAGTTACCACCAAAGGTTAGACAGGAAACAGATGTGGTTCCCTTAACTCATCGGTACCAGGGGTCTAAGAATACCCTCCCTCTCAAGCCCTCCTGGCCCATTTTCCTCATTCCTCAGCTTCAGCTCAAATTCTGCCTCCTGCTGCTCTTGAGTGCTCCCCCTTCCCTTCTGTTCCTGTTGCCCTTTACACATATTTTCCCTTCAGCAATTCCTACAGTGCATGTTTGCTCATCTGCCTCCCCTCCTCTTTGAGGGTAAAAATAGTCTTTTTAATCTTTTGTATTCCCAATTCTTAGGACATACTAGGCATTTAAAAAAGATTGTTCTCAGGATCATACATGATCTTGAAATGCAAAAGAGTCCTGATATGTATAACTATATTGATATATGAGGAAATAATGTGCATTTGTGGCACTTCAAAGGAATCAACATATGAACCCAGCCCATTAATTTACAAATGCACAAAGAATAAGGTAATACTCTCTTTAATCTTCAAAGGGGTAAGGGAAAAAGTTTCCTTACTTGGTATCGACACAAGAAAATTCTCTCATTGTATATGTCACATATCAGCTTTGATAGCTGCTTTTGTATAAAGCAGTGCTGTCAAACTTGTTTGACTTCAGAATCCTTTTATCCACTCTGGACAAGTTTGGCAGTTTCCTTAAAAAACTACACAACTACCATATAATCCAGCAACTGTACCTTTAAACATTTATCCCAGAGAGGTGAAAACTTACATTCACACAAAAACTTGTGAACAAATGTTTCTAGCAATTTTAATTTGTAATAGCCAGAAACTACAAAACGACTCAGATGTACCTCCACTGATGAATGGGTAAACAAACTGTGGCACATCTATACCATAGAATTTTACTCAGCAAGAAAAAGGAATGAACTATTAATACAAACAACAACCTCTGTGAATCTCCAGAAAATTATGAGCGAGAAAAGCCAGTGCTAAAAAGCTGCATACTGTATTGTTCCATGTACACAACATTCTTGAAATGACAAAATTATAGAAATGGATGAGTGGTTGCCAAAGATCAAGAAGGGTTGGGGCAAATAATAGGGCAACACAAGGAGCTATGTGACAATGGAAATTGTATCAATGCCAATATCCTGGTTGTGATACTGTACTACAGTTCTGCAAAATGCTACTATTGGGGGAAACTGGATAAAGGGTACATGGGATCTCTCTGTATTATTTCTTCTTACAACTGTAAGTGAATCTACAATTATCTCAAAATAAAAAGTTTAATTAAAAAATTACTGAAGTTCCCAAATAGCTTTTATCAGTCTGTATTTATTACATTAGTAATAAAAATTCAAATATCCATGTTAATAAAAAAACCCAGTAGGTTAACATTTTTATGGAAAACAACTTTTTTCAAAATAAAAAACACAGTGAGAAGAAATATATTATTTTACATTTTTGTAAATCTGGAGTCTCATATATGTTTCTGTTTTTAATCTGTCATGAACTCACATGTGAGGTCTGGAAAATTCTACTAGACATTTGTGCAAAAAAGAGTGAGAAAGGCATTGTGAAAATAGTTTTGACCTTGTGGATTCAATGAATGAAACGGAGGTAAATGACTGACACAGAGCATCGAAGAGTTCTAAAACCCTTCTTTCACAAGAAGTACCGGTCAATAACCAAGAATCTTTTTGGAAAAGCAAAAACTGAAAATGCAAAAATGCTTGATTGAGCCTTGCTATAGGAGTCTGTCTTTCCTGGAATAAAGTTATTTCCCCAGAGCCTTTTCCTACTGGAAGAAGTGTATCTGGATATTTAGCTGCATAGAAATATTTACCATATCATATGGGAGCTTCACATAAATTTTATTCTATAAACTACTGGCTATAACTATAATCTATTGGCTTTGCTTAAACAGTAATTAATCACATACACACACAGAGGGAGTTTGAATTTAGCTCTAAAACATGATTCTGTATCTGTTTATATATAACAAAACACTTACTGGTATATTTACCTTTTAGTCTCAGTATTTGCTCATTTTTTTTTTGATAAGTTTAATCTTTTAAATACTCTATATAAGGGAGGTCAAATTGTGGCTAATAGAAAATTTAAAATTTTAAATGCCCTTCACCTTTTGTTCTCCTAATTTTGAAATTCTCCTAAGCCATGATGAAAAAGGTTTTTTTAGTGCAAAAGGATGAAGGCAAAAACCAAACTGGGTTACCTGCCTAATTCCTACACTGAGACAGTTATACTAAAGTTATACTTTCAAAGTTACACTAAATCGTGTTACCTTAATTTGGAAACAGAATTTCAGAAAATTATTTCAAAAAGGACATATATTAAATATCACACTAAACCTTTCCAATAACATCTAGATGAACCTCTGCTAATGAGAAAAGACCGCTGTGGAAAGAACTTTACTCCAAAAAGAAAGACTTCTCCAGCACCTCCAACACGTGGGCTTTCTTCAACAGCAACACTCTTTACCAGCCAGCTGAGCTGGGGCAATTTCTATCTTTTTTTTTTTTTTTTTTTTTTTAAATGTGAGATGGAGTCTTACTCTGTGGCCCAGGCTGGAGTCCAGTGGTGCGATCTTGGCTCACTGCAAGCTCTGCCTCCCGGGTTCACGCCATTCTCCTGCCTCAGCTTCCTGAGTAGCTGGGACTACAGGCGCCCGCCACAACGCCCGGCTAATTTTTTCTGTATTTTTAGTAGAGACAAGGTTTCACCGTGTTAGCCAGGATGGTTTCCATCTCCTGACCTCGTGACCCGCCCTCCTCGGCCTCCCAAAGTGCTGAGATTATAGGTGTGAGCCACCGCACCTGGCCGAGTTGAGATAATTTGTAATTATTCGATAATGCCCCAAATTCACAAGTGTCACATAATACATGAAAGTCGAAGGATGACAGGTATGAGAGGAGCCACAGTGTTCACTGGACAGACAAAAATCCCTGCCCTTGTGAAGTTAACATGTGGGTGGGATGGGGGAGAGGGTGAAGTGTGGAGGATAGACAATATACAAGAAGAAATGAAATGCAGTATTTTAGATGCTGAAAAGTTTTACAGAGCAAAAGAAAGCAAGGTAGGGAAGTCAAGGGACAGCTATTTTCAACAGCATGATCAAGGAAGAACTCACTCAGAAGGTGGCATTTGAATTTAAAACCAAAAAGAAGTGTAACTAGGAAGCCATGCAGGTATCTGGTGTAAAAATGTTTGTTACAGGCAAATGAAACGATAGGTACAATGGCCCTGAGGCGAGAATGTCCCTTGTGTGTTCAATGAACAGTAAGGCGGCGAGCACAGATAAAATGAAGAAAGCTCAGAGAAGACAAGACATCAGAATGGTAACTGGGCTTACTAAATCTTGTAGGGCCTTAAAAACTTTGGTTTTTACTCTGAGTCAGATTTTAACAGATCATTGGCTGCTATGCTGAAAATAATCTGAAGGGGTCAAAGGCAGGAGCAATTAAAAGCCTACTGAAATATTCTGAGCCACAGATGGTGGTAGATGATGAACATAGTCGAGATAGTGAGAAATTACTCAATTTTGGATATATTCTGAAGGTAGAACCAATACGGTTTGCTGATTAATAAAATGTGTTCATGGGCTGATGGAAGGGGGAGAAGTCAAGGGTGACACCAAGATTTTTTTTATTATTATTATTATACTTTAAGTTCCAGGGTACATGTGTACAACGTGCAGCTTTGTTATATATGTATACTTGTGCCATGTTGGTGTGCTGCACCCATTAACTCATCATTTACATTATGTGTATCTCCTAATGCTACCCCTCCCCTGTCCCCCAACCCCACAACAGGCCCTGGTGTGTGATGTTCCCCTTCCTGTGTCCAAGTGTTCTCATTTTTCAATTCCCACTTATGAGTGAAAACATGAGGTGTTTGGTTTTCTGTTCTTGTGATAGTTTGCTGAGAATGCTGACACCAAGATTTTTGATCTGAGCAACTGAAAAGATGGGGTTAGCATAACTAAAATGCACAAGTTTGTAAGAGAGCAGGTTCAACGGGTATGCTTAAGTCGAAATATGTAAAATTTGGACTGCCTGTTAGATTTCTAAGAGACACTGAATAGACAGTTGCACACACAAGTCCAGTACAAAGACGAGGACTGGGAAGATGATATAAATTAGGAGACGCTGGTGTAAAGAGGGTATGAAAAGTCATCAGATTGAAGAAGATCCCTAAAAGAGTGTGGATGAGTGTAAGCAGCAAAGAGAAGGGCTGATTCAGGACTCTGCCTTGGCACCTTTCTGGGGGATGAAGAGGACCAGGCAGAGAGGAGTGGTCACTGTGACTGGAAGAAAATTAGGAGAGTATTGTATGGAGAGAGAGATACAGTGTTCCAAGGAGGAAGAAATAATCAACTGCGTCAAATCCCGTAAGCAAGTAAAATAAGATTAGGACTCAGAATTAAGCACTGGATTTAGAAGCATGAATTCACTGGTGACCTTAATAGTTTTGGTGGAGACACTGGAATGAGTTCAAGTGAGAATTGGAAGGGAGGAGTTAAGAGTATAGACAATTCTTTTGAGAAAATATGCTATATGAAAAGGGGAAATCTTGTATTTTGGTAGGAAGTGAGACAATCAGAGGTGACAGCATTCCACCCCATTAACAAAACATTTTTCACCCCCATGTTTACAGGTTTATGATTTGCATCTATCTACATCCTTAATTCCTTTCTTCTTTTGTCATATCTCTCCCTCTCCTTTCCAAAAGCTAGTTTCTCCTCCACCTGGGCTCATCCCTTTGGAAGCCTTTGTCATTTATCTCATCTTCCTTCAATCTCTAACTTTCTCCCCATCGTGTACAAAAACATTCATGTCTTATCAACTTTAAAAATAAAAACACACCATTCTTCTACAATGGTTACCCTTTCCCTGATCTCCATTTCACTTCCAATAGTTTTGAAAAATATCATGCTGCAGTTGTCAACTACTTACCTAAAAGGGCTTCTACCTCCATCAGCCACTGAGACTGGTTTCACTGTGGTTATGAATGTCTAACTGCTAAACCTAATGGCTCATCTCAGACCCGCACACTACTTTATCTCTCTTCAGTATCACTGACATCTCTCTACTTGAAACTCTCTGCTGTCTGAAACTTTTTTTTTTTTGAGATGACGTTTCACTCTTGTTGCCCAGGCTGGAATGCAATGGTGCAATCTTGGCTCACCGTAACCTCCGCCTCCTGGGTTCAAACGATTCTCTTGTCTCAGCCTCCTGAGTAGCTGAGATTATAGGCGCCTGCCACCACGCCTGTTTTTTTTTTTTTTTTAAGTAGGAACAAGGTTTCACCTTGTTGGTCAGGCTGGTTTCAAACTCCTGACCTCAAGTGATCTGCCCACCTCCACCTCCCAAAGTGCTGGGATTACACGCCCAGCCTGCTGGCTGAAATTATACCATTCTTGTTCTGGTTCTCATCCTATCTATAACTCTTTTGTAACAGCTGTCCAATTATTTCCTTTAGACAAACCCGAAAAAAGTCAAATTGTTGGGCCAAAGTGAAAAGAAGTCTTCTGATTTACATTACAAAACTGCCCTCCAAAATGGTGAACAAAATTTGAATTCCCACTAGCAATGTATAAATATGCTAACTTTTTCAAAATTGTTCGAAGCCTAATTTTCTTTTAATATTTATAAATTTTATAGTTGAAAATATTTCATTGTTATTTTAATTTGTATCTTTTTTAGTCCAGCTAAATTAAACATATGATTATTATCCTTAGTTATCTTGTGAAGTGTCTGTTTATAACCTTAGCCCGTTTTTTCTTATTGAATTGTACTGTTTTTATCAATTGATTTGAACTCAATATATTAAGACAGCAACCCTTTATCACATTATCACAATCACCTCTCCCAAGCCTCCTGTTTGCCTTTTAGTTGTCTACCAGCATAAAGACGCTGTCAGTTTTCATGTAATTGAATCTACCCATTTTCCCCTTTGAGAGTTCTTCCACCACTCTTATCCTCTTCTTCATAATGATGAGATAAAGATTTGCCGCTATTTTCTTCATTTGTATAGTTCATTCGTATAATAAAAAAAATTTTATTATCACTTTATTCTGGTTAGTATGCAGTATGAGAATAGATCTAACTTTATTTTTCTCCCAGTTGTTAAAGTATATCTGCCTCACACTTGTGTTCAAAAACTGGGTCTTTATTTCCCTCTAAATGATCTGCTTCCTCACGGCACGTCTATATTCCCAGTGTCCCACAACTAGAACCAAAGTATCCCCCGTTTCTCTTTCTCACTCCCTGCCTCATTTTCCGTACCTAGGCACCAAGTTCCCCTTGATTCCACCTCCAGAACGTGGCCTCCCCTTTCTTCCATTCCCACCACCACTCTCAGTTATTTGTTGCATCTACTCTTTTAGCAAACTCAAAAGGTTTTCCAGTCTTTTTTCTGCCCTACCTTCCGTCACACTAGTATCCAAAAAGCAATGATACTATTTTCCCTGCCTAAATACTCTTCTGGAGTCCCCAACTGCTTCTACAAAATTAAAGCCAAATTCTTCAACCTTGCAATCAACCTTCCCAGATCCAACTCTAGTTTCACTTTCTGACACAATTCTACACGTTTGTGCTTTGGCCACACCAAATTATTTACAACTTCCTGACCACAGCATCCTCTTCCCTGCCTGGAATGTCCTTTCCCACCTTGGAACCCAGGGCGTTTCCTGCAGAACCCCCACCCATTTACTGGCCAGCTCAGGCGAACACTCTGCTGTGAAGCTCTTCCCAATCCACCCAACACAAGCTCTCACTATGTCCCTTCCACCGACACTTATCACAGTTACCATGCACCTCACTGCAGTGGTTTGCAATCACTTGTTTGCATGTGTCTTCCCTACAGACTGAACGGCTGTTAAAAGACAGAAACCAAGTCTTAGTTATTCATCTCTATACCCCCATGCCTGACATGAGTATGTGGTTAATAATAAACCTGAGGAAAGGGAATATGAATGAACAAATGAGTCCTCAACTTTTACCTGCCTTACCAATCCTACCAATTTTGTCTTTAGAATTCTTATTCCCACTACCTCTGCTCTAATTCAGGTTCCTGTTGCTTCCCAATTATCTTCTAATTGCCTCTAGTTTCACTTCCTCATCACAAAAGGTGATCTCTTAACAAATAACTAAGATTCTATCATATCTGTCTCTATGTCCACCCGTAAACCCGGAAACCCTGTGTTCTAGCCAGCTGTCACTTCAAACCATTCATTTAAACCATTCAAGTCTCTCTGTTTCCAATGTTTGTTAGTCTGTCTCTCATACCTGGATAGTATCTTCCACTTTTTAGTTTCTCTGCCACCTCCCCTAATGGTATCTGCCACTTGCTACTTCATCCTCTTTTCTCCCTGCCCCCCAACAACATACTTAGAGTTGTTGCTGCTAATCTGCTGTAGGCTGAGTATTCAGATACTCAAACTTATTAGGAACCATATGCTAAGAGGAAGCCAACACTGAGGCTCAGAAAAGGAACAAGTAGGTGGCCTCAGTGCAGGGTATTAAACACAAGTATCTATGGTGCTCAACCATCTTTTGCATGTACAGCTGACTTTTGAATAACACAGGCTTGAACTGCATGGGTTCACACATATGTGGATTTTTTTCAATGAATTTATTAGAAAATTATTTGGAGATTTGTGACAATTTGAAAAAACTCACAGACGAACAATATAGCCTAGAGATATTGAAAAAATTAAGAAAAAGGTATGTCAAGAAATGCATAAAATATATGCACATTTTGTCATTTACTACCATAAGACATACACAAATTATAAAAAGTTAAAAATCCATCAAAATGTATACACACAAAACTGTACATGGCACCATTCACAGTTGAGTGAGATGTAAACAAATATACAGTATTAAATTATAATTGTTTACAGATTCGTTATTTATCATTATGAACTTTGTTTTTAACAAAGCCAAATCACCATTATTTCTAAAACAAATTATAACAGAAAAGATGGTGAACAGGAAAGGATCCCATGGAGGTGTATGTTAAACATACACATATGGCCAACCCTAGACCAATTCCATTTCACAAATTTTATTTTCTTAACTTTTTATCTCTTTTTCTTCATTCTTCCCTTCGTCTGTTTCAATATTACGTTCTTTACTCTTACCCACGTTTTCCAAACAAAATCTTTCACAAAATCTGTAAGAAAATCTCAATCAAGTGATCTGCATATGATTTATGAAAATATACCTTTGTCTAAGGACATTTGTACACAACAAGACAAAGTTAAACACAAAAGGAATGACTCTTTAAGACGTTGCCAAGGAAATATAATTGAATAGAGCTAACTTAACAAAGAGGCTTTCTCAGTTTACCCCCAATGTCACAACATACAGTTAGGTGTCTCTACGTAAACTTTAACCCACCTGCATAAGTGTCTAACAGAAAGTGCTTCTCTGAAGGTTGCCTTTCACTAAGTAGGCATTTTCCCCTCAAAAAAACAAAAACAAAAAAAACAAAACAAAACAAGGCTTATGTTAGCCTCCCTGTTTTCTCTAGTCTCAATCATAAACTTCTTTATCATTAGATTACTACTAGAGAGAAAAACCTCTAACGCCTATGCTTATCAGAAATCAATCTGTCCTTTTGTGGATGGCCAACTTCATTGAAATCTATCTTCCTAATTTCACAATAAAAATGGCACTCAAACAGGCCAATACTTTGAGAAACACAGTAGTTTATAAGTCCCGCTATGACATATAGGAGAGGCAGACATCCAATATAAGAATATCTGGGTCAAGTGGAATAAAAGAAGCAAAGTGTTATGCAAGTATGGGGAAAAGAGTAATTTCTATTGCAATAATTTGGAAAAGTTTCTTGGGAGAAGTACACTGGCTCAGAAACAACAGGAGGACTCTCAATGGGCAGTTATGGGGAACAAGGAACAACAGCTTTAAAAATTGGTATTTCAGGAATAGCTGATGCACTCTATGTGGGTATATGCGTGCAAGGCGGTGGATGGACAGAAAAGAGGGTCTGAGGACTGGACTAGGTACAGAGAGAATGCGAGGGGTTAAGAGAATGCGAATGAGTTAAGAAATGATGTGACGGCCGGGTGCGGTGACTCAAGCCTGTAATCCCAGCACTTTGGGAGGCCGAGACGGGCAGATCACGAGGTCAGGAGATGGAGACCATCCTGGCTAACACGGTGAAACCCCGTCTCTACTAAAAATACAAAAAATTAGCCGGGCGAGGTGGCGGGCGCCTGTAGTCCCAACTACTCGGGAGGCTGAGGCAGGAGAATGGCGTGAACCCGGGAGGCGGAGCTTGCAGTGAGCTGAGATCCGGCCATTGCACTCCAGCCTGGGCAGCAGAGGGAGACTCCGTCTCAAAAAAAAAAAAAAAAAAAAAAGAAATAATGTGACTAGATCCATGTGTCTGGGTAGGCAACTCTGGCAGCAGAGTTATGGCAATAATGAAGGGGGATAAAACAGAAAGTTACTGCAATGACCAAGATGACTGGTAATGAGAGCCTGAACTAAGGTAATCACTATGAACAGTCAAGGAGGAATGGTTTTGAGCAACATTTTAGTATATAAGTTTTAAGAGAGAGAAAGAAGCAAGAGGGTAAGAAAAGGTGTTAGCATACCATAACCAGCATAGGCATATCAAAGAAAAGAGAATTATAAGGGAACTTTCTTCATATTTCCCATCAAAATATACCTATATTCCCTACAATTCAAAAGTAGTTTCTCATAAATATAAGAATTTCCCGGTATCTCCAAAAGCCAAAATTTAATAATCCATTTACTATTTTACTCTATAAACTGTACTGTTGAGAAATAAAATGTCTTTCAATTTATAACAAATGTCCATCATCAGCAGGAGCTGCAGCCTCAGGCCCTAACCTTCTGCTTTGAAAAACTGGGGCACTGTGCTAAACAATCTACAAAGCTTCTTCCAGCTCATTCCAGCACATCACTTAGGGGCAGGAGCGGGTAAGGGTCTCAGCACTGTTTAAAAAAAAAAAAGACATGATCAACACCTACAGCCCACATCTGGCTGAAACATCAAAGTCCAATTACCTAAAGAAAAACAGTGCAGCTAGAAAAAGGTTGAGACCTAGGCCACTAAAATTAGAAGTGAAAAAACAAGAACACAGGACAAGGACAGAATATTAGGATTTTTATTAAACAAAAGGGGATGAGACCGAAGTCACAAAATGATACACAGTCTAAATTAAACAGGGATTAACTCACGGGGTCAATTTTGACATATAAAGGGAATAGATTTGGAGATGGAATTATAATAGCTAACATTTATTTAGAACTTACTTGATACCAGGCACAGTATCAACTGAGATGGAGAATTAACAGATTTAATCCTCAAGATAACCCTGAGTTGGATACTATTCTCACATTCCTCCCCACTTTTCAGATGAGGAAACTGAGAGTAAGGCCCAAGACCTAAAGCTAGTAAGGGATGGAAACATGATTCAAATCAGGCAGTCTGATTCCAGAGCTATAATTTTAAAGCATATACTGTACCTAGTACTTAAAGTATAGTAAATATGAGCAGGCCACACAGACCGAAATATATACATACCTATACATATACAGTACATACATACACATACATGTACATATACACATACATATGTTTACATAAACAAGTGTATGACAGATCCAAGGGAAAGTTACGCTCTATTGTTAACTTTCCAGAAGAAAACATATATTGCTATCTACATGGGGGCCAAAATGCTAGATGGACCTCATTTCTTAGTTGCACAAAAAATTTGCCACAATTTTGTATTTTCATTTTTAATTTTTACTGTTATAAAATGGAGGCTTCAAAATTGACACTACTTTTTATATCCATAAAATTCAAATAATTATATGCTTCTGTGTTCAGATATCAAAATCAATTTGAATGAACATAAAACTGAATAGCATCTCAAATTCTGAGTTGCCCATCAGTCTCTCTCAAAGTTGCTTGGAAAACATTCACTTATATTTGTCATGGGACACAAAATTTGTACAGTGCTTTGAATGCAACCTTTGTATATAAAAGGGTCTATACAGAAATGTTTTAACCAAGCTTGAAGCTTTTCTCCTAGGGCTTTAAGATACAGAAATCAAAAGGTGCCTTTGTTTACTCATTGGGACAACACTGTCTTCTAAGGCGACTGACCACCACTTTGTAAATTAGTGCCTCAAGATCTGGAATCCCACTTGGTTTTTCTTGCCAACGGCTCTAGGTGATCTGAATAATTTGGGATATAACTGCCTTTATCTTTATCTACTAGCATCCTCATTGCAATCTGAACTTATGATTCTAGCAAAAGAAATTCACTTATGTTACAGAAAATATACGTATGTTCTAACCAGGTAAAGGTCAATTAGCGATCCATATTTACAAAGCTGTAATTAGGAAGTAAGTTAGGGATAGACAATGTAAAGTAAAAAACAAGCAACAACAAAGGTATTTTGTAAGAACAGAAGAGCACCTGTACTTTAGCAACTCTTTTACTTTCCTCCAGATTATTTTAATGGAAGGGAAGAATTTCAAAGGCACCCCAAAAAGGCAAATATTCAGCAACTTTCTCTCACATCAAACTTTTACACTTTGGATCTCAAACTTAAGAAACATACATCTAAATATTTAAACTCGTGGGTCTTGGCTAACAATGGCAGCAAATATCACGCAGAGAGTATTACGCCAATCCTGAAAATCTTTTGGTTGCTGTTTCCATGGAAACAGCCTAGATGAAGAAAACCTAAGAGTAAAGAATAATACATTTTTTAAAACCACTTTATCTTGTTTTCCCCTCTCAGTTAACCAGCATGGCACATAACAGGCACATCAGCTATGTACCAGAAAATTCATGACTCATTCAACAAATATGCGTTGGTTATCTGCTGCATGCCAGGCACTGCATCGGAGGATAGGGTTACTTTGGAGAGCTCACAGAGCTTAGTCTACTACAAAGACATTTCCCAGCCAATGACACAAAATGATCCCATTCTTTGGTCATATTAGGTTTCTGAAATCCAGTGTACATTTTACACTCACATCACATTTCAGTTGGGACTAGCCACATTTCAAACCCAATGTCAACAAAAGGCTAGTGTCTTGTTTTGGACAACATGGGTACAGATATTCCAATGGGGATGAAAAGCATGCATATCAGGAGTTAAGTCGTTTCCTCAAAGAATATAAAATCTAACCACTATACAAGCAAAACATATATGGTACAGAAACATAACTGTAGAATTAGTAAGACATCAGTAGGAAGCATTAATATATAAGATACTGGGTGAGCAACTGTGTGTAGAATTCTTTCAGCTGCAAATGATGGAAAACCCGACTGAAAGTGGCTTAAGTAAAAAATAAGATAGGTGTGACTGACTCGGGGCTCTCTGCCAACCCTGCTTCCTCTAGATTGGGTTCATTCTCAGGCTTCATGTGGCAGCTAGTTCCCAGCAGTTTTAGGGGCACAGTGCTAGACCCCATGTTCTGCTTCCACAATATTGCCAACAAATGCCCCAGAATTACATCTTCCTATTTCTAATGGCTGGCTTGGTCATCGGCTATGCTGAACCAATCACGGTAGCCAGGGACATGTGATGCTTTAATGGGCCAGACCTGGGTCACTTCTGCAACAAGGCCTCAAGTCACCTCCCCAGAATCACACAGACTAAATAAAGTGGCTTAACACTGATAAGCCTGATGTATGGCTTATCTTCCTTTAAGCATATTACTTGACTGCTTCAGTTGATACTCAAACAATCTGGAAGAGTCTTATAAAGTCCATTTCCAGTGATTGATTCCTTCACAGCTCAATTTATTCACTATTACTACATGCTGGACACTATACTAATTGCTTTACAAGCAGTATTTCATTTAATCTTTCCAACAAACCCTATGAAGTAGTTAACATCACCATTACCAGTTTATAGATGAGAAAAATGGGGATCCAACGGATTAAAAACAACTAGGCTATCAGTGATTGGAATGGGATTCAAACTCTGGTTCATCTAATTCCAAAGTCCACATTCAGCAGTACCTGAAATTAAGAAAGTCTTACTGTTCCCTCCCTCTTCCCCGTCATTAAAGAAAAAACAAGAAAGGCATTATATAAGCAACATGTGATGCAATTCCACAGAAGCCACATGATTTATATCACTCTGTCTGCAGACATTGCTGAGTAAACTGACGACAGCCCCAAAGAAAGACAACCGCGTTAATAAACTAGAATGATACTTCTCTACATTCTTTTTTTTTTTTTGAGACAGAGTCTGGCTCTGTCGCCCGGGCTGGAGTGCAGTGGCCGGATCTCAGCTCAATGCAAGCTCCGCCCTCCGGGTTTACGCCATTCTCCTGCCTCAGCCTCCCGAGTAGCTGGGACTACAGGCGCCCGCCGCCTCGCCCGGCTAGTTTTTTTTTTGTATTTTTTAGTAGAGACGGGGTTTCACCGTGTTCGCCAGGATGGTCTCGATCTCCTGACCTAGTGATCCGCCCGTCTCGGCCTCCCAAAGTGCTGGGATTACAGGCTTGAGCCACCGCGCCCGGCCGATACTTCTCTACATTCTAACTCCTCAAATAAGGCTATGATTTGGTGTAATTGACAGTATAGTTAAGTTCTCAAAAATTCTCAGCCACAAGCTCATAAATATCATTGAAGCAAAGTGGAACAAAATAAAGTCTGTAAAATAATATATCATGCAAGGACAATGAAAAGTTCTATTATTAACATTTTCCCAAAATATTTAAAGAATTTTTATTTTTAGAGACAGGGTCTCAGTTCTGTAATGTAGGGTGGAGTGTAGTGCTATAATCACAGCTCACTGTAGTCTTGAACTCCTGGGCTCAAGCGATCCTCCCACCTCAGCTTCCCGAGTAGCTAGGATTATAGGCGTGTTGAACCATTGCACCTGACCTTCCCAACAATTTACTATGAACATTTTCAAACACACTGAAAAGTTCAACATTTTCAGGGTAAACACTTATATTTTACAAGTCTACCATTAAGATTTAACTATATGTGCTTTGTCACATATCTCCTCATCTTTCCCTGTTTTGTCACTTCATGATCTTCAAAGTAAATGCAGAAGTCAGCACACTTCTAAATATGACAGAATGCATATCAACTGAAGTTCCCTATTTGTTTACATTTGGCTTTTGAGGTAGAATTTAAACACACAAAAAAAGTGTGCAAAACTTTTTTTTTTTTTTTTTAAAGACTGCATTTCGCCATGTTGCTGAGGACTCAAGCAATCATCCTACCTCAGCCTCCCAAGTAGCTGGGACTATAGGCATGTACCACCACACCAAGTAAAATGTGCAAATCTTAAGTCTATATTAATTAAGCTTTTGATAAATACATACAACTATGGAACCCAAATCCCTATTAAGAGAATAGAATAATCACTCCAGGTTTTTTTATGCCCTTCCCAGCCAATCTCAACCCCCATTATCTCTAGAGCCAACCCCTGGTCTGATGTTCTTTCCATCATAGATTAGTTTTGACTATTCTAGAGTATCACCTAAATGGGAACATAGAGTATGTACTCTTTTGCATACAGCTTCTCTTACTCAGCATGTTTTTGAGATTTACCTACGCTGTGGTATATATCAGTAGTCTGTTTCTTTCCACTGCTTGGCAGTATCTCACTGTACCGTGTCTCTTATTGAAGGACAACTGTGCTGTTTCCAGTTCCTGGTGATTATCAACAAGAACTTCTATGAACATACGTTTTCATTTCTCTTGGGTAAATACCTAAGAGTAGAAGGGTTGAGTCCCAGGGAAAGTAGATGCTTAGTTTTGTAAGTAACCACCATACCTTTTCCAAAGTGGTTGTACCATTTGACTTCCCTAACAAGAATGTATAAGCTTTGGTTGCTCCATATCCTTTGTCAACATTTGATGCTGTCTTTTTAATTTCAGCCATTGTGTTATGTGTGATCAATTAATATTTTAATTACTTTTGAGTTGAATCTATTTGTAAGATACAGCACAAAAATAATTGAGGTACATAAGATATAAGGCAATATTAACAGAAATTATAATATAAATTTTATATATAACTTTAAACTTTTTTCTACTTTCAAGAAGTCACATGATTTAAACTACACTTTCATTCAGTGTCTCATGAAATCATTACGCTGTCAAATGTTAGCACTGTTGCTTAGAAACTGGTATCAAAACACTAACTTTTCTTTCTGTTTATCTTTCACTGCTTAATAACACCAACAATTTATGGCTCACTTAACCTACAATTTAGATCAATAATATAAATTGAAAGATATTTGTTAAAAAAGAACGCTGTCAATGTCTTCCTTTAAAAACTAATTCCCATTTGCTAGACTAAAAGATTTAGTCACCTTTTCTAACATAATTCCATCTTGGAACTATGCCCTTTAATTAAGTTCTGGGGGACCAAGAATATCATCTGATGCCACTCCTTAAAATAAAAACAAAAACACACCTTGGTACAATTGCACATTCTGAATTAGCTTGTAAAAGCAACACAACTGTCCTAGAAACAGGCAAATCACTCTTGGATATGTTATATTTTTCAATACAGTATGCTTATGTAATCGATGCCATTATAGAACTCAGTAGGTGACAGTCCAAATCAGTAAACAGATATCTACTGATGACAAAGAAATAGTAACAACAGCCACCTAGGGAAGTCACTAGCGGTGCCTGAAAAGATAAACAGTTTCATGGTCAGATCCCATTTTTTATGCAGTCTCTTACCTGTCAAGGGGCAGACAATCCGTACACAGTTATTGTTGACTTTTCTTCTACACAAATGTCAACAACGGGGCACAAAATTTTAAGAAACGCTTTCTGACTACCTTAATGTCATTGCACCTTACAATGACAAACTTCAAATTGGTGGGAAAAAAATGACTATTATGTATTCTACCAAAAAGGAGACGTCCAACTGCCATTTTAACACATACCTATCTTATTCATACCACTCTGCAATGCACCAATTTGTTTTGCTGTTTTTCTGAAACGTTTTCCTTCCTTAAAAAAGGCCGGGCGCGGTGGCTCACACCTGTAATTCCAGCACTTTGGGAGGCCGAGGCCGGCGGATTACGAGGTCAGGAGATCAAGACCATCCTGCCTAACACGGTGAAACCCCGTCTCTACTAAAAATACAAAAAATTAACTGGGCATGGTGGCGGGCGCCTGTAGTCCCAGCTACTCGGGAGGCTAAGGCAGGAGAATGGCGTGAACCCCAAAGGCAGAGCTTGCAGTGAGCCGAGATCGCACCACTGCAGTCCAGCCTCGGTGACAAAGCGAGACTCCGTCTCAAAAAAAAAAAAAAAAAAAAAAGAAAAGAAAATATGTTAAAAAAAAAAAAAATTCACAGTATAAAATGAACCATACTTTTTCCATGCTATACTATGGCACCCTCTCAGATGAGGAGAGCAAGCATGGCCAACAGATCCACACACTGGGCAGAGTCAGCAGTGCACTCCGTGCAAATGGCTCCTCAGCTATAGAGCACCCTATGGGTGATCAAAGAAACAGAGGGCAAAGAATAAGAATAAGGAGGGATTTAGTGGAAGTCCTTTGACACTCCAAAGAGCATCACGAATTTCATCCACCGTAAGTTTCACTGTAGATCAGACGCATGCCCAACAAGTAGAAATAGGAGCAAGAGCAAACTATGGAGATATATGGTAGAAGAGATTACACACTTTTTTCTTCCTCTTATCTGTTTTTCCAGATTTTCTATGAATATCTATTACCAAATGTTCTACCATTTAATTATTTTATAATATAAAAAGTAAAAAATTCTACTATTCCACAAATTAAACTTAAAAAAGAAAGAAATCAATCTACGGCTCAAAGAGTTGAAACAAAGATGTTAGTCTTTTTTTGTTGCAACCCCTTTTCTTATGCTTGCCCCTAAACTGCCATGTCCTATGGAATTGCATTATTATTAAGTTATTTCTACTTAATTTTTTTTCTTGCCCTGTCTTTTGGTGCTCACCTACTGATTTAATGGGGGAAAAACAGACCTTTTCTGAAGAAAACGACAAACAAAATGAATACACAGAACCACGTAGGTAAATATCTCACTAGATAAGGATTACAAGAAGGGTTTGATAAAATCAGAGTTCTTGCTGAATAGTCCATTACAGAAGTCAGGGTAATTATATGCTTTTTCCGGGTCCAGTCTCTACAACAAAGAACCAATTACTCTTTAACCCCCTTACCCTTCCAAACATTTCACCAGATAAGCTTGAAGACCACTAACCAAAATTAAACACTGAAGAAGTTGAAGCAGTATATAAAGAATGTAACTACTCCTTTCTCTAGGTTTAATAGAGAGATGAATGGCAGACAGGCTAACAGACGGACGGGTGGACACAGATAGATAATGCAAGCAACAAACAGGCTTTTCCCTTTCAGCCTTTAAAACTGAAACCAGGGTTTCTATAAAATCATTCAACTGCCATTAAAACAAAACAATTCCACTGAGTTTCCATCGAAAAATCATCTCATTATGAGTCCAAGAACATGACTGTGGCCATTTACTCTTGGAACCTATCTCTTCATTGGCCAGTTATGTGGCATAAACTAAAACGATCTTTAAAGTCCTCAGCATGAAGAAAGAAAACAATTATGATTCCATCAAAACTTTAACTTTTCATATAACCCTAGTACAGTAAAGAGTAAGACAGCTTTTAGATCAAAGAAGTCTGGTTTCCAATCACAGGTAACCATATTATCTTGTCCAAATTGTATATTACCTCTGAAACTTTCTGAGCTCCAGTCCTTAAATGCAAAATATCGACCTTACAGGGTTACTATGACAATTAACTGCTGAATGAAACTTAAAGTTCCTAGCTCAGAGATAAGCCACAGAGCAGTCACGCAAATGGCAGTTACTACAATGATTAATATTGGCAGTTGCACAATTCTGTCCACTTATATTTCACAGAAAGAAAAGCAATGTAACACTGAAAATATTAAAACTTTCTAGGGCGATACTCATAAATTACTGAAAACAATTTACCTTTTTTCCCCTCTAGATCTAACATCATATTCTAATTGAACTCAAGGAAAAGACCACCTTTCCCACACCCCCTTTTAAGAAGAACAAAATGGATGCACCTGACAATCCTCAAAACGAAAGCTATTCTAAGAGTGTCCACTACAAATATTAAAATTGTAAAGGGACGATCTGCAGACTTGATGAAAAAATGCACAAAGACATTTCCAATTAGCAAACAGATATGTTAAACAAATAATTTTAAATTAAGCACAACTTGTACTACAAAATTCCCCAATAATCAAGCTTTTTAGCAGAATTAGTGTACCAATTATGTTTTATTCCATGGTTGTGCTATATTTGCTAGATCAAAGCCACCTAGTAAATATCCTATTTTAAGTTATCATGAAGATGCCCAGAATAATTTTTATTGTGTTCAGCATTGCCTTGAAAAAGGATTAAGCAACAGAGTCATGATTTATAGCGGGGGGGGGGGGGGGGAAGGAAAGCTCAAAACAAAGGCTCAAATAATCATTTTGTCCATAATCATATCCAACAAAGAAAACCTCTGTTTTCCTTAAGGTTACGTTAATTAAGGTGGGATCAGCAAACAAAAGGTGATCAAGTTAAATTTCAAAAAAAAATTAGCAAAGTAAAACAAATTTTGCACTATTTTAAATCAAGGTACAGAACAGTATGAGTTTTTAAATAGCTATGTATTAATATATACATACACACATGAGTTTATATACATAAAACATGCCTAGAAGGATATACAAAAAAACTAATAGCAGTCAACTCTAGGTGAACCAGGTAGTTGGGGTGAAGAGCTCAGCTCAGGCTTGTTTTTCATGAAGTATCTATCTGAACACATACACTTTCATGTGTATGGAAGTATATTTATGGCAGGAGCAAGGGAACATGCACAAAAAGAAATAAAGTAGCAATTAGAAAGCAGTCAAGACTGGTTCTTATATACATGATTAAAAAGCAAAGTACAGAAACAAGATCTTTACATCAAAAATAAGAACAATTTTATGGAGCACTAAAAATGAAGTTGCATGCCCAAGACAATGCTTTTTCTTTACTGCTTCATTTCTGTTTCAAAAGTAAATAAGTAAAACATAAACCTAAATATTAAGTATACTTATCTGCAAAGTTATTTCCTATCATAAAAATGGGAGAAATATAAGTTATTGCTACATTTAAGAATCTTTTTGCAAGACACATTGTTTACACATATTCAATTCAAGCTTACTGAAATGTCCAGTGTTGTAACACATTTCTAAGAATCAGTTTAACATTCAGCTGTAATCACACCAGCACAGAAACAGACAAATTTGTGTTTTCTTGTATTTACTTCCTCTACTGCTAAAGGAAATCTACTATGGCATTCCTAGTTTCTAAAAACGCACCCCAACGTCAACTGATGAGTCATGGGTCACACTTCAAGTTCTTATGTACCAAAGAAAGCAGGGCACTAAAGTCTTACACATAAATTTTAAAGACTGTCTAATAAGCTCGGTTACAAACCAAGAGTTCTTTATAAGGTAACATAGATGACAGTTTTTAAAGCAGGCGTGAAAAACTTCAAAATAAAACTGCAAATTCCACAAAGATTGACAGAATGATTTACTCTTTTTCAGATTCCTAATAACTGGTAGTGTTTTGTTTTTCTTAATTCAGAACATACAAACAAAGTACTTTTGAAATACTGACAGGTACAAACTCAAGTTTGTAAAAACTCAACAAACTCCCAGCTTTCTGAAAGTCCAAATTATCTGAGAAATAATTTTCTATATGCCTTGTTTTGACTCTTAGTTATTTCCAGTTTTCGCTATTTAACCATTTCACTGACTGGGAAACCTCCAGGAGAGGGTACAAAAGGGCAGGAAGCAAAGATGACACTGTTTGATTCCTTTGGGCATTATTAGTTCAATTTCCCTGGTGAAGAGACAAATAGCTAAAAGGAAACCTGGAGACCAGCTGTAGATTCTAGTAACCAGCATAACAGACCATTGAGATCTAATCACATCATCTGATTTTCCTCCTAGCATTCGTCATTATCCTTTCTATTAATTGCTTAACTATTTACTGTTGTTTCTCTTCCTGCCCCACAGCACGTAAACTCCATGAGAATAGAGATCCCACCTGTCTTGCTCATTGCTATAGTCTTACCATGTAGAACAGTGCCAGGCACATAACAGGCATTCGATAAACACCCAGTGGGAAAGGAAGACATATATGTATTCAGTTATCTTAGGACCTGCAGTCATGAAAAGGCTAAAATTTGTGTTTACTTGAAATTACTCTTTACTCATAACTTCTAATAAATTTTTATTCTGCCTTGTCACAAGACTCTAAGCTTTTATCATCTAAATACATTATCAAAATAGAGTAATTGTACTGAAATTATAATCTAACTAGACTAGATTTCTGAGAACAAGAACTTCTATAATTCACTTTTCTATCCCAAACATCTAGAATGGTAGACAACACAGAATAGGCATTCAAATATTTGTTGAAAAAAGTATTTTAAAAGAATTATAACTGGTGGAATTCGTAATGTTTATTCTCTATGCATAGTTTATGATTTCCTGCATTTTCTACATTAAGCATGTATTAATTTAAAAAATATACAGTGTGATTTTAAAAAACAAAATCACATGTATCCCTTATATCTTCATGTAGTTCATAATGTATGCAATAAGGTAAATCAAACAGATGTGCTGCTTAATCCCCAAGAGTAACCAAACAGAAAAACATTCTTTAAAATTGAGATATTGCTAATTTTTAAATTAAATTTAAAATATTACTTTTAAGAATATTAAGCTTTACTGTCCAGAAAGATATCCTTCCATAAATCCTAGTGTAATAAGATTGAGTACTCTTATTAAACATCAGTCAACTGATGTTTGAGTTTTTTTTTTTTTGGTTGGGGGACAAAGTCTTGCTCTGTCACCCAGGCTGGAGTGCAGTGGTAAAATCTTGGCTTACTGCAACCTCTGCCTCCCAGGTTCAAGCGATTCTCCTGCCTCAGCCTCCAGACTTGCTGGCACTACAGGTGTGTACCACCACGCCCAGCTAATTTTTGTACCGGAGTTTTGCCATTTTGATCAGGCTGGTCTTGAACTCCTGGCCTCATGTAATCCACCTGCCTCAGCCTCCCAAAGTTCTGGGATTACAGGCATGAGCCACTGCGGCTGGCCTGTTTTTTATTAACAGAACCATTTTCTTTTCAAAAGGTTCAAATAACCAACAGAGCGATTTTTATTTTTTACTTAAGAGACAGAGTCTCACTCTGTCGCCCAGGCTGGAGTAGAATGGCACGATCTTGGCTCACTGCAATCTCTGCCTCCCGGATTTAAGCAGTTCTCCTGCCTCAGCTTCCCAAGTAGCTGGAACTACAGGCATGCATCACCATGCCCAACTAGTTTTTGTATTTTCTAGTAGAGACAGAGTTTCATTATATGTTGGCCAGGCTGGT
The DNA here is from genome assembly GCF_049350105.2 of Macaca mulatta. NCBI lineage: Eukaryota > Metazoa > Chordata > Mammalia > Primates > Cercopithecidae > Macaca > Macaca mulatta. The sequence goes on from NC_133422.1 coordinate 7,648,166, forward strand.
CTCAAGCTCCTGGCCTCAGGTGATCTGCCCGCCTTGGCCTCCCAAAGCGCAGGGATTACAGGCGTGAGCCACCACGCCTGGCCCAGAGTGATTCTTTTTGAAGACAAAGAATGTTATATTATAAACAAACAACTTAAGAACTACATAATGGTTTGCTTTCCTCCAGCACCAACTTTCAGGTGAACCCAAACTGTAGAAAGAGAAAATATAGTCACTATCACATTTAGAAAGACTAAAATCATGCAGAGCAACTGTGTTACAGGTAATATTTTTATAGGAAAAAAAAGTTAATACAACATAAATTAGTTGAAAGTTGACTGATGTTTAATAAGAGTACTCAAGATTTTGCCATCCTTCTACATTCTGCAAAATGGATTCATTAAGTTTTTAATCCTTTCAAAAAATAGGTACTATACCATTGAAAAAAATCCAGACTCTCAAAATAAATCCTGAATGGTTTCTTAATGTTATTATACTCCATTAAACATAGAAGAGAAATTCAAATGTGCTAACAAATGTACTACATATACTTGGAAAAAGAATAGGTCAGTGTCCCAAAATAGAATTATGTCTATTTTTAGCAAAATCTGAAACTAGTCTATTGAAGTATCAATTAATACATCTCATCTACAATAAAAGCACAAAGCCTAAAATTGAGAAATTCACGAGATTAATAAATATTTCAGGTGGGAACTAATTGCTAGAGACACTTTTGAAATCTATTAAATAGCCTTCACAGAGCGGTCTTAAAAGGTCATGCACAGCTACTACTGATCAAATGCTTGACATATTTAGTCGCAGAGGCACAGGACACAACAACATGCACCGCGATACCTGGCCTCTCCCCACCAATTTTTTGTTTTGTTTTGTTTTGTTTTTTTTGAGACAGAGTCTTGCTCTGTCTCCCCGGCTGGAATGCAGTGGCGCGATCTCCACTCACTGCAAGCTCCGCCTCCCGGGTTCACGCCATTCTCCTGCCTCAGCCTCCCTAGAAGCTGGGACTACAGGCGCCCGCCACCACGCCCGGCTAATTTTTTTTGTATTTTCAGTAGAGACGGGGTTTCACCGTGTTCGCCTGGATGGTCTGGATCTCCTGACCTCGTGATCCGCCCGCCTCGGCCTCCCAAAGTGCTGGGATTACAGGCGTGAGCCACCGCGCCCGGCCCTCCCCACCAATTTTATATTTCAGCTTCAGCTAAACCCAGACTACCGACTGTTTCCAAATTGGTATCTTGCAACTATAAGAAATAAAAACAACAGAGAAATTCACACTAGAATATACGATGAAGCTGAGAACTGTATTCTAGCCCAATAACTGACATAAATCCCCCAATTTAAAATTATTCCATATATTTCAGACCTTTCCCTCTCTTTGCTATAAGCAGGGTCTCAGCAATACATACAGAATATTTTGTTTGGAACCTTATCTCACACCATATACAAAATTACCTCCAAATGGACTAAAAACCTAAATATAAAACTTGAAACTATAAAACTCCTAGAAGAAAACATATGGGAAAAGCTTCATGACACTGGATTTGGCAAGGATTTCTTGGATACGACACTAAAAGCACAGGCAAAAATAGACAAATGGGACTACATTAAAATTAAAAACTTTTGCACATCAAAGGACACATCAACAGAATGAAAAGGAGAAAATATTTGCAAATCATATCCGATAAGGGGTTAATATCCAGAATATGTGAGGAACTCCTACATCTCAACAACAGTAAGAATAAAAAAATGGGTCAAGAACGTGAACTGACATTTCTCCAAAAATGATACAGAAATGGCCAACGAGCACATAAGAAGTTCAACATCACTAATCCCAGAAAAACGCAAATCGAAACCACGAGATATCACCTCATACCCATTAATATGGCTACTATTAGAAAAGCGCAAGTGTTGGTGAGAACATCGAGCATGTACAGAAACTGGAATCCTTTTGCACTGATGGTGAGATTGTAAAACAGTGCAACCGCAATGAAATGAAAAACAGTAGGAGGTTCCTCAAAAAGTTCGACTACCATATAATCTAATAATCCCACTTCTGGGTATACATCCAAAAGATTTCAAAGCAGGGTCTCAAAGAGACATCTGTACACTCATGCTTATGGCAGCACTATGCCCAAGGAAATTCTGTCACATGCTACAACATGGATGAACCCTGAGATCATCCTGCATGAAATAAGCAAGTCACACAAAAAAAGACATATACTGTATGATTTCATTTACATGTGGTATCTAAAGTACTCAAATTCTAGAAAGTGGAAGAGTGGTTACCAGGGGCTGGGGAGAGGAGGAAATGGGAACTTGTTTAATGGGTACAGAGCTTCAGTTTCATAAGATGAAAAAGTTTTGGAGATCTGTTGCACTGTAATGTGAATATATTTAACAGTGTACACTTAAAAATAGTTAAGATAGTAAATTTTATGTGTTTGCCACAATAAAGAGAAAAAGCTGAAGCAACGTAAAATATTATTCTGTTAAATATTCATTATTTTGGTAGAATTTCTTTTACTTCAACCACTGAAAATTCAGCATCCAAACTGAGATATACTGTTAAGTGCAAACCATTTCACCAGATTTCAGTACTTAATATGGGAAAACAGAATGTCAAATCACATTAATAATTTTATATTGATGACATAATATATTTTGAACATACTGCTTTAAAATATTGAATTTAAAAAATGTTACGCTTTAAGAACAATAATTAGAGGGGAATGTGGGGTCAATGGGACTGTGTTTGTTTTATAAGGTTAAAGATTGGGGCATATTTGTAGGTTGGTGTAAAAAAGAAAGCAGGGAGAAAGAGATTAAACATAGAAAAGAAGGGAGCTAACTGATGAAGCCACACCTGAAGGAGACTTGAAGAGATAACAAGCACATGTGGAAAAACAGATCTGAGACTTAAGTAGGTAACATTTGGAAAGGGAGAGACAGAAAAATTCTAGAGAAATCACAGATCATCTCATTTCCTCCATGAAATAAAACAGATTATCTGCAGACTATATAGAAGAGGTGGAGTTGGATAAAAGCGTTTGTAATGATGAGATTTCGGAATAAATCATGAGCGATGAAGAACAAAACCCTCATTGGGGTTAACAAGACCCATATGATCAGGCCATGGCCTACCTCCCTGGCCTCAGCCCCTGCCACGGTCCCAGCTCGCTCTCATCCACCTCCTCCCCCTCCCTCAAAGTGCCATCCATCGCTGACTGCCTCCTCTGAGGGTTTACCTGTGTAATACCCACTCAGCCAGTTATCTGTTTAAGGACAACTTCCTCGGGAAGTCTTCAGTGATACCCCACTCGGCAGAGACTACGGCAGTTCCCCTTCTCATAACCCAGACAACACCCTGTGCCAGCACCATCCAACAGAAAGATCACGTGAGCCACATGTGTCATTTCAGATGTGCCAGTAGCTACGTTTAAAAAATAAAAAGAAACAAGTGAATGAATTACTATTTTGAGACAGGGCCTCTCTCTTGTTGCCCAGGCTGGAGTACAGTGGCACAATCACAGCTCACTGCAGCCACAACCTCCTGGGCTCAGGTGATCCTCCCACCTTAGCCTCCCCAGTAGCTGGGGTCACAGGCACATGCTACCACACCTGGTTAATTTTTTGTAGAGACAGGTTTTGCCATGTTGCCCAGGCTAGGCTCAAAATCCTAGGCTTGAGTGATTCTGTTGCCTTGGCCTCCCAAAGTGAGTCACCATGCCTGGTCGAATTATTTTTAGTATTTTATTTAACCCAATATATCCAGAATATTATCTTGAATTGCCTCTAGATTGTAAACTCCATGAGGATACCACAGCTTTCTTAGCTCAGTGTCAGAGCACTCAGTAGGGACTAAACATTTACAAATTGACTGAGGGGTATGGGGGCAGGGGGTTGAGGGGCATTTCCCTGCATTGAGGACCAGCCATTTAATGGGTGATACCAAAGCAATGTGGAGACAGAAGCAGAGTTAATCTGAACAGGGGCGTTATCTGGCAGGTACAGCACAAAAGACAAGTTCAAGGGAGGCAAAGGTGCCAGTGGGAAGTATATTCCAGGTGTTTAACCATGGGCTTCCTAACTGGATAGAGACGCTCTGCAAGGCCAAAAGGTGTCCCTGCAGCAGGGAGGGGAGGGTAAGGTGGAACAGAAGGACTGGCACACTGTTGCTGTGAGGGGGAGGGGGCACTCTAATAGAAAGTGTGGGTATTGAGAGAGCTGGAAAGACAGGAGAAGAGACTGAGGTCCAACTACAGGATATGTAAGTTTAAGCTTTCTAACATGGAAAGTTTAGGGAAATGACAAGGTGCCAAATGAATGTTAAGATACATTGGAAGCAGGCTGGGCGTGGTGGCTCATGCCTGTAATCCCAGCACTCTGGGAGGCTGAGATGGGCAAATCACCTGAGGTAAAGAGTTCGACACCAGGCCAACATGATGAAACACCATCTCTACTAAAAATACAAAAATTATCCGGGTGTGGTGGCAGGTTCTTGTAATCCCAGCTACTCAGGAGGCTGAGGCAGGAGAATCGCTTGAACCTGGGAGGTGGAGGTTGCCGTGAGCTGAGATTGCGCCACTGCACTCCAGCCTGGGTGATAGAGCGAGACTCTGTCTCAAAAACAAAAAACAAAAAACAAAAAACAAAAAACAAAAAAACAGTGGAAGCAAAGGTCACTCGGCTACAAATGATTAACTCCTCGAATGAAAATGTCTTTTAAGAATTTAAATTCTACAAGGGCAGAGACAATCTTTTATGTGCCATCCAAGCTCAGCACTTCTTAGGTACTTGTTAAATACAACTAAACTGAAAGTCAAAGTTCAAATGTTAAAAATCACATAGAAGTAAAACTGCCTTTGCAAAAATTATATCAGTGAAAAAACTATAGCAGTGGGGAGATCTTAGCCAATTCTCCTCTTGCCTTTAGCTTTCAAGCTGCCCTTAATTATTCCTGGGCTAAAACCAAGCTAATTTTGGGAGACATTTCGTTTATAGTTTAAATGGTAACAGCCCGTCCCCAAAATTCAACCGCCTTTGTAAAGCTAATGAGGGACCACCAAACTAGGCAACTGAGGAACCTGAATTCAGCTAAGGTGTAGACATAAACAACTGCCAGCCACTATTCCAGAGGTCACAGGATATGCAACATTCCCAATTACTCCTGCAGATAACGTCACTACTGGAGAACCTAAGATTGGCCTTTTGAGATATCTGTTCAGGTTTTTTGGTTGGACCCACTGACCACTCCGGTGGCCTCACCCAGAAGCCACTCAGAGCATAAGAGGACCATTTCCCACACCGCTATGATTGTGCCCCCAACCAATCAGCAGCAAGCACCCACTGACTAGCCACCCCCACCCCTTCCCCTAGACTACCTTTGAAAATAGCCCCCAAATGCTCAGGTAGGCTGATTTGGGTAATAATAAAATTCCAGTCTTCTGTTTAGCAAGATCTATGTGTGCAAAAACTCTTTATTGCAATGCCCCCACCTTGATAAATTGGCTCTATCCAGGCAGTAGGCAGGAAGAACCCACTGGGCAGCTACAGAAGAAAAAGCCACAATACTGAAATAAGATTTAAGTAAAGGTCTCCAATTTATGTGTTCAGTAATTATTTATTGGTCTAAATGATAAGGGTTCTCACAAACAATTAAGTCTTTAAGATTAACAGCCGAAATCCCAATAGGGAAGGGGGTGGCAGGTATAAATATTTTCCAGACTTACCTTACTTTTTATCTCTAAAACAAACTAATAGCCAAACAGAGCCTTGGAAACTGAGAGGAAATAAAAACACACTCAAAAGTGTTTTTTATGTTCTCTTATTCAACACAATAGTCATCAATACAAAATACTTCTATGTCCAAATGTGGGTTTTCCCCCACACCTGATACACAAAGCAGTGGACACCAGTGGGGTGTCCTCTAATTCAATTCAGTTCTGACACTATCTACCTGGAGATAGCCTCAGATCTCAAAGCTGAGGGCTCCGTCTCCAAGACTGCTCCCCTCTCCACCAGACACCAGTCGCAAGTGCAGGCCTCAGGAAATTCTGACTGGCCTCAATTTGGGGTTCCCATAACCCCTCTTTGGGTTTAATTGACTTGCTAGAGCAGTTCACAGAACTCAAGGATACACTTACTTAGGTTACCAGTTTATTACAAAAGATATTACGAAGGATACAGATGAGATACCCAGGGCGAGGTATGGGAAGGGGTGCGGAGCATCCATGCCCTCCCGGGGCGTGTTACCCTCCGGGAACCTCCGCGTGATCAGCTATCCAGAAGCTCTCTGAACCCTGTCCTCTTGGGCCTTTTATGAAGACTTCATAACATAGGTATGGCTGGTGAAAATCATTGGCCATTGGTGATCAGCTTCCCCTTCAGCTCCTCTGCCCTCCCTGGAGGTTGGTGGTGGGGCTGACAGTCCTAACCCTCTACTCCAGTCTTTCCAGTGACCAGGGCCCATCTTGAAGCTACCTAGGGGCTGCCAGCCATTTAGTCAACACATCAGCATACAAAGACACTTAGCACTTTGCAGATTCCAAGGAATTTGAGAGTTGTATGCCAGAAAACAGGGATAAAGACCAAACATATATTTCACAACATCACAGAAGCTTTACTATAGCCAAACACATCTTATTTTACATAAGATATAGGCCCTCGAAACTTGGCTATCAACACTTTTTACACTGGCCCCTATTACATACTTTAGAGCAATCTGTTATTTAAAATAATTCTAAGATTACTTTTCAAGAAAAAAAAAAGTAAACCCTCATTTGTTTTACATATGAAGGTGGTATGCTTTTAAAGTGGACACACAATAATTGTTTTATAGAATGTTACTTGTCTATTGCCTATTTTCTATTCCTCATTTCTCCTGCTCAGCCTATTTTTTAAGAAAAAATAATTTTTCCCTGCATAATTTCTCCACTGAGGGAAAGTGACTGTCAAATTTATCATTCCTCAATCTCCAGGCTGGAAAGATTAAATATATAAGCTATGCTTGCATCCTATCCTTCACAACACTTCTGTTCCTATCTTTCCAGCTATCTTCATCAAGACTTCAGAGGCTCTGCCCTGGTGTTTTACAAATAACCAAGAGAGGACAAATTTATGACGTGGCTATTGTCAGTTTACTTCTGAACACAGCTGTATCTCTATAAAATAGTTTAATCATAAGCCATCAATGTTACAGTTCCTGTATCTTCCCATAAGAACATGAAACACTTCAAGCTTCCTCACCGGATCAATTCTCTTTCGCTTTTCCTCTGACCAATGACTGTTTCAAAGATTTGGAGAAGTCTGTGAGCCAAGCCAGATCAAAGCCAATTTGTATCCAATTTGTTCATTAACACATGCTGTCAACAAAAAGAGTCACACTCTGTAACATATTTGAAGAGATTTATTCTGAGCCAAATATGAGTGACCATGGCCCGTGACACAGATCTCAGGAGGTCCTAAGAACACGTGCCCCAGGTGGTGGGGGTGCAGCTTGGTTTTACACATTTTAGGGAGGCAGGAGATGTCAATCAAAAAATTTTAAGAAATACATTGGTTTGGTCCAGAAAGGTGGGACAATTGCAGGGCGTGGGGATGGGGTGGGGGGAGTTGGGGGGAGTGGCATTCCAAGCTATAGGTAAATTTAAATTATTTTCTGGTTGACAATTGGTTGAGTTTGTCTAAAGCCCTGAGATCAACAGAAAGGAATGTCTGGGTTAAGACAAAGGATTGTGGAGACCCAAGTTCTTACTTTCAGAGGAAGCCTTCAGGTAGTAGGCTTCAATAGGCTGTAGTAAAATATTTCTTACCGGACTTAAAGTCTATGTTAATGTTAACGTCAGAAAGGCATAACAAGTCATGTCCGAACCCCACTTCCCAATCATGGCCTGAAACTGTCTCTCAGGTTAAATTTTAAAAGACCCCTGGCTGAGGAGGAAGTCCATTCAGATGGCTGGGGAGAAGGGGGAGCTTAGAATTTTATTTTTGGTTTACAATACATTAATATTTGCTTAAGTACTTAGGGATTCTGCAGTTAGCAAAATAGATAGGATCCCAGCTCTAGGAAGCATACATTCTAAAGGATAGAACCTATAACACCTGCTTTTTTAAAAGCATACCAACTAGAGGACAATTTATTATTGTAACGTCATGAGCACTTGCTTGTTAAAAAATTCCTTTTTTTTTTTTTTTGAGACAGAGTCTAGCTCTGTCACCCAGGCTGGAACACAGTGGCACGATCTCGGCTTACTGCAACCTCCAGCTCCTGGGTTCAAGCGATTTCTCCCGCCTCAGCCTCCTGACTAGCTGGAATTACAGGCACCTGCCACCACGCCCAGCTAATTTTTGTATTTTTAGTAGAGACGGGGTTTCACTGTATTGGCCAGGCTGGTCTCGAACTCCTGACCTCGTGATCCGCCCGTGATCCGCCCACCTCGGCCTCCCAAAGTGCTAGAATTACAAGCGTGAGCCACTGCAGCTGGTCAAAAAATTCTTCTTAATAACTTCTCAGAAGGCTAATACACAAAATAGCCACCTTTACTGAATCCAACCAAACAAAATAACTTATTAACCACAGATTTTCCTACTGCTTTGTATTTTCTGAGGAAAAGAAACACATGCCAGGAAAGCTAAAAGGGATGTGTTTTGTAAAACTCTCAGGCCCTCCAACAGGCTCAATTTAGGTAGGCCTGCCCCAGTCTTCAAATTCTACATGCACAATACATATATATAACTTTTTCAACCAACACTGCTTCCTAAACAGAGGAGAACCTATGAAATGAGACCTGTGATTCTTTTTTAAAAACCTAGAAGCATTTGGATAGAGGAAGGTGGGCCTGTGAACTATGGCCCTGTAAGCAGGAGGGGAAGTTAAATAGTTCTTCATAATACAATTTAAAGATATTTGAATTTTGGGGTGGCAGTCAGAAAGGAAAGAAAGAAGAGGGGGAGAAGGCTGAAGAGCCAACCAGATTACAAGAGCCTGGAGTCCTTCTTTCTTTGATGGTGGCCAAAATGTATTTTAAGGACAGAAATGCCTAATATTCAATGTCAACACTTCTGACATTGCTCCACTGTGAACCCCTTCACCCTCCCCTTCCTCTAAATCGCCTATAAAGCTTACCACACCCATAAAGGCTTTCTGTGAACTCTTTTTTTTTCTTTTCTATTCTTTCCTAGCTCCTGTGAGACACAACTATCCAACAACTGCATCATGGATCTCTCAACCATCCATTTAGCACCTCCTTAGATTGGTCCAAAACTGAACTTATCTCCCCTTCCACACCTCTACCATTAATTGTTTTTAACTGCTGCTTCTCATATCCTCCAACATTCCACTAGCTCATTAACGTCATCATCTATGCACTTGGAATGTGCTAGGTACCCTGCCAAAGGCATTACATGTGTAATTTCTCAAACCCTACTGAACAGGTATGACAATCATTTCCCAAATATTAGGAAATCAAAGTTCTGTCAGGATAGTAATTCTAAGGGTAAGTAATAGAATTAGAATTTGACCCGTTTTAATTCCACAGCCAGCTTACCCAGTACATGTCAATCAATGCCTGAAATCAAACAACCCAGGATTCATCCTTCCCCTCCTTAAGCCTATCTAGTCACTTACCTGGTCCAGCCTCCTAGTCATACGCGTTAAATGCCATGTCGTTTCTCCTTCCACTGCCAGCACACTAGCATTTACTAAGTCCTTACTATGTGGCAATCACTATTCTAAGTAATATACATGTTTTTTCAAGTTCTATCCCCCAAACTCTGAGATGAAAAACCTAAGGAACAAAGAGGTTTCAGTGTATGACAGAGCCTGATTCCACCCCAGGTAATCTGAATAGAGAATCCCTGAGCACTTAACCCCTCCATTATAACAGCCTCCAACTTAGTCTCAATACCGCCCATCTGGAAGCCCACCATCCTCCAGATGCTGCAGATATCTTTCTGGAACGCGAATGTTATCATGACATTCTCCTGCTTAAAATTAGCAGCTCAGTATCACTGACTGGATAAAGTCCAAATTTCTTAATCTGGTATACAAAATCCTTCATTTTTCTGTTCAAGTCAATTCAGTAAATATTTTAGTGACCAATGTAAGCAAGAAAAGGTGCCAAGTGCTCTGAAATGAATACCATACATGTCCCTGACTACTACTTCCACCTTGGACACTGGGTCCTTCGGCCAGACAAGCCCATATGCAAAGCTCATAATACAACAGCCCAAAGATACATGCATTTATTTTTAAGTGGCCTGCGTGCTCCGTGCCTACAATGTACGATATCCCAAATCAATCTGAAGGCTAGGTGCCTACGTAACACCTATTCTTACAGGTCTCCAGGCAGAAATGCTCCCTAAGTTCAAATTACTTCAGGGTAACTAGCGGGATAAAAGCATGGATCAGTTTCCAAATGAGAAAACTTCTGGGCAAGAACTAACCCCTGCCATCAATGGCTGGCATGCAGTAGGTACTTTATCAGTGGCTAAATGAATAAATAATGAAAAAATGTCAAAGCTGATGAGAAGACGAGAGAAACAAGATATATGGAGAATGTAACACACAAGTGGGCCGAATTAAAAGTAATGTTATTCTACTTTGGTTCTCATTTGGCCTACTTTTACCCCATGGGAAAACTCACATGTGGGACTTGGACAAGCTTAAAAAGCCAAAACTTTGTTATTCATGGCTCAACAAAGCTTTGACAAGCCAAAAAGGATACCAGATTCCCGCTTCCTTCTTTACCTGCCAAAGTCCATTTTCTAAAGAGGTGTGGGGGTGGGAATCAAATCTAGCAAAGTAAATAAAATTGATCTACTGAGATCCAACTTCATCAGTGCTGCATCGAAGTACATGCAAAAGAAATATCAAAATCTGTCCTGGGAAGAAGGCCAATTTACAAGTAAGTACTATTGCCGCAAGAATGTGAAATTCTTAAAGGCAGTTCCAATAAGCTGGAGCTCACAAGTGTTCCTCCTCCTGCACCGCCACCGCTCTTCACTCAACTTTGTTTCTGATTTCTGTGATTTTAAAAAGGATAATAAATACAGCAAAGTCCATGCATAAGTGTACTTTAGCTCCTGGCACAAACGAACGTCTGGATTCATAAACTCAACGTAAACTGAAATACTAGAAGAAACACTACATGAGTCAAAAGTCCTTGTTTAAAACGTGGCATAAAGCTTTGAAAAGCGAGTGATGTATTTCCTGAACGATGCTTTGTGTGCAACTGGTTCCAAATCAAGATTCGCATTTTTAAATTACCCACTGGAATATGTCAAATCTATCTCCCACCCTCTCCAGCCTAAAGAGAAAGGTGAGAATTCACAGGCAACAGGCTAGGGCGGAGGGAACGATCTCTCCCTATCCCTTTGCAGAGGAACAAAATCCGACAAAGGCAGCTAGTGCCACTCGCATTGCCGACACCACACACACACACACAGGAAATTTAAACACTCACCCCACCTCTCCCTTCCCTTAAGAAGCAAACGACGCCAAGATCTGCACCGCGGTGGCCGGAACCAGCAAATGCTAACAGCCGGAGGCCGCCCGCCTCCAGGGCTCCTACAGGCGGCGGGCACCGGGCGCCGACTCTCCCTCCCCGACCAGCCCCACACCGGAGTCCACGCCAGCCCCGCAGCCCGGGCGAGCAAAGACAGCCGCGGACGACCAAAGCTCCGGGGCGAGCAGCGGCGCCGCTCCGGCCGCCTCCCGGGGCGCGGCGCTCCTCCACACCCAGCCGACGCCCGCACCTGAGGCGGCTGCCCGCAGCCGGGGAGAGGGCGCGCAGCGAGGCGGGCAGGACAAAGTTACTCACTGGGAAAGCGCGGCTGCCCGGGCCGCGCACGGCCACCAGCTCCCGCTCTCCGCGGCCCGCTGAGGGAGCGGAGAGCCTGCCCGGCTCCGCTCCGCCGAGAATTGCCGCCGCCGCCACCGCGGATTTCCTGGCAAGAAGCAAACTCCGGCCAAGACTTCACTTCTCAACCGCCCCTGCTGCCTTCCCGGGGGCCAGCGCTAAGGCCGAGCGGCCCAACCCGCAGCCGGGCCAATCGGAGGTAGCACAGGGCGGGAGGTGGGCGGACCAGAGGGCGGCTCCACCTATCCGAGAGCTCGGGAGGCGGGCCAGAATTGGCCCGTCACTCCTGGGTTAGAGTGAGACCACTCCGCCCTCGCCGCCCGCCTCCCCCACCCGCCCCGGGCTGTCCCCGCCGCCCGCCTGATTCCCCTGCGGAAGCCCCGGGGGCTAGGTGCCTGTGCGCACCCCGGGCCGCTGCCAGGAGTGGCACTGCTCGGGAAGGAGTGAACATCCAGAGGAATCGCGGGGCGGGGTGGGGGGAGGCTAGGAGAACAGGTGGCGCAGGGAAGCAGAAACGTAGTTGCGCAGGACAGCTGGACAGCTGGAGTGGGGCAGGGTCGGGGCCGGCGGCTAGGGGAGAAGGGCCTATTCGAGAGGAAGCGCACCTGAGGGAGCGTGGCCGGGGCCGGGACAGGGAGCTGGGCGGAGAGCGAGTCTGGGTGGCGAAGGTTGCCGAGGCGGGGGCTGGGCACCTGGGAACAAAGGTGAGGGCGGGTTCCGCAGGTGAAGAGGTTTGAAGAGCCACAGCGGGTAAAGGGAAAGGAAGTCCACAGCCGGAGAGGACGCGCTCTGGGGGATAGAAGGAATCCTAGGACGGAAAGGATGAGGTGGGAAACAGTTTTTTCCCAAACTCTCACTCCCCCAAAAGAGAAAGACATTTCTTTCTTGCCCTTTATTTGACCCAGTTGAGAATGCAACTGCAAGGTCCCCGGTGAGACAAATACCGCCTTCAACCCTCGTATTCTGTCGTGACTCATCTTGCACGTGACCTCCTCCCTCTTCAAGGTGTGTTGACCGACTAGAGCCTAAGCCTGTCGTCCCACAGAAGGCCCAGGAGGCCGGGGTCCCAGGAAGGGCCATCCTGGGTCAACACCGCCCCAGTGGGGGAGTCGGGCCTCTTTCGCCCTTGCCACTGGGAAGGGAAGTGATTTGGGGGCGGCAGGTAAAGCCCCGCTCCTTCACCATCACCTGGGGAAAGGTACCAAGGTTGAGCTGGCGCGCCCGCAGGCCTGTCTGGGCCTCGGGGTAAAGCGGCGCTGGCCCCACCCCCTGCCCCTCCCGCCGTGAGTGGCCTCGCCTGGTCGCCCAGGTGAGCCGCCGGGCCGCGAGCCACCGCCCACCCCGCGTCGGGGCGGAGCCTGGGGGCGGAGCCTGATGCCCCGCCCCGCGGCTGGGCCCTGCCGCGCCGCTGCGGCTCCTCCTCCCTCCTTCCGTCCTCCGCGCCTTCCGTCGGTCTGTCCTTCCTTCCTGCTTCGTCTCCACGCCTCGCGCTATGGGACAGAACCCCCGATCCGCCAGCACCACCTGAGGATCCGGAAACCGCCCCAGCGATGGAAGAGGACCAGGAGCTGGAGAGGTAACGGCCGAGGAGGAGGCGGGCGGAGCGGGCCGCGCCCAAGGGGAGCGGGTGGCCGAGGGGCACGCTGCCCGGCCTGGCAGTCGGGGCCTGACTCGGGGCGCAGAGAAGAATCATGGAGAGAGAGGTGGGGAGGAGACATGAATGTTTCAATGTGAGAGTGAGAGGTGCGCTAGCTATTAAGGAGGGAAGACAAGTTGGGAGACCAGAGTTAAGTATCCGAACTGCCCATCCCCGTTAGAACAGCAGCGTGTAAAATCACGCCCCGGGCCTCTGCTCCCTGAGGACGGTACTGGTGCCTCTGTCCCTGTAACTACGGCTCACGTTCCTTCTATGTACAGTCTGCTCCTAAAGCCACTCATCTGTGCACTGAGCTCTTTTTCTTCCTCCCGCTTGACTCCTGGACCTTCCATTCTCCTAGTTTCCTTCTCTTGCAAAATGGAAGCCGTAGTTGGGCCTGCATATTGATCATCTGTATCCTCTATTTTTATACTAGAGCAATCGGGATTTTTATGCCTTTCAACCCCCTTTTCATCCTCTAGCAGGACCAATCCTATTCTAATCCTATCCCTTGCTTGTGACTCTACCAAAGAATATTTTTGCAAACACTTAAGTTTGTGTTTTTCTAAGAAAACTCCCCTTGTGGCCAGTGTGGATGGTCAAATGGAGCAGGGAAAAACTAGAGGCAATAAATTATTTATTGATAGAGTTTGTGGAGGCAGGAAAATGAGAGGCGAATAATTCTATGTAGCTGGAGTAGATTAATAATAATGCGTTGCAATGTGATATAGTAAATGAAAAAAGGCTAGTTACAAAACAATATTCAGTATGATCTCATTTTTATAAAAAATATGTGTGTAGAAAAATATCTGGATTGAAGACCTCAATGGCTGAAGGCGAGAGGAAGACAGCCCTGGAAATGGTCCAGGCAGCTGGAACAGATAGACACTGTGTGACATTTGTATTGCACGAGGAAGACCATACCCTAGGAAATTCTCTACGTTACATGATCATGAAGAACCCGGAAGTGGAATTTTGTGGTTACACTACGACCCATCCTTCAGAGAGCAAAATTAATTTACGCATTCAGACTCGAGGTACCCTTCCAGCTGTTGAGCCATTTCAGAGAGGCCTGAATGAGCTCATGAGTGTCTGCCAACATGTGCTTGACAAGTTTGAGGCCAGCATAAAGGACTATAAGGATCAAAAAGCAAGCAGAAATGAATCCACATTCTAGTCCCTTATGCAGTATACAAGGAGAACTGTCCTCTAGGATATTCTCTTCCTGATGGTGCAGAACGCAGAATTAGAAGTTTGTGGTTACAGCATACTCTGTCCTTCAGAAAGGCGTGATTCTCGCTGTTGACCCCTCGCAGCTGTTGGAACCTCTGCAAAAACCTCTGTATTCTTCTAATAAATTCCCTCTTTTATTTAAACTAGTTTGACTGGTTTCTGTTCCATGCAACCAAATGGTCCTTGAGGATGACTTTTTTTTTTCTTTTAATTAAGCCAGCATTGAAAATGAGGAAACTGAGCATATCAGAGACCTAGATAAGAACTGTGATCATGGGAATTAAAAGGAGTGTGTATCCATGTCTGTAGTTGGGGTGGTGGGAGTAAGGGAAGAGACAAAAACCATTATCCCAGTTAGACTGTTGTTAGTTTAAAAAAAGAAGGAAAGAAAATTGGGGTGGGGACTTGACTTCTTGCTAAACTTTTTGGCCTTTAAAGAATTGCATCATTTGCTGTGGTTGGTAGACTGGACAAGGGTGGGAATAATTTGAAAGAAGTGTGAGAATTCTGGTTTTACATGAGAGTTTTAAGGAGTAAGGCTCCATCTTTGAGGCATTTACAGGAAATATACCAGTTTACTGCTTGAGTTTCGGGATATTGATACTTAGTCATGATCTAAGTAAGGTAAGATGTTTTGATTATGTTACAGAAGGAGAAAATTGGGATGACTAGATAACATTTTCAGTCCTTAGATAGGTATAGCCTAGGGTAACGTAGAAGAAGCCCTATTTGAGAGAAGGTAAAGCCAAGGAGAAGGAAAATTCCAAGGAAATGACTGTTTTGGAAAACACATATCCCATCCACCAGTGCTCTGTGCTTTGGGGCCTTGTTTATGCTATCCCCTCTTCCTGGGCCAGTCTTACTCCTGCCATACTAAGTGAAAGCTTATGTGTCAGGCCCCCCAGCCTAGTTTGGGTACTTCTTTGTGCTTTCATTACGCCCTGTGTTTCCTGGCCTTGGTATTTACTATGCTGTTGGTAGTGCTTATTTACCCATTATACCAACTTGCAGGTCAACATGATTCTGGTACCTGGAACACCTGACAGGTAGTAGACACTTAGTAAATACTCTATGAATTCATGTAAGTAGTTATGGCCTGCAGCTTTTCAGTCACTCAAACCTGACCTCTTATACTAGCCTGCTGTAGAGCCTACATTTCCTATACTCAGTCAACTTCTTTAAAGATATTTCCATATTTTTGAGCACTAGTATGTTCCAGGCCTTGGGGATAGATATATAGGGATAGTGGATGAGACAGAGTAAGTCCTGTTCTCATAAAGCATGTGTTATAATAAGAGCCCCTTTTAAAAAAAAAAAAACAAAACAAAAAAAACAAAAAAACCTTGTAAGGCTTGCCATAGGACTCACACCTGGGAAGCCAAGGTGGGAGGATCACTTGAGCCCAGGAGACAAGCCTGGGCAACATAGGGAGTCCCTGTCTCTACAAAAAAATTAAAAAGCTATCCCGGCATGGTGACACATGCCTGTAGTCCCAGCTACTTGGGAGGCTGAGGCAAGAGGGTATCTTGAACCCAGGAGGTTGAGGCTGCAATGTGCCATGACCACACCACTGCATTCCATCCTGGGTGACAGAGTGAGACCCTGTCTCAAAAAATATATATAAAATTAAAAACTTGTAATTCTGTGAAAGCAGCAAATGTAGGGTCAAGATAGAAAACATGAGAAAGGAATCTGCTTTAGGCATGGAAGTTAGGAAAGGTGTTCTAGAGATTACAGGAAGGGAGAGAGCTGGCTGTGCAAAGAGAGAAAATGCATTCTGGGGGTATAGCATGTGCAAAGGTCCTGAAGCAGAAAACTGGTGGCGTGAGGAACTGAAGATATTGAAAGAAGATTTGTATGTTTTTGTAGCACAGTAGACAAGGAGAAGGGCCGGTCCCTCTGGAGTCCATGGGAGGAAGAGACGGGGTAGTAGAGATTTTGGATTTTAAGCACAGTGGGAATGGCATCTTCATTACTTTGATTACAGTGTTGGGGGAGATGAATTATGGGGAGGCTGGAGTAGTAGCAGAGAGAGACACTATAAAGAGTTGAAGTGGCCTAGAAGGGTAGAAGCTAATGATGGAGAAGAGAAGGTAGGTTTGAGGTATATTTTAGAATTGAATTGGCACAGAATTGGTACACCTCAGGCATTGAATGTGGAAGATGAAGAATCAAAGATGACTACTGCCTAGCTTTAGGGCCAATTACTGAAATTGAAAAGCTTAAAATGGAAAATAGATTGGGAGGTGGAAAAGATAATAGGAATCAAAAGTTTCATCTTTGAACATTGTAAGCAGTGGCTATGTGAGTTGGAGATCGTGGAAGAGATCTAAGCTGGAGACAAATTTTGTGAGTCCTTGCCATTAAGATGACATAAATTGATTAAAAAAAAAAAAATAGAGGGTGACAAAGAAGTGGGCCCAGAACCAAGCCCTAGGCAACTTCAGTATTTAAAGTTTGGGTGAAAGAAGAGTTTTAAAGATAAGAGTATTTATAAGTTTGGGTCAGTGTGATGGTAGGAAAGTGCAAAAGTAGGGTGTGGAAGCCAAGGGTTTCAAATAGGGAATAGAAAAATGTCACCTGCAGTTAACATGGAGGTCACTAGGCAGTAGCAGCATTAATTTACTGCCTAAGAGGAGTAAACATTACCACTCATACAGAGGAATGGCTTAGTTTGGTTTTCCAATAAAAGAAGCACATGAAGACATTGGAAGAGGTGAGTTTAGGTGGGAGCAGGGATGTTACAGGGCAAGGATACAGAATATTCTCTTATGGTGATAGTAAGAAATTCTGGAAAGTCAATGTTTAAGGGCATTAGCCTTTGAAGATAAAAGGAAGCTTAAAAAGGATGTGGAAAAGGATTAAAAACTTTTTTCCTCTCCCAAAACTTTGCCTGTGGGAATAGTAAACAGAATTACTTACATGGAGTTTAATTCCTCTGAACCAAGGCCTGTCAGGAGATGAAAACAAAGTTTAATTAGTGGACAGCAAGGTACAGACTGATGATAGCAGATGAAGTACAGTGGGAAGCACACCCAGAGGCGACCGCTCACCACATCACGACTTCATTGCACCTAAAAGGATTTAGACTGATCATGTAGCATTCTGTCTTGAATCTCTTTAGGGTGGCCATAAACTCACAGGTTCATAAAAAACACCTGCAGAAGGCAGTTGGGTGAAGGGAAGAAACTGAGAACAGGGTAGGCAGGTTAACCAAGAGTCTTGTATATGTGAAAGGAATCTGCATAAAGTCTGTAGGGACCTGAGGGAAAGCTGAGTTGGTCCAAAAAGGACCAGGGAGACGAATGTGAATCATACTCATACGTACTGTGAAAAGTTAATCCGCATCTGATTTGCACTCCAATAACATTTTATTCTAAATAAACTCATGCCAGTGATTCAAGATCAGAAGTTCTCTTCAGCTGTAAAGTACTATGACTTTTAAAAAGCTGATTATTAAATAATATTATATACCAAAAGCTTTTAATATATAGTAATTCTGAGTACTTGCTGGCACTTTCTATTTTCAAAGTACTTTACAAGCTAATTATTTATAAATTGCATATAGCTGTAACATTTAAGTACTCTAATTAGTTGGCATAATGCACAGGTTCACACAGAATCTCTAGAGATGGAAAGGTGTCTACATACGAAGTGGTCTTGCATCTCAAGAGACAGGAAAGCATATCAAGTTCCATGGCCTACCGCCCACCAGCCGCCTTTTAGTTGCCCTTCAACATATTATTCAGATTTTAGATGGTCTCCAGATCACTAGACAAAAGTCATCTTTTTGGTTAGCGTTATTTAGAGTCATTCTTTGTAACAACCTTTAAACTGGGATCTTGGAAGTTTACGCATCTGCTTTCAAGTACTTACTAAGACCCCCAAACCCAGCCTTTTTTTGCTCGAATTCTTAATGTTGCTATTTTATTTTGCTGCTTTATAAACTATCCTGGTACAGTTACTGTGTGTCTGTTTTTTTTGTTTATTTTTTCCTCATGATGAAATTCTTCTCAAACTTGGATTATTAGATCTCTAATTATTTAACTATACAGTAAGTATGTACCTAATAGTAGCACAGTCCTGAGAAATGGTGGAAATAAGAGACTATGAATCTGTCCTGAAAATCCTTCTGTGGTTTTGGAGAAGGCAGACAAGAGCTGTACACATGAAAAAGAAAACCAGTTGTACTGACAATGAAGTTCCCGAATGTGCAGTGTAGAGTATTACATGATGAATTCAGGATGGGATGGGTGAAAGGCACTACTGAAACTTCAATTCTTTCATGAGCACCCATTCTGTCAGCCAGTGAAGATGGCAAAAGAATTGGCGGCTTATAAAATACTAATAACAGGAATAAATGGTTTCCTTTCTCTCAGTGTAAGAGAGCTGTTAAAGATTCTTGAGCGAGAACTGCCATAAAGTTTTAGTTTTTTGTTTTTTGTCCCATGCCCGTGTGCAGAATGGGTAAGTGGAAGGAAACTGGAAGAAGCAGTGAGCTGGGGACATTTGTAATAGTTCAGGTATCATGTAAGGAAGGCATACTTGTAGGATAGGAGATAAAAGGATGGATACAAAAAAAAATGCTTAAACAAAAAAAGTAACTTAGAGACAGATTCTATAGAGGAGTAATAGAAGAGTTGTAGATGACCCCAAAGGCCCCATATCCAGGTTCATTTACCCCTTTGTTTATCCTACCATTCCCTCACAACCAAAAACCGGTAAGGCAGGATTTATCATTTCTTCTCTCTAACTTGTCCTTACTAATAGGAGTTAGTGGGTGCAACCACCCTTACCTCCTTCCCAAACCCATATCAGAAGAATTCATGTCTTTTACAAGGATATGAATCCAGGGCTACCAATATGAAAATTGAGAGTTGAGGGGAGGAGATCAGGGCAGTGAACAGCTTGGCTCTTGCAGTCTGCACTCACCAAGTTGCTTGCTTTACAGGGAATGTTTTCATTAATTCGTTCCATAAATATTGAGCACATACTACATGGAGGCACAGTTTAGGGGCCAAGGATACGGCAGTGAACAAGTTGACCCACATGCAGTTTTTTTTTTTCTAATGGCAGAGTTGGACAATAAAGAAACATGCAAACAAATTTAATTTCAGGTAGTAAAATAATGATGACAAGGAGAAGACACTGAGATTAAGTAGTTAAGGAAGGCCTTTCTGGGGAGGTGACATTTGAGCAGAGAAATACAGGAAGAGAGAGACCAAGGATAAAAGAGAATGAGCCCAGAATTTTTTTAAAAACCTGAGCTTAGATTATTTAGCAATGAAAGCAAAATTATGAACCTTTCTAGAGGAATAAATTGTGTATTTCAGCCTTGTATGTGTTTATAACTTTTATTAGTGCCTAAATTTATATCATCTGTCTTTAATCTGTATATGTATTTACCTAACAATTACAGTAAAGAATATGGAACTACTCTGTGGGAAGGAGGATATGTAGGACATTGGAGGTGTTTTTGGTTGGCTGATATATGTATGTATATTGCAGGGCTTATTTTAATTGAAAAAAAAATTTTTTTTAAGAAAAGTACACTTTTTTTTTCTTTTTTTGAGACAATTGCACTGTTAACCAGACTGGAATGCAGTGGTGCAATCTCAACTCGCTGCAGCCTTGACCTCCCACGCTCAAGCAGTCCTCCTACCTCAGCCTCCTGAGTAGCTGAGACTACAGGCATGTGCCACCATGCCTCACTAATTTTATTTTATTTTTTTGTGGAGATAGTCTCACTGTGTTGCCCAGGCTGGTCTCAAACTCCTAGACTCAAGTGATCCTCCCACCTCAGCCTCCCAAAGTGCTAGGATTATAGGCGTGAGCCACTGTGCCCAGCCAAAATAGACCTTCTTTAGGAATAGAAGTTAATGTGTGTGGAATCCTGAATATCTTTTCAGTAAGCATAGGCATAGCAAACTGAGGCAGTATAACATTGGAATTAAGAGCTGTTGGACTCACAATGCCTGGGTTTTGATCCTGGCTCTAGACGTTAGCCATGAGACCTTGGACATACTGTTTAATATCTTTGTGCCTGAGTTTCTTCTTCTGTAAATCGGGATAAGAAGAATACCATATAGGGATGTTACAACTGTTACTTTAGATAATATTCAAAGTGCTCGGGAATGTTAGCTATTAGTGTTATTATTGTAATATCATTGATGTTGAGCAAGCTGGGTTGGTTTATAGTCCTTCAAAGTGAAAACTTGGAAACAAAAAACCGTAGTAGCCTGTGTTATTTTTTTCTTTTCTTCCGTCTATAATACGATTTGAGGACCCTTGTATGGAAGGTTATCAGTCTGTTAAAGCCATAGCTTTTAAGAGAAATACTTTAAAATAGCATTCTCATTAATAGGATATTTTAAAAAATCACAGACGAATTGTGTTTCTCCTCTTTGAAAAAAAGAAATTAAGATTCTGATGGAACATTCATAATCTTCCTTAAGCCTTAAGATAAAGGTTAAGCAGAAAGAAAAGCAAGTTCTATAGCAGATGGATACCTGGCTTGGTGCCAGGTATCTGGACTATTGGTAGGAAGCCAGGGCTCAATCTAGGTCAGTTGGTTGTAAAAACTGCATTACAAAGACTATATTTATTTATTTTTTGAGACGGAGTCTCACTCTGTTGGCCAGGCTGGAGTGCAGTGGTGCGATCTCAGCTCACTGCAACCTCCGCCTCCCGGGTTCAAGAGATTCTCCTGCCTCAGCCTCCCGAGTAGCTGGGACTACAGTTACCCACCACCACGCCCAGCCAATTTTTGTATTTTTAAGTAGAGACGGGGTTTCACCATATTGGACAGGCTGGTCTCAAACTCCTGACCTCGTGATCTGCCTGCCTCGGCCTCCCAAAGTGCTGGGATAGCCACCGCTCCCAGCCTGACTTTTTTAATCTAGTACTGTTTCTCTGTATATTCCCTGTTCATTACGCAAGGCACTTAGCATATCGCAAAAAGAAAAGCTACCTTGGTGTTTTTCTGAGTTTTACATTCCTGACTTAAGTCAAACCTCAAAAAAATTATGAATAATGCCCCCACCAATTCTGTTAAAAAGGACTCCAAGAGAAAATCCAACAGCCTGGAGCATCTAATCACGCAGAGACTGAACTAGTTGGCTTAAACAACAGCTTGGGGTTACAATTTTTGTTGTTTTTTTTTTCATGGGTGGGAGAGACTTTCTTTTTCTCTGCCGACCTCTTTCAAGGCAGTGTTGTCTAGAGGCGAAGGGCAGGGACTCTGAAGTCAGAGGGCCTGTTGGCTCCACACTTCCTATCTTATGAATGTGGGCAAGTGACTTAACCTTTCTGAGCCTCAGTTTCCTTACCTATAAAATTAGGCTAATAATGACACCTACTTCATAGGGCTATTGTGACAAATAAATGAAGTAAAGCACTTAGCACAATTTCTAGCACACTTAAATACTCAAACATTAGCTATTGCTATTGATATATATGGTTGTTGTTTAAGCCAGTTAGTGGGAGTTAAACTAATGATCTTCACAGTACAGACTGTGTCGTGTTATCCATAGGAGCCCTCCTGGCTGGCTTGCATGAGCTGCCTGCCTCCCCCACCTGCCCCACCCTGCTCTCTTCCCAAAGCATCACCTGTGACTCTGCCACACTGGCCTTCTCACTTCTTTTATCCATATAAGCCTAACATTGCCATCTCAGGGCCTTGGCACTTGCCCTTTACTTCCCGAACCTCTCTTCCCCTAAATCTTCACATGGCCTGTCTGTTTCCAAAGTCGTTTGCTCAGAGAGACCATCCTTGACTGGGCATTAGTCCACTGCTGCATAACAGATTATCCCAAAACTTAGTGGCTGAAAGCAACAAATACGTCTCAGTTTCTGTGGGTCAAGAATCTGGGTGGAGCTTAGCTGGGTGATTTTGACTCAGGGTCTCTGACAAGGCTGTAGTCAAGATGTCATCCAGGCTGCAGTCTTGAGGATTGCGTGGGAGAGGATTTACCCACAAGCTCACTCATGCTTCATGCCATGGCAGCTGGCTTCCTGCCAGAGCCAGGAAGACAGAGTTAGAGAGAACCCAAGACAGAAGCCAGTCTTTTTATGCCCTACTCTCAGAAGTGGCATCCCATTGCCTCTGCTCTATTCTGTTGGTTAGACAGGAGTCGTTAAGTCCAGCCCACACTTAAGAGGAGGGGAGTACATGAGGGTCTGAATACTAGGAGGTGGGGATCCTTGGCACCATCTTAGCGGCTGCTTACCCATCCACCTTCTCTAAAGTGGCAGGCACATCCACATACAAACCTCCATCACTCTCTATTCCCATACCTTGCTATATTCCTTCATAGTACTCATTGTCAACTGACGTTATATTATATATTTATATATTTATTGTCTAATTCCACTTGAAAAATGTCTCCTTGGTGACAAGGGCTTTGTCCTTGTTTGCTTCTGAACCCCGAGCACTTAAAACTGGGCACACAGTAGGCTTTCATTGGTGTTTATTCAGAAAGTGAGTGAATATATGCATGATTACATAGCAGTGTCAGAGTATGAGTGCCACAACAGGAAGAAGGACTGATGATTTATAATGACATTTTTTTGTACACTTATTAGCTGACACTTGCAACTCAGAAAGCCACCACAGTAACAAGCTTCAAGAAGACAAAAAATTCTTGAGTGAGACAAGGAACCATGCCTATCCTATGGCTTCAGTGGGAGGAGGAGCTGGGGGGAGGCATGGGTAAGCATCATAGAGAGCCTTGATAAAGATGGTTATGCTTTATATTCTGTATGATTTTTGTCTTCTCTGTGTCCTCAAGAGCCTCTAACATTACTGTCTTCACCACCTTGATCCCATGCTTCATCCGTTATCTTGCCTCTCTATTGGTCTAAAAAGGTAGAGTATCTCCCACTTGAAGTTGATTGATGGACATTTTTACTTTGCAACAGCAGTATGGGAGAGTGATATGGATTTTCCTTGGGATCTTGTCCCCACAGAACTCTAGTAGAGAAAAAGTTTTAGGATTGTTGTTTTGAGTACCGTGAAGTGGAATTTAAAGGATTTGATTCCAAGGTATGCTGTCTTTTCAATTCCAAATAGTACACTCATTTCCTAACCAGCTGTCTCGTAAATCTATGCCATTTACTACAAATAGCATTGCTTTGGAAAAATAACAGAAGGCGTGCGTTTGTTTTTCCAGCAGCTATTTAAGGTCCATTTGTCTTCCAGGTACCAGGAGTGCAAAGACGAATCTCATTTCATGCCTGCCTTCACAGAGTTTGCAATCTGACTAGACCAAAGAGCTGTGTAGTATTGAATTCCTGAAGGATAGGTGTCATTTCTTCTAACTCTTTTACCTCATTAGAATTGCAGCACCCCTCCCGCCCCCCAGCACTCCTACCTTGTAGTATTTTTTCTATAGCACTTACCTTCCAATATATGAGATATATAATTTACCTATTTATTGTATTCTTTACATATTGCCTTTCCCTCTACTCCTCAAACACACACACTGTAACATAAGCTGCGTGAGAGCAGAGATTTTTGTTTGAATGTTCACTGATGTATCCACAACCCCTGGAACCATGCCTGGCTCACAGCAGGTGTTCAAAAAATGTTTATGAAATGATTGACTCTGTATTGTTTTTTCATTAAATACCCCAAGAGCTGAACTTGAATTTGAAAAGGGAAATAACTATTCTATAAGCTTCGAATTGAGAACGACAAATTTGTGGTTGTGTGTCTTCAACTCCATAGTCTGTCACACGTAGATGACAAAAGACTGGGCCTGTCCAGGAGGAGTCAGATCTAGAGGTTCATTTAGGCAAAGGGTGACCAGAGCAGGCAAAGATTGAGTGCCAGAGGAGTAGCCTATGCAGTAGGAACCAAGCAGATCTGATAGATATTGCCAGGTAGATGACTCCAGAGGGGTCACCTGAGCTAAGAATTGGGCATGTTATTATACACTCGTAAGAAGGCAGAGCTTTGTATCTCCAAGGCCAAATTTGGCTGCAATGCATCTCACGTTAAGTGAGAACTGACCCCTCCAAGGCTGACAATATTGGTTTTGTGAGCACCTGTTCTACCCATATACCTACTGCGTGGTTTCAGATTTGGGGAATTCCCAGACCGATAATATTTCAAAAAAATCTAATGGGGTGAAAGGATGTGGGACTGCTTATTTTGCCCTTACTTTGTGAAATGGACTTTCCCTCACTTCGGTGAAAAATTACCGGAAATCCCAGTCTTTATTTAGGTGACCTGAAGCACTTGGAGGCCAAAACAAAGACTTAAAGCATTCAATAATTTGATGTCTGTTGTGCCATTTTTATCTTGTTAGCTCCACAATAAATTGAACAGAGTCTTGGCCTTTTCCCTTGGGTCCCCGTGAGCATTTGTGTACAACTGTTAATAAGTTACATGGGATCTAAGAATAAATTTTCATTGGAATTCCGATTTCAAGTGAAGGATCACCCAACATTGCGATCCCTCATCTAACATTATTTCAGATCCTGAGTTGCTTCTTTGCTCTGCGTACTTAAACATAAGTCCTGGTGCTTAGAATACTTAACAAGGGGTTTTTGTTGCTGTTGTTTCCAAAAGTGATTAATATAAAATTGGTAATGTAAAATTAATATAAGCTTCATTTATCACTTCATTCCCTGAAGATGAGGCGTAAAAGAGTACCATTATCATGTTCTTGTCAAAGTAAATGAGTTGGATTTATATTATTTATCAGACCTTGTAATTGAAGCCTTCTAGATTTGATACTACAGTTTTATTTCTGCTTTTTGTTTATTGGATTGTTTACATGGGGAAGATTGCAGTTTGTCCTTAAATGGATGGAAAATATTAGGGATTCTAGGGGCTTATGATTAGAAACTTACGATTCGTGTGTTTATATGGCAGAGATTGCACTTTGTCCTTAAATGGTTGGAAAACATAAAGGATTCTAGGAGTTTATGATTAGGAACTGTTGTGCTGAAAATGTCTGTCTTTAGAAGTGTTAGCTTACAGGTGTGTCACTGTCTTCTGCCCAGACTTGTAGCAAGCAAGCAGAGGATTCCCTTCCTATTTGCTTGTTCTAATAAGTTGGTCCCCATTGGAGAGCAATGAAAGATCAGAACAAGCCAGAACATGAGGAGGCCAACTAGGCTTATTCCTGGCCAAAAGCAGACAGTCTAACAGACACGTAACTGTGACTGTAAAGTAAGAAGACTGATTTGCCTCACCAGGTAGGAAAACCAGTTTAATCCTCCTTCAAGGCAGATAGTGTCTTTTCCCCTTTATAGAAAACAACCGAGACCTGGGGAAGTTAGGTAACCAGCCTAAGGTTATATGACTAGTAATTAGATAGGAACCCAGGATGGCCTGACTCCACAGACTCTGCTTTATTTTGACACATAGTCTCACTCTGTCACCCAGGCTGGAGTGCAGTGGGGTGACCTTGGCTCACTGCAGCCTTGACCTCCTGGGCTCAAGCAATCCTCCTACCTCAGCCTCCTGAGTAGCTAGGACCATAGGTTCAAGCCACCAAGCCTGGCTAATTTTTGTATTTTTTGTAGAGATGGGGTTTTGCCATGTTGCCAAGCCTGGTCTTGAACTCCTGAGCTCAAGCTATCCACCCGCCTTGGCCTCTCAAAGTGCTGGGATTAGTCATGAGCCACCACTCCTGACCAACTCAGCTTTTAATGGGCATGACGTCATCAATGTTACCTGCCTTGGACTCACATGAAGCTAACAGCTTTGCCAGAGCATATGCTCCAAGCAGTTCAGTTTAAGAGACAAAATTGTTGGCCTAGCTGAAACATGTTGGAAATGGAACTGTTCTCTGTAAATTTTAAACGTGAAAAGAATCAAATGAATGAGAGAGTAACTTGTTAAGAACCCAAATAAAGGTTTACTGATAATACTTGGTTTGTGAAAATACCATTTTTCATATTATTAAACCTTATTAGCATTATCTTTAAATATGTTCATTTTAACTTTTTCATCTAAATTGTGCCAAAGCAGCACTTGATCATCCTCAAAATATAGAAACTGTTATTCACGGATTGAATGAAATAAGGGTATGTGTTTTTTGACAGAACTCTGGATATGAAGTTAGAAAGCTCTGGGGTGGAGTCAGCTGTGTCCCTTACTGGTTGACCTCAGACAAGGCAGTCTCCCTGAGCGTTAGTTGCTTAACCAATAAAAGGGAAACAGAAACTTTAAGGGTTCGTCTCAGCCTCGGTGAGGTAATATATATTATTCTGTAAATTGCTGTGCACATGATATTTTAGTTAACATACATAACTATGAATAGTATATCTATGATTACTATTGAAATTATAACTGTAAAGTGATAATTTTAAAAAATTCTTAAAATAACAGATTTGTTCAGTGCTTTATAGTTACAAAGTAACTATAAATTATATTAAATATATATTTTATATATATTTTTATATATATATAAATTATATTTAATCCCCTTAAGAATATTGAAAGGTTAGTAGAAATATCTTCATTTTAATCACATAGCTCTGTGACCTTGAATATCACAGGATCACAGAGCTAGTAGGTGCAGAACTGGGACTCATTTTCTCACTGCTGTATTGTGGCTGCTTTCTTATTCTCTTAAGGTTACTTGATGGTGTCCTAGATTTAAAATTATAAAGGAAGAACTGCATAATCAGTCTTCTAAAAGCATTGAGAGGTGTTTTAGGGATTATATAAAGATAGAACAGTTACTGAGTAAGTCTATTCAGTCTGGATTTTTCAGGTAAGAAATTCTGCTCTGAAGCTTGTGTGTTGCAGATCACAATAATCATAGACACATCACATAGCTTGGGATAGTGTTAGTGTTGGTACTCACAGTGTTGTCCTCTAAAGGTAATGATCCTGGGCTAAAATATTATAATTATAATCTGTCTCATCATTTCTCCCCAGGGTGGCCATACATGCCATCTAGGCTTTGAGAGGAAAAAAATAAATATAGGTAATTTTGAGTTAAATTTTCAAAAACCAGGTATTATTTAGTGTTAGGCAAGTTGTTAACTTCTCTAAACCATAATTTCCTTGGCTTTATATGACAAAGTTAAACCAGATGGCCTCTAACATTTGAGAAACTTTTCCCTTATATTTTTTAATAATATAGATTGTATTTAATGGATCTTTACCTGAACATTTTGGTTCAGGCGATTAAAATGAAAATTATAGCAAAAAGATCCTTGAAACTTTTCTAAAAACACTGGGCATATAGGAATTAATATAGTATATGTCCCAGTTTCTATCAAGCAAACAGTAAGAGAGAACTGTAAATTTAGGGGTCTAATATTTCAGATGAGATGTGAAAGTATGGTCCCAAGCATTTGTACTGAAAATGCAGTGCCCCTTTTTTGGTAAGCGTAAGAGTGTATTAGACTTTGGGAGGAAGCCAAATTATGCTGTTTGGATATCAGCATGATCTGTCTCTCAGAATTTTCCCCTGCAGTCTCAATTGGGTACCTATTCTATTTTTAACTTAGTTCTAAACTCTTTGTTAGCATTGCTCCATCCAATTAAACTGCAGCTGCTGTTCCATTCCCTAAGGATTGTTTATGTTTCAGTGGATGAGATGGTCCTAATATATATGGCTACTTAAAGTACAGTTTTAATTCAGGGACAAGAAAATATTGTGTTTTAAGTTTTTGATATTTTGTAAAACAATGCATAAACAAACATTGGCTCTAGAATATGCTTTCACATTTCCCTTGTTGGTTATATCATCACATATGATTTATAAGTCTCTGAATGATAAAGTGTGGTTTGCTGGGTTTTGGTTGTCTTGCAGCTGGTTTCTGATGCCAAAATCATCGATTATATTACTCTCTGTGGTTCTTTTGGCAGCTGATGTGTTGTTGGTATGATAAGTGGTATGATATAAAGGTAAAGTTTGGATTAATCGTAATGGAATTTTCCATGCCTTGGGTTTTTCTCCTATAGAGATTAGTCTCCGTGAGCTGCTTCCTTCCTTTCAGTTAATCTCTGCAGCCTTTCTAGTGGTTCCTCCTGTGCTGTTGAATTCAGCATCTGTAAGAATGTGTTTGCATTGTACCAGAGCTCTACAACTTTGGCCAGCTAAGAAGGAAGCATCTCTGGGATCTTTGAATGTCACTATAAAACCTTATTTGCACAGTTGTGCAGTTTTGGCCGACTTGTTCAGTGGACCATCTAAGTTCATCACTTTGAACTTTTGTAAACATTTTCCTTAAAGGGATGCTGCTCTCAAAGTTAGGTTTATGTATATGTTTAACCGCTTAACTCTATTAATTACTCCTTTATATAAATATAGAGTTTTCCCCAAAAACACATGTATATATGTTAACTAAGTTTTTTAAATTGTGAAATGGGATTTAAAATTACCTTGTCCTACTTAATTTCATTGCTGTATAAATTGGCACCAGAAAAACAACTTGAAACTTGACAGTGCAGGGTTTAAAGAGTTAAGAATTTACCGGTGGATTTTAATACGTTAAAAACTTTTTTTTTTTTTTTTTTTTGAGATAGGATCTTGCTATGTTGCCCAGGCTGGCCTCAAACTTTTGAGATCAAGTGATCCTCCCACATCAGCCTCCTGAGTAGCTGGGACTACAAGCATGTGCCACCACACTGGCATACATTTTTTTTGTGTAGTATATTTTTGTAGTTAATTATTGATGTAGAAAATACTGTCTATGTATATATGTACTATTTTTTCAAAATCTCTCCCTGCCAGTGTGTGGAGGAAACTACCATATCCCTCAAAGCCATGTTTGATGCCTAGAGTGTGAAAGACAGAAAATGCCTGGTGATCAAGATGAGGCCTGGTCTGGCAGGCAGTCCCCCACGGCAGGCGGGAGGCACGATCGCTCTAGAGTGGGCTACACCCTCTATTTCACTGGCTCTTCATCACCTCTTGCCTCTAAGGCAGGACTCTGCCTTGCACTTAGCGGCCGCAGGGCTGTCACTGAACCTGTGATGTCTGTGGAGAGCAGGCTTTCTCTTCTTCCCATCTCATTGTGTATTGCTGGATTTCTAAGAATTAGAAGTATACATATGTTTTCTTCCTGGGGTTAAAAATGACTTTATTCAGGTGACGACAGGTAAATTATTTTATCTTGAAGTAGCATTTTCAAGAGACGAATTTCTAAGTGTTTTTAAATGAAAACACTTTAAAGAGCATGAAGTGATGAGATGCCAAAATCCTACACATTCTAGAACTTTCTTTTATTTTATTTTTTTCTATTCCTTGCTCTTAGCTCTGAGTATAATTTATAATCATTTGATGAATCAGAGACTGAAATCTACAAGGGGTAGACAGCTTGTTTTCTAGCAGATTACTACAGCCTTGACACGCTGAAGAAAATAGCTTCAGCAGGCTGACCAGACTTTCTGCTGAATAGGCCATCCTCAGGGCTGAGATCCAAGAACTCTGAGGTATTGTTTAGGACAGTCTACAGAGAACTGCAGATGATTTGTATCAAATAAAGCTCTTTTAGGATTAAGAGAGTGATTTACAGACCACGCTTTTGGTGAGGTGGTTTTTCTGGTATGTGGTGTGTTTATCAAAGAACAGTACACCTACCAAACTTCTCCCTCATTTAAAAAAAAAACTGTAGAGGCAAACTTTAGAGGCTTGTATTGTAATGTTTTTTGTACAACTTCTGTGATATTTTTCCTGTCTACGTTTTGAACAGCTGTTTGGTGAGAGTCTGAATTTTATTTTTTATTTCTGCTTTTTGGTCTTCTGCCATTTTTCCTATCCTTTACTAAATTCAAGCAGCTGCCATATTAGCTTTTCTTTGCTGGATATTGGCTCCCTTCCACACCCATCTTTCTAGACTTTAAATCCCTTTTTCTTTTGCAGTTTTGTTTTCATCAGTTTTGCTCTCGAGAGCATCTGTTATCTTAAAGAGATAACAAAATACATTTTACTGAGTAAAAGAACTCAAGAATTATTTGACCTTATATTCTCTGTGTGGATTTTTCCCCCAACTAATATTTCAGAAGAGCGTAGACTGTAATATTTTTAAACCTAACATTTGACCTATCAACAGATCTGCCCTTCCTGTTATTGTATTGTCCATGGGCTTTTCTATTCAGAGTTTACTATTTCCTAATTAACCCTATCACCACCACCCCACAAAGTTATTTTCAGTAAGAGATGCTTTTCTTCATAGCGCATATAAAAATTTACCATGGCACATTTACTCAGGTTTTATAATATGAATTGAAAAAGAATCACTGTATTTTCTGTATCAGGATTTAAGAATAAATATTTGTAAAAATACTTGCTGCTTTGAAAATGAAGTCAGTAGACCCTATAGTGAAGTAGGTGTCTTATGAACTGAGAAATAAGTTTTCCCTAGGAACTAAATGTTAAGAATTAACCCACATTTTAACCAAAGAAGTGATCTCTCTGTAACAGTAATCCACTCTCAGTGGCCATTTATAAATGGGTAGTTGCAGATTTGAGAATGTTGATGTCCAGGTGAGGGGACTTGAGTTTTGTCTTTGCCAGAGCCGTTCTTGTCATGATAAGCACCATTAAATATTGCTGCTCTACTTGCCCCTCTCACTAGACTGAGCTTCTTGAGGACTAGGATCATGCTTTGTAATAGAGCTGTGGTGTAAGGGTTAAGATCCTGGGGCCTAGAGTCAGATTGCCTGGGTTCACATCCCAGGCCCTATCATTTATTGGCTATTGCGGCCTTTGGTAAGTTTCTTGACTTTTCCTTATTTTCTTCTTATTTCCTTACCTGTGAAATGGGAGCTACATAAGTTGTGAGGATTAGCGGTAAGGTAAATGGTACATAAGTACTGTTACCATTATAATTTTTCATCATGTCCCAGTGGTGCATGTTAAATGCATATTAGAACTGTATTCAAAGGAGAATTGCGTGGACCCTGGATGAGGAGAGCAGCCCTATATATCACAAATGCATAGATGCCTCTGTCAGTGGAGATCCAGTGCTCAGTGCAATTCATAACCCAGGAAACACCCTCCTCATGTTTTGACCTGCATCCTTGAATGAAAGGAAACTGTGTTTAAATATGTGAAGATTGTACCAATGTTGACTTTCCAGTGGACACTACTTTAGAGTATGGAAAGGTTTTGGGCTGCAGAAAAGTTAAAAAGAGAAAAGACATTAACTTTTCAAATCCTTCATCTTGGCATGAATGCAGTAGATCCTTCACTAAGAAAATATTGTTTCCCACTAGTGCTAAGCTTCCATTTTCTTGCTTGTCATAGTATTTCATTTCATGCTTCTGAAGATATTCATGATTTAATACAGTACTTGAAACAGTTGCACTTGGAAACTGAGTAACATTTTGCAATCTTAGATCATATTACTCTTATGTTTGTATATGTGTAGGTCTATGTGGAACATACAAGAAATTTGACACTGATTCATAGATCATTTGATTATTTTACATTTTGTTTTTTAATACTTTTAGACTATTATGGTTTATAGAACATATAACCTTCCCTCAGTATCCCTGGGAGATTGCTTCCAGGACCCCCATGGATACCAAAACCCACAGATGCTCGAGTCTCTGATATAAAATGGCACAATATTTGCATATAACCTACATGCCTCTTCCTCTGTACTTTAAATCATCTCTAGATTGCCGGTAACCTAAGTAATCTATTATTACTAATGTTACATTGTACTAGGTATAATCTTGTATTACCTAGTACAATGTAAATTCTACGTAAATAGCTCTTATTCCGTATTGTTTTTTATTTGTGTTATTTTCATTTTTTATATATATATATATATTTTTTGCTTCTTTAAAAAAAACTTTCAATCCATGTTTGGTTGAATCCACAGATACAGAGGGCCGACTGTATACTCTTATGCTTACAAAAAATGGGGCACTGCATTTTCAATACAAATGCCTGGGACCATACTTTCATATCTCATGTGAAACACCGAATTCCTAAATTCACAATTCTATCTTAGCGTTTGCGTGACAGCAATTGGGCCATATGCTAAACTTTCTGTATTAATTCCTATACATCCAGTGTTTCTATATAAGCCCCAAGTCAAAGTATTTACAAAGCTCTTTTTCCTATAATTTGCAAGGAATGAAACTGCTTTTAATTTATGTGAAAATCTTGATTATAACAATATAATTAGGGACTTTATTAAGATCAGTGCAAGAAAATAAGCTTCATGGAATATATACGGAATATTTCTGCCTTTCCACATTAATCCAAATATTACCGACTCATTAACAGAATAATCAGTGTATGCAATAAGTTAATTCTGTTGTTTGATACTTAGCTGACTTTCAGCCATTTCAAAAAATGGGCCTATAAGAAAGGAGCAGTTGCATCTATTGACGTGGAGCAAACAGGGAGATTGGGAAAGGCTTGGTGGAGAGGGTAATGTCAGACCTGAGTGTCTGGTGTAAAGGTTGTGAGTGGAGAGTGATTTGGACAGAGGGCATAACCCGGGCATAACCCCATGCATGTAACAGCAAATGTAGTGTTGCAGTTGGTGGGAGTGTCTAAGCCATGTTAGGCCTCTGGACTGTCAGAGCCAAGGCCCTAGATGTGGTGATCCCACAGGGCATCTGTGTGGCAAAGCCTTGCAGAGACAGGCTAGTAGCCCTCCTGTGACGTCTCACCCTCTTTGTGTTGGCACCCTCCACTCCAACATTAGGCACTGTCATCTCAAAACACAATTAGGATCTCCACTAAGAAATGGAGTTCGGAAGATGTTAACATGTGTGAGTGAAGTGGGATTTTGCCCACTTATAATATAATGAAGCAAAAGAATAATATTGGAAGCTAAACAAAGCCATTTATCACTGATCAATAACTCCCTAAAGGGAAGAGTGTTTTCTAGATCTGAAACTTCGCTGAGATTTTCAGGCAGCCCTAAAGGATCAAAGTCCTCAATCCTGACAGGAAAGATTCTAGCTGTGCCTCATTCTGTGTCCTTCGTCAGTGTCTGTGGTTTCCCAGTCTGCCCTAATGTTTGATGACACTAAGGATACGTGTTGCTGTTGTGCCCCTGTTCGTTTGGCCACTATAGGGGATTGCTCCCTCAAGAGCCTGTAGCTATTCATTTTTTTCATTACGTTTATTTGCCCAGTGACATACTATCTTTTTCTCTTTTATCTTCTTTTCACCTCCTTTGTCTTTCCTCTTCTTCCATCTCACCCATCATCATCTATTCTGTCTACAGATGGAGTATTTTTATTTTTAAATCCTTGCATTTGTATCATGTCCCACACATACCCAGAACCCATTTATTCCCCAGATCTTAACTTAGTACCTACCATGTGCCAGGTATTGAGAAAACTAGGTTGAAAAAGACAAGTTCTGAGACCTTTAGGAGTGTAGTCAAGTAAAACATAGCTATCATAGTTCTTCTGCTTATAAAATACAGAACACTTGGATCCAAATCAAATATTTCATTTTATCCTCATAACAACCCTGTGAGGTAATTATTATCATCGTTGCAAAAAGCAATCTGCAGTATTTTTGTCTTATTTTTCCACCATTGCTTAAAATACCACTTTCTTCTATCTTTAGTTCATGTGGGCGTGAAATCAACAAAGGATCTCATTAATCTTCCTTTCACACTCACGTTCCTCCATCACTTTCCAGTCCTTTGCCAGCATAAGTTCTTCTTAAAAATTCAGCACCTTTTCTCATGACTCTGTTTGTTATTTTAGAAATGAATATTGGAACTCCCTCCTCACATTCTCCTAGATAATCCAGTATTTGTTTTTAAAGTACATATATGGCTCTTTATTTTATATGTAGTCCCTAATAGCCTCTTCAGAGAAGAGCCTTGCTCACCGTATAAATTACAGTACCTTGTATTTAGCAAGTGTGTAATGTAGATTAGCCAGATTTAACAAAATGTACAGATTAATTTATTGTGCCTCTAGTTTGTCTGAAAAATTCTTTTCCTTTCCCAAATGACCTCAGTGTTCCTATTGAGTTTTACCTTGTGTTTAAAAACGCTTTTCACAATTTGAATTTTTTTCACCTTTCTTTAGAGCTGATACATGACCCCAGACAATTTAATGTTTTACTGAAATTAAATAAGGATATTTCTAAATTTTTGCCTGTGTCTGTAGTCAAAATACTAAGTCATAAAGAACCAAACTTTGTCCTGTGGTTGCTACAGATCCCTATGACTACTAAACCACTAGTTACTACTGGCAGGGTGAACCCATAAGCAGTTGTTTGCAGATGTTCAGAGTGATCTGATCATCTGTCCATATTTTTTTTATCAATGATCTGACATCAAAGCTTTACCAAAGATGAAGTAGATAGTTCCATTTTTCTCTCTAAGCTTTATTACTCCATTATGGGAAGAAATTTAGATTGCCATCATAAGGTTTCTTTTACATGTATGTGGATGACTCCACAAGTATAAACATGTTTGCCTTCAGCACTGATAACGTGTTGGGCCTTTTAGATGACATCCCAGTCAACAGCAGCAAATGATGCTGTGCTCATTTCTGCCAATTTTCTAAGAAGTCTGTATTCTTGTCACCAAGTCGTGCTTGTTTGAACACACTCAGGAAGAGAGAAGTCCTGTTAAACAATGTATTGCCTTTTTTGAACCTGTTTTTCTGTCCATCATGTGACAGATACTGTACTGTATAGTTAGCTGATCGAAGGTGACTTTTTAAAGACTGAGAGAGACACAAATGAGGAAAGCTTCTAACGTTCAGCCCTGTGTTCCTAGCTTTCCTTCACCATCGCAGGAAGAGGCCTGTAGCTCCCTCTGACTGACTCCATCATTTTTGAGCAGTTATTTGAGATTTAGCTTCTCTGATTTTATTCCTTTAAAATTCCCATTTTCCTACTTTATTGTTTAATTTTCCTCTCAATTTCTGGTGCTTTATTTCAGTTGCCTTCAATTTCTTGCTACCCCTTCTGTATACTGGAACAGTTAACCCTCAGTTGATTAAAGTGATTAAAAAGAAACAGACCCAGATAACTCAAAACTAATTTGTTTGACTTTGGATTTTAAGATGATTTTGTACCAGATTTGCATTCCCACTTGGGTTTTATTTAAGCTGCTATTATGATCAGTTGACATTCCTTAAGCATGTACCAGCTGGCTAATGGAGTGAACAGGCAGGCCTGAGGAAGCTGTGCTAGGATAGAAAATTGGCTGGAGATAATACACACATGGATCATTGAAAATTGATTGTGGTTTGTTCCTGTGCCCAGAAAACCGTCTGCTTAATGACTCAGCTCTCTTGGGTCTCCATGGAACTTAGTATTCTAATATAATTAATTGGTTTTACAAAGAAACCTTCAAGATATTGAAAAGAACCAAGTATAAAAACTAGCATACCAAGAACTAAGTTTATGTCTGAATAATTTTTTAATGGTTCAAGTTCTGTATATACTTAGTACTTATATGTTCTCCTATTTGCTTTTCCTGAATTTTAATTACAGTTTACACTTCTTTCATCATCTCATTAAAAACTGTCTTGTTTCATGCACGTTGATGTTTCATAATCTTTGATAATTTAAGTATTTTGCCTTTGTGATAATGTAGAATAGAAACTGGATTTATAATTTCCTTACCCAGTAATTCATTAATGGGGTTTCTCGAGGAAACAACAGAGGCTATAGTAATGGGGTAATTGCTGACTTTTTCCCCTTAATTTTGAAGGTAGTGATACTGTTTTAAGGTTGGGATACTTGATTGCTAGAAATTGTTGTTTTTTTCTTTGAAAGTAAAGCTCTGTAGAGGGAGCTTATGCAGGAGAATTTTGGGTGGGAAGTAGCGAATGCTCAACATTCTTAGGGCAAAATAGTGATCAGTCCTCCTTCATTCCTTCCGCCTCTCCAGTATCAGCCTATTCCCCAGTTCTCTTTGAATAAATGCAGTAGTGGCACTCTGATAGAACTTTTTTTCCCCATTTATTTTAATTTTTGCCTTTTAATGATAAACGATTTCTCCAGGATTTGCTGTGCAGATATTTGTGGAGGAGATAGTCTAATAGAAGGATCAGATGATACCTAGCCTTAAAAACAGAGGTTGGGTTTTGTTTGCTTTGTTCCTCTTCCCCATTGCCCTTCTCCCTGATCGTTAGCAGTGTTACTTTGGGCAAGTTAGTCGATGTCTCTGAATATCACTTTCCACATCTGCAAACTGGTGGTAATAACTATGTTGTCATGGTTATATAGTATAGTACTTGGTATACTTAAAGCTCTATATCAACATGAGTTGTTGTTAAACCAATTGCAGATACCTAACTTGGGTAGATCCAAACCATGGGAATGGGTCACTCTGCACCACTTTGGCTGTGGACAGCAGCTAAGCCCCCTTTACCAATGGGAACAAGGTAGACCAGCTGACTGAGTGCCCTTCCCCCCAGTCTCTACTCCTCTTTTATGGTCTTTCATCCTTGGTGAATTTGTTTTACCGCAGGCAGTCTTTCTCATACACATACCTTCTTTTCTCTTTGATTGTACTCGTAAACCAGAAGGCATCCTTAAGCATGCCAGGTAAAATTAATAACAGTGCTACAGACAATTTTAAGTAGAATTGAAACTAAAGAAGAGTCACTGTCAAACTTCAAGCTCTTGAAAGCACCTAGAATATGCCTTCAGGGTCTCTGCAAGAATCTTTACTGAGTACCTTCTGCAGATGTATAGCATTTCAGCTGGATTCTGACTCAAATAAGCTTCTGTAGTCTGGTCCAGAAAGCTAGGCAAACATTTTAACATAGTTTTTATGGGAAAACACATTCTAGTTTATTTGTAACTGATACATATTTTGTTCATAGTTGGGGAACTGCCCCAAAAAGTTTTTTTCCCAATTATTTTTAACCATTTCTTTTGACAGAAGGAGAGCACATAGGTGGATCTAGGTATGATTTATCTGTTTTTATTTTAAAACTACCACACTAATTTATGGGAAAGGAAGAGGCATATTTGGAATATTTATACCCTTTAAGTTTTTTACTTAAATCTATAAGGGTGAAAAAGGATCTCGGTTTGGAATTAGGATAAATTTTGATTGAACTACTGTAAGAGACAAAGTCCCCAGATCATTTCAGCAGGCCATATCATTATTCTAAAGAGCTGGAAGAAGCAGCATATGTGGTCATCAAATGAACTTACCTGTTCGTGATTCCATAAGACTGGGCTGCGAAACTTGTGATTGAGGGAGTCAGCATGTTGGTAGATAGGCAAGCGCTTCAGTTCTTCATTGATCCATAGCAGTGGGCCTTCCCAAGAAGGATCAGAAAATGTCAGGCTGCTGAGTTAACTGAAAAGACATTAAAGATCTCAATCAGAGTTTATTTAAAAATGAGTTATACAAAAATAAGCAGATGTATTTTTGAAGATGAAGAGGTGGTGAAATAGTTTGAAAGCATAGTGTTAAGAATATGGAAGTAAATAAAGAGAAACAGATGAAAAAAAGTTGAAATTGTTTTCTTTGGTGGGTAGGGCAGGATAATGTAGACGACTATTGTATTTTAAATCTTTTAAATAATATTTGTCTTTTTAAACGATGTGCATGCTTTGCTTTGATAAAAATCAACATGAAATAAAACGTTCTTGTAAACAGAATGTTAATATTTGAAGATTATATAAATAGTGTATGGTAGTATTATAATAGTGTCATTATAACATTTTAATATAGACTCTATATAATTATCCAGCTTCAAAAATTCATGATTAGATTTATAGTTCTGTTTTTGGACTATATTTGTTTTGGACTATATTTGTTTACACCTCTCTTTTTCTTAACTTTGTTATTGATACATCATATTCAAGTCAGGGATGATCATCTTCCTATGTTGCTACCCATAGCACCTTGCACAGTATTTTACACATAGTAAAGTCTCAGAATATAGTTGATAAATATGTTTTCTGTTTTTTTAACCTCTTCAAAAATTACACAAAT
This sequence comes from Macaca mulatta, assembly GCF_049350105.2. Lineage (NCBI taxonomy): Eukaryota > Metazoa > Chordata > Mammalia > Primates > Cercopithecidae > Macaca > Macaca mulatta. Next base: position 7,686,770 of record NC_133422.1, read on the forward strand.
AATACATGTTCATTGTAGAAAAAATAGAAAATGCAGCAATGCAAACAGAAAAAAAAAATCACCTTACAACTCATCTTACTGTTTTGATAACATCCCTCCAGATTTTTTTATTATTATTATTTTTATTTTTTTTAGAGACCAGGTCTTGCCGTGTTGCCCAGGCTGGTCTCAAACTCCTGGCCTCAGGTGATCCTCTCACCTCAGTCTCCCAAAGTACTGGGATTACAGGCATGAGCCACCATACCCAGCCCTCTCCAAATGTTTTTCTATGTAATATATATGTAAACAATTTTGAAATTAAGATTATTCTACACATATTCTTTTGTACCAGCTTTATATACTGAATGTCTGTCCTGTGCCAAAAATTCATTTGTCTTCATTTTTAATGACTGCCTAATCTTCCGCGTATGTGGATATGTCATGATTTATTTAACCAATCCTTTATCAGTAAATATTTAAGTTTTCTGTTTTTTTTCTTTGTTAGCAAATAGTTTGAATATGCTTGTACATATAGTTTTACATACTTATTTGAATATTTTCATAGGACAAAGTAAAATTTTTAGGTCAACTGGTATATACTATTCTTAAGGTTCTTTATTATGTTGCTGGATTGTCCTCCAGAAATGTAATATCAGCTTCAGTCCCCATTAGTAGAGAAGAAGTTATCCATTTTTCTACCCCCCTCACTAATGGGCAGAAACATTTATCCTTGTTGAGTTCACTGGTATTTTTTTTGAATAACAGTGAATTTGAAAAAATATAGATACATACATATTTGGATGTTCATGTCTTTTGGTTATTCAAATTAATAAGAAAAGAGAATTCTTGTATTAAGGGTATGTGATTTAACTGTCTCATACCAAAAAATATTTTTCCCAGTTTGTAATTTTTTCTCTTCATTGTTGCTTCTCTTTATATTAATAGTTTCTTTTTAATTTATGTGTTCAAAATTGTCAACTGTTTAAAAAAAAATTTGCCCCAACAATCATGCTTCAAAGGTTAGTTCCTTTCCCAAGATCATGGACCTAGAATGAATTGATTTTCAGAACTTAGTGGGGTGACTACCTCTCAAATCTTTTCCTTTTTCTTATCAGGAAAGCAATAGAAGAACTGCTTAAGGAGGCAAAACGTGGGAAAACTAGAGCTGAAACAATGGGACCCATGGGTTGGTAAGTTCTTTGAGTAATCTGCCTTAAAACGTAAGAAAAAATTCTTAACTGGAGATATAAATATGTAAATCTTTAGCATATAGAGGAAATGGGAAACCTTGGAAGCAGAAGTTGCTCAGAGACAAGTGTAGAGTAAGGCACTGCTGAGAACCAAATGTTGAGAAACTCTAACAACATGAAGAAATGGGCAGCTGGCGCATATGGAGGATATACAGTATAGGTTCATTGTCCCTTTACTTCACAAGTCCCCAAGAGGTATTTAGATACTACTGTGCCCAAAGTCATCATCTGTGCAAGAGTAATATTATGTTGGTGTTTATTGTTTAAGAATTTCTAGTTTACTTATAGTTCTTAGTAAATTAAAATTTATTTTAGGAAATTAATTTTAACTGTAAACATTTTGATTATGTGACAATTCAGCCATGCAGAATTAAAGATTATCTTTGCAGATTATGTACAAAATAGAGCTGTTAAAACTTAATATGGACTGGGCACAATGGCTCATGCCTGTCATCCCAGCACTTTGAGAGGCCCAGGTGGGAGGATTGTTTGAGCCCAAGAGTTCGAGACTAGCCTGGGCAACATAGTGAGACTTCATCTCTACCAAAAAAAAAAAAAATCCTTCTAGGCGCTACTTTAGGATGCCATTTGCATTTGATGAATATGCTGATTGTGGAATTTTTATCTACAGTTAAAAATGTACTGCAGTGGAATGAGGTGGGTCATTAAAAAGAGTAAAATGTAAAAATGTGATAAGAGTAGAAGCTAAACTTCTGAACTTAGCTTGTTATGTAAATTTGACGTTTAGAACCGTGCACATGGTTTACCTAAAATCCAAGACGAAAATTAAAATAGAGAGAAAAGATAATACCTAAAAATCAAGCAAAATAAAACATGGACCTGATAAACCATTGAGTGGATGACTTAGCTTCATGGAAAGAAACTATTTCAGGTGATCTGAAATTTGACTATATTTCTAAAAGATAAAAAATAACTACAAAGAAATTGTTTACAGTCACCCATATTGTTAGTATTGGTATTGCTATTCTGAAAATTTTATGTATTAGGATAAAACAAGCAATACTTGCTGTATATAAATACCAAGATTTAACATGAAAATGTTAAAGAGCTACAAATATAAAATCAAAGAAGTAAATACCTACCTATAATCCTAAATTCGAATTGGAAACATCAGTATGAGGTTGTGCTAGATTTTCTCTTAAAAAAGAGAGGGAAAGAGAAAAGCTTTTTCTAGCTCTCTTCACAGAAAAGGCCTAGAAACAATGACCACCCACCCAGTAGCAGTGGGCACCCCTAGTGTCAAAATTGTTTTATGTAAATACCATTTCTCACTGAAAGGAGAGAGGAATCCTTAGAGTAAGAACTGATTACAGACCTGAAGTAGTGCCCAGAGTTAGCCAAACTGCAAAGTTAGAGGTCACAGTCCGCAAGACTATCCTTACTTTTTATACTAACTGCAAGTTCAGAGGGTTCCCCCGAACTACCACCCTTAGCTTCAATAATTCACTGGAAGAACTCACACAATTCACTGAAATCTGTTATACTCGTTCGTGGTTACAGTTTATTACAGGGAAAAGATACAAATTAAAATCAGCCAAAATAAGACACAAAGATCCGAGTCTGGGAGGAGTCCAAATGTTAAGCCACTGTTACCCTCTGCTCTGTGAAGAGGACATGCTACCCTCCCAACATCAGTGTGTGATAATAGGCATGGAATATTGCCAAGCAAGGAAGCTCACCTGAGCCTCAGCATTCAAAGTTTTTATTGAGGTTTCATTACATAGGTTTGAAGTCACAACATGCTACCCTCCCAGCATCAGTGTGTGATAATAAGCATGGAATATTGCCAAGCAAGGAAGCTCACTTGAGCCTCAGCATTCAAAGTTTTTATTGAGGTTTCATTACATAGTTTGATTGATGGATGGATGGGTGGATTACATGACTGATCTCAGTTTCCAGGTTGACTGATGCCACATAAACCAAAGCTCTCACCCTAAGTCACATGTTAGTCTTTCTGGCATGGCCAGCTCCCACTCTAAGACTCTTAGGTGTGGCCAACCCTACCCTAAACAAAGACATTTCTATCAGGTATGACATAGATTACTTTCTGGAAGCTAAGGCAAAGGCCAGTCCTCTCTTTGGGCCAGATCAAACTCTTCACTACATGGGCAGGAAATGTATAAGAGAAGCTGGAAAATCTTGTCATACCAGAAAGCAAAGAAACTGTCAAAGACCAATGTACTCATGGCAGAAAGACTCAGGACCCACTTGAAAGGTCTCCCACTAGTCAAAGATGAGATAATTTGATTTAAAAAAACAAATAAATGATTAAAACACCTAAAATATGTTAAAATCTATAAGGTCATAATGATAATCATAATGACAAACCTGGTAGTCCCTTTTATAGGATGCTAGGGAACCAAATCACTATTCACAAAACTGATAAATAGGAAGAAGTAAGCATTTACCCTGTTCCCTGTACAAATTATACTTCAAAGTCACCAATTGATGAAAGAAAACTTTACAGAACAATTATAACTAATGCATTAGAAGGATTATAGAATAATATTATCATCATTTGAATTTCAACACATTCATCAACCCTTATACCACAGAAAGACGCAAGAAGAGCAAACCACCACCTCTGGGGCATCCTTGTCAAAAAATTGAACCTGAATCTGATCAAGTCTCTAGTTAGAACTACTAGTTTACAAGAAATACAGAGGGCAGACGAACATGTTAAATGACACCATAAGGCTGCAATCACAAAAATTCAGAATGTGAGAAATGCTACAGGACAAAGAACCCAGTTTCTTTAACAAATGAATTGCAAGGAGAAAAGAAAGAGGAGCATCCTATCAATTAATAGATTTGAGGAACATCAAATAAAATGGGTACCTTGTTTGTATCTTTATCCAAACTAACTGTAAAAAGTTATGAAACAATTGAGAGTATTTGATATTAAGGAACTGATGTTGATTTTTTAGGTGTGATAGTATTGCAGTTATTTTAATTTTAATTAAATTAAAATTTAATTTAATCTTTAAAATTAAAGGCTGAATTTTTATTCAGCTGAATAAAAATTTTATGACAGGCTGAATCTTTATCAGGCTGTCAGTGATCATTGGTCCAATCTAATACCTATTGGAAAGACTCAGCATAGAGCTAAAATCATGCAGTTTACAAGTAATTAAGAAAATATCAGTCATAGTTCTTGCTCTGTAAGGAGGGTTCAAGGGGATTGGTTGTTTCTAGCCAGCTCTCCAGATAGACGTCATTTATCCTGACAACTTTAATGCCACTTACTGGGTTAGTAAAACTTTCTGATAGTAAAAGAACTAGTGTATCAATGCTAGTTCTGCTCTCCCTGGGGAAAGTTACCATGTGCACCAGCCTGTCTTGAGATTTGTGTGGGCATTGATGTACTCTGGAAATAACACCAGTTACATTTGCAGTTCCACAGAGTTACTGGGAACCCAGGCTCCTCCCAGTTTTCCAAATCTCCCAGTCATAGGGTGTGACTCTTTTCTATGTAGTCTAATATAGAAACAGACATTGAGTCCACATTTCAATTAGCAGAAAGGAAGAAGAGAAAGAAGGCACACCCGTTTCCTTTAAGAAAACTTGCCATGACCGGGCACTGTGGCTCACGCCTATATCCCAGCACTCTGGGAGGCCGAGGTGAGGGGATTACTTGAGGTCAGGAGTTTGAGACCAGCCTGGCCAACATGGTGAAATCACATGTCTACTAAAAATACAAAAATTAGCGGGATGTGCTGGCGCACATCTGTAATCCCAGCTACTCGGGAGGCTGAGGAAGGAGAATCACTTGAACCTGTGAGAGGGAGGTTGCAGTAAGCCGAGATCACGCCATTGCACTCCAGCCTGGGGGACACAGTGAGACTCCGTCTCAAAAAAAGAAAGAAAAGAAAACTTGCCAGAAGTTGCATTTACCATTTCTTTCTTTTCTTTTTTTTTTTTTTTTTTTTTTTGCCTTGAGACAGTGTCTTGATCTGTCGCCGGATCTCAGCTCACTGCAACCGTCTGCCTCCCGGGTTCAAGCAATTCTCTGCCTCAGCCTCCTGAGTAGCTGGGATTACAGGCGCCCACCATCACGCCCAGCTAATGTTTATATATTTTTTAGTAGAGACGGGGTTTCACCATCTTGGCCAGACTGGTCTTGAACTCCTGACCTAGTGATCGCCCACCTTGGCCTCCGAAAGTCCTGGGATTACAGGCATAAGCCACCACACCCGGCCTGTATGTACCATTTCTCCATGTACCCCATTGGCCAGAATTTATTCTGATGTCTACATCTAGCTGCAAGGACAGAAATGTCATCTTTTTTTCATAGGCAGTTGTGTGGCAGATAAGTATCTGGGGTTCTTTGACTACAGAAAAAAAGGAAGAGCAGATATTGAGGGACAACTAGCAGCTTCTTCCCAGGTATAGGGAAAAGCATGTTGAAAAGGGAGTAAATAAAGGATGCCAGGCAAAGTAAGATACTCCAGATTGTAAGAGGTGGATCCCGGGGAAAACTAGGATGTGAAACTTACACTTTCCCATGAGTCTGCATGACAAGAATTCCTGCTGGCATTGTTATTTCGTTATCTCAATTGTCTTGGAACGGTGGTTCTCAAACGTCTTAGGATACTTGAACTCTTACGTTATTGAGAACCCCAAAGAGCTTTTGTTTATGTGAGTTATATATATCAATACCAATGTTTAAAATTAAAGCTGAGCAATTTTTAAGTATTTATTCATTGTTAAATAACAAATCTAATACATGTTAAGATAAATAGCATATGAAAAATAACTATTTGCAAAACAAAATATATTGAGTACAATAATTTTGGAAACCTCCTTGATGTCTGGCTTATAGAAGACATCTGGGTTCTTATATCTGCTTCTGAATTCAATCTGTTGTAATATGTTATTTTGGCTGAATTATATGTAGAAAATACTACCTTACAAAGATACGTATTTTCAAAAGGAAAAGGTATTTCAATAACTTTTTCAGAAAATTGTAGCTATTCTTCTTTGGTACTACATCAGAACTTTGCAAGTAATTTCAACAAGTAGTAGTTTCTTAATATTCTTTTTAATAATGTGTACTTTTCTTATTCTTTTACAGTAAAAGCCCTTTATATAATATCTTTGTACCTTGGCTGGATCTTCTGCTTATTCTTGATTTTGTAACATCATCATTGGTCATCTGGAAAATACTGGTTCACTGAGTTATGAAGCTTCCAGATGTTGACACATGTCATTATAGAATATTTTTAAAATCACATTTGTAAATATCATCACTAATCTCATCAGATAAGTCTTTTTTAAGTGTCAAGGGAACCTGTCAAGTTCACAGTTTACCAAAATTCTAATTTTCTTTCATCTGGAAGCTCCAATTGCATATTGGCAATGAATACTGTGAATTGTTTTCCTTGAAGTAACAGGCTCACTCACGTCTGAATAGCCAGCTAGTTCACTTTGCCACTCAGTCACACAAGTACTTTTCCTGGAGGCATCCATCATAATCTCAAGTAGCAGAAGTGCTTTGTATTTATGTCCCGTTTATACACATACATTATTAAAAAGACCCATGCTCAAGGGTCAACATTTAACAAAATTAATAATTTATGCTGCTTAATCAAGGACAGTCTCAAAACTGGCCATTTTTAATGCATGGTGGTGAAGAGTACAGTGACCACTGGTACAGTTTTTCATCACTGCCTTGATTCTTGCCACTGTTTTACTTGTTGCTTTTGCACCATCAGTGCAAATGTCAACCTTCTGGAGAAAAGCAAATTATATCAAAACTATGGAAATAGCTTTGACTTTGTAGATTGCCTCATGAGTCTGGAAGACTCTCAGGTTCACGCATCACACGTTGAGAACTGCTGCTTTAGATAGGTGCCAGCAAGCAAATACAGCTACACAAGGAAAATAAATAGGAGGAGAAAAAAGGAGACAAAGGGTCATTTGTTGCAGATAGGATGTCTACCCATAGTGGTTCAGCACAAGATAAACATTCAAAATCAATTCCTTGCTTATACAGTCAATAGCCCACTAGAAAACATACTGAGAAAAAAGGAAATTGTGTGATTATCTATGATTGTGTGATATATTTACATGTAATACACAAACATATAATTTTCGGCTGAACCATGTGAAAATTAATTGTAGGCATGTTGATTCTTCAGCCCTAAATTCTTCAGCATGCAGATCTCAAAGACATTCTCATACATAATCACATTGTAATTACCATATCAATGAAATTAATGTATAATTTCATATCATCATCTAACATCCCAAAAACGTCTTTTATAGTGGTTGCTTTTTGTTTGGGATGCAGATTCAGGATCCAGGCAAAAATGTTCCACATTCTGGATTTGCCTGATTATGTTTTCTTGATTAGATTCAGGTTAAACTTGTTTCACAGGAAGGACTATTACATAGGTGATGTTTTTATATGTCTTCATTACAACAGGTCAGGAGGACTTAATGTCAGGTTGCCCTTGATAAAGCTGGTGACTACCAGATCTCTCCATTATAAAGGTGCAGTTTTTCAGCTAAGATATTTTTGGGAGGAATGAGATGACAGTATTGCATGCCCAGATATAATAGTCTGTAAATGTATAGTAATTAGTATGAGATTAGTTTAAGACTAAAGACATTAGAGAGAGAATAGGGAATCAGAATAGAGACCGGGGAAGAGAGTAGGGAGGAAGGAAGAGAGCGGAGAAGTAAAGAAAACAAAAAAAGAACGGAGACCCACATATGTATATGAACTAACTGTGTGGAAAAAGGTCATTGTTCATACTGGTGGAGAAAGAGTGGATTATTTAGTAAGTGGTGCTAATACAATTGACTATTCATCTGTAATACTGAAAATTAAAAACTAAACATATAAAATATGAATCTTATAGAAGAAAATACAGGATAATATTTTTATAATATTGGCAAGGATAAGGTAGAAACCTCCCTTAGCCAGGCACAAAACCTAGAAGCTATGAATGAGACAACGGCAGGTTCAACAGTCTCATAATAATAGTGAACTTCTACATAGAAAAAGGTACCATATGAAAAGTTAACTTGTAAAAAAACAAGTGGTAGACTGGTTGAAATTATTTGCCATGTATAACAAAGGACTAATAATATTGAAAAAGCTTCTACAAATCAGTTTATAAAAAGAAAACCATATCTGTGTGTGTGTGTCTGTGTATGTGTATATATCAAAACTACAAATGGCCATAAGTAAACATATTAACAGACATTTATTGAGTACTTAGCAGAGCTAGGCACTATTTTGACACTCATGTATCTGTAAACAGAATGACAAAGATTCCTGCTGTCTTGGAATTTATAATCTAATGGGGGTGGGAGCGCGTGCATAGGTATTTATATTCCTCTTAAATAGCACTTAAATTTCACCCATTAGATTGGCAGAAATGAAAAAGGCAAGTAATCCAGTGGAGACAAAGGGATGTGGAAAGGGGCGCAGTGTTGTGCTTCAGGCAGTGGTGTGGTTTTCTCTGTGCAGGGCCCTGGGCAAAATGTTGAGTCACAGTTCTCTGTGCCCCTTTACCCAGGATCTCTGCTCCCGGTGATCCCTCTTTCATAGAACTTAATAAATGTGCACAGACCTAAGTACAGAATTATTGTAGCACATTTTGATAGTAAAAAAAAATGGAAGCAGTCCATATGTCCAAAGACAGGAAAATGCTTCAATAAACTATGGTACATCCTACTGTGGAATATTTTATAGTCACTAAAAAGAATTGGTCAGCACTATATGAATCCTTGTGAGAAAATATCTACTATGTATGTGAAAAACCGAGTTTGGATCACTGCGTGTAATCCTTTATTGGCCAGGTCAGGGAAGGCCATGGGAACCCGTAACGCATAAAGGTCTGTGAGAAGTTAGGCCTGCTAACAGCGAGCACTAAGGGGAGCACGAGAAGCGAGGAATGCTATCCATTGTGATCCTCTACCAGGGACTCTGTTACAGTAATGTATAACAAATATGTGTTCTATTGATCACTTTTTAATAGTTTTTTTAATGAGAAAATAATCTGGAGAGGTTTTTTAAAATACAGATCTCCAGCCGGGCGTGGTGGCTCAGGCCAGTAATCCTAGCACTTTGGGAAGCCGAGGCAGGTGGATTGCCCGAGCTCAGGAGTTCAAGACCAGCCTGGGCAACACAGTGAAACCCCATCTCTACTAAAATACAAAAAATCAGCTGAGCGTGGTGGCATGTACCTGTGGTCCCAGCTACTCAGGAGGCTGAGGCAGAAGAATCGCTTGAACCCAGGAGGCAGAGGTTGCAGTGAGCCAAGATTGCACCACTGCACTCTAGCCTGGGCAACAGAACAAGACTCCGTCTCAAAAAAATAAAAATTAAAAATACAGATCTCCTTCCCTGCTTCACTCCAGAGCATTCTGATAGAGAAGTCTAAGATTGGTCCTACAGGTTTTTTGTTTTTGTTTTTGTGTTTTAAGCTTACCAGAAGATCTTACCGAGTTTGGGAAGCACTGCTCTGAACAGTTGAGCAAGTCAATCCCATAGAAGACTTCACTTCATTAAAAATAAAAAGTTTGCTTTTTTTTTTTCTCTCTCTCTCTCTCTCGTAATGTTTACATTTTGACTCTTGATTTGTGTTGCTCTGGAAGCAGGAATCTCTGGGTACATGCTTATTCCAGGGGCAAATATTTTTTCCCAGCCAGAGTTCAGTCTAGCAGTTGAGCACACCCAAACAGATATGGGCTATGAAAGGAGGTCTGGACCCATGACAACCATGGCTTGCTTCTACTCACTGGCGCTGGGACAAAGGGGACCTGCCCTCCCTCTGCTCTTCCATTTATTTAAATAAGTGTATGTGAGAAACTTTTAACCACCAGTCATTAGTTCTCAAATTTATCTGCACATTTGAAATCACCTGGAAACCTTCAAACAATACTGATGCCTCTGCCCTACTATCAGTGATTATGAGCTTAGGGTGTGGCCTGGGCTTTGGAGTTTTAAAGAGATACCCAGCTGATTCTAAAGCTCACACAAATTTGAAAAACAGTTTACTAATCCCTTTTTTTAATTAAAAATAATGATACCAGCCTGCTCTGCAGAATCCAGAGCAATCCTACACCTCGGCCAGGGGCAGACAGCTCCTCTGTGCTGAAATAGCACTTAGGTAGCCTGGCCAGGTGTTTAGCCACAAGAGTCCCAAGACCCATCACTGTGGAGTGGACCTTCTTGGACAGTTCTTAAAAGAGTAGCTATCTGTTGTTCACTAGTGGCCATGACCTGTTTTTTTCTATCTAGAAGACCTTTTATTTGCTTTAAAATTTAAAATAGAACTAGAGTGAGTGGTATTATTTTTTCATTTCGGATATTCCTTAAGAAATAGATGGTTGAGCAGGTGCCAGAAAGAGATTGCTGAGCTAAAGAAAATGCAAGTGAGATGCCATTTTTATTTTATAAAGCAAGAGACCATTTGGTGCTATATTCTTCCTTGGATGTATTTCAGCAAAAGAATCTCTTTAGAAGCTGTTATTGACAGATGCTTTAGGAGAAGCTGAAATATTGGCTCATATGACTTCCTTTTAGTCAACATAAAGGAATTTATAAGCATAAATTTCAGAAATTTGTCCAGCTTCATTGTCTACAAAGCTGTTTTTATTCTGGTCACATTCACTTTAGCTTATCTACTGCCCAGTATAATTTCTGAGTCTAGTGCCTGTGGAACTTCAGCCTTATACTTGGAAAAACTTATATTTTGGCAAAATAAGTCCTAAAGATTGAATTGAGAGAAAATGATTCTTGAGTTCTCTTAACCCAATTGTTTTAAGGGGAATGACTTTTTTTTTTTAATGCTTTTCTGTTTGGATTGAGAGTCAATCTAGAGATATAGAAGGAAGTCACCCATCTTGTTCTTCCAGTTTATGTCATCAACTGTTGATTATTGGAAAGCAAATAATTTCTCCAGCCTTTATCCAGACATGTGTTTACTTATTTATATAAGTATTCACAGGGCACCAGTAGGTATGTTAAGAGGCCAATCATGGACAGCAGTAAAGAAGACTCACTCTCCTGGCCTTAAAGTTTTTAATCCACCGGTGGATACAGAAACAAGCAGGCGATCAGTGTGGCAGCCACGCTGACTGTGCTAGAACCAATGACGAGGGGAGCAAGGGCTCGCATCTCAGACAATTCATGGAGGAGGCTCTTGGCAATATTTTCAGGCCACAGAGACCCAAAGCCTTTATACATATAGAATATGAGACCCAAAGAGCTTTCCTAAAGCCCTGGCTAGCGAATCGCTGATGGGACTATAACTTGGCTTTCCTGTCTGTCACTTAACACTCCTTGCATGGCATCACTTCTCTCTGTGGATTATTGTCTGATATCATGCTGAAGTGCCAATGCTTACTGCCCCTGCTTCCCACATTCCTTTCATATCCAGTTATGAAAGTGAATGAGAGAGCCCTGAATGTGTTACTGTTAGAGCACATATCTATGTAAATGATTTGCGTTGCTGAAGGAGTTGGAGGCTGAGGATTATAGCCTTGCAAACTGTCTCAGTGTGCTACTATTCACATATCTGCTTCTGAACTTCGACTTCCCCTACCTTCTGCTCCTCTTGGTAGTCTCCAAAGACAGAGACACATAAACAGATAGCTTGGTATATATCTTTGCTACAGGGCTTAGCATAATGCTTTGCATATCTCATATATATATATATATATATATATACACACACACACACGCGCACACACACACATATACAGACAAACACATATGTCAATGATTTTTGATTACTTTTAGGTACAGTGTTGGAGACAGTCATTGAGCACCCACTGTGGCCTCAGGACTGTTGTACACAGAGTAATTAAGGGTTAACAGTTGGCCGGGCGTGGTGGCTCAAGCCTGTAATCCCAGCACTTTGGGAGGCCGAGACAGGCGGATCATGAGGTCAGGAGATCGAGACCATCCTGGCTAATACGGTGAAACCCCGTCTCTACTAAAAAATACAAAAAACTAGCCGGGCGAAGTGGCGGGTGCCTGTAGTCCCAGCTACTCAGGAGGCTGAGGCAGGAGAATGGCGTGAACCCGAGAGGAGGAGCTTGCAGTGAGCTGAGATCCGGCCACTGCACTCCAGCCTGGGTGACAGAGCGAGACTCCGTCTCAAAAAAAAAAAAAAAAAAAGGGTTAACAGTTTACTAATAGGGATTATAACGCCATAAAAAGCGTTTTTCAGGTGGCCGCATGTTGAGGCATTTGATTGCCAAATTATAAACTGTAGCACCAGGGGTGGTTATGGTAGTTGTGGCAACATTAAACAACAAAACGAGTTGTAATCAACCACAGCATCAAGATAAAAAAATATTCCCCTTGTTTCATGGAGAGTTGGGAATGGAGTTAGGCCCCTGCTTCAGTCTTTCTAGAGGCATTATTCCAGACCTGCATCCATGAGAGTGCAAAGACATGTACAGAATGGAAGATATGCTATTTGCTAGTATGAGAATGGATTTGTCCATAGAATAAAAGAACAAATTGAAGTGCACTGCATGGAACCTTGCTTCCATGACTCCAAGGTGTCTATTCCCTAACCATAAAAATAATTCTTATTTCCCACTACCTGTTCGACTTCACACATCTCAAAGTCAGGTGTGTTAAAGGGACTCTCCACCTTTGTCCTTGGCCGTGTTGGTGACTCTCCTGGGCTCCTGAGTGGCCAGCTGTTCTTAGCAGACCTGTCACTGTGTGTGCATCTGCTGCTTCATGCCTGTCCTGGATGAGGAGCCTCAGCCACAGGGTGCTGACAAGCGTTTCACCTGTGGTTTCTTTCTTGACTGCTCTGTTAATTGGCCATCTGGTTAGACTGCAGAGAGTCTTTCTCTGCTCCACTCCTTCTGCCCTATTCCAGACTCCCTGGTTCCAGTCTGGCTCCACATCTTACTAGCTTGGGATAGGCGCTTTACCTTTTTTCTTTTCTTTCCTTTTGGATGATAGCTGTGGAGATGAAATGAGGCAACATTGGTAATGGAATAGCACAAGGTAATTGTGTCTTCAGTGTACCCTGTCGGCTGGTGATCCTGTGTCACTCTCAGATAGGTCCTATTCAGGAAATATTTTAGAAGCAAAAGGTAGCAGGGTCTAAATCTGTGGAAAGTTAGATACTACTACCTCTATCCTTCAGCAAGAGAGACAAAAAAGATGAAAAGCTTGTAATCCTAGCCCCAGTCAGTCTTCGTCTCTCCAGTGGCAGATTCTTGAAGCATGTGGAACCCTTCATCATAGCTTCTGAGCCCACAGGTTTCAAAGTGAAGGAAATTGCTTTCCTTTTAAAATTTAACCCAGATAGAATGCCAGATCTCAAATCTGACAGTGTGTCATGGGTACTTTCCAAAGCAGATTTAACTGGTCTCATGATATTTAGGGTTTATATCCATTTGTGTTGTTAGCACCTTAAATCTGGCTCTTATCATGTGAGCTAGCATAACTTTCTGGAAACAAAAATAAACTAAATATAAAAATAACACCCAGGGTGAGAAAGTCACCCTCCAGGTCGGAGCTAAGACAGGAAAGCAGCTGCCCTGTCCTGTGGCCTCCTCCAGTGCTTCCCCCAGCACACCTTTGGGGCATAGACAGTAACAGACGGTGCAGACACAGCAGGCAGCCGTGGCCTGTGATCTTATGCTCAATTTCAGGGCTCAGATGGTTACCCTAAAGCTGATACAAGAAAAGCCGGGAATAGTGGAGTGTCTAATGCCAGTTTATCATGTCATCTCAAATACTGCGGGGGATCGGGGGAAGTGGGAAATGGCAGTAAGAAATAATTTCCTAATGTGATGAATGAGAAGAGAGAACTTTTCTAAAGAGTTAACGTACAGAGCATGAGCAGAGGATCCTAAAACTGGAAGCAACTCTAGAGATCACCTACCCACTTCAACCTTTAGTTTTGCATCTGAGGACAGAGGCCTAGAGGGTTTGTGGAACAGTTGGAAATACAAATGATAAGCTCAAAGGTAGTGTGTAGTAGCCTCTTGATCCATGTAGCAATGGAGAATTGAGATAGCCTGGAATCTGAAACTTCTACAAATACAAATCTAACCATTTTAGGTACCAAAACTTAAATTTTAACCCTTTTTTTGGATACTTATGTAAAATGTCTCATTAACTTTAATGATGGCTTACTTTTTTCTTAATCTTTTCTTTCATAGAGATTCTACTCTGTTCTTGATTAACTTATTATCACAGGTGATTTGATGCTTTGGGATACCTTGAGTTGCCATCTTGGAAAAATTCTGGATGTATTAACCTATTTGAGAGCTGTGTGTACTCTTTCTCATGAAGAGAGGGTAAAATAATATAGGTCAACCATCCTTTTTCTAAAACCTTTGTATCCAAATAAGCCTCTACTTTTAGATATTTTTACATTTTAGAAAGGTATTACAGCACAGATAGCATGTACTAGATCCCCCCCACCACTACCCTGTACTTGTTCAACATGGTATCATTTCTTCAGCAAAACATATGAATGTTTATATTAAACGGGATAAAGACTATATCAATAGCCCAAAGTCTGGTCTGATCAAGTTTGCTGCCAAACAAATTTTGGTGTCATAAAAATAACTTGGTTTTAATAGGTTTTTAAATTTTGGAATTAGGGATAAGAAATTGTGGACCTGTAGGTAACATTTGTTGCAGTTTGCTGTATGCCAGATACCATGCTAAATGCCATATGCATTATCTCATTAAATCCTCACAATAACTTTATAAGGTAGATATGTCTGTTATTCCCATTTTGCAGGTGGGGGAAATGAATGCAAAGAGTAGTTAAGTAACTTGCTTGTGATCACACAGCTAATTAAATAGTAGGCTGTGAACCAAAGCTGAAATTAACCAAGTGCTTTTATGTGTCATGCATTGTTCTGAGTACTTTACATGTTCTCATTCATTTGATCTGCATGCAACCCTTTAAGATAGTCGCCATTATTATTCCCACTTAACAGCTAAGAGGCAGCAGGGAGATTACATAGTATGCCCAAAGTCCAGTCTGTTAAGACAGTGTGATTTCAGAGCATGTGTGCCCAGCCACTGTCTCATATAGTGTGATTTCTTAGCAATGAAAACCGACTGTGAGATTCAGCAAAATTAATTTCTACCCTAAAGGCCAGAGAAGCTCCCCCCACTGATTCCCTCAGACCTTGGTTTTGATGTTGCTGTCCTTACACTTGGATCTATTCTATGCAGATTTTGGAATTTCTTTACACAAAATTATTTACTATATGTACCTTCACATCTGCTTGCAACTACTGTATTTCATTGCCCTGCCGTATTTATTAGTAGAGTGTGAATGAGCACTTGTCATCACTTTGAAAATATGTACTGGCATGCCTGGGAGATGTCTGACTTTCAAACCCCACCTCCACCCCACCCCAGTAAACCAGGATCTCCTCAAGCCACCTTGACTTTTCACCTAGAATAGAATCCCACACATAACCAACATTAAAAAACTGCATCTCTGATGTTAAAAGAGATGTAAATGCCAGTTTTCTTGTGGAATTAGTCTATAAAACCATCTCATTCTCTCGCTAACTCTTTGGGTCACTGTGTTGAGTCGGTGGGTCATGCTAGCAGTTGGAAGATAGGTGCAGTCCCCTCTGCCTC
Organism: Macaca mulatta; assembly: GCF_049350105.2. NCBI lineage: Eukaryota > Metazoa > Chordata > Mammalia > Primates > Cercopithecidae > Macaca > Macaca mulatta. The sequence goes on from NC_133422.1 coordinate 7,702,628, forward strand.
TTGGCATCAACGCTGCAGTTAGTAGCAGGGCTTTGCTCACCTCGAGGAAGCATTTGGTTTTAAAGATGATCTGACATTGAAAACAGCAAAATAGAGTGGAGTTCACCAGTAGTTACCAAAGGTTTTGTTCCGAGATCCTGGATTACCATCACATCTGGGAAAAGTACCTTTCCTTGTTTAATGCAGAGAAGAACTGGCCAGTTTACCACCACCGAGATGGCCCACTTCAGTGAAAAGACCCCAGAATTCTTCTGTTGCTGGACATGTTTCACCAGCTACTCCTAGCCCTATATATCCAAGAGATATATGTAGTTCATTTGCCTATAAAAAAGGTTTTGCTCCTATACTAAGCACCAGACCACCATTGCCAAAGACGAGCCCTCTAAGCTTTTTACTTTCTGTGATGAAGGGTAGTGTTTCCTGTAGGCTGTCTGTGTTACGCTGTTTTGGAACATGCCAGTATTTAATACTGTTCTGAATCGTTGCTGAGTTTGCAACTGCAGTGGCTCAAGTGTCTTCACCAGAGCAACACCTGCATTTGGTAGGACCCTGTCAGACCCTGCCAGACCCTGCAGGAGAACTTGGTTTGCCTCTCATCACATGCTGCCTTCCTGCACAGGAGTGTCCTAATGCCAGCGTGCCCTCAGGAGGTAGAAATGTCTTTACCTTGAGACTGCTAAGGCAGCATAATGCTAGTGTACCTTTTCTGGAAGCTCCGTGAAGCTCTATAGTTTATATCCCACAGTACTTGCAGAACGTTTTTCTTTATTATTGCCTTTCTTCTTTGCCCCTCATCTCATTCATTGTGGCTTCTGAACTCCAGAGCTGTCACCACCTCTGAATGTTCCCACTGTTTCTATTGCACTCCACTGTCCTTTTCTAAGTTTGGTTTTCTGTTTGTTCTAGTTCATTCCTTTGTTACTTTTCTGGCCTGACCATTAACCAGGCACAGCACGCTGGGAGTAACCATTGGTTTTTCTCAGATATTTTCTCTGTCCTTCTAGGCTCAAGAGCTACCTATTTGCAGCAGGAGGTATTTTCTTGTTTTTCTTCCTTCTACTTCCAGATTCAGTGCCATTGTGGTTTTCTGAGGTAGTCTGACCTCTGTGAGTGAGGCTATGCTGATGGCTGACTGCCTATACTTCACCTATACAGTACTAGTCCACACCCTTCCTATGGTGGAGTGTTGTTGGCTTGATTTTGAAGTATTGTTTGGGGTTCTCTGTAAATCAAAGTTTTATAGAAAGGTGGCTATTCTACATTCATTTTTGTTTAATACCAGCCACCCCGAATAACATTTTGGGAATCAGCATACTCCTAAATTAGCCCATCATATGGCAGACATCTCAGGGCTAGAGAAATATGCAAGTTCTCATTTGTATAGGGTCATCTTTTTAAAAATGGAAGATTTATTAACACCTGAAAAAGAAATAGTTTATAAGTAAATCTAAGCACATTAATTAGCAATTTGATTGGTTGCAGCCTCTCGTAGGTGAACTTGAATCATGAAGGTACTTAAATATATCCTGCACAGAAATTCACCAGGGCGGGAGAGTAAAGTGCCCCTCCACAGAGCATAGCCTGGCATCCTGAAATAGAGGTGTAAGAACTTCTTTAAGTAAAGGATTATTGCATATTTATGGATTCTTTACACAATTTTTTTATTCTGTAGTAGATCATTTAGCTTCTGTATTTAAGATACAGCAGAATATACTTTTTAGTTTCCTTGGAAAAGGAACAGTTTTCACTGTCTGGTAATACAACACAAGACGCAATAAATTTAATCCAAAAGAGGTTATAGTCAAATAGGGCACTTACTAGTTCAAAAGAAAATGTTAAATGATTCTGTTAGTTCACAGTGCGGTCAATACCTGCACATACGAACTTCAGTAGGAAATTTAGTTCCAGGAGGGAAGAAAGGTTTAGTGTTCCGGGCAGTCGGTCTCAAGATTTCCAATCGTCTTGATATTTTCCCCCCGGTACTCAGAGTTTACACTAGGTGGCATGCAAGGAAAGCTCACAAATTCAGAAACTCGATTCTGTGGGAGCAGGATTCTTTGGTACTAATCACGATGCTGGATCCAGCTTTGGAGTTAACCATTTGATTTGTGATGCTTTTTCTTTTCTCCTCCCCACCGCAGGATGAAGTGTCCTCTTGCCAGTACCAATAAAAGATTTCTGATTAACACAATTAAAAACACATTGCCCTCTCATAAAGAGCAAGACCATGAACAAAAAGAGGGCGATAAGGAACCAGCGAAGAGCCAGGCCCAGAAAGAAGAAAACCCGAAGAAACACAGAAGCCATCCTTACAAGCACAGCTTCCGTGCTCGAGGTTCTGCCAGTTACTCCCCGCCGCGAAAGCGGAGCAGCCAGGACAAGTACGAAAAGCGGTCCAACCGGCGGTGAGGCTGGAACCAGGGCCAGCCAGCCCTGTGGGCCTCCGTGCTCCTTCGGGGGTGCGGTGTGCGGAGAAGGCATGAGCTGGCAGGGCAAACACCTGAGAGTGACTTTGACAGTAGGTCCTTTGTTGTTTCTCAAGAGGCTGCTGGCCAAGGGCAAAAAATGACCTAGCAACTCTTGAGGAAACAAGTACAAAGGAGGATGTCTTGGCAAGTTTAAGCTACTTCTGCAGTGTAGTAGACATGTGTATTGTTGTTTATCTTGTTTGGAAGTGTGTTTCAAAAAAACATGTCTAGAATTTAAAGTTCAGAGTTTGTTAAAACTAGTTCCAATTTTTTGTCATTTCTCAAAAAAATAAAATACTTATAAATCCTATATGTTACTTTTTGGGGGTATCAAATTTAAAATTTAGAAATCTTCAGTCCAGTGACCATATTTATGAAAAGCTGTAGCCCTCCAAGGTGTGGGAATTTATTGAGAAACTCTTCGATAGCTCTGCATTTGTTTTCCCTTAGGTGAACAATGTAGGAATCCTCAAAGTGGTTTTGAATTTAATGCTCCACTTCAGTTACCAAAAGTTTAAAAATGGGTTGTGTTGTTTCCTGTGTATTCTCAAACTCATTTATTAGATAGAAGAATTTTTCTATATTTAATTTTTTTAATATATAGGTCTTAAGTGGTGCTTTAAAAAGAACCCTCACAAGTTAAAAATTAACAGTTGTTTCAGTGCTAGATTTTACCAGCTAAAGACTTGTGATACCACTATATAGTATAATTGTTCCAGAAATCTTCATTTTAAATAGAAGTGTTTACAATGCCTTTTTCCCCCAAGTATTGGTTTTCAGTACCTGTTTTCACACAGTCACAAACCTTTCAAACCTGTGTTCCTTCTTTATACTCAGGAAAATGTCACCAAGCCCCTCCTCCCCAGTCAACAAAAGGAAGAAGATGGAGATTCTGTCTCCCTGTTCACTCTCCCCAGTTTTCCGAAGTGTCTGAGCGGATGCCTGGCTGTCCCCAGATCATCGCCATGCCACATCCCTGCTCCCCACTTCCTGGCAGCCAAGAAAGCCCTTTCTACATGCTGGAAGGAAATACATCCAAAAAGTTAGCATTGGGGTGTTAGAAGCTAGAATAGAGCTCTCTGCCACCGAGCTGCTGTGTCACACCCTCAGCCTGCTAGGAAGTGACAAACCGAAAGCGTTCTTGATCCACCCCTTCTCCTACCCCGGATCCCAGGGACTCATCCTGTGACTTTGTAACCACACTCATTCTTTTCAAACACAGAGGAGGAATTACTGCTTCATCTGACTTTATTCAAATCTAGTTATGTATTAGCCTAAATTATTTGTGCAAAATTTGAAATGTTTTTTTATTTAAATATTAGAAATAGCACAAAGTCATGGAGTTTTTAAAAATTGTTATAATTAAGTAAAAATAAAGCTGAATTGTGTCATTTCTGTATGTATTCTGTATTTATTCTTTTTTTTTTTTTTTTTTTTTGAGACGGAGTCTCGCTGCTCTTACCCCCAGGCTGTAGTGCAATGGCAGTATCTCGGCCCACTGCAACCTCCGCCTCCTGGGTTCAAGCGATTCTCCTGCCTCAGCCTCCTGAGTAGCTGGGATTGCAGGTGTGCGCCAACATGTGCAGCTCATTTTTGTATTTTTAGTAGAGAGAGGGTTTTGCCATGTTGCCCAGGCTGGTCTCGAACTCCTGAGCTCAGGTGACCCGCCTGGCCTGCCAAAGTACTGGGATTACAGGCGTGGGCCACTGCACCCAGCCTTGCATTCTGTATTTATAACACACTGACAAGTTCATTATCCTTTAAAAGGGAATGACTGAAGTGAACACATTAAGGAAAGCTTTTTAGCCTAACTATACTTACCTTTCTTAAGTTGTGTTAAAGGACAAGTGGCCTACAAAACCATTTTCCCTTTTAAAAGCACTGTTCTATTTCAGAAAAGTTTATTGGAATCTTTAGGCTTCTATCAAGAGCAGCCATGATTTCCTGTCTAAAAATGTCAAGAGAAAATTATCCATTTTTATTCCCTATGTATACAGTAGATGTTAGGGGAGGGATTGGTCACGAGATACATGCACTAGCCACCTCCTGTTTCTGTGGTTAACATACTGGTGCTGCCAAGAGCTCCCATCCGCCTGTGTTACTATCTGATCTCCATTGTAACTATATTTAGAGATCACAAAGCCTGGCATAGAAGTTAGAGAAATTGAATCTTAGTCCTGCCTCTGCTTCTGGCTAGCTTCAGGCCTTATCTGGGTCACTTTTCTGGACTGCATTTTTTCATCTGCAAACTAAGATGTTTGGAATGATTCTTTAACTTTGAATAGGTAGAGAAAGAAGTGCAAATAGCCCTAAATTTTAGGAACTGCATTCCATGCTTCCACTAGAAACCGTTAAGACTTAAACACAGGCCGGGCGCGGTGGCTCAAGCCTGTAATCCCAGCACTTTGGGAGGCCGAGGCGGGCGGATCACAAGGTCAGGAGATCGAGACCACAGTGAAACCCCGTCTCTACTAAAAATACAAAAAAAATTAGCCAGGCGCGGTGGTGGGCGCCTGTAATCCTAGCTACTCAGGAGGCTGAGGCAGGAGAATGGCGTGAACCCAGGAGGCGGAGCTTGCAGTGAGCCGAGATCGCGCCACTGCACTCCAGCCTGGGCAACAGCGTGAGACTCCGTCTCAAAAAAAAAAAAAAAAAAAAAAAAAGACTTAAACACAAATGCAACTTGACAGAATTTTTTGTTTTACCTCATATTAGAAAACATAGTCTCTAAGAAATACAAGCAAAAAGCTATGGTTCCCAGCCATATCTGGTCACCTATTGGTAGCTAGTCTTTCTGAATCGCCCATGTATGAAGGGGGAGGGACTTAGAGTAGGTCTCTGAGTAGGCAGTTTATAGATTTTTGTTTGGAAACACATGTTATAAATCTCAGTGGGTTTTACTTTAGGGCTTAGCAGGCTAAGCACTAAAGGACGTTTCCTCAGAGCTGATTCTGGAAGATGGCTGTGGAGTTTTGAATTTCCCTGTGGATTTTTTTTTTTGCTGGGAGGTTGGCGGTGGGGGTGGGGGGCACATTGCTTCAGATCTATGCGGTAGCATTTATTCTTTCACTAATTATTCAAGTGACTTAGCATGGCACTTATTTTATGTATTTATTTATTTTTTGGGATGGAGTCTCACTCTACTGCCCAGGCTGGAGTACAATGGCATGATCTCGGCTCACTGCAACCTCTGCCTCCCAGGATCAAGCAACTCTCCTGCCTCAGCCTCCCGAGTAGCTGGGATTACAGGCACGTGCCACCACACCTGGCTAATTTTGTATTTTTAGTAGAGACAGGGTTTCACTATGTTGGCCACGCTGGTCTTGAACTCCTGACCTCAGGTGATCTGCCTGCCTCGGCCTCCCAAAGTGCTGGGATTATAGGCATGAACCACAACACCCAGCCCATATTTTTACAATTAGTTACATATTCATCATTCCTAGGGGTCATGCCATCACCTTAGAGTCATAAAGAGTATCTGATGGATAAGCAGTGCCTATTTAATAGTCATTATGTGAGGTGGGTTCCTGATGCAATGAAACCTCATCACTTCCCTAAGGAGTGTTCTGTGTCCTGGGATCCAGTACAAGGGACTCCTCTCTCCAGAGGAGGTGACTCTTGGAAACCCATACATATTCTTCCTATGAGGTGTTGGTAGGGTGTATTGGACCTGTGTGGACAGTAACAGTGATTGTCTGTCACCTGTGGCCAAGCACTGTTACATCTTTTACCTGTGTCCATGTAGTTATCCCACAACCCTGTGAAGAAGATGCTACTCACCTTCATTTTATCAATAAGGGAAACTGAGCATAGGTTAAAAAATTTGCCCAAAATCACAGAACTAGGACGTGGCAGAAATGCTAGCTGAAGCCAAAACTGAATCAAAAACCCATATTCTTTCCTCTACTTTATGCCAAACTTAATCCAAACTCAGCTTGCTCAAAACACATGACTGGAGGGTCGTCTCAAGATATATGTGCTCCATGTCTTCCCAATATAAGAGCCTAGAGAACTTTTATAATCACTGCATTTTGCAGGCCAAAATCTACTCCCATAGATCGGAACATGGAAGCCCCAGCAAAGAACATTTGTACAGGGAACTGTTTCCCAAGGGCCAGTGTGGACAGCGATCTGAATCCAAGAGAAAAACTCTCACAACTCTTGTGAAATGGTTAAACGGCAGCTAATGGAATATAGCTATGGAAAACTAAAACCGCAGGTGAAGCCAGTATTTTAGGATCTTCCATGTTTGAATTTTTTTTTTTTTCTATCCATAAGAATAGTGAGATTTGGGAGTGAAGAAATCCTTGGAACAGGGCCTCTTTGATACGATAGAAAACATTCTATAATCCAAGGAATTTGAGAAACTATCTCTTGGAAAGGCATGTCAGCAGATCATAATTTGAGCCTCACCCGTGGCTCTTCTGAGTCTGATACTGAGAAGGCTAGTTTGCCAAGTGGAAGCTCTTGTTCTCAACATGGAAAAGACTACTAGCAAGCATGCCCTTTTACACACAGGAACACATAAAGAGGAAAGTGGATTAAACTGAAGGTAGAATTCAAAGGCAACTTATAAATAAATTTTTATTGGGTAACCCAGGTTATAAATCTCAATGAGCATTACCGTGAAAAGGCCCATAATAAACATGGATTTGGGAGCATTGTTAATAGTTGATGAGATGAAAGACGAACTCTATCTCCCATCCATATAGTCCTGTAATATTCACCTTTGGTATCAATAACTGATAAATACTCCCTATGTGAAACAAATACCAGATATAACACATCGTATGAAATGCCTGAGGGAGATGTTTCTCCTTCACATAAATGTATAGCCTGTCCTCAGTGGTGGTCCCCTGTCCTTCCTAGATTGTTTTTTTTTTCTTATTAATTCCTCAGTGGTAGCTCCCTCAAGTTGAACTAGTATATACTGTCCAATTACAAACCCCTATCTACTCCAAATTACACTCATCAGTCTGCTAAATACTCCTTTCAAAGCTCAGTACCAATTTACAAAGAAAGCCCCACAAGACTTATTTTTAATCCCATATCCTGCATGAAGAACAGACCATTGGTGTACCCATTCATTCTCTCACTCAGTGAACACTTAGAGAGTCAGGGGATTATGACAAGCACATGCTGGGCCCAGACCTGGACAATTTAACCCTGTTCCCAAAATCTAGGCCATGCTTGTGTCTTCCATATTTAAAGCTACAGAGTGTTTTGTTCAGTACAATATTTGCTTCCTGAAATTTTTTCGCCCTGCCTGCAGTTATTCTGATCTTCCATACTGGTGAAGCAGTTGGTAGTTGTTCATCAGCACAAAAACAGCGCAGATTCCTTCATTTTCATTTTGTTAAAGAGTCAAAATTTTCATTTTGATGAATTCTAAAAACATGCATCTGATGAATCTTAAGAATATGTATGTGAATCTCTAAAATATTAACAGCAGACACAGCAGGCAATGTATAATATATAACCAGCTCGTGTAAAACTAGTAGAAATATACTAAGAGCACAATAAAAAATTGGTGAAGATGAAATGTTCATGGAAGAGAAAATACAACTGTCCAATAAGCATATGAAAAAATGTTCAAATCAACAGTAAACAAAAAAAGATGCAAATTAAAACAATTTTTTTACCTTTCAATTTAGCAAAGACTTTGAAGTTGTTTTTGTTTTTGCTGTTGTCATTTTAAGTAATTCTGCTGACAAAGGTGTGGTAATGCAGATACTCAAAAAATTTGTAAGAGGGTACAATGGCTCAGCACTTCCAGAAATATTTTAAATGTTCTCTTTTGTTGACAAAGTACTCCTTCTTCTAAGAGTTTCACAGTTTGGTTTTATGTTTGGCCTCAGTATTTATCTGTTGCGGGTTGAATTGTGTCTTCCTCAAATTTATATGCCAAAGCCCTAACCTCCAGTACCTCAGAATGGGCCTGTATTTGAAGATTGGGACTGTAAAGAAGTAACTAAGGTAAAAGACTGTTAGCATGGCCTTGATCCAATCTGACTGGTGTCCTTATTCAAAAAAAAAAAAAGAAGAAGAAGGCCAGGCGAGGTGGCTCATACCACAGCACTTTGGGAGGCCGAGGTGGGCAGATCACCCTAGGTCAGGAGTTTGATACCAGCCTGACCAACATGGAGAAACCCCGTTTCTACTAAAAATACAAAATTAGCCAGGCGTGGTGGCACGTGCCTGTAATCCCAGCTGCTCAGGAGGCTGAGGCAGGAGAATTGCTTGAACCCAGGAGGCAGAGGTTGCTGTGAGCCAAGATTGTGCCTTTGCACTCCAGCCTGGGCATCAAGAGCAAAACTCTGCCTCAAAAAGAGAGAAAAAAAGATTTGGATACACAAAGAGACACCAGGGGCTCATGCATGCAGACGAAAGGCCACGTGAGGATGTAGGGAGAAAGCTTCCATCTGCAAGTCTAGGAGAGAGGCCTCAGGAGAAACCAACCCTGCAGACACCTTGATCTTGGACTTCCAGCCTCCAGAACTGTGAGAAAATAAATCTCTGTTGTTGAAGCCACTCAGGTTGTGATACTTTGCAATGGCAGCCTAAGCAAACAATATAGTATCCTTATCTAGATGTTCCTAAAACTTTCTTCTGATTTAATCACTGGGCTTTTTGTTCTTGTTTTAATTATTCTGCTTTAGAACTATATGAACAAACATAGTAATAATTATATCAATGTAAAAATGAAAATAAATCACAAATATCTTTTCTTGCATGTTAACTATGTTCATTTCCCCATGTTCCCAACGCATTATGAGATTGGGATGCTCTTTTACAGGATGCAGTATGTGCTCTGAATTACTGACCAACAAACTGTTTTTTCTCCCAAAACCAGGACACGACTAGTCTGGAAACTAAGAGGAGTATGTGGCAAATCTCAAAATTAAAATTAATGATTTACTCTCAAAAGCATGTGCTCAGTCTCCCTAAATCTCTGAGCTCTGCAGGTCTGTTTTAGGATCCAGTGGAGAAAGGGTACTACCAGGGATCGTGAAAGCAATGACACTGAATTGGAAGTTAAGACTGCCACATGGCAATCAACCCAAATGCCCATCAATCAACAAGTGGATTAAGAAACTGTGATACACACACACACACACACACACACACACACATATATGACGGAATACTACTCAGCCATAAAAAGGAGTGAATTAATGGCATTTGCAGTGACCTGGATGACATTGGAGACTATTAATTTAAGTGAAGTAATTCAGGAATGGAAAACCAAACATCGTATATTCTCACTCATAAGTGGGAGCTAAGTTATGAGGCTGCAAAGGCTTAAGAATGACACAACGGACTTTCGGAACTCAGGGGGAAAGGGTGGGTAAGGGGTGAGGGATAAAAGACTACAAACAGAGTACAGTGTATAGTGCTCGGGTGATGGATGCACCAAAAGCTAATACATCACTACTATAGAACTTACTCATGTAACCAAACACTTGGATTAGACTGGGATATTTTTGGAACTCTGTATGTCTCTCTGTGTATGTACAGTGTAGGGGTGGACTGAAATGACCTTCTCTACCCAGTACCTCTTCCTAGCCTTCATTTTGTAATGGAGGCTGCCCCAGCCATAGAGGTGGGTATGTGAACAAGGCTGGGCCAATCAGACAGACTACTCCACACCTGAAGCCAAAAGAGTTTATCCAAGGATGGGGATATGACCAAAGGAGGCTCAGATTAGGCCTATGGATTCTCTCAGGAGTTTGGAACCTGAACAGAAACATACAGAGAGAGAAGGCAGTTGGAGCTGAAGTCACTGGATGTGAGTGTCTAAAAGAAATGGTCCTTGTGTTCCTGCTGCTAAGCAACACAGAGAATCCTGCTCTTGTCCTTTCCAAAGCTTGGTTGGGAAGCTTTTCACCAGCATCTTTCCAATAACTTCCCTTTGTGCTTAAATTTATTATGTAGATTTCTATTGCTTGTAGCCAAAGAACCTTCACTACTATAATCACTATGCAAGGATTAAAAGAAAAAAAAAGCTCCTAGATATTTTAAGAAAAATAGCAAGATACGGAATGGTATGTATAACATTACCATTTGTATAAGAAAATAAAATGGTACGTCTTTGTATAGATATGGTAATATGTCTGTATACAGACAGACACATACCATTCTTTGCATAGAATACCTCTGGACCAATACTTAAGAGACTGTAAACAGAGTGGAGAATGGAGAGTGGAAGGCAGACCTCCATTTTTGCTGTTTCCATTTGAATTTTGAACCATGGGCATTATTTTGAAAATAGTTATTTTAAATAAATGAATTAAGTATATTATGCTGCTCTCATTTGAATGTTTGACCCTCCAAGCCTCATGCTGAAGTTTGATCCCTAATGTTGGATATGGGGCCTACTGGTTGGGTGTTTGGGTCATGGGGGCAGATTCTTCACGAATCAATTCATGCCATCCCTAGGAGGTGGGGGTGGTGAGTGAGTTCTCATTCTGTTAGTGCCCATGAGAGCTGGTTGTTAGAGCCTGGCACCTCCCACTCCTTGCTCCCTCTCCTACGCTGTGATCGCTGCACATGTGGCTCCTCTTCACCTTCTGCCATGAGTGGAAGCAGCTTGAAGCCTTCACCGGAAGCAAATGCTGGCACCATGCTTCTTGTACAGCCTGTAGAACTGTGAGCCAAATAAACCTCTTTTTAATTTAATTTTATTTTTTTAATTATTATACTTTAAGTTCTAGGGTACATGTGCACAACGTGCAGGTTTGTTACATAGGTACACATATGCCATGTTGGTGTGCTGCACCCATTAACTCGTCATTAACTCGTCATTTATATTAGGTATATCTCCTAATGCTATCCCTCCCCCCGCCACAATAGGACCTGGTGTGTGATGTTCCCCTTCCTGTGTCCAAGTGATCTCATTGTTCAATTCCCACCTATGAGTGAGAACATGTGGTGTCTGGTTTTCTGTTCTTGCCATAGTTTGCTGAGAATGATGGTTTCCAGCTGCATGCATGTCCCTACAAAGGACACTAACTCATCGTTTTTTATGACTGCATAGTATTCCATGGTGTATATGTGCCACATTTTCTCTTAATCCAGTCTGTCACTGATGGACATTTGGGTTGATTCTAAGTCTTTGCTATTGTGAATAGTGCTGCAATAAACATACGTGTGCATGTGTCTTTATAGCAGCATGATTTATAATCCCTTGGGTATATACCCAGTAATGGGATGGCTGGGTCAAACGGTATTTCTAGTTCTAGATCCTTGAGGAATCGCCACACTGTTTTCCACAATGGTTGAACTAGTTTACAGTCCCACCAACAGTGTAAAAGTGTTCCTATTTCTCCACATCCTCTCCAGCACCTGTTGTTTCCTGACTTTTTAATGATTGCCATTCTAACTGGTGTGAGATGGTATCTCATTGTGGTTTTGATTTGCATTTCTCTGATGGCGAGTGATGATGAACGTTTTTTTCATGTGTCTGTTGGCTGCATAAATGTCTTCTTTTGAGAAGTAGCTGTTCATATCCTTTGCCCACTTTTTGATGGGGTTGTTTGCTAAACCTCTTTTTTAAATAAATTACTCAGGCATTCCTTTATAGCAACACACAATGGACTAAGATATATGCATTTTGATGGAAATGATGTATTGTTATGTGAAAAAGCAAGCTGCAGAATTTTAAGCAAAATATGACCCAATTTGTGTGTGATTTCTTAAATGTTTGTGTGTGCACTCACATGTGTGGGAGGCCATGGCCTAGTTGTATGTACATGGAATACCTCCTACTAGGCCTCACCTCCAACGTTGGGGATCACATTTCAACATGAGGTTTGGAGGGTCAAATATCCAAATGATAGCAGCATATACATCTACTTAATTCATTTATTTAAAATGAAACAACTTTATTTTTAAAATAATGTGCCCATGGTTCAAAACTATATGGATCAAACTGATGTCTTATGTACATACAACTATGTATATATAATACCTCGAACTATATGTATCAAACCGATAGCAGTGGCTGGTTCTGGGGTGAGAGGGGTGAGTATTATTATTATTATTATCATTATTATTATTCTTTTGAGACTGAGTCTAGCTCTGTTGCCCAGGCTGGAGTGCAATGGTGTGATCTCAGTTCACTGCAACCTCTGCCTCCCAGGTTCAAGTGATTCTCCTCCTCCTTCAGCCTCCCAAGTAGCTGGGATTACAGGCGCGAGCCACCATGCCCGGCTGAGTTTTTTGTTTTAGTAGATACGGGGTTTCTCCACGTTGGCCAAGCTGGTCTTGAACCCTGACCTCAAGTGATCCACCCGCCTCGGCCTCCCAAAGTGCTGGGATTACAGGCATGAGCCACTGTGCCCAGCTGAGAGTATTATTAATACATTTCTTTTCTTTTTATGCATAATCTTAAAATATAGACGTATATAACTTTTGTAACAGCAACAACAAAAATCTGTAAAGAAAAAAAAAAGAAAAAGAAATGTGTAGGGAGCAAACCCAGTGACTTATCCCCACCCTGTTCAGTTATTTTCCCTCACACATGCTCACAAGGGCTCAAAGTGGTGACATCACTCACATGTTTGTGGTGGTGCTTGGGCTAACAAACCTGTTGCACTGCCAGTCATATCAGAGTACAGCACATGCAATTATGTACAGTGAATAATACTCAATAATGATAACTAATAACTACGTTAGTGGTGCGTGTATTTACTATACTTTTTATTGTTATTTTAGAGTGTACTCTCTACTTATTTAAAGAAAAAAAAAGAATTATAGAACAGCCAGGCAGGTCCTTCAGGGAGTACTCCAGAACAAGGTGTTGGTATCATAGGAGATGACGGCTCCGTGCGTGTTATCACCCCTGCAGACTTTATAGTAGAACAAGATGTGGAGGTGAAAGACAGTGATGTGGATGACCTGCTCCCATATAGGCCTAGGCTTATATGTTGTGCTTGTGTCTTAGTTTTCAACAAGAAAGTTAAAAATATAAAAAAAATATATATATATATATAGTTAAAAGCTTATAGAATATAGAATAAGGATATAAAGAGAATATTTTTGTACAACTGTACAATGTGTTTATGTTTTAAGCTGTGTTATTAAAAAGTCAGAAAGTTTTTAAAAATTAAAAGTTTATAACACAAAAAGGTTACAGTAAGCTAAGGTTATTATTGAAGAAAGAAAAATCTTATTTAATAAATTTACTGTGGCCTGAGTGTAAAGTGTTTCTAAAGTCTACAGTGGTGTACAGTCATGTGCTAAGCCCTCACATTCACTCACCACTCACTCACTGACTCACTCAGAGGAACTTCCAGTCCTACAAGCACCATTCATGGTAAGTGTCCTATACAGGTATACAGTTTTTTATCCTTTAGTTGTAGTTTTCCCACTTTTTCCTATATTTAGATACACAAATGCTTGCCATTGTGTTACAATTGCCTACAGTATTCAGTGCAGTAATATGCTGTACAGGTTTGTAGCCTAGGAACAATAGGCTACACCACATAGTCTAGGTGTGTAGTAAGCTACACCATCTAGGTGTATGTAAGGGTACACTCTACGATGTACACACAGTGGTGAAATCATCTGGCCCTGGCATGGTGGCTCATGCCTATAATCCCAGCACTTTGGGAGGCCGAGGCAGGCGGATCACCTGAAGTCAAGAGTTCAAGACCAGCCTGATCAACATGGTGAAACCCCGTCTCTACTAAAAATACAAAATTATCTGGGCGTGGTGGCACATGCCTGTAATCTCAGCTACTTGGGAGGCTGAGGCAGGAGAATCACTTGAACTCTGGAGGTGGATTGCAGCATTGCACTCCAGCCTGGGCAACAAGAGTGAAACTCCATCTCAAAAAAAAAAAAAAAAAAAAAAAAAAAAAAAAAAATCTAACAATGCAGTTCTCAGGACATATTCACATCATTAAGTGACACATGACTGTATTTGATAAAGTGCTCAACATTGTCCGTAATCAAGAAATTGCAAATTAAAACCAAAATGGGATAGCACACACCCAACAGAAGAGCTGAAATTAAAGAGACTGACAACTCCAAATCTCAGTGAGGAGCTAGGGCAACCAGAATTAATATATATTGTTGGTGGGAGTGTAAAATGGCAGAAACACTTTAGTAGTTTTTTTTTTTTTTTTTCTTTTGAGACAGAATCTCACTCTGTCACCTAGGCTGGAGTTCAATGGCACAATCTCAATTCACTGCAACCTCCACCTCCTGGGTTCAAGCGATTCTCCTGCCTCAGCCTCCCAAGTAGCTGGGATTACAGGCATGCGCCACCACACCCAGCTAATATTTGTATTTTTAGTAGAGACGGGATTTCACCATGTTGGCCAGGCTGGTCTTGAACTCCTGACCTCAAGTGATCGGCCCACCTCAGCCTCCCAAAGTGCTGGGATTATAGGCGTGAGCCATCTGGCCCAGGCTTATGTAGTTTCTTATAAAACTAAACATACATCTACCTTATGACCCAGCAATTCCATTCCTAGATATTTACCCAGGAGAAACAAAAGCATTTGGTCACAGTAAAACTTGTACAAAAGTGTTCCTAACATTCATAACTGATAATTGCTTCAAAGTGGAAAAAGCCCAGGAGTCCATCAATAGGAGGATGTGGCATGTACATAAAATTGTAGACCTGAAGAAGATGCCATTCAGATGCCCCTCGAGAAGAATGGGCTGCTCAGCTGCAGGGTGTGCAGTCAGCAGGTGGCTTCCAGCTCCCAGCTCCTCAATGTCAGTCTGAGCTGCAGAGAAAAACATGCCCTTCTGGGCGTGGCCTGCATCTGGCGACTGAGCAAGGTGGAGAGATAAAAGCATGACTGTTTCGTCTCCACGTGGGAAACTGGCAGGCAGGACTTCCTCCAAGTTCCCCACTGGGTTGGCAAGGCTCTGTCTGGCCTGCATGGCAGTTCAACTTCTTTCTCTTTCTCAACTTCAATCGTGCTTCTGCCTGCTTCCTTTCACAGGTGTTGATCCCTAGGTAGCTTCTTGCACCCTAAACTGTGTCTCATCATCTCTGTCTAGACAATCCAGTTTGCTGCTGCAGTTGTGTCTGGAAAGAGCAAGCAATCAAACGGGATTTTGCAGCTGAATCATTCACCGCCCAGCTAGCAATGTGGACACCTTGCACAGGTGGTGTTTCCATTGTTAAAACTTCCACTGGTGGTGAGTCAGGAGAGTGGATTTCTGGAAAGGGATGCGCTGCAGAGGTGATGCGTCAGGTACTTGAGAATTCTGGAAGAAATAGTATATACAAGGATAAGGGGATTCTATGGCTATTGCCTGGTGCTAAAATGACTTGCGAAGCATGGAAAAAGCAGTGGAACCTGCTGAGTGAAACTGAAATGTCATTATCAAGCTGGTCTTTCATGAACTTTTACCTCTAGTCATAGCTGTATTAGGAAAGAACTCAAGTTCCAGGTATTCGGGGGTAGAGCCCCTCTTTGTCCATAAAGTGCAGTGATAACCCTATTTCAACTTGTTAATTAGAAGCAATCACCCCACCAAACACAGCACCTCCACTTTATGCCAGCTGATTCACTAGCATCAAAAGCCACAATGGCCGTATGGTTGTCTCACTGGACCCATTGTTGAGTCCCCTCTAGAAGCCTGCCTTCTTTGTCAGGCCTCTAAAGAAGCAGGACCTACAACCCAGAATAGGTAGCAACATTTTACAAGTGAATTCTTATGTGTCATAGTGGTAGGTACCACTCTTATTTTCACCCCTTGATTCTTGGACCCATTTTTTCTGCTTGTGCACCATAAGAAGAGAAACTGCACCATATATTGACTATTCTATAGAACAAAACCCTAATTTCACTTGTAACTCTCTGAGCTGTTATTATGAATGAGTCATCAAAAGGCCATTCTACCATTCTATAGACCAGTGACTTCTAGCTGATGGTGTTTATTGTAAGAATAGTGAATCCTTTGAGCATATTGAGTCACTTTTTTGCTGTAAAACAAATTTCTGCCAGATGCGACATTGTAAGGAATGACGTGATGATGAATAAAACACACAATATCCACGGATGGAGACGCTAGATGCATGGTGGACAGGAAAGATAAATCTATATTCAGGATGTCTACTTCAATGAAGATAAATTACTGCCCTCTCCATGATGTAAGGAGTCAAGTGCAATCAATCAGCCACTAGGAGATTGGCTGGTCCCTTCAGGACATGGTACTCAATGGGGGTTAGCAGGTTGGATACTCTGCAGTGGTAGTGGTAGTTAGATCAGCACAGTGGCAATATCCATGGATGCCTAAACTCCAGCCCTGCCACCATGGCCATATTGTACACAAATTCCTCAGATGTAGTTTACTGAGATCTACACAGTGAGTCAGGTTGTCCATTTGGTTAGTGAGATCCTCTTCTCCCATGGGTTCCCTCTGGTGAACATTCATGTAAGACATCAATTTATCTCACTCTGTGCATTCTAAGAGGTTTAGCCATATATCTGTTGCACAAACTTCCTTATCTCTAATTCTCTGATCTTGTTTCTACCATGTCTCTGACCATCTGGCCAAATCATTGTCCAGTGACTATGAATCAGTATAGATATGCACCTCTGACTTCTTCTTCCATTTAAGTTAGACAACCAATGTCCTGCTAGATGTTCTACCCTCTGGGAAGATTCCTTTCCCCAGTGTCCTTCAGGGCTACCCATGAGTGGGGCTGTAATGCTATAGCCATCCCTATAACCAGCAGAAGGAAGTTGTAAATGAGAACAGAGGGATGAAGGAGATGAACAGGACATCAGGAAGTCTGAGCCACTTCTGAATCCTACCTGTCAGGTGGTGCCTGATCTTCTGGATCCTGCCTTCAGGGCCTGCTTGTGCCTGATCTCATATGAACACTTTGTTTGAAGGTGAAGTGCTGCTCCATATGCCCAAATGTATGATGTTTGGATGACATCATCATGGGCAGTTCATAATGAGCAGTTTGAGTCATATGGTCAGTTAATGTCCTATAATCAAGGGTTTAGTCCCCACTCAGACCCAATAGACATCTAGGAACTGTTTCTCAAGAGTAGATTAGCTATTTGCTCAGGAGAGTATAGCTTCTTTCAAACACTGTAACTGGAACTACAATTCTCCCATGAGTTTGCCCAGGGCTCAATAGATTATCTTCTACTTCAGACATATTGAGTATCACTAGATTTGCTAGATCATAAAGCCTGAGGATGATAGCCACATTGTGCACAACCCGGCTAAGAAGCATTCTCTTGCTCTTGATGCCACTCAGACCTGCTAGCTCTACATATTTCTTGGTAAATGGATAGAGAATCACACTCATATATGGCAGAGTAAGGCACTATGTAATTTGTTGTCCCAGTCCAAGCACTTTAAAACAAAAGAATTATTTAAAATATATCAAGACAACAGGCATAAACTTGAACTGTTCCAGGCAAATAAGTCTCTCTAGACATATATTACCTTCAAGACTCAAAGAAACCCAGCAAGGATTTTGATTTTCTTTTAGTGGAAGAGGATGAAAACTGTTGTGTTACTCAGTCAATGAGCTATGTTCAGATTTTATTTTTTGAGACGGAATCTGGCTCTGTCGCCCAGGCTGGAGTGCAGTGGCCGGATCTCAGCTCACTGCAAGCTCCGCCTCCCAGGTTCATGCCATTCTCCTGCCTCAGCCTCCCGAGTAGCTGGGACTACAGGTGCCCGCCACCTCGCCCAGCTAGTTTTTTGTATTTTTTAGTAGAGACGGGGTTTCACCGTGTTAGCCAGGATGGTCTTGATCTCCTGACCTCGTGATCCACCCGTCTCGGCCTCCCAAAGTGCTGGGATTACAGGCTTGAGCCACCACGCCCGGCCTATGTTCAGGTTTTAATTATAGTCTTTCTGTTCTCTCTGTGGTTCAAGGGTTTCTCCTATAGGAAGACAAATGCAGTCTCAGTGTGAGAAGGGTAAAGGGATTACCCAGTGGCATCTATGACTGAGTAAAGACTACCTTGAAGTCTTGAAAAACTTCGTGAAGATACAGGAAAAATAACCTCAGGACTACTTGTATGAGCTGGAAAACCAGTCAGCTAATGTAAACTGTATGATACCTAAGTTCTTCTCTTGATTACAATTTAAGTTTATTTTTGCTTTAAGTCTTGCTTTCCTTCTACTCACCTTGTCCACCTCCCAGAGGTTTCCCTTACACTAAGGATGAACAACTACAGCCTTTGGAAAGGTATAATTATAGATAAATGAATATATACATATAATGAATGGATTTATATACCCATAGAGAGAGGAGAATGATGAGGGAAAACAACTTTTATGGCAGATATTCTGAAAACTCTAAAAGAATATTGTCATTACCTTTCTTTGCAAGTGTAAATTTTTTCTGGTTTACTACTACTCCATCTGTTTTCAAAAATATACACCTGAATCACTTTTCAAATTTATACTATATGTTCATTTACATATTAGCTAGTTTATATGTAGAAAGGTAGGGTGAAGATCTTGGGTTGTACTTGCGTAAAAAAGAACCTGTGAAATTAATGTACTAAGAACTGAAGTGAACTTCTGCTTCTGGCTAAAGTGGTACACTCTGAGAAGACAGGACTTATCCTCCCACATGAAACAATGAAACAAACAAAAAGATGAAACATGTGAAAAATAGATCTCAAGATATGGGCAGCAGGCAACAAAGAATAATGATCCTTGAGTAGAAGAAAACAAATGAGGTGGACCCTATGATTGCCCTTGTGTGGACAAAGTTCCTAGGCTATGGTACTGGAAATGAATCCAGGTAGAGCCTCAGGGTTCTCCTGAGTTGAGAAGACAAAATTAGCTGGGTGTGGTGGCAGGTGCCTGTAGTCCTGGCTACTCAGGAGGCTGAGGCAGGAGAATGGCGTGAACTCGGGTGTGGAGCTTGCAGTGAGCCAAGATCGCGCAACTGCACTCCAGCGTGGCGGGTTTTTTTTCATATGCTTTCAAAAATCCAGATGAAAATGCAAAGGACCTAGAGCAGCAAAAAATCTTTGAAAAAAAAAATGTTAGAGGACTTATTCTACCTGCCTGCAAGGCTTATGATAACTTATGTAATTAGGAGAGTGTGATATTGGCATTGAGAAATACAGTTAGATCACTGGAACAGAATAAAGATTCCAGAAGTAGACCACACATATGTGCTCAATTGACTTTTGGCAAAAATGCAAAACCAATTTAGTGGGATATGGGCTTCATGCGTAACAGTATGGGGAGCTCTGCAGGGATGTTCCCCAGTAAAATGGTATCCTCTGAGCTTCCTGGATCTGTGGTTCAGGACCTACCATTACTTTTGGATAATTCTGTCATTATTGCTTCAGAGTTTTTTTGTTCCTTTTTCTCTTTCTTTTCCTTTTTGAATTTTTATTAGGCATATGTGACACCTTTTATAATTGTCCCACAGTTTGTTAATATTCTGCTCCATTTTTACACTTTTTCTTCTTTGTCTTTCAGTTTTGGAAATTTCTGTTTACTTTTTCAGGTTCCCTGGTTCTTTCATTGACTGTGTCCAGTCAATTAATGGACCCATCAAAGACATTCTTCGATTCTGTTATGAATTTTTTTTAATTGCTAGCATGTTTTTGATTCTTGCTTAAAGTTTTTATCTTTCTGTTTACATTATCCATCCACTTATGCATATTGCCTTCTTTTTCTATTAGCACCTAAGTGTATTAATCATAGTAGTTTTAAATTTCCAGCATTTCTGTCATACCTGAGTCTGGTTCTGATGCTTGCTCTGTCTCTTCAAACTGTGTTTTGTATATTTTAGTATGCCTTGTATTTTTGGTTAAAATGCAGACTTGATGTATTGGGTAAAAGGAACTGAGGCAAATAGGCCTTTAGAGTTATAACAATAGGTGTTATGTTTGTCTGGCTAGGAGTAAAATTGCGTTTGTGTTTGTTGTAGCTATAGGCATTGGATACTAAAATTTCCTTAGGTATCCCTATTTTTTGTCTCCTCTGTTTTCTTTGGTTTTCCCTAGAGATGTCTTCTTAAATAAGATCTGACATATGTATTCCTTTTAGTTGTGTTCTCATTATTATATAGGAGCTCTATTGATGTGGTAGTAAGAGGGGTGTGTGCATTGAGGGGAAGTATTCTATAGTCTTATGATTAGGTCTGTCTTTTAGTGAGCCTGGTCTCTGGGCTGTGACCTTCATAAGTCTATTGATGAGAGCAGTTCTATTTTGACTTGTTTTATCTTCCCACCCCCCTCAGACAGGAAAACTAGAGGGTCTGGAGTTGGGCATTTTCTTTCCCCCACACAGAAAGCTAGAGCAGGGTGGAGGTGGGTATTCCCTTTCACCCAGGTTGGTAAGGCTCTGGTAAAATTCCAGTTGGTTAGGCTCTGGTAAAGTCAATTTCCTTTAAGGCAGGTCTTGTTAAGAACAGAATGCCCAAGGTATATTTCAAAATAGCTACTTTTTCTCCTTCCCCTCTGGAAGCATAGATTTTTCTCAGATGTTCACTCTGAGAAACTGGGGAGGAATGTGGTGGTAAAACACTCAACAGTGTGTAGGTCCCCCTAAGACTGGGCCCACTGGTGTTTTTAAGTCTTAGACATATCTATAATGAAACTCCAGAGATACGTCAAATATAGTTTAAATGTAATTGTACTGTGATCCAGCAATCCCACTTCTGGGTGTATATCTAAAAGAATTCAAAGCAGAATCTCAAAGAGATATTTGCACATCCATGTTTTTTGCAGCATTATTCACAATAGCCAAGAGGTGGAAGTAACCCAAATGTCTGCTGACAGATGAATGGCTACAGAAGATGTGGTATATACATACGATGAAATATTATGAAGCCTTAAAAAAAGGGAAATTTTGTCACATGGATAAACCTTGAGGACATTATGCTAAGTAAAATAAGCCAGTCACAAAAGGACAAATACTGTATGATTCCACTCATATGAAGTATCTAAAGTAGTCAAAACAGAAAGCAGAAGAAAGGTGCTTTCCAAGGGCTAGGGGAGGTGAGAGAGGGAATTACTGTTTAGTATGTATAGAGTTTTAGTGTTGCAAGATGGAAAAGTTCTAGCAATCTGTTGCACAACAATGTGCATATGCTTAACACTACTATACTGTACATTTAAAAATTGTTAAGATGGTAAATTTTATGTTATATATTTTTACCACAATAAAGAAGGAAAATATGCTAAGATTTTAATGGAGGCTGTTTGGAATATTTGTCTTTCATTGAGGAAGAACTGACATCTTCATTTTGAGTCTTGATCTCCATGAATAATTGTATATCTCTACCTATTTAGGGTTTCTTTATTCTCTTTATATGTTTTATACTTTTCAGTGAAAGGGAGTTTTACATTTTTTTGTCAGATTTTCTGTTACTAGTTCATATTGTTGTCATGTTGTAAACGATAGCTTTTTAGATTCTACTTTCTGAATATTCATTTCTAGAATATAGAAATACAATTGATTTTTGTGTATTGATCTTATATTCCTACTATTTTGAGAAACTTGCTTGTTAGTTTAATAGGTTTTTTCATCAATTCCATAGGATTTTCCACATAGATGATCATGTTATCTACAAATAAAGACAGTTTTAATTATTTCTTTTCCATCTAGATGCCTTTTCTTTTTCTTGCCCCATTGCACTGACTACAATTTCAAGTATAATGTTGAACAGAAGGAGTGAGAATAGACATCATTTTCTTGTTTCTGAACTTAGGAGGAAAGTATGCAGTATTTCACCAGGAATAAGTTTTTGTAGGTGCCTCTTATCAGTTTGAGGAAGGTCCCTTCTATCCACAGTTTGCTGAGAGTTTTTAAAAATCTGGAATGGATACTAAATTTTGGCAAATGCTTTTTCTGCATTATTGAGATGGTTATGTGGCTTCTTAACATGATGAATTAAATAGATTGTTACATGTTAAACAAACCATGCAGTCCTGGAACATGCCTCACTCAGTGTTGATATTTTATTCTTGTTATATATCAATCTTTTTTGGATTTGATTTACTAAAATTTTATTTAAAAATTTTGCATATATGTTCATGGAGGATATTAGTCTGTAGTTTTCTTGTAATATCTTTGTCTGTTTTTGGTAATTGGGTAATGCTGGCATAGAATGAGCAAAATAGTTCCTCTTTTTCAATTTTCTGGAAGAATTTGTATAGAATTTAGTATTATCTCTTCTTTAAATGCATCAGTGAAGCCACTTCACCTGGGAATTTTGCTTGTGGGAAGATTTTTAAGCATTCAATTTAAAAAATAAATATAGAGACATTTGGGTTATCTATTTCTTCATTAGTAAGGATTGCTCATTTTTTCAATTTATTGGCATAAAGTTGTTTATAATTTAATATGATTATACTTTTAATACTTGTATAATCTGTGGTAATGGCACTTCTCTTGTTCCTGGTCTTGACACTTTATATCTTCTATTTTCCTGATCAATCTGGGCTAGAATGTTACCCATTTTATTGACCTTCTTAACAAAAGCATATCACCCCAGTCCCTGCTTCTATCATCACATTGCCTTCTCCTTTTCTGTAGTCAGATTTTCTCCTGCCTCCCTCTTTTTTCATTTCTTTTGAGATGAGGTCTGACTATGTTTCCCAGACTGGTCTCAAACTCCTGGACACAAGCAATCCGCCTGTCTCAGCCTCCCAAGTAGGTGGATCTGTAGGCATGAGCCACTGCACCTGGCTCTGCCTCCCTCTTATGCGGACTCTTATGGTTATATTTAGGATCCATCTGGCTCATCCAAGACAAACCACTCCCGCAATCTTCAATCACATCTACAAAGTCCCTTTTGCCATATAGAGTACAGTTCACAGGCTTCCAGTCATTATCTGCAGGTCATTGCACTCCACCACAGCTCTTTTAAATAGTTGCAATGACATTCTATATAGAATTGTGCATCTTGCTTTCTTCACTTGCTGTAGTTTATTAGCACTGATTTATTTACCATGAATGGGCTTCAGGGTGATAGAAAAGGTTTATTTTATTTTTTATTTTATTTTTATTTTTTAATTTTATTTTTTGAGATGGGGTTTCACTGTTGCCCAGGCTGGAGTGTAGTGGCATGATCTTGGCTCACTGCAGCCTCCACCTCTCAAGTTCAAGCAGTTCTCCCACCTCAGCCTCCCAAGTAACTGAAATTACAGGTGCCTGCCACCATGCCCAGCTAATTTTTGCATTTTTAGTAAAGACGGAGTTTTGAATTCCTGACCTCAGGTGATCCACCCACCTCGGCCTCCCAGAGTGCTGGGATTACAGGCGTGAGTCACTGCACCTGGCCAAAAAGGTTTTTTTTTTTTTTTTTTTTGAGATGGAGTCTCGCTCTGTCACC
This sequence comes from Macaca mulatta, assembly GCF_049350105.2. NCBI lineage: Eukaryota > Metazoa > Chordata > Mammalia > Primates > Cercopithecidae > Macaca > Macaca mulatta. Next base: position 7,726,406 of record NC_133422.1, read on the forward strand.
CAGGCTGGAGTGCAGTGGCCGGATCTCAGCTCACTGCAAGCTCTGCCTCCCGGGTTCCCGCCATTCTCCTGCCTCAGCCTCCCGAGTAGCTGGGACTACAGGTGCCCGCCACCTCGCCCGGCTAGTTTTTTGTATTTTTTAGTAGAGACGGGGTTTCACCGTGTTAGCCAGGATGGCAAAAAGGTTTCTTTTAGAAAGAGAGAAAAAGAAGAGAGAGAGAGAGGAGGGCAAGAGGGCAGAAAGGGAAGAAAAGGAAGGAAGGAAGGAAGGAAGGGAGGAAGGGAGGAAGGGAGGAAGGGAGGGAGGGAGGAAGGAGAAATTCCCAGTGGAAGATAAAAGTATGAATCCTCAGGATGACATGTGAAGACAGAAATCCTAAGAAAGGACATTACACATTCAAGCTGAAGATAATCCTTACCTGATCTAGTAGGAACCAACATGAAAACCCCCAGACAACAAAGGCAAGGACTTTCCCTGGATATTCACAAGCTCCCACAACTGTGAGAGGTCCAATCTCTACCCAAGTCTCTTACTTTGTGTCACTCGTCCCTGTTCTACCTCCCTCACTGAGCCCTGGCTTGTGCAGTGCAGCCTGATCCAGTGAACCTATCTGGTGAAAAGGGGTTAGGTATCTTTTTCATTACTTTAGAAAAGGTAAAACCAAGAGATTGCTTACTTTGAAAATATTTACAGAGCTATCAGCAAATATATGGATCTTTTTACTGTTGAAATGCAGATAAAAGCCTCTATCTTCTCCAACCAAATAACTCTTAAGGACCTCAAACTGTGAAATCTAACATGTATTTTTTGATAAACATAGCTACTGGACTTTTTTTTAATATTATAGAAAAATTCTAGACTTCTAAGAAAATAATAGAGGTCAACCTACAATCAGAGTATAACATTGGTTTTAGTCTGAAAATATTTCTATTCAGCTAAATCCTTTTTCTCGTCTTTAAAAAGCCACTTGAGAAATCCCATTTGACAAGGGATATTACTACAGTTTGTACTGCTCAACATCAGGGCAAGACTTTTTTCCCCCTTTTGTAAAATCAATTTGAGTTATTTACAATGAACTTAAAAACCATGAACTTTAATGAAAAAGCTTGACAGGCTTGATGTATGATAGACTAAAGTTTAAAAAAAAAAAACAGAAAAAGATTTTTTTTCTCTTTGGCTGTGGGATAAAAACAGGGGTCTAGCTACTCAGAGTCACTTCTCAGAGAGCAATGTAATAGAGTTGCCCAGTGATTATAAAATATCTACAGAAAACTAGCTAACAAAGGAGATGTAAATGTTTTTCCATCAATGGGATAATGTAGCAGGAGGGGGTTGCATTTCTCCTAACAAACAGAATCTTTTTGTGTGGTGTGTTTGTCTGCGAGCTAGTTGCTGATTACATGATTTGGTTTATTTTATTGGGTAGCTCCTCATAATTATTTTTTGGGAGAACCACAAAATAGATTAAGGTGCAGGACATCCTTGCAGAATAGGCTGGATTCTGGCCATGGATGGCCTAAAACCCTGGACGTTTTCAATACATGACTTCACGTCCCCCACAGCATTTGCATCCCAGCTCCTTGTTTGCTTAATGCCTTCGCACTAGTTGTAAGCAGTTTCTCAAACATAATCTTCGACTGAGTGTTTACTTTGACCATGGACTTAATTTAGAAAGAACTCTTTTTTCAAAGCAAATCCATCCACTCTTCCTGTGTCTAAAGGCAAAAGATAATAATTGTGTCATGGCACCCAGCCCTGTGTGTTTAGAGCTTTGAAATGATCCCAAAATTACTTTTCCCCTTTCATTTATTTTCTTCTTAAATCCTGTTTTACCGTAATCATTCAAATGACTTCACTACATGGTCAGCTAAATGATGGCTTCAGGACTCTGGCTATTTTAAGTAGTAGAGACTAAATAGCCACTTCTCAGTACAAACCTTTTTAAAAGGTATTTGTTTAATGGATGAGAAATGCCTGGAAAATGAATTAAAATGTGCCCAAAGTACAACTGCATTTTTTCTAAAACACTCTTGTGTAAGAAAATGTAAATTTTGTTCCTTGTTTGTACCTTTATTCTAGATTGTATTTGTACGTGTTTCTTTATATTGAAACAAAGAGGAAAAGAGCAGGGCAAATTTAGAAATAAAAACATATTTTAATGTTATTAGTGACTTCTACCTGATCACTTACTAATTAATTTTAAGTCAGTGACTTTGCAATGTAAATATGAAATCAGTTATATAGTTTGGAGAAACTCTGCACCCTGAGTTCTATCCCTTTCACATATCCTTTGACTCTTTTAAGTTTATCCTTTGGCTCTAATGAGTTTATTCTTTGGTTGAGTTTAATATTTAGATTACAGAAAGAAAAAATCTTGAGTCACTCTAAGTTAGTTTGACACTTCCTTTAAGTTGGTTGTTCTTGTTCAACTCCAACGCCTCCTGTCCCCGAATGATGACAACGATATCAAACGACAATTGGGATATTGGGTGAGAAAGTGCTTCCTAGTTGGGCTTGGGAAGAGGTGAGCTCAGGAAGTGAGGGCCACATATTAATCGCTGAATTGATTCACGAGTGCTAGGGTATCTGAGAGGCTGTTGGAGTTGAATACACTCAGATTCAGGAAGACTGAAAATAATTGATGAACTTTGTCACTTAAAATTTGGATTTTAAAATATTTTATTTTTGATGCCACTTTGTTTAGAAAATGTCAGAATGTAGAAAGAATGATGAGAACAGAAAATCATCACCTGGCAGGAATAATTATTTCAGTCAAGAATCATCAGTGATAATCCAACAATCCCATAACTGCATATGTATCTAAAAGAAAGGGAATTGGTGTATCAAAGAAGCTTCTGCACACCCATGTTTATTGCAGCACTGTTCACAACAGCCAAGATCCGGAATCAACCTAAGTGCCCATCAACAGAAGAATCAATAAAGAAAATGTGGTATATACACACATGAAATACTATTCAGCCATGAAAAAGAATGAAATCCTGTCAATTGTGACGACGTGGATGAACCTAGAGGACATTATATTAGGTGAAGTAAGCCAGGCACAGAAGGATAAATACCGCATGTCTCACTCACATGTGGAATTCTAAAAAGCTGATCTGATCTGATCTGGGATTTGGGGATTGGTTATGGAATTCAAACAAAGAGGTACAGATTAAAGAGGATGAAACAAAAACAATTTTTGTTGGAGGGAGTTTTTTTGTGTGTGTAATGAAACCTATGAATTTCACGTAGTTATGGACTGCTAAACAAAAGATTTTCCAATATACAGGCCAAGCAGGGGAGTAAAAAGAAAAGATGCCTACAGGCAGAGACACCTGAAGAATTTTTCAAAGAACTTCCCTATCTTCTTGGCCAGCCCCGCAGATGCTGTGACAATCACTTGTGGAGTGGGGTGAGGTTAACACACTACTTATGAACCAACAAAAATTCTCTCATAAATAAAAGATGTATGTATGTATTCTGTCATACATAAAAGATGTGTAGTTTTTTTGTTTTCGTTTTGTTTTGTTTGTTTTCTAATTGCACCAAACTATTTCAGTGGACATTTTAATGGAAATGAGTATGCCTTGCAAATTCATTTATTTTTGGTATGAAAATTGATATTCAAAGTGTATCATCAGGTTTTATATTATTAAAAATATGAGGTTTGTATAATTTTTAAACTTTCAGGTATCCCCAAATATTTTTGAAAAATGCATAACCGCTGACACTTTTTCTTTTTTTTTTTTTTTTTTGACACGGAGTCTTGCTCTGTGCCCCAGGCTGGAGTGCAGTGGCGCGATCTCGGCTCACTGCAAGCTCCGCTCCCCCAGGTTCACGCCATTCTCCTGCCTCAGCCTCCCGAGTAGCTGGGACTACAGGCGCCGCCACCTCGCCCGGCTAATTTTCTTGTATTTTTAGTAGAGACAGGGTTTCACCGTGTTAGCCAGGATGGTCTCGATCTCCTGACCTCATGATCCGCCCGTCTCGGCCTCCCAAAGTGCTGGGATTACAGGCTTGAGCCACCGCGCCCGGCTCACTTTTTCAAATAATTTTTTTTTTTTTTTTTTTTTTTGAGAGACAAGGTCTCACTTTGTTGCCAAGGGTGGAGTGCAATAGTGAGATCACAGCTCTCTGTAGCCTTGAACTCCTGGGCTCAAGCAATCTTCCTACTCAGCCTCTTGAGTAGCTGAGACCACAGGTGTGCTCCACCACTCCTGGCTAATTTGTTGTTGTTTTTTTTTTTTTTTTAGAGAAATAACATAGTGGAGGTCTCATTATGTTGCCCCTGCTGGTTCAAGTGATCCTCCTGCCTCCGTCTCCCAAAGCACTGGGATTACAAGTGTGAGCCACCATGCCTGGCCTTCAAATAATTTTTACAATATATTTAAACAAAAGGTTTCTAAGATGCCTGTACTTGTAAACTCATTACTTTATTACATTTTATATCATATATTATAGAAAAATAGTTTTTAAATCTTTATGCTCTCTTGACATTAAGATATCTCAATTCTAGCAAGGCAGTTGACATGGGACAGCCAGGCTGAGTCCCAGATGTGCCAGGCAAACCATCTTCTGTGTATTGTCACCCCCTCCCCATCCAGGGCCAATGAGTTTATGCTATGAATTGGGACAAAATGAAATCTGAATTCCAGCTTTAGCGCTTCCTAGGAGAACTTGGATGAATAATCTTCCTGAGCCGGTGTTCTCATCTGGAATCTGGAGATAATAATGCTGATTTTTCAGAGTTATTGTGAGGATTAAATAATGCAAATAAAGTATCCAGCATGGAGTCTAATACAAAGTACAAATACAGTATCAGTTCCTTCCTTTCTTCCTCTTTTCTTATAATCCATGACTAGAACAATTTATATGTCAAATCAGCACATGATAATTTTATTGTTTGGCAGTGGATTTATGAATGATTCTTGCATTAGTAAGACCTGAGTAATTAATTAATTAATTAATTAAAGCAGAACATAGCATGGACAATAATGATAGTATCTTGATGCCTGTATTCTAAGCACTTTGGGAGGCCGAGATGTGAAGATCAATTGAGCCCAGGAATTCAAGACCAGCCTGGGCAACATAGCAAGACCTCATTTCTACAAGAACTAAAGAAAATTAGCCAAGCGTGGTGGCATGTGCCTTTAGTCCCAGCTAATCGGGAGGCTGAGGCAGGAGAATCACTTGAGCACAGGAGTTTGAGGCTGCAGTGAACTATGATTGCACCACTGCACTCCCAACAGAGAAAGACCCCATCCCTTAAAAAAAAGAAAAAAAAAAAAAAGTATCTTGACCTCTGGATTATGGTTAGTCGAATTCTGTGTCATTGAGGTCCAATTTAAAAATTAGACATGCTCATGTGTCCAACTAGTACTCTTTTGTCCTCAAAGTTTCGCATTTAAGTTGAAATGTTAAAAAGAAAAAATCCTTTTGAAATTTTGCAAGGTGAGGAGTCATAGGGATTTCCATGTAAAAAGCTGAAATGGGGGCTGAACGCAGTGGCTCATGCCTGTAGTCCCAGCACTTTGGGAGGCCAAGGCGGGCAGATCATGAAGTCAGGAGTTTGAGACCAGCCTGGCTGACATGGTGAAACCACATCTCTACTAAAAATACAAAAATTACCTGGGTATGGTGGCACGTGCCTGTAGTCCCAGCTACTCGGGAGGCTGAGATAGGAGAATCGCTTGAACCTGGGAGGTGGATCTTGCAGTGAGCTGAGATTGCACCACTGTACTCCAGCTTGGGCAACAGAGTAAGACTTCGTCTAAAAAAAAAAAAAAAAAAAAAAAGCTGATATGGTTAAAATATACACAAAACTTTCTAAGTGGATCAGTACAAGAAAATTTATTAGCCTGACATAGACATTGAATTTCATCTATTTTTGTAATGCCTCAACCATGAATTCAGTATACAAATAAGATGGAGTTACAATGATTCATTCAACATGTATTTATTTATTTTTGAGACAGAGTCTCACTCTGTCGCCCAGGCAGGAGTATAGTGGCACAATCTTAGCTCACTGCAACCTCTACCTCCTGGGTTCAAGTGATTCTCCTGCCTCAGCCTCCCGAGTAACTGAGATTACAGGTGTGGGCTACCATGCCCGGCTAATTTTTGTAGTTTTAGTAGAGATGGGGTTGCGCCATGTTGGCCAGGCTGGTCTCCGACTCCTGACCTCAAGTGATCCACCCACCTTGGCCTCCCAAAGTGCTGGGATTACAGACGTGAGCCACTATGCCCGGCCAACAAATATTGATTGAGTGCCTACTGTGTGCCAAACTGATTTTGTAGAGGATAGAGAATAGACCTTTGATTTGGGCAAGATGGAGGGCACTGATCATCTTGATGAGAGTGGTATCTGTGGCGAAGTGAAGATGAAAGCCTGACTGGAGTTGTTGAAAGAGAAAGTAGGAGATAAGGTGTAAGGACAGTAAAACGGGAAACCTGAAAGTTGCTATAAAAGAAAACCAAAATATTGAGTGGCAGCTGAAAGAAGCGTGGAGTCAGTGACTCCTTTTTGTTGTTTCAGGTGAGCACGATCACAGCATATATATGGGCTGAAACAGTCCCTCAGAGAAGCAGAAATTGATAGTGCAAGAGAAGAGGGGAGTTTCAGAGCCAAGTCCTAAAAAGATGAGAGAGAGTGGGATTCTGGGACAGCCTGTGGGAATAGAGGAAAGGCAACATATGTGGACACAGGTAGGGCATGCTGAAAAATTTGAAGATAGGAAGGTGAGGTATGTATCATCTGCTTTCATTCTTCAATGAAATATGGAGCTAGATCAATATCAGGGTTGATGTGTGTGTGTAGGACAGGGAAGTCTGAGACTGAAGAGAGAATGTGTGAAACTGCCACCTTAGGCAGCAGAAATCTAAGCTGATAAAGACAAGGGATGAGATGGCTGGGCAGTGCCACTTGCCAAAGTGAGAATTGTCTGCACGGCATGTGCCCTCTTGAAGTCACATTCAGCTGCTCAGGCACCAGTCCACAGATGGCAGAAAGCTGGATCTCACCAGTTTGCTTTTCCCTGCAGGCAGTTATAATGGAGGGGTAGGGAGGTCAAGAGTCTAAAGCATAGACTCAGCTGGGATTTGTGGCTCACACCTGTAATCCCAGCACTTTGGGAGGCCAAGGTGGAAAAATGGCTTGAGTCCAGGGAAACATTGCCAAACCCCATTTCTGCAAAAAATTTAAAACTTAGCCAGGCATGGTTGCATGCATCTGTAGTCACAGCTACCTGGGAGGCTGAGGTAACAGGATCACTTGAGCCTGGGAGTTCAAGGCTGAAGTAAGCCATGATCACACCATTGCACTCCAGCCCGAGTGACAGAGCAAGACCCTGTCTCAGAAAAAAGTAAATAAATAAAATAAAGCATCGACTCTACCCTGGAGAAGGACCTGGTGAAAATGATTGACAGAGAGCATTAAAGTCAATAAGTTGGAGCTCTTGCTTGGGTTGAAAATGTTGGGGTGCCCAGTACTGGAGTAAGTGACCTGCTGAAGGGGAGAGGAGCCGTGAGTGGGAAGTGTGATTTAGCAGGTGGTGCAGTTCTTGGTGAGGTTGAGGAGAGATCCTGGGGAGTGAAGACAACAAGGAGAGGTCAATGCCTTGTACGTATTATTGACATAGATGCTGGAATTTCTCAGCATGATGCAGTAGTACCTACGGAGAGAAAACCGTGTCTCAAAGGCCATAATCTTCAAGAAATAAGGGACAGGGATGGGGAGATTGGTAGATGACAAGGAGAAGGAGGGGTGGCTGATGACAAAGGCTGCTGGTATGCGTGTCAAAGGAGCTGGGAGTTGGAAGGAAGATGGAGGCAAGAGTCAAGCAGGTCACAAGGAATGTGTGATATACTATGAGTGGGAGAAGAAAGTCTGCGTCCAAGAGAAACAGCAGAGTCTCTGTCTCCTAGGCTGGAGTGCAGTGGCCCGATCTCGGCTCACTACAACCTCTGCCTCCCGGGTTCAAGTGATTCTCCTGCCTCAGCCTCCTGAGTAGCTGGGACTACAGGCGTCCGCCAACACACCCGGCTAATTTTTGTATTTTTAGTAGAGACGGGGTTTCACCATATTGGCCACGCTGGTCTCGAACTCCTGACCTTGTGATCCGCCCGCCTCGGCCTCCCAAAGTGCTGGGATTACAGGCGTGAGCCACCATGCCGGGCCATCTGAATCACTTTCATGGGATGTGATTGAACTTTAAAAAAACTGAAAGAGAATGTATATAAAAGAATAGAAAATATAAGAGCATAATATTGGCTGAGGTTTAGATAAATTTGTTTTGTAAAATTATTTCTTGGTGTGTGTGTGTGTGTGTGTGTACTGGTTATAGACATAAAATCCATTTCTTACTGTGGGTTGGAGTGAGAAGAGTTTGAAAGCCACAGCATTAGGTGATTATAGGACCCTATGGGGACAAGAATCCCTATGGTGATGAATGGCCTGGGTGGCTTGGAAATGAGAAGGGAAGTGAGGCATGATGGAATTAATGCCATGGATCTAGTAAGGGAAACTGAGTCATAAAGCCCCAGGCTCTGGTGGACTGGTGAGGAGGTGTCTCTCATCTGTGTCCAAGTTTATGTGGCAGCCTTCACAAGTTATCCCTGATATAATAAGTAATATATTCGGGTTTTGTCCCTGGTTCCTGGCACAGAGCTCCTAAAACTAAGAACTTCCTGAGTGACTTGGATGCCTTCTGTTATTCATGATAACCTGCTTTGGATCACACCTGAGCTTATGCTAATGAGGTGAGTTAGGCTGGGGTCCCTAGGTAGCCTCAAAATGGAGCTGGTCACTGGAAAGATCAAGTGATTGGAGGGTTGGAACTTCCAGCCACCAAAGTGGTGGGAAGTGGTGGACGGCAGCTGGAGCTTAAGCCCTATAAAATTTTTTGAACAATAAGGTTTAATGAACTTCCAGACACATGAATGCTTGGAGGTGCCGGGAAGGTCGTGCACCTGGAGAAGGCCTGGAAACTTCGTGCCCTTCCCACATCCTTTCCCTGGGCATCTCTTCCCTGTGGCTGTTCACCTGTATTCTTTATAATATCCTTTACAATAAATCAGTTAATGTGTTTCCTCAGTTCTGTGAGCCCTCCTAGCAAATTAACTGAACCTGCAGAGGGGTCCGGGGAACCCCGACTTATAGCCAGTCTGTCAGCAGCACAGGCCCAGTCTGGGAATTGTAGTTGGCATCTGAAGTGAGGACAGTCTTGTAGGACTGAGCCCTTTAACCCGTGGGATCTAATGCTACTTCCAGGTAGGCAGAGTCAGAATTGAATTGAATTATAGTATACCCAGTTGGTGTCTGCTGGAGAATTACTTGGGGTATGGGGAAAAATGTCCCACGTCTGGTGTCAGCAGGGTTCTGTGTGAGTGTAGAGAAATGAAGCATGGTTTTCCTCAGACTAACCGTTTTTCCAATCTATTAAATTCAAGTGTATTAATGCTAATTTTATATGAACTAGTTAGTTATTTTAGCTTGACTAATCAGAACTCACTGTAAAAAGATCAGGACCATGAAGTCAATCTCTATAAATAATACATTTTTAAATGACACACCTCCACGTCTTTGCCTGAAACTCTTCTTTAAGCCACAAACAATGATCTCAGCTCCCTATTGGGTTATGATCACAAAGAGGACTAATCAGAACTTGTAGATGGTTCAGGGCGAATTCATCTCCAATAAGGAGGCTTAAAAAAATAGCATCACCTTTGAAAATGAAAGGCAGAACGGTGTGGAATTTCCTTCTGTCTTTTATGGAATGATCATCACCCCATCAGTGAGGCTTAAAGGCTCCCAAGGGAAATATTGTAAAACATGGAACGTCTAATGAAAAGATTAGCTTCTGGGCCGGGCGCGGTGGCTCACGCCTGTAATCCCAGCACTTTGGGAGGCCGAGGCGGGCGGATCACAAGGTCAGGAGATCGAGACCACGGTGAAACCCCGTCTCTACTAAAAATACAAAAAATTAGCCGGGCGCGGTTGTGGGCGCCTGTAGTCCCAGCTACTCGGGAGGCTGAGGCAGGAGAATGGCGTGAATCTGGGAGGCGGAGCTTGCAGTGAGCCGAGATCCCGCCACTGCACTCCAGCCTGGGCGACAGAGCGAGACTCCGTCTCAAAAAAAAAAAAAAAAAAAAAAAAGATTAGCTTCTGTTGCTTCTCCTGAGGTGCTCATCACTGTGAATAATAACTCACATTTAGGTATTCTCTTGATGCACTCGAAGGGGCATTCACAGACAGCATTTTCTTAGGTTTTCTTTTTTTTTTTTTTTTTTTTTTTGAGACAGAGTTTTGCTCTGTCGCCCAGCATGGACTGCAGTGGCATGGTCTCGGTTCACTGCAACCTCCGCCTCTCAGGTTCAAGTGATTCTCCTGCTTATGTCTCCCAGGTAGCTGGGACTACAGGCATGCACCACCACGCCCAGCTAATTTTTTATATTTTTAGTACAGATGGAGTTTCACCATGTTGGTTAGACGGGTCTCGAACTCCTGACCTCAGGTGATCCACCCACTTCAGCCTCCCAAAGTGCTGGGATTGCAGGCGTGAGCCACCGCACCCGGCCTCCTCAGATTTTCATGACCACACTCAGAGACAGGCTTCACAAAAGACTAGGGTGAGGCTCAGATAGATTCTTCCCTCAGTCTGGCAGTCAATACCACTGTCATGTGTCGTGTGTCATCTGTCACATGTGAGGCATCGTTCCAGGTAGTGGGAATACGGCAGTGGACAGAGAGAAGTTCCTGCCGACTTCTCAGGACCCGCATTCTGGAGAATGGGGGGCTTGCCTCAGGCTCCCCAGCAAGGCTGCGTTCACCAGACCCAAGCCCTGGCATCTGACTCCCATTATGGGGCTTCTGCCCCCCAGCCTCCCTGGCCTTCTTGGGAGAAATGGACAACCAACCCTATGATTGCTTCTTTGACTTACACAGTACTTTCCCATCTAAGAAGATGTAAGAGAAAAAAACGCATTTCTCTTTATGAGAACAAACCCCCCGAGGTAGGGATTATGGATTAAAATCCTTGCAAAGTTTAAAAGTCATTTTCCATGGTGAGAAAATAAGAAAATTGAGATTTGATGGCTCTCTTGCTTTGCGACTACTGTTTTAATCAATTTAATTTTGACTGTATTTGGATACACTATGACATTTATGTGCATTTAAAGCACTTTATAATTCCTCTGTATTTCTATGGCTTTGGTCCCAGACCACTTGCAAACTATCAACTGTGTGTTTCTGACTGACAATCACACACAGAGGCCACTGCAAAAGACACAGGGAGGCAAGACAGATACAGACAGAGGACTCCGATCCCATGGTCACACTTTGCTGTAATATTCTAAAGCAAAAATGTTTCCAGTGACTGTTAAACAAGCATCCCAGAACCAAGCACTCTGTCGAGAACAGGGATTTATAGGTCTGCCTCGAAGCTGGGCAGAGAGCTGGGAAAGAGCATTAGACATGCCGACTCGGTTAGGTTTTGGCCATTTTCTTCGTCTGTGCTTAATTAGCACAAACTTCCCCAAAGGAGCTAAGGTTCACTAAGGCTTTTCATCCGGGGGAGGGAGGATGAAGAGAGAAACTGGTGGAGGGAAGCCTAGCAGTGAATTGTTCCAACTATATCTCTGTTCAGTGTGGCAAATACATTCTTGAGGCAGGTGCTTGAATTCACAGGCTCTTTAGAGAAAAATTTAGCAGCCCCAGGAATATATTGGTTGAGAAGAAGAAGAAAGGAGGGGCCGGGAAAACACACATCAGCTGCTAGGAGGGAAAAAGCTAATCGTAAAAACTTCTCCGCCAGAGAGAGGTGCAGCTGTCAAAGCAATAAGGTAAATGAGTCTCAGACTAAAATGGATTTCGCAGTAGAACTGTGTTCTCTGATAAATAGGGGAGATTGAACTCCAGCACCATCCCGCTATTCCTTGGTAATGCCCCATTTGGGCGCCGACTGGGTGGTCTTAAGCCCACTGCCACCCTGGCTAACACCGGCCACACCAATCAAGGCCCCGCAGCTGAGACCCTGAGTGACCCGCTTCAGGGGCCTTTTTCAAACTCCGATTCACTCATTTGTGTGGGATGCTTTTTTCGCTACTTTATTTATGGGATTACATAAATGAGCCATTAAAAATGTAAATCTTCAGAACAGTGGAATAATACAGATTTAAACAATAAGCTCGGGGCGGTACAGTACAGAAACCGCCCTGCCCCGGCACTATCACCCCATCGTGACTATGGCAACAATAGGGGGTTCAGGGAAGGACAGAGGGGAGAGAAATAAAACGTCCCCGCACTGGGGCCGTCATTGGCACCAGAGAAAGATTAGGGTGTTTTTTTAAAGGAGTTTTAGAACAATAATGAAGATGCGCCATTATAACCAACAAAGGAGCTGGGGCACCCCACACAGTGCGGGTGTCGGACAATCAAGGCACCGCAGATTTGAGAGGTTTATCCCACCTCATGGCAAAGTATTTAACCCTTTTGTGGCTTTTGCAGAAGAAAAAAAAAAAAAAAAAGGAAAAAAGAAAAAAGGAGAAGAGTTGGGGGTGGACTCACTCCCGTCTCCTCATCTAGTTGTGATAGTTTTAGGGTTACATTTTAAAAAAATACTCTGTTTCTGCCTGTGAATTCTATGGGTTCCTTTCATCTGGGTTAGTAAATTCGCCTGGGAAAATGCTGCTACCTTTCTGCACTGAGCAGTCCCTGGCTGGCTGGGAACAGGGACGATATGTGGTGGCCAGGGGATCTGACCATACGGTAACCAAGGCAGGGGAGGAGGAGGTGGCAATGGGCCTGCTGGAGAGAACCTGTGGAGGAACCTCACAGGCCCCTTGAGGTCCTCCTGTGCCAGGCTGGGGATGGCTCAGACCCTGAGAGCTGTGAAGGTCAGATTTGGAAGAGGAAGACCACACTGAGGGAAGGTAGATTAGACTGGCCGAAAAAGACTGCCTGTAGTATTGATCACTAAAAGAAGTAAGTGTTCTGTTGTTGGTTACACGCTAGGGGTGGGGAATGGGGCCATAAATGGTGATAGAGGCCTGCTTTAAAAGTAAGAGGATGGACCGGGAACAGTAGCTCACGCCTGTAATCCCAGCACTTTGGGAGGCCGAGGCGGGTGGATCACCTGAAGTCTGGAGCTTGAGACCAGCCTCGCCAATATGGCGAAACCCCGTCTCTAATAAAAATACAAAAATCAGCTGGGTGGGGTGGTGTGCGCCTGTCATCCTAGCTACTCGAGAGGCTGAGATAGGAGAATCGCTTGAACCCAGGAGGCGTAGGTTGCAGTGAGGCAAGATCATGCCACTGCACTCCAACCTGGAAGACAGAGCGAGACTCCATCTCAAAAAAAAAAAAAAAAGTAAGCAGATGGACACCTATGTACCTTGTAGCACTATCATAACTATCATAATAGCCAAGAGGTGAAGAAACCCAAGTGTCCATCAACAGACGAATAACAAAACACGCATATGTATACAATGGGATATTAGACTCAAGAGGGAAAGAAATTCTAACAGAATATTAGCCTCAAGAGGGAAAGAAATGTTAACAGATGCTATGACGTGGATGAACTTTGAAGACATTAGGTTCAGTGAAATAAGCCAGTCACAAAAGGACCAGTACCATATAATTCCACTTATATGCAGTACCTAGAGCAGTCAACTTCATAGAGACAGAAAACAGAATGATGGTTGCCAGGGTCTGGGAGCAGAGGAGAATGGGCAGCTATTGTTTAATGGGTGCAGAGTTTCAGTTTTGCAAGTTGAAAATAGTTCTAGAGACGCATGATGGTGATGGTTGTAAAACGATGTGAATGTACTCAATGCCATGAAACTGTACATTTAAAAATGGTGAAATGGTAAATTTTATGTCTATTTTACCCCAATTTTTTAAAAGTAAATAATTGTTTAAAGAAAAGGCAGAGCATACAAAGAAGCATGCCTGTAGTATTGATCACTAAAAGAATTAAGCGTTCCTGCCGGTAACAGGTTAGGCCTTAGGCCCTCCGTGAGAAAGATCTGGGAAGTTGCAGAGCCTTCCCCTAAAGCCACAATAAGTCAGTGTCTGAACTTCCCTCCAGTTAAGTCAAGTAGGTACCATAGGATTGCAAACTTACGCTTAGCAGAGGAAGTCTTTGCATGAAGGAAGTCGAATGTGGATCCTGACGTAGGATGAGGGAAACCTTTTCTGCTGCATCAGACACCGGGGCTCTCCCTGCTCCCTTCCCTCAGCAAACAGTCCTTCAAACTGATGGGCCCTGAGGCCCCTCTGTGGAGTCCTGTGTTGAAAATCCCTGCTCTCTGCTGAGGTCCTGCCTGCCTTGACCATCACCATGCAGTCCTGCTACCTAACAGTTCATTGCATTGGTGAGGATGCCAAAGCATATGCAGCATGGTGGGGATTCGCCATGCCTGGTGAGCAGCCTGCAGCGCACTCCAGGAGCTCCTCAGGAGAGACAGCTGGGACGTGAGAGTGCAGGTGACCCCAGAAAGAACAGACTTGAATGTGAGCCCAGGTGAGACTCTCCCACCCTTGATGCCCAGCTCCCTTGTCTGCAGGTGGTGCAATGACCTTTTGCACCCTGTTTCCTCTTACAGGTACCACCTGAGTACCCACAGCCTGGGAGGTCCAGGTGAGCTGGGTTACAAACACAGCTGCCTCTGCTCAGTGGAGATCCAGCAGGTCTGCGTCTCTGTATCCCGGTCTTGAGATGGTCTTTCTCCCAAGCTTTTCTTATTGCCTCTCTGGCCCAGCCCCAAAGGTAACTTTTGCATCACCTTCCTGCATTTGCTTCTTCCCCCACCATGTTCCCGGAAATGTCTAGCTCCTAAAGAAATGGCTTCAGGCTTTACAAGGTATAATCATTTGCTTCCCACAGCTAATCCACACCAGGGAGAAAAGGCCCATTTCATAGCTCCCTTGGGAAATTTTGGGGAGAGAAGGCACAAACAAAATGACCTCCCAACTCACTGAAGGCTTCTAATCACAGAATCTTAGAACTCTAAACCCAATAAAACTCTAAATCCATCCCCCTTTTAACCACTATTCCTAATTTTGAGTATATTCTTCCATATTGGCCAGGTAAACAAATGCACCCTGTGGTCAGCGTGGTTTGTTATTCCTAGATGAAAATGGAAGCCTAATCTATGTGTACTTCTGAATTGGCTTGACTATATAGACAGTCATCCTCACTATCCCCACCACAGTCCACATTCATCAAGCGACTGCTGTGAATCTCTGCTGTGTATGCATCATCTCCTTTTAGCCTTACAACACCTCCTTGGGGTCCATGCTATTATTATCTCCACTTTCCACAAGAGGAGGCTAAGAACCACCTAAAACTCTAAAACTCTTAAGAGCTATGTCTTCTCTTTCTACCCTATGCCTCTTCCCACTTGGTGCTTAGCTCTGGGTTTGGCAGTTGTACATGTTGGGAATGATTGTTTTCATGGTGTAGTCTATTTATTTACTCAGGTCTTCTTGAATGTCTCTCAACATTTCCTCTTTCTTTTTTTTAAAGAGTCAAGGTCTCACTGTCACCCAGGCTGGAGTGCAGTAGTGCAATCATTGCTCACGGTAACCTCAAACTCCTGGGCTCCAGTGATTCTCCTGTGTCAGCCCCCAGAGTAACTGGAACTACAGGTATGCACCACCACACCCAGCTAATTTTTTTATTTTTTATCTAGCTATGTTGTCCAGGCTGGTCTTGAATTCCTGGCCTCAAGTGATCTGCCTGCCTCAACCTCTCAAAGTGCTGGGATTGAAGACATGAGCCCCCGTGCCCAGTCCATTTATTTCAGCAATCTGAATTACAAGAGTGATAGATGCTCATTGTCACAATTCAAGCAGTGCATAGAGGTGCTAAAGTGGAATTAATAATCTTACCCTACCCCCTTTTAATAGCTACCACCAACTTGGAGCTTATTCTTCCACATTTTTCTATACAAACATATACAGGTGGAGATAGGCTTGTTCATTATTCTTAGATGAATGGAATCCTATCTATAATTCTGTAATTTCAATTTTTCATTTAAACAATGTATAACATGAATATCCCTCAAAGTCAATTCATATACAAGTGTTTCCTTCATTCTTCTTAATAGCAGCAAAATATCACATAATATGAATGAACTGTATATATCCCATTGGTAACTGACACACATTAGATTCCCTTTTGGCTATCACAAGCCATGATGCACTCTGTACATTTATTTCTGATACACATATTTCTAGAAATGGGATTTCTGTTTCAGAAAGTCAGACCCATTTTAAACTTTAATATTTAGAAAATATTGACAGCTTATGTTTCAAAAACGATATAGTAACTTATAGTCTGATCCTGTAGAGAATACTCATTCCTGTACCACTACCAGCCCTGTATGATACCAGTCATTTTTGATAAACAAATGGGCAAAAACTGGAATCTTATTATTGCTTTAATTTGCATTTCTCTGACTGCTATGAGATTGAGCAATTTTTTATTTCAGGATCTCTGGTCCCTGCCTGCCACCTGTCACCACCAGGTTCCCACGAATGTGTAAAGGCTGTGATCTGTGGGTCAAGCTCAGAACAGGAACCTGGGAACATCTAAGAATCATCTGCGAATGTGAAAACGAATTTGGAGCACTTCCCTCCTTACGGCCCTCCAGGAGGAAGAGGTTATGACTGTCTGCTAGATGGGGTTCTCAACATTTGCTACATGTTGGAATCATCTGCAGAGCATTAAAAAAATATTGTGCCCAGCTTCCAGAGCTTCTGACTTCATTGGCCTAGAGTGCAACTGGGTATCAGGAATTGGTGGAGACTCTGCCGGGTGATGTTTATGTGCTTCCAGAGTTGAAAATCACTGTTCTCAAGATAATGTAGATGAGTAAGAATTTTCAAAATGTATAGACTCTTCTGATCTTATATGTCACAGCCACTGACCTGTCAGAGTATAGGACAGTTGGGAACAGAGGAGCAAAGGACTAGAGAAAGCATGAAGAGTAGGGAAAACCATGTATTTTTCTGATTCCAGCAGGAAATGGAGAGATATTGGACAATACCCTTCTATTATAGCAGGTGGCACTAGAAATACCTGGGTGCACATCTGTTATGTCCACAGATAGTCTCACTGGGGATAAGAGGTGGCCGTGTGGCTGCTGGAAGGATCCCAGTGAGTTTGCAATGGTGGTTGTTGACAGATGCATACACTCGTCCATTCAACAACTAGTTTTTGAGTGACCACTGTGTTCTTGGCACTTTGCTCAGCCCTGGCTATACAGCAGAGAACAGGCCAGGCAGCGTTCCCTTACCAAGCGTACCTTCTAGTGAGAGAAATGGAGATTACACAAGTCACGACCCACGCTGTTATTTAAGTTACAATGTCCATAAGTGCTATGAAAGGAAGTGTGAAAATTGATCACAGAGTCCATTTCTACACTTCTTCGAGCTCCTGTCTAGCCCTCCATCCCATCATCTCAACCCATCCTGAGCACAGAATGGGACTGGTTAAGTGGCATTGAATTCACAGTCAAATTCTTGTTGTTAGCTGAAGTGAATTTACAAATGAGAATTAGGCTCAAACAGGTGGATTCCTTATTGCTTCCCCAGTGCTCAAGATGGAATAGAGGGCTTTTGGTGCTATGATATGAAGAATGTGTAGAAGTGATATCATCTGCCAGAGTCCTGCAGAGGAGGGCTGATATAGCTGGGCTAACCAAGTGAACTTAAGCTAACAAAACAACACATTCACAAGTTGAGAATAGTATTATTTATGGCAGCTATATATATATATTACATATGGCAGCTATATGTGTACTGAGGAGGTTCTGAGTAGAGAAATGTAGGGTGTGGGTGGGGTGGAAAGCTGGAGGCATGGGAGGACAGGATCTATGAGAGAGGGAAGCGCTAGCAAAGAGGCAAGGCCACATCAGGAAAAAGAAAAACACTCCAGTTCCACGCTGTGAGCTGCTCTTCCCTCTTGCCTGGCTGCTGGCCTTGGCAATATCCCCAACGCATTCCCGAGGCTTCGCCAGTGTGTCAGAAATATAGTCCTTCCCAAGGGTCTTCCCTAAGGCCTCATCAGAACGAGGCCTTTATACGACAGAGGACACACACATCACGCCGACTGGACATCTCAGAGGGCCCATGGCATGTTTTCAAATTGCAGAGAGCAAAAGAGAGGCCGTAGTTAGGACTGATCATAGCTCGTCCTCAATCGTGTCGATGAGTGCAGATAAGCCAGGCTATAGAAACCCAAAGACAGTTTCTACTTGGTTTGAAATGGAATTTTTTCCTTATTAGACATATAAAGGCAGATTGGGAGTCATTTGAGGGCACAGACTGACTAATTTTTTTATTCTATTAACAAAGTAACTTGCTTATAATAGGAATGCAATAAATCTTTGCTTTAGGCTTTTGCAACTTGCTTTCATCCACCTAGAGTACTTCCTTCTCTCATTCCTGTCCTCTCTTCCTCTTCAACAATCCAAATTCCACACGGCATCCTCATCCAGTTTTAGCTGAGTAAGGTTCTTCCTCTCCTCACTCAGGCACTCCATTTGGACCACACTCTATTCTGGCAGGTCCCCTGTCACTGGGGCAGGTCTTCTCATTTTGTTGTATCCCCACGGCACTGCCTGCTCTGGGAATCTCTGGGCTATTTTTTATCTTTTGGCCTCAGTGCCCAGCACTGTGCTACACTGAAATAGTCTTTACATTTCTGAATAAGTGAATGGATGAATGAATGAATGAATGAAGTAATAGCTGTTATGTGTGCATAGTTACAAACTAATTTAAGAACCCCATTGGTTCTTAAGCAATAAGTTGTTGGAGAGTTTACTTTTATTAGTGTTACCCATCCCATTTTGGTATCATGTGAATTTTGAATAAATTAATAGATAAAATTACTAGAACAACACAAAATAACTCCCACTTTATGATATTTACCTCATGCCAAACTCATCTCTAAGCACTTAAGATATAGAATAGTTTCGTCTGGGAGCAGTGGCTCACACCTGTAATCCCAGCACGTTGGGAGGCCGAGGCGGGCGCATCAGAGGTCAGGAGATCGAGACTATCCTGGCTAACACAGTGAAACCCAGTCTTTACTAAATATACAAAAAATTAGCCAGGCGTGGTGGCGGGCGCCTGTAGTCCCAGCTACTCAGGAGGCTGAGGCAGGAAAATGGCATGAACCCAGGAGGCAGAGCTTGTAGTGAGTCAAGATCAAGCCACTGCACTCCAGCCTGGGTGACAGAGCGAGACTCCGTCTCAAAAAAATAAATAAATAAAATAAAAAAATATATAGAATAGTTTCTACTGTAGACTTTATCCCTGACTTACTGTAATCTAGATACATTGTATGTGTATACACATACACACACACACACACACACACACTTTCTCTGATGAGTGGAATCTTCATCATTCATTGTTGCTTAACTATATAATACACCTTATCAATTTCTTACTCAAATCGAAACCACTATGTGAATTTAAGAACATAAATTTTCCTTCTCAAAATTATAGCTTGTGTTGCTATGATCATTTTTCTATAGAATAGATAACTTCAAAAGAGTGAGAGAACAATTTCCATGGATGCCAAAGAAAGATCATTTCCATTGCTATTGGTCCCACTAATGCTGCTTTTCAACCCTGTTTTCTACAAACTGGGGCTACAAAGGGAGGCTGGAATAACTTGTCCTAACTGTGTGACTCAAGACAAATGTTTTCATTTTATAAGCATGTTTTTACATGTCGAGAGAAATTGAAATGTACAGATGATGAAAATCACCCTTTCAGGTCCTTTTTATTTTCAGGTTAGGGGAGTATGTTCAAGGGACATTAAATTCATAGGGTGAAATTCGTGTTAGCTGAAGTAAATTTATAAATTGAGAATTAGGTGCAAATAGCTTAATTTCCGGTTACTTCCCTAATTCTCAGGCGGGGATAGAAGGCTTTTAGAGATATGATATAAGAAAGTGTGTAGAAGATAGATCTTCTGCCAGAGTTTGGGGACTCTGATGATGATGAGAGAGATGATGATGGTGAGGAGGACGAGGACAATGACCAGTAAGGAGAAGGGGGAGGAGAAGGAGCAGGAAGAAAAGCACCATCAATGATGCTGCTCATTCAAGGGGATGTTATTCATGCATCCTCAGTGCACGGCATCTATGGGTTAACGTAGTGACTAAAGGTCAATTTTTTTAGTACTCGCAATATTGTAAAACTGCAGCATGTCCCGAAAGGCCTGCCATTTTGTCTTTTAGCCCGAATCAGGCCTCTTCACCTGGGAAATGCCCTGCAGTCTTGTTCACCTTTCTGGGCCCTGGGCACTTGGCAGGCACAACAAGAATGCAGAGCTGTCGTTTTTAAGACTTTAGCAGGAGGGTTCTGCCCAGAATTTCACTGCTGCTTTCCCAGTGAGTGGCTTGGATTGATGCTTTTTGTTGTTTATCAAAAAAAAAAAAAAAAATGAATAAACAAAACCCGGTGACAGCATTGCCTCTTCTTGTGTTCTCTCTCACTGTTTTGAGGTAATCAGCATGTTTAAAGTTACCATCAATTCGTCTTCTATATTTTGCCTTCTTCAGAAAAAGGAACTAAAGCCCACTAACTAGTTTAAAAGAGATGACACAAACAAAGCAGGCTTTTTCCTCCTCATGAACTGTGTATATAATTACTTGAATAATGTTGAATTTCACCCATATGCTGGGGAAGGGAAGAAAAAACAGCAAAAATAACTACTGTGAATTCAAACCGCAAATGAATGGAACTGGCCTCATTCATAAATGTCATATGAAGCTTTGGTTTAAAAGGCAAGTCTGTCATTCCAGGGACAGCAGCTGTTGTTATGTTGAACAAAATGGATACAAATGGGTATTATTTTAAAGTGAAATGCTTAATTTCAGGCCTAACAAGCACACTGTCCTCTGTGTAGCCCCGTGTCACACGAGCCATGATCTCCAGTAGAGGGCTTGATTGCACAGGAAATCAAGCTCCCGGGCTGTGGCTGACCGGACCAGCGAACACACTGGCAATGTTTGAGTTACTATGGCAATCACAAAATAGGAAGGCCTTTTCTTCTTTTCCCCATCTCTGCATGCAGCCGCAGCCTGCTCCTGAATAGGCCACATCTGCAAAAAGTTTTAACACGGTACTCAGATAAAGAAAAGGATCCCAAAAATGGGCACTGACCCGTCTCAAAAAATGTTGCAAATTTTACATACAAGAATTGGGGAGCTGGGCCACTTTGCACAGGTTATGTCATAATGCAAACACAAAGGGATAAAAGCGCATGGAGGCTTTGGCTGTCAGATATTGAGAGGAGGGAATGGCAGAAGTAAATGACAGCTTAAATGCAGATGTAAGGAGAAAAGTCAAAGATGGGTGACAGAAAGTTACTGGTCAATGAATAAGGGAGAAATTTCAGACACACACACAAAAAACAGACAAAAGGGTAAAATACAATAAAATCTAGCTATAGAGATTTACTGAGAAAACCCCCCAAAGCATATTTAGCAAATCTTAGAACTATGAAACCCTGTGAAACCAACACATGGCTCTTTAGACAGGGCCTTTGTAGACTGGCTGCATCCCACCACTGTTTCCACGCAACTTACGGATGGGAGAGGATGTTTCAAACAATGGAGGCGCCTCCGGGAACTGGTGTTTTAGGCACAGCTTGGAAAAATGGATGTTTGCTGATGAAAAAAATATAGAAAGACAGGTAGAGATGATCCTTGGAGACAGGCCTTTCCTGGAATGGAGACACTGGCTCACAGGAATTCATAAGGAGTTATTTGGGGCTGACACCCCTTCCTCCACCCTATTCTCTTGCCCCCACATTTCTTTAAAATTTGTTACTTAGTCAGATTTTGTTTGTTTCCTCCTCTCTCCCGGGTCGGAAGGTGATTCAGCAGATTTCTGGAGTGGAGCTGCCTGCCCATGCTCTTGTCATCTTTAGGTTGTAGAAGGACAGGCCTCCTTCCCGCTCTGTTCCACCCTCACCCCCTCCACCCAGCCAAGGGCCGAGGGACCAGGCAACTGTCTTGAAAAACCCAAGTGTCAAGAAGAAGCAAAAATACTGAAATTAATCTTCACTGCTTTTAACTTAAAGAGCTATTCATGGCGTGAAAGCAGTTGGAAAAGACTTGGGTGGGTAGTGAACTGAGAAGTCACCATTTGCAAGAGTTGAAACTCAGAGGGAAGAATACTTTTAAATAGCATGAACTCGCCACAAAAAGTCACAGTGCTCAAAGGCATCCAGAGTCCAGTAAAACTGACACTACATTTCACATTCATTGACTCTTGTTCTTTTGGGGGAGTTTTCGTATGAAGAGAAAGAGACAATGGAAGACAATAGTGCTACCTTATCAAAGTTCATTCATGCAGTTATTTCAAATACTTTTAACTGCTTGTCAATAGGTCTCCCAAGTCTCTGAGATTCTAAACGTTCTGTCACGTTTGTGTACTAACCACTTAAAGTTCTGCTGAAGCTTTGTGCCCCGGACTGCCTCCCCTTTATGTGGGTCAAAATGCAAGGCAAAGCCATTGTGTTAACCGGCCTTCATTAAATTCATTGATTTGACCTGTATTTTAAAGACCAAAAGTCAAACGGAATGGGAAGTTAAAGTTCCCATACAAAATCTTCCCGTGGGCACTTTTCGGCTTCCTTGAACTGTCTGGTGTGTAGGCAAAGGACATTTTAGGGCTGTTTGAAGTCTGGCTTGCTGCCCCACAGCATTTTTGCTTACATCGTATTTTTGGAGAAAAGTTTGGGTTTGTTCTTAATTTTATGCGAGGATGAAACAACGCTAAAGTTGAAGGAAGTCTGTTATCTTGAATTTGATTTTCTTCCCAAGGAAGTGGTTTTGCTCACCTTCTTCAGCAGCTTGACGAAGCTACAGCTGAGGCTGGTCCTGCTGCCCTACGCTGGGCTGTCTGTCCTTGCTCAAACCTTCCCGATCGTGAATTGTCATTTTTTCAGTCAGTACGCACCTTTGGACTTGAAGTGAGCTGAAGTTTTCTTTTGGACACATTGAGGAATGGCAGCGTTTCAAAGCCCTGTCTTTTTCTCATGAGTGTTTTTATGGCAAAAGTGGTCACAAACAGTTCTCATTTAAAGTGTGTGAAGAGTGGGGGCAAGTAAGGAGAATAAATTATCAATAAAAAGCCAGAAAAGTGACCTTCAGCCACAAGACAACTTCAGCCTGCTGTTCCTCTCTCTCACTTTTACCCTTAAGCATTCTCCCATTTCCATTTTGTCCAGTTAAAAAGAAATGGAAAACTGCCAGCACTTTTGGGAGGCCAATGCAGATGGATCTCTTGAGGCCAGGAGTTCGAGACCAACTGGAAAACATGGAGAAACCCTGTCCCTACTAAAAAATACAAAAATTAGCTGGGCGTGGTGGTGGACACCTGTAATCCCAGCTACTTGGGAGGCTGAGGCAGAAGAATTGCTTGAACCCAGGAGGCAGAGGTTGCAGTGAGCCAAGATCGTGCCATTGCACTCTAGCCTGGGCAACAGCAAGACTCCGCCTCAAAAAAAAAAAAAAAAAAAAAAAAAGAATAGGAAAACCATCCATCCATTTCAATGCAGAAGGAGTAAAAATCAAACTGTTGATACCACTTAACACTTACTAGATACCACAGTTCTGATGACTTTTTAAAAATAATTCTATCAACATGATCAGCCAGTGGGGGAGACACCAGGCATACTAGTGAGATGTGGTTGAGGAGCCTGAACCCAGTAGATATGAAGTGCCCGAGAAAGGCAGAATCCAGTGAACGCTTCGTGACTCTATATCCAACTGAGAGGATGCAGAAAGCCCACTGAGCAAATATATGTGTAGAACTCTCAAAACTCCAGGGACAGAGTTCTTGAAAGTCATGAATAAATGTCTCTTTGCCAGGAAAGTTCATTTCTAATTGTTGCTAGCTACTATTACAATATAATAATATAGCACAATTGTTGAGGGTAAGATTGCTATTCTCATTTTATAAATGAGGAAATTGCAACTCGAAGATCAAGGAACTTCCCAAGGTCACACAGCAAATAGAGAGCAGAATAGAACCTGGATCTGTGTGATCACAAAGTCCACACTCTGAGGAGAACTTCAGGTAAGTTCCTTCCAATCACCAGATCCTGCGTGGTATAAAAGAACACATGAAATTAAGTATTGACATGTGCTTATTGGGGGTTACTGCTGTGAGATACAAGATATTTTCCTAAGGCCATCTTTTTTTGTTGGGTTTTTTCTTTCTTTCTTTTTTTCTTTTTTTTTTAATTGTACTTTAAGTTCTGGGGTGCATGTGCACAATGGGCAGGTTTGTTACATATGTATACATGTGACATATTTGTTTGCTGCACCCATCAACTCATCGTTTACGTTAGGTATTTCTTCTAATGCTATCCCTCCCCCAGCTCCCCAGTCCTCAAAAGGCCCCCATGTGTGATGTTCCCCGCCCTGTGTTCAAGTGTTCTCATTGTTCACTTCCCACCTATGAGTGAGAACATGCAGTGTTTGGTTTTCTGTCCTTATGATAGTTTGCTGAGAATGATGGTTTCCAGCTTCATCCCTGTCCCTGCAAATGACATGAACTCATCATTTTTTATGGCTGCATGGTATTCAATGGTGTATATGTGCTACATTTTCTTAATCCAGTCTATCATTGATGGACATTTGGGTTGGTTCCAAGTCTTTGCTATTGTGAATAGTGCCGCAATAAATATATGTGTGTATGTGTCTTTATAGCAGCATGATTTATAACCCTTTAGGTATATACCCAGTAATGCGATTACTGGGTCGAATGATATTTCTAGTTCTAGAACCTTGAGGAATCACCACACTGTCTTCCACATGGTTGAACTAATTCACACTCCCACCAACAGCGTAAAAGTGTTCCTATTTCTCCACATCCTCTCCATCATCTGTTGTTTCCTGACTTTTTAATGATCGCCATTCTAACTGGTGTGAGATGGTATCTCATTGTGGTTTTGATTTGCATTTCTCTGATGACCAGTGGTGATGAGCATTTTTTCATGCGTCTGTTGGCTGCATAAATGTCTTCTTTTGAGAAGTGTCTGTTCATATCCTTTGCCCACTTTTTGATGGGGTTGTTTGTTTTTTTCTTTTAAATTTGTTTAAGTTCTTTGTAGATTCCAGATACTAGCCCTTTGTCAGATGGGTAGATTGCAAAAATTTTCTCCCATTCTGTAGGTTGCCTGTTCACTCTGACAGTAGTTTCTTTTGCTGTGCAGAAGCTCTTTAGTTTAATTAGATCCCATTTGTCTATTTTGGCTTTTGTTGCCATTGCTTTTGGTGTTTTAGTCGTGAAGTCCTTGTCCATGCCTATGTCCTGAATGCTATTGACCAAAGGCTATCTTTTAAAATAGAATAAAAACACGGTTCTTGAGAAAGATTTATTTGTTTATTTATTTACAGAGACAGAGTCTCACTCTGTCACCCACGCTGGAGTGCAGTGGTGCCATCACAGCTCACTGCAGCCTTGAACTCCTGGGGTCAAGCAATCCTCCCATCTTAGCCTCCTGAATAGCTGGGACTGCAGGGATGCACCACCATGCCTGGCTAATTTTATTTCGTATTTTGTATTTTTTGTAGACACGGAGTCTTGCTGTGTTGCCCAGACTGGTCTCGAACTCCTGAGCTCAAATAAGCCTCCCACCTCCCAAAGTGCTAGGATTATAGGCATGAGCCACGGCACCCAGCCAGGAAAGATTTAAATAGGATAAGTCCATAAGGTAGACCAAGATAGTGAATGATTGCCTCTATCCTTACCCTCACAGAAATCATACCCACATATTATACTCTTGCTAGATGGTGTTCCCAGGGTGTGCTCGCCAAGGCTGGGATGAGAAACAGTAAGGTGAGCCAGGATGGGTGTGACCGTAGGTCCTATCCCATGTCCCCTTGCCCTGTGTCCCCTCTCTGCTGACCTAGGGATTGTGGTCCCTTTAACTCAGCTAAGACAAAACCTACATTGTTGTTATCTTGGATAATTAACATTCTGAGAAGTTACTGCTTTTCTTTCTATTTTCTTTTTCACAGAATGTAATTTTTCATGGAATAGAGATTTGAGTTCAGTATCTAACTTTTAGGGATGGAGAAACTAGAACTCAGTGAACTTTGAGTTTTAGTTTATTGTCCCTGTAGAAGGCATATGGCCTTATGTTAAAAAGGCCATTCTTTCCTTCCTTGGGTGAACTCAAATGTTAAGAGAATCTTTAGATTTGTTACAATTTAAAAAAAATTATTAATTCAAGAAGCCCAAGGGCTGGGATGATTCCTCTTCAGTTCTAGAGGTTGGAGCTGCCGCTCAGGACCAAGGGGTTGAGACCTCCATTTTGGTGGGCCCTGAGGGTAGAGCCACCCCGGCTGGCACAGAGGACAGAGCATCAGCCAAAGAGAATTATTCTCAAACCTTAAAATTTAATGGAATTTGCTGCCAGGTGCGGTGGCTCATGCCTGTAATTCCAACACTTTGGGAGGCCAAGGTGGGAGGATTGCTTGAGCCCAGGAATTTGAGACCAACTGGGCAACATAGCAAGATGCTGTCTCATAGCAAGACAAACAATAAAAAAGAATTAGCTGGGCGTGGTGGCTCATGCCTGTAGTCCCAGCTACTTGGGAGGCTGAAGTGGGAGGATCACCTGAGCCCCGGAGAGTTCAAGGTTGCAGTGAGCTGTGATGACGCTATTGCACTCAAGCTGGGATGACAGAGTGAGACTCTGTCTCATGGAATTTGTCCTGCTAGATTTTAGATTTGTTTGGGCCTCATAATTCCCTCCTTTTTTCTGATTTCTTCCCTTTGGAATGGATGCGCCTATCCTATACCTATCCCACTATTATATTGTGAAAGGAAACAACTTGTTGTCTAGTTTCACAGGTTCACAGCTAGAGATCAACTTCACTCAGATGAATCATACCTCACCCATATCTGCTTTTTTTGGAGACAGAATTTCACTCTTGTTGCCCAGGCTGGAGTGCAATGGCACGATCTCAGCTCACTGAAACCTCTACCTCCTGGGTTCAAGCGATTCTCCTGCCTCAGCCTCTTGAGTAGCTGGGATTTTGGGTGCCCACCACCATGCCCAGTTAATTTTTTGTATTTTTAGTAGAGACAGGGTTTTGCCATGTTGGGCAGGCTGGCCTCAAACTCCCAACCTCAGGTGATCCGCCTGCCCCAGCCTCCCAACGTGCTGGGATTATAGGCATCAGCCACTGTGCCTGGCCCCATATCTGCTTTAGATGAGATTTTGAACTGAGTTGGTGTGAGAATGAGTTGACTTTTGAGGCTCTTGGGATGGGATGGGTGTATTCTGAATGTAAAAAGGACATGAATTTGGGGGTAAAATGTTATGGGCTGAACTGTGTTCCCTCCAGATTCAGATGCTGAAGTCCTATCCCCAGAATAATTGCCTCCAAATGTGGCTGTATTTGTAAATAGAGTCTTTAAAGACGTGATTAAGTTAAAATTAGGTCATTAAGGTGGGCACTGATTCAATATGACAGGTGTTCTTACAAGAAGAGGAAATGGGGCCAGGTGCGGTGGCTCATGCCTGTAATCCCAGCACTTTGGGAGGCCAAGGTGGGTGAATCACAAGGTCAGTTGATTGAGACCATCCTGGCTAACACAGTGAAACCCCATCTCTACTAAAAATACAAAAAATTAGCTGAGCATGGTGGCAGGTGCCTGTAGTCCCAGCTACTCAGGAGGCTGAGGCAGGAGAATGGAGTGAACCCAGGAGGTGGAGCTTGCAGTGAGCTGAGATCCGGCCACTGCACTCCAGCCTGGGCGACAGAGCGAGACTCCGTCTCAAAAAAAAAAAAAAAAAAAAAAAAAGAATTCTAAATCATTAACAGATATCAAAGGTTAATAGATACCTGAGAACTCAAACAAACAGGAAAGTCACCTGGCATAAAACAGAAATCAAGAAGTGAGAGGAATCCTTAAAAAAAAAAATAACAGAGCAAAAACATTATCATTAATATTCTCAGAAAGGTGAGCAAACTTATATCAATAAAAGAAGCACAGACACTAAGGGAACAAATGAAAGGAACAAACAGGAGCTCCTGGAAATTAAAAACATGATAGCAGAAATGAATAACATCAATAAATGACTGGAAGGTTGAGTTGAGGAAATAGTTCAAAAAGTAGAAAAAAAGATAGAAGATATTGAAAACAGAAGTAGAGTACAACTCCAGGTTGCTCAACTCCTGAATAATAGGAGTTCCAGAAAAAGAGAACAGAGATAATACAGGGGAGGAAATAATCACTGAAATATTGTAACAAAATTTCCTGGAATTGATGGACATGAATTTACAGAATAAAAAGGTTCATAAAGTGCCTGGTACAATTGATTCATTCAGTCAGTCAATATATAGTAAGTGCCTACCATGTGTCAGGTAGTATTTTAGGCTCTAAGGATAAAAGAGTAAACAAAGCAACTGGAAAAAAAAAAAAGTCTAGGAAAGTTTTAATGACAGATTGGGCAGGACGGAGGCAGAGGAAGAAGTAAAAGGAGGTTAGATTCTGGCTATAATCTGAGGGTAGGGCCAATAGGATTCGCTGATAAATTAGATGTGGAGTATCAAAGAGAGGAGTTAATGATGACTTAGAGATAACTCCAAGGAAAAACTAGAAAAGAAGGAGTTGTTATTTCATAGAGAGAAAATTCAGACGCAAGTTTTTGGGTGGGTAGTGAGAGGGATTTGGAACTTGGTTTGGGGCCAATCAAATTTGAGATGTTTATTATGCATCTAGGTAGAATTATCACTAGGCAGTTGTATGTATGAGTCTGGAGTACAAGGGAGAAGTCCAGGCTAGAGATAAAAATTTAGGAATCATGCCTTTCCATGCTCTGCTGCTGCCTGGATCAGTCAAGGACATTCATTCCAATATATGGAAGTATTCTGCTTTGATCTACCTTTTTTTTTTTAGTTCTAAAGAAAAAGTAATCTCAGTATGTTTTAGATTGGCATAACACTCAACCTATACATTCACAATTTGAAAAGAATTGCTTGTATTTTTCCTATTCAGTGACACGACATGTCTTACTATTTGCTCATATCAGTATTTGTATCTCTCAATAAAGATGTATAGTTTATTATTTTCTGTATAAATCCTTCATATTTCTCATTAAATTAGTCTTAGGTTCTGTGGCGGGGGGTGTGTGTGTGTTGGGGAAGAGGTTGTTACTAACATAAAGAGATTCGTTTCCCATTGTATCCTCTAATTGATTATTACTTGGAATAAAAATGCTATTATTTTTTGTATTTATCTTATATCCTGCCACCTAGGTAAATTATTTTATAAATTTTTCAGTTCTTGCATTTTCTAAGTGGAAATTACATTACTTACACATAATAAGTTTTCTTCTCCTTTCTAATACAGTTGACCCTTGAATAACATGGATTTGAACTGCATGGGTCCAATTGTACTCAGATTTTTTTCTAAGAATTACATCAAGTGTGCCAGCCTCTCCTGCCTCCCCTTCCACCTCTCCACCTCTTTGGCCTCTGCCACTCCGGAGACAGCAAGACTAACCCCTCTTCTTCCTCCTCCTCAGCTTACTCAACATGAAGATGATGAGAATGAGGACCTTCGTGATGATCTTCCACTTTATAAATGGTAAATGTATTTTCTCTTTCTTATGATTGCCTTAACATTTTCTTTTATCTAGCTTACTTTATTATAAGAATATAGCATATAATAGCTACAACATACAAAAAATATGTGTTAATCAACTCTGTGGGCTGTTGGTAGGGCTTCCTGTCAATAGTAGGCTATTGGTAAAGTTCTGGGGGAGTCAAAAGTGAAACACCACATGTTCTTACTCATATGTAGCAACTTTAAAAGTTGATCTTATAGAAGTAAAAAGTAAAACAGTCTTAAGATACTAGAGGCTGGGAAGGGTTGGGGGAAGGGAAGGGTGGAGAGAGATGTGTTAAAAGATACAAAATTACAGTTAAATAGGAAGAATAACTTCTAGTGTTCTATAACACTGTAGGGTGTCTATAGTTAACAATAATATATTTTATAGTTTCAAGTAGCTAGAAGGAGGATATTGAATGTTCCTAACGCAAAGAAATAATAAATGTTGGAAATGATGAATATGCTAATTGCCCTGATCTGATCACCATACATTATATGCGCAGAAACATCACTATATATCTCATGAATGTGTAAAACTACTAATTGTCAATTTTTAAAAATTATACATGAATTTTCTGCTGCATGTGGGGGTGAGCACTCCTAACTCCTGTGTTGTTCAAGGGTCAACTGTATATATTAGGTTCAGTTCTGACTCTGAAATCATTGCTTTCCACTACACCATTCTCCTTCTTTCTTCCATATCCTTTTTGTAATATCTTCAGAACAACACATGCGTTGTGTCATGCAACCTTGTTTGACACATGAGAAAATAAGGGTCTGGCCACAAAAGTTAAGTGATATATCTCAATTAGGTGCCAATGCATACAAGTAGACCAAAACCTCCAGCTGATCAATACGAATTAAGAGGAACAATAGCCCCTATTGATGACTTCATGAGAGGCTCCAACCAAACAGATTCGTTTTATTGGTTAAATGGTATAGGAAACACTCATAATTATTGATTATGGGAAAAATTATTTTGTCTTATGGGTAATAAGAGGTAGAACACAAATTAGAGTGCTAAAAGAACATTTGGGAGAAATTAAAAATATGTCTATTATTCTTTTTTCAAGATCTTTGATTCTTCCCTCCTATGATCCTTGATTCTTTATTTTTGTGTGTTACAGATCAGTGGAACATGACTGGCTTTGTGCAGCTCCCTCCAGTAAGTAGGTCTAGGACTTCAGCCACATTTGCTGTTCATCCCATTTCTTCACAAAAGTACACAAGACCCTCTAGTGCTTCCGAGTCTCCAAATGCCATCTCCATTACACTTCAAAATGCACCCCCAACCTAGGATGATTGGGTTATCCTTCTTAGCTGATAAAACCAGCAGAAAAACTTGATTTATTTTCTTTATTTCTGTCAACTGTTGCTATCAGGTAATATGCAGTATGTTTAACACTCTGAAACATGAAACCCCTGCAAGTAAGTAATCCAGGACACACACCTCCTGTAGCACAGTGCCCTACTCAGTATTAGTCCAGCTAAGTGTGGAAGTGTATGCACATTTGGATCTTTCTAGACATTTTCTGTAAGTACATTAAGAGAAGCATAAGGCAGCCCGATTTGATTGTTAGAAGGCTGGCTGGTTTGCAAGACAGGGACAGAACATGGAAGAGGCTAGGGCCAGTCCTTGTGAGGCCACCACCAGTATCATCTCTGCCAGATCAAGACACGCCACTGCAGCTATGCCAACTCAAAGCCTCCTCAAGGAGTTCTCCTGGCACAGCACATACCCTGCTTACTGTAGAACATGTGAGGCCCTTGGCCGGGCACAGCAGTTCACACCTGTAATCCCAGTACTTTGGGAGGCCGAGGCGGTCGGATCACCTGAGGTCAGGAATTCGAGACGAGCCTGGCCAACGTGGTGAAACCCCATCTCTACTAAAAATACAAAAATCAGCCAGGCATGGTGGTGCGTGCCTGTAATCCAGCTACTCAGGAGGCTGAGACAGGAGAATTGCTTGAATCCAGGAGGTGGAGGTTGCAGTGAGCTGGGACTGGGCCACTGTACTCCAGCACTCTAGCCTTGGCAACAGCGCAAGACTCCATCTCAAAAAAAACAAAAAACAAAACAACAACAACAAGAAACACACACAAAACCTGTGAGGCCCATGCTCCGGGGGACTGGCCTTTCCAGGTCTTGAACTTACAGGTAGAACAAGAGGTGACCATAGAAAGACTTGGTCCCATTTTAATAACCTGGTTCTCATCTCTTATGACCACAAAGTATGCTCATCCTTCTACGTCGATCTCCGCATTGATCTGGGACCCTGACTACTCCTAGGGAAGAGATATCAGACTGCCCTTCTAAGTGGTATCTATTCTTGCAAGGACAAGGGTACCTTGGATGAAAGCCCAAGGGTCATTTCTCATCTTTCCTTATGCAAACAGTTGGTTTTGCAGGACCAGCTGTGGTTCCCTGGAGACCCGGCCCACCTTCCGGTAGACGAGAGAACTGGACAAACATCTTTTGTTGGGCCCTGCAGCTTTGACTGAGAGACACACTGACTTGGCCACTGTCAATCACTTAAGACCAGTAGATGTTGCCTCAGTGTGGTGGCATCTGCCACCAAGGCCAGACCAGATCTAAGGATCTAGTTGCTAACTCAGCAGGCTTCCATTTTTCTACAAGCTTATAGAAATGTTTTGGTTTATTTTCCTCCTCCTCCTCCTCCTCCTCCTCCTCCTCCTCCTCCTCCTCCTCCTCCTCCTCCAGAATTGGCTTTATTAACAGCAAGAATTCAAGCAGTCTCCCTGGTCTCTCATGCAGTTCAATCCCTGACAGCCTTTCCTGTAAATGCCACCTGATGTCACATGCCCCATCTGGGCCTTTTTTGTCAGGCTCGGGCTCATGTCTTTCTACATCTTCCTTCATTGACTTCAGCAGCTCCTTCATACATGCCATAGTTTTTTTCTGAAGTCTTTGGATGCATTTTCATAATGACAACATCAACGGTTCCTGCTTCTCTCCATGTTGCCAGATACCTTGTTGGAGTTGTTGCTCTGACTTGGGACTTTGTGACATTCACTGAGGCAGAGGTGTATTTTAGCCACAGTTCAAATCCTCTTCTCTGGAACCTGGCCTTGCACCTCTGGAAAAGAGCCACACCTTTTGATCACAGTGGCTTCCACCAAGAGCTGAGGACCACTGCCAAATGGCTGGCCCTTTCCCCCCAGATCTAAGGCCTCTGCCAGAGCTCCAGAAGCTGGGTGGAGCCTGCCAACAACCATTATCAGCCTGTCTGAATAGACCCTATCTTCTTATTTGAAGAAAAAACCCACTTTCTTTAGAAACATTAGCTATGTGAAGATGCTTGTCTACAGGGTCCCCTTCAAAATATCTAACATCTTCTATGGGACGTTTCCACAATTCACCACCAGAAACACTTGGACCACACGTGTTTACATATCCTGGACTTTCTCTCTGATACAGCTAGGACTGAACAATAGGTTCTCCCAGAAGTTCCAGAAGGAATTCCTACAATTCTTGCTTCAAGATGGCGCTCCAGCTGCATCACCCACAGGCCTGGGCTAGGACGTGTCTTGACTCTCCTTATGACACTGTCTTGGTGGCTCACTGGGTGAGCGTGGGGCCAATCCAAGGGAGTTGCAGGGAAGCTCCAAAAAGGTAACTCAGATTTTCTTGGGAGAAGAGAGATTCTGAGCAGATTGGAACGTACCATCAACAGTGCCTTCTTCCTCCTGAGCTGATATCTGAATGAGTCCCTATCTCACAGGAAGACCCTGACCCACCTTGATGTCCCACTCAACTGTAATCCATTGGTCCTTTCTGGGCAATGACTGAGTCCTCTCCTGACTGAGGAAAGGAATGCATATCAAGCCTCTCCCCCTCAGGCCTTCATTAGCCCCATCCTCTACACCCACCAACTCTGCTCCCACTTCCACCACGGTATCATCCAGCATTCCTTCCTGCAGGAAACACTGCTGAGGAGTCTAGCGGAGGCAGAGATGCCCTGTGTTGAACACTCCACCGTGCCTTATGTCATTTATGCCACACAACAGCCCTGAGAGGTAAGAAGTGTTATTCCCATTTTATAGAAGAGAAAACTGATGCTCAAACAGGTTAAATACTTTCTCAACTATTGACTGAAGAGCATGGGATACAAGTTCTAGTCCATTGTCTGCAGTCTGTATGCTTCACAGCCTGGCTGTGAGATGTGCTCTTCTGCCTTTAGGAGCCAATCCATCACCTTGGCCAACCCTTTGACCAGTGCAAACACTGCATCTTTGTCAGCCTCCTCTGCTAGCACAGCCACCCAGCCACCTCTATAACCAATGCCAACAGCTCTTGCAAGAGCAAGAAAGACTCTCCTTAGACCAGAGTGTCCCATCCTCAGCACTATTGGCATTTTGAGCCTGATGACTCTTTGTGGGGATGAGGAGTTGTCCTGTGAACTATAGGATGTTTAGCAGCATCCCTAGGCTCTAGTTGTTCTCTGGTTGAGAACAACTGCCCTAAGGTACTCATCCTGTCAGCTCTCTCTGCTTTTGAGTCAAAGTTCCTGAGAAATAAAGGTCTCTGATGCAAAGCCTGTCCCCACTATAGCACTTTGAAACACTACTCTTGCTGGGACAGGCACCTGACCAGGCTCCCTCTCACCATCTGTCTTAGTCCAGTCCAGCTGCTATAACCAAATCTATGCTGGATAGATGATACATGACAAAAATTTATTTGCACACAATTCCGGAGGCTGGACGTACAAGATCAGGGTGTCAGGATGATCGAGTTCTGATGAGGGCTCTCTTGTAGGTCTCAGATGGCTGTCTTCTTGCTGGGTCCTCAGATGGCAGAAAGAGCATGAGGGAGCTCTCTGCAGTCCCTTTTCTAAGGGCACTAATCTCATTCATGAGAGTTTCACCCTCATAACCTAATCACCTCCCAAAGGCCCCACTTTCTAATACCATCATTTTGGGTATTAGGATTTTAACACATGAATTTTGGTGGACACAGACTTTAAGTTCATTGCACCATCACTGTCCTGGTGCTCCATAATATACAGCCTCTTCTTGGGGAACTCAGATGGACCCAAGTGGAATTACTTTAATCATTAGTCAGGCTCCCTTTCAACAGAGTGCGTCCCTGAATGCTCCATGCCCCCATCTTCAACATTCATCTTTACCCTCTGATACAGTTTGGATCTGTGTCCCTGCCCAAATCTCAGGTGGAATTGTAATCAGGTGACAGGATCATGGAGGGAATTTCCCCCTTTTCATGCTGTTCTTATGATAGAGTTCTCATGAGATCTGGTTGTTTGAAAGTGTGTGGCACCTTTGCCAACTCTCTCTTTCCGTTCTCCAGCCATGTAAGATGTGCCTGTTTCCCCTTCACCTTCTGCCATGATTGTAAGTTTCCTGAGGCCTCCCCAGAAGTCTAGCAGATGGCCAGCATTATGCTTCCTGTACAGCTTGCAGAACTGTGAGCCAATTAAACCCCTTTTCTCTATAAATTAGCCAGTCTCAGGTATTTCTTTACAGCAATGCGAGAGCAGACTAATACGCCCTCCCTTTTGTGACCCCAGAGCCTGCACTCCCAAATCCTTTGCCATCCAAGGGTGATGACCACGTGGATAAGAATGAGCCCTACACTGGAAAGGACTGTGTAGAAACAAAGCCTGTACTCCCCCACAAGTCCCAACCTGCCACATTCAGGCAACTACCCATGGAAATGCCAAGCAGGGCACCTCTGTGGCCAATCATCCAGGCCCTTTGGAGAGGAGGAACCGCGTGGGCAATCCATCATCAGCTGACGGTGGCGCCGGCTGCTGGCTCCCCATGCCTAGGCTGGTCTCCATGAACATCATTTAGTTTTTAGATTTTCCTAATTAAGAAAGGTTCCCACCAGCAACAGCAAAAATCCTCACCACCTCTTTCATTATCTCAGCTTTTCTTCCCCTTAATTACTATTGAGCTCTTGGCTGATTAAATTAGTTTTTGAGGTCCTTTCTGAAATCTTGGGGAAATTATCTAAAAATCATGAAATCAATTCCCTTACGCTGTTTTAATCCTTTATGCCCTAGGCTCAAAGAGGGATGGGCAGACAAGTGCAGGCCCTCGGAGAAGTGTGCAGCTCTACACTGCTTGCCAGCCTTCTAGGGCCTTTGTGGACCATCTGGGTCAATTTCCTTCCAAGTAAATGAAATGCAAATAAAAATTCCAGCAGTTTTTCAGCTGCCGGCTGCCCAGCTGATTAGCATGACAGAGGCTGGGAGATGAGGCCTGACCCGGTGCACTTCCCCTCATCTCATTAAGTTGTAACTCCACCGCGGCTGCATTCATGGTGTTTATTGACGCTGAAAGGCGTCTTTATCCAAAACTAGCTAAATTCACATTCAGAGTTTTTACTTGGAAGTCTTGCCTGCTCCAGCATCCACATGAAAGTGAACCTATTGTGGCTGGCTCATGTGTCCTGCTGATTCTGAAACAATCTGGAGGTTTCTCAAAAATGTTTATTTCACAAGTTTGTATCCTTCCATCCTGCTCCCCCAGCCTCAAAATGCACAGGGACACTCAGTGCAGGAAGAGGTAGGGGTGAGCGTGGGAGGAATTCCTAAAGTCAAGTTCTTAACAGATGTGAGAAAGTGAGGGTCTGGAAGAAGGATTTTGGCCTGGATGATTCTGAGATCTGTAGGTACACTGAAACCTGCCACAGCTCGTGGGGCCCTGCCAGGCTTTCTCACCTGGGTACTGGCTTCTCAGAGACCTCTGGCCAGGCACACAGCTGCACCAATGGCTGTTCCCCCTGGATTGATTTTCCTTCTTTATAACACATTTGAAGGGCAGTTTCCCTGTATCTGCCTCCATTAACCATGCATGAACATACAGCATGACTGTAGCCTTGATTTGCTGTTGGGGTCCTCACTGCCTTGTGGCTTTGCACCAGGGCCTGTTTGCAGGCTGGGGAATGATTTTGCTCGTGATTGAGGCTGGGAGGTCCCAGGACTATGCGGCCCTCCTCTCATTTTCATCTAACAGACTGCTTCATGGGAGAGAAGAGGTATTTATCTTTGGAAATTGAGAATGAGGGGAAAGGAGATGAAATTCAAGAGGAGGAAGTCATTATTATTTGTGATTCTCTGGTTGCCCCCCAAACGAAACATCATGATCAAAATTCAATCTCTCTGACCCATTTGGGATTACAGCTGGGAAGAAAGCTTTGAAATCAAACTTAATGAATAACCTGATTGATGAGTGACTTTTTAATATGCAAGTAAAGCTGGATGCTTTTGATAGGTCCTGGTTAGTATTTAGCCAACAGGGTATGCATGGATTTGCATGTGGGAAAAGTGTTGTTATCCTTCAAAATGCATGTCTTCAGCCATTCAGAAGACATTTTTTAAATCAGTAAACAACGTTGGGCCTGTTATGAAGGTTTACCAATCTACAAAACTATCTTAACCATTTGCCCACGGGATCTGCGCTAAGAATGATAATAGTTAACATTTTTGTTGAAATCATTTTCTATACTGGGCTTTCTGTTAGGGCTGGTTTCTGTTCAGGGCCTAATTCAGTAGGTTGGCCACTTTGTGAGTTGGCTTAGATTTTCCTGGCTGCCGATAAAAACATTTTGTTCTCTCTTTGGTTGGCCAACAGGAAGGGGTGGGCTCATCAAAGGCTGAGAGTGACTGACCATCCATAGGAACCGTGTGGAGGATCGTCAGCTTGCTCAGCGTGCTTAGCTGCAAGTGAACAGCACATCCCAGAAGGCTTATAACTCTACAAGAGCAAAAGAGAGCACCAGGGTGTGAGCTTGGTAAGAGAAAAGGGCTAGCCCAAGGCATCCAGGCCATCTTCCCGTGACCTGCAATGCAGGACTCTTGGTCTAAGGGTTAACCCTGTGTCTGATGTGTGATTGCAGAATTACGATAGGAGTAGGTAATCCAAGTGAGCTCGCCTGGCTGTTTGTCTGAGTGGATGCTGCCTTCCAGAAAGAAACTAGCCAGTACCCTTAACATTAAAGTTACCATGTTATAATGGTGCCGTCTTACAGTGAGCCATCTCCCTCATTTGTCATAACAACCCGGTTAGTTATATATAGACAGCCCCATTTCAGTGACCAAGAAGCTGAAGCTTGGCGCATCACTGTGTTGCTTGAGACCACAGAACTCGGGTTAGAAGAAGGTCTAACTGACCCCAGAGCCGATGGTCTTCCTAATACGTGTACTATCTCCACAGCACACCATGTGCCACACATTTCCCATTTCCAATCCAAAGATCATGCCCCTCACATAAATCAAACCACAGACCACGGGAGCTACACACAGGATACTCAGCAACCCCCTGACTATACTTCTTCTATGTTGCTTGCCACAGGCTGTTTGTACCACCTGACAATTATGTCTGCCCAGCCAGAAAGCAGAAGGTAAGATGAGTGGAAGAAAGAACAAATGCCCTTCAATGCCTTTCTCCATTTCCATCGAGTGTTGCTGCACCCCACTGAGGGCATGGTCTGAGCTGAGGCTTCAGAGTTACCCTCAAAGCTGGGCCTTGGCTTTTCTGATCTTCCCTGCAAGCCAAGTTGTCCCAAGAACCCAGCTGGCCAGGCCACAGCTCTGCTACATCCCACCATCCCCTTACTATGAAAACCTGGGGCAGGTGATCACCTGGCAGTGCAGGCTGGCTCTGAAGCGGTCACTCTCCCCATGGCAGATCAGTGAGAGTCATCCCTTACCATGCGCTTGAAGGGGAGAATCAATTTTGCCCCAGTTTTGATCATGTGAAGCAATTGAGTATTAAATAATA
This sequence comes from Macaca mulatta, assembly GCF_049350105.2. Taxonomy (NCBI): domain Eukaryota; kingdom Metazoa; phylum Chordata; class Mammalia; order Primates; family Cercopithecidae; genus Macaca; species Macaca mulatta. The sequence goes on from NC_133422.1 coordinate 7,764,837, forward strand.
AAGCCAAAATTGTGACAGGCTGCCTGGCATACTGACACCCTGCAGTATGCCGGGCACCATATGAAACACTTTGCAACTGTCTTGGGTATTAAACAAGTGGAGGATATCATTACTGAATCCAGCATCCATTGGTCCATGGTCAACCTTGCTCTTCCAAGGGTGGTCCACAGATCAACAGCATCAACATTATCTAGGAACTTGTTGGAAAAGCAGAACCCTGGGCCCCTCCCCAGTGCTAACTGTGTTTTAACACGATTAAGAGGCGTATGCACATTAAAGTCTGAGAAACACTGGCGTAGGGTTCTCTTTAAGTCCAGGATCAAGCAGAGAGTGTGTTTTTCCCTCAAGATTTTTAATCCAAATGAGACTATACATATATGAATTCTGCAGCAACTTGGAACTCCTTGAATGTATGTTTCCTTTGTACCTGATAAAGAGATTTTTTTTTCAAATTTTCTTTTAAAGGTTGCTACCCCTCTCAGGCCTTTGTAAGGATAAAGAAGCTTTTATCCAATAACATCTGAGCAAAGGTAGGAACCTAGCATCCTTGAGCGCCTTCAAAGGTGCATTGTGTGATTTATCTCTGGGAGCTGGATATTATGTTTGCTGTTTCTCTGTTACAGGTAAAACAAAAACAAAAACAAAAACAAAACCAGACTGAAAGGAACTACTCTCAGTGGCTCTAGCTAGCAAGTGGCAGAGCTGGGATTCAAACCCAGGTCCTCTGACTTTAAAGTTCCCACTCTCCCACCAAATACCAGGATGAGTCAGCTGCCCAGACAAACCAAGTAAATTTAAAATGGGTCGAAATCATAGACATTACTATTCTTTTGTGTGGATAAAAATATTCCAAGCACAATTGAGTTTTCATATCCCTAATATACTATCTCATGGAAAGAGCAAGAAGTGGGTTGTTTTATTTTTATCTATAATGCTATTCAGGTGGTTGCTTAAGGGATTTAAGCTTATGGAAATGGCTGGTTTAGATTCTAATAGAAAAAAAAAATACTCAGAGAGGAGACCTTATATATTTGTGGCTGTAGTTCATTGTCCTAGCTGTCCTGGGACCAGATTGCAGAAATACAGTATAATTGCAGTGACAAAGAGAAGATAGCAGTGCATAAATATTAGGGCTAGGGAAGACTTTGGACTGCTTCATCAGCATCATCACCAGGTTTGGGCACTACTACATCAGGAAGCATACAAATGTCTCTTGAGTTAGAGGCCAAACAAGCTGAGAGAGAGAATGCCTAGTGACATGCAGCTGTGCTCTTTAAATCATCATTTAAAAGGTGCCTTTCCTCCAACTGCAGTAGTGCTTTCATCATCAACCTAACTAGGTTAGGGACTGACTGTGCTCACCCTTGGGAAGTGGGAGTAAATACTATCTCAGAACAATTTATCCTGATGATTTTCGGAAACAACACAGTTTCTGGACTAGAATCATATCAATTCCCCAGGGAGTTTCTTACAGTCTCACTTCACTGGGCCAGTGAGGATTCCCTTTCAAGCTGGGTTAGCAACCTGTGGATAAATTTTTTTAATCAAGATAACTAACCATATAAAATGAATGTACTGTAATTAAAGAAGTAAACACCAAAAGATGTGTTTCTCTAGGGGGATTATCATGAAAGTACAGATTTTCCATGCAGGCCCAGTTCAAATTCTACCAAGCAATCAAGAAGCATATTTTCAAACTAACAAATATAATTTGTTGGCGAAAGAGAAAAAGCTTGCTTCCTGACATTTGCCAGACCATGTGCAAAGAATTTTCAGAGCAGAGGTTGAGGTGGAGGTTGCATCCAAGAGGATGACATTTTATTCTTTCATAAAACACGTAAAGACCCTGATTTCACCATTTAAAAAAAATTCAGATTAGAAAGTTTCCCCATCCCTCTCAATGCTCCTTTCTCATCATGACCTGTCCTCCACCCCATACCAACCTCTCCTCCAGGGTTCCTATGCCCTCTTCACATCTCCTAGCCACGGGAAGCTCCCCAAAGCAGCGAAACTCTAAACTTGTCCTTCAACAGGACCCAGAATATACTCTCCTCTCTTCTTCCTCACCCCATCAAACCTCCTGTTCATCAGCAATGTAAATCTCAGTTAAGTGCTGAGAAGAAATCAGGCTCACTAAACTAATTCACTCTAAGGTGTGAATGATTGATAGCCCCATAAATATCCCTTGGAGATTTGCATTTTAAAAGAGGATTTTATGCACCCTACTGAATCTGCATTTGCATGCATTTCAAGCTTGGGAAGAAGATATTTGTTTTGCTTTGTTTACCACATAAGCAACTTGGAACCTGTCTTACCAAAGATCAGATCTTTTTACCATTTATAATGAGTTCATTGGTTGAGTTATTATTTTCATCATCACTTGCCTAATGCTTTGCTGGGCTGTGTCTTGGGTAAAGCACTTGATCCCTGCAAATCTAGAGCTGAAAGAGATCTGTGTCCATCTTGCTTTACTCTTTCCTTGCCTGAACAAACAGAAAGTCCCCCAAATAACCAGTGCAGCTGCATTTAGGCCACTTCTTAGGTGGCACTTAGCAAGATGAGAAATGAGATCTACTCTGATTTTTGTAATAATCTTCCTGCTCCCTGCCTTCTACCTCTTGCTAGATTTTGCTATAGCCCCTTAACTCTGAACTGTAGATTCAGCTCCACTTCCAGAATTCCGGGCTTTGGGCATAGGGAATGGAAAGAATCCAGATGAATTTCACTTTGAAGGACAATGCACATTTGGAGTATTTTCTCATTGCTATCACTCCATTTACTGCACATTTACTGAGAAACACTATGTTAAGTGTTTAAAATCTTTACATCAATCCTGTTGAGGAAATATCACTTCCCCTACTTCACAGATAAACTATGTTAGACGCAGAGAAGTTAAGCACCTTACCCAAGACACCACAGCTAGTTTAGCAGAGCCAAGATTCAAATCCAGATCTGTCTAACTCCCAACTCCTAACTGCTATGTTGCAGTATATGTCGTGGGAGGGATAGCATGGTCTTAGAGTGCCTTCACAGGCAGGGCCAACCTCTCTGTTAGGTGCAGTGGACACAGTGCCTAGGACCAACCATACCTTTATAGCCCCCCTGAAGTGTTTTAATTCCTTTAAAAATCACAAGAAAAAAATTAACCTTGGGGTCAAAGAAAATGTTTTCATAAATATTAATATATTCATCTTTATACCAACACCATCATAAAACACGTTTTAAAATATTTTTCTGGAGGAAAAGGTCCACAAAGTCAAAAGTGCCCAAGACCCATGAAAGTCATACATATCCCTGCTTAGAGGTGAACTGCTCCCCCGACCCCCAGAAGTTTCTGCTGCTCTGCCACCTGAGTCATTGTCAACTTTGTAAACAGCCACAAAAGAGCAATGATGTTATTATACTGTGTCAGAGAGCAACAGATGAATAGAGAAGCTAAGTATATTGGTCAGGGTCATCTCGAGAAACAGAACCAATACGATATACATGCGTATGTATGTGAAGAGAATTATTGTGGCAATTGGCCAAGAAGTCCTACCTCTGCCATCTGCACCCTAGACACCCAGGAAAGCCAGTTGCACAATTCAGTCCAAGGCCTAAGGTCTGAGGACTGGGGGACTGCTGGTATAAGTTCCGGAGTCCAAAGGTCCAAGAACCAAGAACACCAATATCTGAAGGCAGGAGAAGATGGAAGTCCCAATTCAAGAAGAGAAAGGAAATTCCCCCTTCTTCCACCTTTTTGTTCTACTTGGGCCCTCAATGGATTGGATGATGCCCACCACATTGGTGAAGGGGGATCTTCTTTAGTCAGTCTACTAATCTCTTCAAGAAACACCCTCAGAGACACACCCAGAAAATAACATTTTACCAGCTATCTGGGTGTCCCTCAGCTCAGCCAAGTTGACGCATAAAATGAACCATCGCACTGCATAATTCTCTCAAAGTCATGGGGTCAGAGGCCTGACTCATGTGGTAGGTCCCGGTAGTAGATCACTGGAGCAAGTGAGTTTCAAGGGCTCTCAGATTGGCTTGCACATGATGCCACTGGGTGGAGATTTGGAGAAGACCAATGAGTCTCTGAGTTCAACATACCTTATTCGTAAAGTAGGGGAAGTGATATTTCCTCAACAGGATGGATGTAAAGATTAAACACTTAACATAGTGTTTCTCAGTCAGTAAATGTGCAGTATATAGAGTGATAGCAATGAGAAAACACTCCAAATGTGCGTTGTTCTTCAAAGTGAAAGAACAACATTTACTCCCCTTTCCCCAACCCAGGCCAGTAAGTTTGTTCTCTTCCATGATCGCTGTTAGATACAGTGAACTCCAAGTTTCTCTTCAAAGAATCAGTATGTCAATATGTTCAGCTCCCTTATTCTTTGATTCTCCATTTTAAAGTTTAACTTCCTGGTTCTCTTCGCCCCCTTGCTTCTAGTTTCAGTAAACAACTTTCCCGCCAGTTCTAATCAGTAGTTCACATCTGTTCCCTTGGTGACCTGGTTTGACCTGAGTCACCCCGGTCACCTGCTCTGACCTGGATCGTCCTGAGTCACCTGTTCTGTAACACCCCTTCCCACCAAACTACCCACCCTGCCACTCCAGCTCATACCCCTGCTCTCTTTAAAACAGTGAATCGGGGCCGGGCACAGTGGCTCAAGCCTGTAATCCCAGCACTTTGGGAGGCCAAGTTGGGCAGATCACGAGGTCAGGAGATTGAGACCATCCTGGCTAACACGGTGAAACCCCGTCTCTACTAAAAAAAAATACAAAAAACTAGCTGGGTGAGGTGGCAGGCGCCTGTAGTCCCAGCTATTCAGGAGGCTGAGGCAGGAGAATGGCGTAAACCTGGGAGGTGGAGCTTGCAGTGAGCTGGGATCCGGCCACTGCACTCCAGCCTGGGCGACAGAGCGAGACTCCATCTCAAAAAAAAATAAAAATAAAAATAAAAAATAAATAAATAAAACAGCGAATCGGAATTAACTTAGACTTTGTAGTCCAAACCTAGCCAATAGAAGAATGACACAGCAGTAGGGGTTACCTGCATCAGGAATAAGAACCCCTTCCCCTCCCTTGTCCAGGTGTGCTCTCGCCATTACTCCATCCACGAGTCGCACCCTTCTATAGAAGTAAAATTGCCTTGCTGAGAAAATTAAATTTATGTTTAAATACTATTTCTTTGTGGCACTGAGGAACAAGCATTTTGTTTCTAACATCACCCAGACCACGGGTCTTGCTGCCATGTGCTGTCAAATTATAGACTGGGGCAAGGTGGATGGTTCTGGGTGAGCAGATCTGATACAGTGGCAGGTTGGAAATGTTTCTGCCCTTTCAAGATGCTGGACAGATGAGATGGGTTATCAAACCAGATTCTCCTCTGCTTGGCCACTGGAACCCAACCAGAGAACGACCCATGAAGGAATCCCTCATGCTTTGGCTTTTTTCAGGGAATCATTCCTTTGATTGTGTCAGCAGCCTGACAGTTTCCTTTGAGAACTCTTTGCCAACATTAAGGAATTTTCATGCAGATAATAAACTCTGGCCTGGAAAAAGCCGACTGGAGCCTAACTCTTTTTTTTTTTCTCTCTCTCCTTTAAACTAAGGGATATTGCTCAAAGTTAAAATGACAATTGTCAGTGATTATAATAAGAGATGCTGAAATAAGGGTGATAATAAAGGTCCTGGGCTTGCTCATTCATGGTCACAGTAAAATTTTTATGCATGGATATACCACCTTACATAAACCTCACTTTAGATATCCTCAAGTGATTGCACATTAAGATCTTGCAAATTGAAAAATATGTTAAATATGCCATGGGGTTGACTTTTTATCAGAATTCCTACATGATTTCTTTCATAAGTTCAGGATCTTTTAGGGTGCCCATAACCTTGCGTATATTTATGTATTTTATGAACCTACATTTTGGTAAATGAAGTCTTTTCTGTTTTTTGTTTTTTGTTTTTTTGAGATGAGTCTCGCTCTGTCGCCAGAGCTGGAGTGCAGTGGCGCGATCTCGGCTCACTGCAAGCTCTGCCTCCCAGGTTTATGCCATTCTCCTGCTTCAGCCTCCTGAGTAGCTGGGACTACAGGTGCCCGCCACCACACCCTGCTAATTTTCGTATTTTTAGTAGAGATGGGGTTTCACTGTGTTAGCCAGGATGGTCTTGATCTCCTGACCTCATGATCCTCCTGCCTCGGCCTCCCAAAGTGCTGGGATTGCAGGCGTGAGCCACCACGCCTGGCCGAAGTCTTTTCTAAATAAAACACAAGTGATTTGCTAGTTTCTTGAGGGCCATTTTTAACTCTAAACTATAATAACAATACAAATGCTCAAGCAGGGTTCATGGAGACCAAAAAAAAAAAAAAAAAAAAAAAGAGCCTAACATATTTGAAAAAAAGGTAATAGTTCCCTGAAAGGAAAGTTGCCTTTGAGTCACTTTTCCATGTGTAGCACAGATCCAGCCCCTGGATCAACCCTTTCTATTTTCTTTTTCTTTTTCTTTTTCTTTTTTGGAGACAGAGTCTCACTCTGTCACCCAGGTTGGAGTGCAGTGGCGCGATCTCGGCTCACAGCAAGCTCCACCTCCCAGGTTCAAGCCATTCTCCTGCTTCAGCCTCCCAAGTAGCTGGGTCTACAGGCGCTCACCACCATGCCTGGCTAATTTTTTTTTGTATTTTTAGTAGAGACGGGGTTTCACCATGTTAGCCAGGATGGTCTCAATCTCTTGACGTCTTGATCTGCCCACCTCAGCCTCCCAAAGTGCTGGGATTACAGGCGTAAGCCACTGCACCTGGCCCATCCTTTCTATTTTCAAAACATCACATTTTTTCAGGAATTGAGGGCAGCCTATAATATAGTGATAAAGACACAGTTACATGAAGAACATACTCCCCTCTCAGACTGCCCAGGTTCATTGATTCATTCAACAAACTTTATTGATCACCTACAGAGTGTTAGGCACTCTGTTAGGTATAGGATTCAACTGTGAAAAAGACATATTAATCTCTGCCGTTATGCAGACTACATTTTCCCTATTTTTTTTTTTAAGGTGGAGCTTTGATCTTGTTGCCCAGGTTGGAGTGCAATAGTGTGATCTTAGTTCACCACAACCTCTGCCTCCTGGGTTCAAGCAATTCTCCTGCCTCAGCCTCCTGAGTCGCTGGGATTACAGGCATGTGCCACCATATCCAGCTAATTTTGTATTTTTGGTAGAGATGGGGTTTCTCCATGTTGGTCAGGCTGGTCTTGAACTCCCAACCTCAGGTGATCCACCCACCTCAGCCTCCCAAACTGCTGGAGTTATAGGTGGGAGCCACCGCACCTGGCCGTGCAGACTACATTCTAGTAGATGGGTCAATAGATATTATTCAAACTGAAAAACAAAGAATAAAGAAAAATGAACAGAGCCTCAGAGACCTGTGGGGCACCATCAAGCAGAACAACATCTGCATTAGAGTCACAGAGGGAAAGAATAGAGAGAAAGAGGCAAAAAAATGTGTTTGAAGAAATGATGGCTAAAACTTTCCAAATTTGATTAAAAACATTAATCTACTCATTTAAGAAACCTAACAAATGTTATCATGACATGTAAGCTCTTCTCAGAGTTAAGCCAAAAAGTAGATTATAATTACTTTTCCTTTCTGCACAACTTTTTATGGTATTAGTAACATTCTTTTTCATTTGCCTAGAATATTCTATATACTTATTATTAATTCAACTCCAAACTCTCTAGTCTTTGTTTAAATATATTCTTTTTTTTTTTGAGACAGAGTTTTGCTCTTTCGCTGAGGCTGGAGTGTGGTGGCGCGATCTCAGCTCACTGCAACCTCCACCTTCCAGTTTCAAGCAATTCTCCTGTCTTAGCCCCACCCAGTAGCTGATATTACAGGCACCTGCCTCCACGCCCAGCTAATTTTTATATTTTTAGCACAGATGCGGTTTCACCATGTTGGCCAGGATAGTCTTGATCTCCTGACCTTGTGACTGCCTGCCTCGGCCTCCCAAAATGCTGGGATTACAGGCGTGAGCCACTGCAGCCGGCCAAGAACTTTTTCAAGGATGGAAGGGAACAGTGTTAAGTTTCTACATAGGGATGGGGATGGTACTTATTCCCACCAGCCAGACTGGAAAATATGAAAAAATATGAAAGAATAGCAATATGAATTAAGACTTTTTCAGAGATATAAAAGCAGACAGCAATCCATACTACAAGAATGCTGAAAGTTCTTAAAACAAAAGGAAAATGATACCCAAAAAGTATATGTTTATCTAAAGTAATGAAAAACATCAGAAAAGGTACCTAACTATAAAGACTCTTTTTTTCTTATTTAAATATTCTTAAAAGACATCCTACTGTTTTAAACAAAGATAGTAACATAGTGTGAAGTTTATAACATATAAATGTAAAGATGAAAATATATATCAGACTAATATCAATCAAAGGAATGCTGGAGTTGCTACATTGATGTCAAACAAAGTATATTTCATTACAAAGAATATTTCAGAACTAGAATAAAGAGGGTAATTATTGCAATGACATAGGAGGAAAAAATGTGTACATCTAATAATAGATTTTGAAAAATATGAATATAAAACTAATAGAATTATAAAAAGGAATAGAAAAGTTCACACTTAGAGATTTTATTATCCCTTTTTCAGTAATTGATAGAACAAGTACATAGAAAAACAATTGAGTTGTAGAAGACTCGTATAAGCACTATAAATATAAACCAACTTGACTTAATTGACGTTTGTATAATACTCCATCAAACAACAGCAGAATAAACATCCTTTTAAAGTGCTTTCAGAACACTGACCAAGATCAAATTCTTGGGCATCAAACAGTCTCAACAAACTTAAAGGATTCAAGTCAAACAAAGTATGTTCTCTGACCACCATGGAAATAAAGTAGAAATCAATAATAGAAATATATCTGTAGAATTCCCAAATATTTGGAAACTAAATAACATACTTCTAAACAACATGGGTCAAAGAAATTAGAATGCATTTTTAACTGAATAAAAGTGAAAGTGCAACATAAAAGAATTTGTTAGATACTGCTAAAGCAGTACTTAAATGGAAATATGTAACATTAAACACTTATGTTAGAAAAGAAGACAGGTCTTAAATCAATGACCTCAGCTTTCATTTTAAGAAATTAGAAAAGAGAGGAAAAAATAAATCTAAAGTAAGCAGAATAAAGGAAATAGTAAAGAATGGAAGTCAGTAAGAAGACATAAAAACAATAGAGCAAATAAATAAAACGAGAAATTTTTAAATTAAATTAAATTAAATTAAATTTATTTATTTGAGACAGAGTCTCACTCTGTCACCCAGGCTGGAGTGCAGTGGTATGATCTCGGCTCACTGCAACTTCCACCTCCCAGGAGGGTTCAAGTGATTCTCTGACCTCAGCCTCCCAAGTAGCTGGGGTTACAGGTGTGGGCCACCATGCCCAGCTGATTTTTGTTATTTTGAGTACAGAGAGGGTTTCATCATGTTGGCCAGGCTGGTCTCAAACTCCTGACCTCAAGTAATGCATCTGCCTCAGCCTCCCAAAGGCCTGGGATTATAGGTGTGAGCCACCATACCTGTCCAACAGAAATTTTTTAGATCAATGAAGTTGATAAACCTCTGCCAGGTTGATCAGAAAGAAAGAAGACACAAATCACAAATCTTTGTGTCTTCTTTTGCAGTTTAAAATACGTGACTCAACAGTTCACTTTCTATTAAATTATTCTACAGAAATACACAAACTAGTTAGTACAGGGATATGGGTACACGGATTTTAGCAGTAGGACTGCTTGTGGTGGTGATGGTAAAAAAGGAAAAATAAACACCTTAAAACAACCTAGAAATTCTTCTGGAGAGAACCAGCTGAATAAATGTTATGTTCCAATTAGACAATGGGAATCTACACTGTTTCTAAAGTTAGGTAAATTTATATGCACGATATAGAAAGGTGTCTAAGATAGAAATACACACACACACTTCTGTTTAGTTACATATGTAGAAAGCAAAAAAAGGAAAAAAAATGTTGAATAGATATCGACCATTGTATTAGTTTCCTGTTACTGCTGTAACAAATTACTACAAACTCAGTCACTTAACACACATTTACTCTCTTTCAGTTCTGGAGCTCAGAAGTCAAGGTGTCGGCTGGGCCAGTGGCTCATGCCTGTAATCCCAACACTTTGGGAGGCCGAGGCGGGCAGATCACTTGAGGTCAGGAGTTCAAGACCAGCCTGTCCAACATGGTGAAACCGCGTCTCCACTTAAAATATAAAAATTAGCCAGGCATGGTGGTGGGTGCCTGTAATCCCAGCTACTTGGGAGGCTGAGGTATGAGAATCCTTGGAACCCGAGAGGAGGAGGTTGCAGTGAGCTGAGATCACGCCACTGGACTCTAGCCTAGGTATCAGCATGAGACCCTGCCTCAAAAAAAAAAAAAAAAAAAAAAAAAAATTCAAGGTGTCTGCAGGGCTGGTTCCTCCTGGAGGCTCTGGAAAAATCCATCTCCTTGCTTTTTCCAGCTTTTAGAGGCCCCTGCATTCCTTGACTCCTTTCTCCCACTATTCCATTCCAACTTTTTGCTTCCTTGGTTGCTTCTCCCGCTACCGACCCTGAACCCCTGCTGCTTTCTCATAAGGACCCTTGCAATTACACTGAATCTGCCTGAATAATCCAGAACAATCTCCCCGTCATAAGATTCTCAACTCGATCATATCCACAGTGTCCCTTTTACCATGTTAAGGTAACATATTCACAGGAATTAGGATGTGGACATCTTTGCGGGGTCACTGTTCAACCCACCACAACCATGAATGGCGCTTTTCTCTAGGAAGTGGGATTGGGGCTGTAACTATCATGTCTGGAGGGGCACAAAGGCCCAAGCCATTAGGAAGAAAATAACGTTGCCATTAACCAATCAAAGCACACGTGACTTCCAGAGGATAGCGCCAAACATATCCTGAGCTTCCCTTCAGGCTATATGTACAGCTTGTTGCAAATGGACATTTGGCAGCCCTTCCTCTCCTTGAACCCCCTACCTCTGACCTCCTCCACACAAGTTCCCCTGATCTCTTCCACTTCTCTGCCCATCCCCATTATGCCATCTCAAAGTTGTTTTTGTCTTCATTCTGAATCTGCTAAAACTGACCACTTTTCAAAGCATAATTTTGATATGTTATACTAAATTTACTATGACTAACAGGAAGGAAAGAAAGGGAAAAGGAGGTGAAAAGAACATTACAATTCATCCTTCCATGCAGGGGATTTTCACTGTGTTTTACATTTGTCTTTTTTTCTTATAATGTTTTTTGTTTTTGAGACAGTCTCGCTCTGTCACCCAGGCTGAAGTGCAATGGTGTGGTCTTAGCTCACTGCAACCTCTGCCTCCCAGGTTCAAGAGATTCTCCTGCCTCAGCCTCTCGACTGGCTGGGACTACAGGCACGTGCCACCACACCTGGCTAATTTTTCTATTTTTTGTAGAGACAGGGTTTCACTATGTTGGCCAGGCTGGTCTCGAACTCCTGACCTCGTGATCCGCCAGCCTCAGCCTCCCAAAGTGCTGGGATTACAGATGTGAGCCACCGCACACAGCCTATAATTTTTTTTATAAAAGGTTTTAGTGCAAATGATAGTAGTAAAGAACACTTGCAATAAATGGTTAACATTCTTTCAAATCTAAAGGATTGATATCTGTAATAAGTGAAGAAGAAACATAATTACCAATAAACACACAAAAATATTCAATCACTGTAGTAGTCAAAGAAATCCAGGCTGGGCACGGTGGCACACATCTATAATCCCAGTACTTGGGGAGGCTGGGGTGGGAGGATCACTTGAGCCCAGGAGTTGGAGAGCCTGGGCAACATAGTGAGAGACTCCATTTCTACAAAAAAAAATTTTACAAATTAGCCAAGTGTAGTGGCATTTCCTGTAGTCCCAGTGACTCGGGGGGCTGAGGTGGCAAGATCACTTGAGCCTGGGAGGTCACTGGAGGCTGCGGTGAGCTATGATCATGCCATTGCACTTACACTTGGGCAACAGAGTGAGACCCTGTCTCAAAAAGCAAAACAAAACAAAACAAAGAAATTCAATACCTGACAATAGTAAGATACACTCTTTAGCTGTTGCTTACAACAGTATAAATATCAGAACAGATTAAGCAAACAGGCAAGCATACAGAGCTGGTGGGAATTAAATCACTACAAGCTTCTGAAAAGGAATACATATTAAATGCCTCAAAATGTATGTATGCATTCACCTGGAAATTCCATTTCTATGAGTATTAGTCTTTAAAAAATCATTATAAATTCAAAGAGTCAGAGTCAAGGTGTTTCATTGCAGTCACGTTTGTAATAGTAAAAGTACTGTGGACAGTCCTATCTATTCAGGCCGCTGTAACAAAATACGGTAAACTGGGTAGTTTATAGACAGTACAACTTATTTCTCACAATTATGGAAGCTGGGAAGTCTCAGATCCAGATTCTGTGTCTGGTGAAGGCCACTTTCTAATTCGTAGATGACACCTTCTTGCTGTGTCCTCACATGGTGGAAGTGGTGAATGAGCTCCCTTGGGCTTAATTTATAAGGCTCTAGTCTCATTCATGAGGTCTCTGCTTTCACCATCTAATAAACTTTCAAAAGGCTCCACCTTCTAGTACATCGTTCTGGGAGCTATGATTCCAACATACGTATTTTGGGGAACACAAACATTCAAACCATAGCAAATCTATATGCCAAAAGACAAGGAATTGGTTAAATCATTTATGGTACGTCTATACAATGGAATATTAACCAGACATTAAAGTGATGTTGTAGAAGTATATTTAATTATGTGGAACAAACTCTTAAAAAAAGATTATAAAAGCATGTGTGTGTGTGTATGTGTATGTGCACAAGGGCTAGAAAGTTACAAACTATATATATATAGATCTATAATAGATATCTATAGAGATATCTATCTATCTATCTATCTATCTATCTATCTATCTATCTATCTATCTACTTTTTTTTTTAAGAAGGAATATCACTGTTGTTGCCCAGACTACAGTGCAATAGCGCGATCTCGGCTCACGGCAATCTCTGCCTCCCGGGTTCAAGCGATTCTTCTGCCTCAGCCTCCCAAGTAGCTGTGATTACAGGCATGTGCCACCACACCCAGCCAGTTTTGTATTTTTATGAGAGACGGGTTTCTCCATGTTGGTCAGGCTGGTCTTGAACCCCCAACCTCAGGTGATCCGCCCACCTCGGCCTCTCAAGGTGCTGGATTACCGGCATGAGCCACCGTGCCCAGTCTACAAACACTATTTGAAATGGGATTTTCCCCTAAGAATGAAATTGGGGATTAGGAGTGGTAGGTAAAGTGACGGTAACTTTACTGTATTATTTGAATTTTTCTAATAAGAATGTATTCATAAATCTATTATTACAATAATTAAGACAAAGAAAATAAAAATATCCTTCTAGTATATAATTCCACTTGTTTGAAAATATTTGAAGAAAAAAATGTGGATAATTTGTCTTTTTCCTTATTCATATATTCTAATTTTCTAGTCTACTTTTTTCTACTCTGTATTTTTAAACTTTTCTACTCTTTATCTATTCTATTATTTTTCATTTTTCTACTCTATTTACTACTTCCAGCAATTTAAAAATATTTTTAGAAGACTCAGTTTGTCACCTCTCCTGTGAAGCACAAAGTACATACGTATCCTAACATCTACCACTTTCCACTGGGTGATGCCTAAGGAATTATGTAGCTGTTTAAGGACAGAGACGGTCTTATTCATTCTGAGAGGGCAGAGACGGGGCTCTCACTATGTTGTCCAAGCTGGTCTTGAACTCCTGGCCTCAAGTGAACCTTGCGCCTCAGCCTTCCCAAATTCTGGGATTACAGGTGTGATCCACCATGCACAGATGTCTTATTCATTTGTGACTTTCTTTTTTTTTTTTGAGACGGAGTCTCGCTCTGTCGCCCAGGCTGGAGTGCAGTGGCCGGATCTCAGCTCACTGCAAGCTCTGCCTCCCGGGTTTAGCCATTCTCCTGCCTCAGCCTCCCGAGTAGCTGGGACTACAGGTGCCCGCCACCTCGCCCGGCTAGTTTTTTGTATTTTTTAGTAGAGACAGGGTTTCACCGTGTTAGCCAGGATGGTCTCGATCTCCTGACCTCGTGATCCGCCCGTCTCAGCCTCCCAAAGTGCTGGGATTACAGGCTTGAGCCACCGCGCCCGGCCCCTTATTTGTGACTTTCAAGGCTTAGATGTCAGTAACTGACATCTAGTGGGTACGTGATGCCTATTTTTGAAAGAAAGAGTAAGAAGCACCAAGTACATATGTAGTCTAACATCTATAACTTTTCACTGGGACGAGGTATATAGAAGGAATAATGTACCTGCTTAAGGACAGAGATTCATTTATTCATCTTTGAATCCTCAGGGCTTAGAACAGTATCTGACACTTAGTAGGTACATGATGCCTGTTTTGACAGAAAAAGTAAGAAGAACCAGGGGGTAGAAAGGGTGGAGAGAGGAGTCTGTGTCCTGTGCCCTTCCAGCAGCGTAAGGTCCAATCAGGGGGTCTTAGGTGAGTGATGAGAAGTTTCTAGCCCTCAACCTCCTTATCTGCATAATGTGAAGAACAGCACTAATGTGATAAGGTTGTTGTGAGGATTACAAGAGCCCCTGCCTAGTAGACACTCATTGAGTGTGTAAGTGGTGCTGAGGTGGGTGGTGAAGGTAATTTAATAATGATCTGGCGCCAAAGTCCAAGAAAGAGAGTGAGGAGCTCCCTCCAGCCTCTTTTGCAAGGGTAAATCTGGGAAACGTGGTTCCTTGTGCAACAAGGAACGACTCTACCAACCAAGCAGTTGAAGAAACCATAATGGAATCATTTTAGGGGTCTCACCCGCAGAGGTAGTCAGAGGCTGAAACCATCTCTGTTGACTGGACATTTCAAATCTATCTTGATCTTAGACCTGCCTGGCATCCCCTAGTTGACTCTTCTGATGATTATTTCAAAACTATTCTCAGCCACACTCATCGAGTCAGAGGCTGGAAGTGGGGGTGGGTCAGAAAAAAAAAAAACCAAAAACCCTGCTTGAGCTCTCCCTTAATGATACCTGCTGTCTCCTTTGGACAGTTGATGTCAAATACGGGTTCTCTGAAATTTACAGTCTAATGCTATCTGCAGGTACTTTTCCAACAGGGAATTATCTCCCAAATTCTCCTCTCCATGTAACAATGAGGAGGAGAGACCAATGAGTTCTGAATTTACCAATGGACTTGCACATGATATGAACAGAAAAAGTAGCCTTTGGGTACTCGTTTTTTCTAGACAATGGCCCTTGCCTTGACCTTGTGGCTCCTCTACGAAGAAAACTAACTTCGCACAGGGGAACTGGTTCAACAGAGGCTCAACGGCCAGATGCCCTTTCTCCCTGCCTCACAGGTCCTGCAGATCCCAAGCTGGCATCTGTCTCCATCTGTTCTCAGATGAAAGGCCATCCGAAGATGTGTTGAGGACTTTGGGCTTGTGGGGGCAGGACTGAGACCCCCCACCCAGTCTTGGAGGCGGTGGGTGGGGGACCTGTGTTGAGTGAGCCGCAGGGCAAGGGGCCTTCCATTTCATGCTGGGAACTCCTGTTTGTGATCACTGCGTGTGGGTTCCTAATAGAGATGACATCTGATTGGAATATGAAATACCTATTTTATGGAAGCTCTCAAGGCAGTGCAGCTCTGAGAGAAGGGCTTATGATTCCATCCTTTTAGCCACAAGAACATGCTATGTGGAACCCCTTTCCTAACCCATCTGTCAGGGAGCGAGTTCAGATGCCAGGAGCTGCCAGACTGATTGGGAAAGTGAGTTGGGGCATTCGTCTCACTTGGACCCCCACACCCATTCAAGGGGGGCTGAACCTGGGTCAGCTGCCCCAGTGGGTGCAGGTTCCTGACCAGCAGCACTTTAAACAAGTAATCAAAATGGAAAATTGCTCCCCGTTTATATGGATTAAACTCTTAAAATGTGGCCGTGTGACCGGGGACCAGAAGATGTGGCATTCTCCTCTCCATGACTGTGTGTTGGAGCTTGGGTGGCCCACCAGCCTGGCCCTGAGCTCTGCCATCCTGCAAATGATACCGTGAACACCACTTATTAGTTTCAGATATCTATGGAGCATTTACTATCTGTCAGTCGTGGCCCAAGAATCTTACAAGCATCATTTCATTTTATCAGTCAATAGATACTGATTGAGAGCTCGTTCATATCAGGCACTGGTATCTAATCCTCACAACAAACAGGTGAGGTGAAAATGATTCCTCCCATTTTACCAACCATGAAACTGAGGTGGCTTGGAGAGAAGTTAACTGATTTGCTCGATGGCCCACAGCCAGTAGGTGGCAGAGCTGCAATTCAAACAGCGTCTGTCTCTCCTCAAGGCTGTGCTTGTAAGCCCTTACCTACCCCTCTCACAGAATCTTCGACACTGAGTTGGCTCATGGACCAGGGAAAGACTGCGCAGGCTGTCCCAAAACGAGCTGCTCCATCCCCGAGGGATGAGACCAGGAGTCAGGGAGGAGAGGATCACAGGGCCGGTCCTAACTCACTTGGACCTGGCGAGTGGCTTCCCAAAAGCCTCAGAGAGTTTTTATTTGATGGACAAGATCAGCATTGGTTCCCCCGACGTTTACCAACATCATCCACTTTCCAAACATCCTTTCTTCTTCCGATCTTGGTGCCACCTGGTTGAGAGTATTGCCCAATATTCTTGTAAGCCTCAGGCCCAACCACATTCTGGGTCCACCTCTCCCACTCCCCAAACCAGTCCCCAACAGCACATGGCATCTGGAGTTGGCTTTTTTGCCCTCTCTGTAACTGGTGAGCCCTGGGGAGATGAGGAGGACCCAAGACCCTGTTAATCTGCACCTCTCCTCCCACCTCACACCTTGGCCAGCTCAGTCCTTGGGGCCAGGTTTCTGCCTTGCTTTCCTGGGTATAGTCAGATAGCTCTGCCGGTACTGGAAGCCATCTGTGGCTTACCTCCCAATTAATCAGCTCTTGTCAGGGGTCTCAGTCCTACCCCAGTGTCTTCAGCTGCCGGTGGGGATCTTGCTCCAGATCTGATGGGCCACTCGGAATCACCACATTTCCACCCACCCAACTTAGTCTCCACTGGCCTCTCTTTCGAAGGCGTTTGGAAATAAAGAATAAGATTACCAGAGAGGTAAGCTATGCAATTCACACACGGTAGATGCAGCCAGGGGCCAGGAAACCTCAATGGATCCCAGGCCTGCAGAACCCATACTAACCTGATTGAATGTGAATTTTAACTTAAGAAAGAAAAGGCCAATGAGAAGAAGACAGGTGGGTTTACAACAAATGGTTAGAGAAAGAAAATCCCAAGACAAATCCTGGCAGTGCCCATCCAATCTATGTCTAGGAATAGGACCATTTGATCAATAACTTGATCCAGCCATGGCCTTGTAGTAAGGTTACCTTCTAGGAAAATGTTTGCGTCTGTCCATCTTAGCTTACTACCATTGTTAACCCATCTAAACAACTTACTGTGCTCCAATTCCAAGCTTGGTAAATAACTTTCTAATAGGAATACTGATAATTCTGACAAATCTACTTTTTGCATAGCTTAACTAATGTGAAACCATGTATTTACCAGGTCAACTTGACCGCTACATTCTCATTGTAAATCAGTGAGCAGCCATTCTAGTTTTATACATCAGCCTGTTGTGATCTTGTTAAGATGAGTCAGAATACCTAAGTTTGATTAACTCGGGAGGAAAATAAAATTCCCGATTCTTCAAGCAAAAGACCAGCTACATCCTGGTCACAGGTAGACTCACTTTGGTGGCAATTGCCTTGTAGAAGTTGGTCAGCCTTCCCGTCTGTGAGCTCATACCACTTATGTCACAAACCTGGACCCTTTAAAGACTGCTAGCCACTGGTTCCAGCCCAAAAGGTCTCCCCAGAGCCCTTGGCCATGGTGACTGGGCTGCTGGCCACCCTAAAATGGATTTGCCTGAACGTCTCAGGACGTCACCAACCTGGTGCAGAGATCACCCAACAGGGCAAAGTGTATCTGTTGAACCCAGACAGGGTGCTCTCTGGGCACTGGTGCAGCTACTGAGGGTCTTTCCAGGCCCAGCCCTCAGGCTTCCTCATCAGGGCTCCTGTCATGAATTATGAACAGTCAGTCCCTCATGGAACAAATAATAATTCTGGAACTACACATTGGTTCAGAAACTCTACTAAGCATTTTCACATCCTTTCATCTGAGTTTTGTAACAATCCCATGTGAAAGGCTGGTAAGTATTTTTAGATTTGCTTTGCAGTGGAGAATACTTAGGCTTAGAAAGATAAATGACTTGCTCAAGGTCACACTGGTAATAAGTGTCAGGACATGCTCCCGACCACATATCTGAACAACTGTAACCCTCGGGGTCTTCACCACACCAGAGCAGCTGCTCACACCAGACGGGCCCATGAGAAGGGCATGAGAGCATCATTGGGCCAGCCCCAAAGGCATGGCAGCCCCTCAGAACAAACTACAGACACATGTGGCTGCTGCGGGTGCACCAAGGGACCCAGCTGTGTCAACGGCTCTGCGCTGCACCCCCAGCTGATGCGGGAACTTACTTGCTTCTGTCCTCCACCCACAGGCACTCCTGTAAACACATTATCTCCAAGATTTCCTTCAGACAGAATTTCGTATTCAGGCAAGGCTTCCTTAGGCTTCATTTAGCTTGAGTGTCTGGGGCATGCGTGGGGCACTGAGACCTGAGGATAACAATGCTTCCAACAAGCAAAGTGATGATCACTGATTCCACCCAACTCAAGGACGGAACAAAGGAAGATGGCCAGGAACACAGCAAAGCAGCTTTCCAGTCACCCTTCACTCACTAAGATCCACAAATACACAAGTGGCCAACTACTGAGTTTCCACTTCCAGTCTCTCCCTCCCTCAGACCTGCAGCCCTTTTACCTTCTCCTAAACCACCACCCCCCAGCCCCATGCCAGCTGCAACTTGGATGTTCTCGTGGGACAGTACAGGCCTCGAGAGATTTTCTCCAGTGATTTGCAATGAACAAAGAGTTTTCACCTGCGGAAATAGGTGACTGCTAGAAGTCACCTAGTGTGACTTGTGAGTGTTCCAATAGCCCTGGAGGAGCTCATTTGCAGAGGAGAGAATTGAGGCTGGAAAACTGGGGCAGGGACAGAGGGCCAGATTCCACAAACAAGAAGAAAGGGCAGGAAGTGGCAAAACTAGGAAGGGAAAGGAAGGGAACAGAAGGGCGGCCCAGTTCCAAATCACCAGCCAACACCTGCACAGCGGTCCCTGTGTCACTTCACAGCCACCGTGCTGTGACTAAATGGAGAAGGGGTACCAGCGTTGTGGGGCCTGGCCAGCCCTGGGGTGCTGGAAGGGAGCAGGTGCTGACCTTATGCTACTGATGCCAGGGTTCCGATCCAGGAGTTTTTCTATTTTGTCCCGGGCAATCCTTCCAACAGTTCAATCGGAGGAGTATAAGATGTCCGTCTTGAAGATAAGGAAACCAAGGCTCAGAGAAATTGCTCAGGGCCACACATGCGTAAGTGGCTGGGAAAACACAGATCCAGCCATCTTTTCCAAAGTGCAGGCTGTTTCTGCTCCATGCCTCCGTCACAGCTCGACCCTCAGCCTGAGATGCCTTTCCCATCGTCCACCCAAACACCTTCTCATTGCCTGAGTCTTAGCTCAAGAATCACCTCCCCCGGCTGGGCGCGGTGGCTCAAGCCTGTAATCCCAGCACTTTGGGAGGCCGAGACGGGCGGATCACGAGGTCAGGAGATCGAGACCATCCTGGCTAACACGGTGAAACCCTGTCTCTACTAAAAATACAAAAAACTAGCTGGGCGAGGTGGCGGGCGCCTGTAGTCCCAGCTACTCGGGAGGCTGAGGCAGGAGAATGGCGTAAACCCGGGAGGCGGAGCTTGCAGTCCGCCACTGCGCTCCAGCCTGGGCCACAGAGCGAGACTCCGTCTCAAAAGAATTACCTCCCCCAAGAAGCTTCTCATATCCTCTTTTGGCCCCCACAGTCCCACGTGGGGACTGCCTGCCTTTCTTTCTTACACACATGCAAGCTTCTATGTCGGCAGAGATGGTGTCCTACGCAACTCTGCCTTACCTCGGCTTCTAGCACAATGCCAAATGGCTGGCTGGTGAATGAATGACGAAGGCAGTGGTGTGTGAATCTAAGCCTCCCAGCTCTAGCTCCCCTGCTAGTACCACAGTCCCTCCAGCCCCGCCTCTTCCCAGTGAGTCTCAAGCATCTGCACTTGGCAGTCCCTTGGAGGAGACAGCTGCCTCTTCACGGCCCCTGCTTCTGAAGGACACCCCACCCCCACCCCAGGCCAGATAACTAGGCCTCGGATGATCTGGACTTAGATGATCTGGCCTAGAGAGGAGCAACTTTTTGGTCCCCAAGGCTAGCCTCATGCTTGCAACTTCAAGTTTTCTCTTTTAAGGGGCTCAGTGGAAGTCATTGCTGCACCAGTGGACATGGGAGTGAAAGCATTCAGGGCTGTATTTCCAGCTGCCCAAGATGAGTTCCCCACTGCCTTGGAGGTACTTCCACAGAAGGGAAGCGGCTTTATTTTCATTCAAAAGCCTTACCAAATCCCTTCGCCCCTTGCCTTGTGGATCTAGAACCACCCCCTCTACATTCCTAGTGTCTCATGGGGGAAGCCCTTTGTAGGATATTTGGAGCAAGAGAGACCCGTGTTCAGATCCCAGTTTTACCATTTCCTAGCACGGTGGCCATGCGCAAGAGAACTCACTGAGCCTCTGTGCTCTCATCCGTAAAATGGGGACAATGCTGCCTCCCTCTGGGTCATAGTCTGTCCTGTGCTGCTATGACAGAGTACCACAGACTGGATAATTTATAACGAAGGGGGTTTTATTGGCTCATGGTTCTAGAGACTGGGAAGTTTCAAGATTATGGGGCTGGCATCTGGCGAGTGCCTTCCTGATGCATCATAACATGATGGAAGGCATCCCATAGGGGAGAGAGAGACTAGTGGAGGCCAAACTCACCCTTTTATAACAAACCCACTCCTGCAAGAATGGCATTAATTCATTAATGAGGATGGTGTCCCCATGGCCCAAAAACTTCCCTTTAGAGACCTCACCTCCCCTCCCAACATCACCACACTGGGGCTCAAGTTTCCAACACCTGAACTGTAGTGGACACGGTTAAGCCATAGCACACTCTGCAAGGGGCAATTTTTACCTTTAAACATGGATTGAAATGTGGGTAACATGCCAAGCCTGCCATGGTAGTCAGGCCCTTCCCCACTCCTTGATGACCCAGTTCTGGGATGACTCGGGCCTCCGTCCAGCATCAGAGGGCCCTCTGACATCAGTAACAAGGGAGGGCAAGTGAGCGTTTAAACCTGACGGGCTCCCTCAGTCTGAGGTGATTTCTGTGGTCCTGAGTACACGTGGGGATGAATCAGGCAACCCCTCACTGTTTTAAATTTTTCACAACTGTGGTTTTTCCAGCTCCATTGCTGAGGATCCGCTTTCCCCATCAGAGCCCTGAGGGGACAGCATCAGCATCTTCTTCCAGTGACTTTTCCCCCAGTACCCGAAGCAGGAAACATCCGAGCCCCAGAGCAAGCCCAGCCTGACTCTGAAGGTCTCTCTGACTGCCCGGCTTCGCCTGTCCAGGGAGCTCCGACCTATGACCTGTGCTCACCAAAAGCATGTGTCAGCGGCAGCTTCCAGTTCTGCCCAACATAGAAACAGTGCCGGGTTTTCCAGCGAGCTGTGAAGTGACTGTTGAGAACGCTTAGCCCCTGGCAGGCGCAGCAGGCCTGCTTCATTCATCGCAGCTCAGACCTTCAAACTGGAGCTCCATCCATCACTACCTCCTGCCATGCCAGAGTCGAAAACCTGAGCTCCAGGCCCGGCGTTTCCCGGAGTCACATGGACTGCAATCAGCAGGTCCCTTTGTCCCGGGGCCTTTGCAGGAAATGTGGCTTACTCCAACATTTCATTCCCAAATAGAAGTCTAGACTAGGGGGGAAAACTCCATATCTCTATTGATTGTGCCTAATGGAGGGAGGTTAATTTGTGGTCTTTGCCCTTAGCTGTTACTAAAGAAAATGGAGATGGTTCTTTTTCATATTTTGTGATGGATGGCAAAATAAAATATTGACTTTTTTTCTTAGGAAATATGACTACTGAGTCTTAGAATGGCTGGGTGGAATGTGCAAGGCTAATTAGTGCTCACTTATGTATTTAGTTCACAATTAGAAACACCTACAAACCTCTATAGGAAAAGGAAAAAAAAAAAAAGATCTCAAGGTGAAAAAGAAGACTCTGCTCTGAAAAGCCCTTGAGAATTAGATTATAGATGAAAAAAGGCCAATTGTCCCTCAGGAAACGTTCCTTAAAAATTCAACTCACTATTGTGAGCAAGATTTTATCCTAAAGAGTGTTTCATTCCTTTGCTAAGAAGTTGATTAAAGTAAATGCTGGCTAACTGAAATGAATGCAAGAGCTACGTGGACTCCTGGTTTTTGATGAGTTGGTCACTGTGATTGAGTTACAATGAAAACATCATACCATGCCTTGTGTTGATAATGTCTTGGGAGAAGAAAGGAGGAGGGACAGAATTGAGAGCATGGGGGACATTTTGTGGGGAGAAGAGGACTTTGGTGGAAGCAGAAGCAGGTGCAGGTTTCCCCAGATATCTTGGAGGGCATTGAACTTCCCACAGTTCCTGGGATGGGGTGAACAGGCAAGCCATTTCAATCAAGTATTAAAAGAAAGGGTGAGCCTGTAGGCTGCAGGGTTCCAGCATCCTACAATTCCCATCATTCCTGATCACAGTTTCCATTCCAGAGGTGGCCCCCTCGTTCTCTATTGTGTGGTCATTGCTCTCAGTACACATGGCAGACACCACTTGTTGGCCGACTTGACCCCCAGCCCCGATTCCCTTTCCCTGACCCCCTTCCAGCAAGGGTGGCATGTGACAGAAATCTAGAGGGTGGAGCACCAAATTTAAGTCTGCCCTTTGAGAACTGCTTTCGAACAGATAATTTTTAAACTGTTTCAGACCGGGAGAAAAAGACTTGTATTCAGTCACTAATGCTATTTACAAAATCTCAGGCAGAATGATTTTGTACTCATCTATCTCACTTTATACTTTAAAGAGAATAAGTACCCTTCCCCCCAAACCTTTGTGAAACTCCAGCACATTTCCATCTATGTGTTGATGACTAGGACGAATACATTTCCTTCCACATGGATGGAGTTAAATCTCTAGCCCTTATTTTTAACCCAGCACTGTTTCTGAATCAATTTCTATGGTGAGAGAATACCTGGACATTTAAATCTATCAAAAAGGAGTAAATGAGCATTTCAGATACATCTATCAAGAAGAAATGCCCCTTCTCCCCCATCATTGTGGGGCTTTGTCAGTCGCCTGTCAGATGAATGTCCGTGTAAGTGTTTATTAATCACTCTTGCGCTCACTGATGGGTCTGAACACTTTGCTCCTCTACGTCTCTGACACGCACCAAGTATGCAATGGGTTTCTTCTGTCTGTCTCTTGAGCACAGTTGCTTACTTTGTTAAAGTTAATTTCCACTCATTTCTGGCTTTGATGGGAAGATTCCTTTATCAATTCAATTCATGTGTGTTGTCTGCAATCAAGGCAATATTGTCTGCTAATGTGAGGTATATTCCATGCTCTCTCTCCATTTTATGCTAACGCCGTTCCTCTGCTGGTCCTGCTGGAGAACTGGGAGAAGAGGCTGTCTCCCTGGCTCCATGAGTGACTGAACCAGCAGCCATTTCCCCCTCTGAGTTCCCTGGCTAGAGAAATGGTGAGCTGCTCTTTTTTCTGGGAGTCATCTGGGTTGGAAAACAAGTCAGTGGGAAAAAGAAGGTAATGGGGCCATGTCATGGATTTGGTATTTCCATTGCTATCTGTAGGAGCAAGCCTTGTTCTGAAATTCAACAGCCTTTACACCAGGTCCTTACAGGGGCTCTCCGCCTACTCTTCCTATGTTATCTCTCTGTTTCCACAAAATTCCTATTCTATCCCCAACACAGACTTGTGTGCATCTTCTCACATCGTCCTTTCCAGCTTCTTTCTCTTCCCCACCTTACCCATGCATTGCATCCCAGAGCCCAGGCTCTGCCCTTCCCGAAGGACCATCAAGCCTCCCTCCTCAGAAGCATTCCTCTCTGTCCTGAGGCTGCGAGAGCTCCTCTCTGATGCTCCTGGAAATAAAACATTCACCAAGATGTGTCACTCTCTGTGCTACACTGCCATGGCAGCATCCAGGAGCAGACAGAGCCAAGCAGTGGAACCAGGCAGACCCAAAAGTGTGAATATGGCTCGGAAACAGAGCTACATGGTCCTGGGCAGACACTAAATCTCTGTGGATGCTTCTTCATAAGTAAAATGAGTGAAATAATCTCTATCTTGTAGAGCTATTGTCAGCATTCACAATAATGTATGTAACCCAATTACTACAGTTCTCAGATAATGTGGGAGCCTAGTAAGTGGTAGCCATTGTTGTAAATCTCAGCTAGATAGCAAGCCCCTACAGGGAGTATGGTGGGGATGGTGCTTTTCTGTACTACGGGGGATGGAAAGCTAAACCTACAAGTCTCAGACTCCCTTGCAACTAACGTTCAGATTATATATAAGGTTCCAATAGTTAGATGTATTTGTACAATATCTGAAAGACAGAAGTGAGGGAAGATATGTCAAGAACGGTGAATAGTCTGAGGTTTTACTCTACATGCAAACTCACAATTACTTGGCCACAGCATAATAGATACTGGTAGAAGACACAAGATTCCTGGGTTAGAGACAAAGGACTTTATTACTGACAGCAATGGCAACATCCCCATTTTCTTTTGCTGGTCCCACAGGGCAAAGTGAAGACGGCCAGCTGAGACCTGCACACAGTGGGTTACCTTAAAAAAGAGGAACCCTGAGCTTAGAAAAAGCAAATATTTTAAAATGAACAGTGGGTGTACCCGTCTTTTGTTCTGGAGGGAGACACTGTGGCTGTCTCTATAGCCAAGGCTCTTTGGTACACAAGCATCTTTGAAAACACAGTCCAGAACAAAAGTAGCCAGGGCCTTTGCAAGCTATACAGAAACACAAAAGACCCATGGAAAACTGTCTCCCAACAAGGTCCTCTTCCTGCGGCCAGCTGTTGCTTCTAGCAAGGATGGTCGTGGTGATTTTAGGTTTTCTGCAGCCACATTTCAGAGGTCAATCACCAGCTTCATCATGTCAAAGGAAATTATAGAAACTTAAATTCCTAATTCCACAGCCCAGCTATAACTTTGATTTTGAGCTCAACTGTTCCAATTCTCCTCTTTCTTAATTGTGTAGGCTAGTTAGGTGTTACCAAACTTCCTGAAGGCCCAGCCTAGAGTCAGCTGACCCACCCAGAGTTTCTGCTTCCCTACTGACAAATTTAGATAGAGACTAAATACCATCTTCCTTCAAAGCTCCAATATCTTCCATTATAAACTTCTGATGATGGTGAAGATGACAATAATGATGGGGATGAGTAGGAGATAGCAAAAAAGAAAGGAAGAGAATAAAGATGGCAGAATAAATCAGGAAAAAGAAAAGTAGGAATGAGAAGAAAATCATTATTTTTCTCATTCTTTTCCCACCAAATTACCACATGTTCTCCAAAGCTCTTGGAGTCTCTATTTACCATATTTATTAAAAGGAGAAGCAGATGTCCTCATTTCTAGAATCCCAGAATCCTCAACCAGAGTTTTGTTTTTTGTTTGGTTCACATTTTGTTCTCATTTCTCTGAGACACAGTGGAGTTTCTTAGCTGCTCTTTTTTTTTTTTTTTTTTTTTTTTTTTGAGACAGAGTCTTGCTTTGTTGCCCAGGCTGGAGTGCAGTGGCCAGATCTCGGCTCACTGCAAGGTCCACCTCCCGGGTTTACGCCATTCTCCTGCCTCAGCCTCCTGAGTAACTGGGACTACAGGCACCCACCACCTCGCCCGGCTAGTTTTTTTTTTTTTTTTTGTATTTTTTAGTAGAGACAGGGTTTCACCATGTTAGCCAGGATGGTCTCGATCTTCTGACCTCGTGATCCGCCCGTATCGGCCTCCCAAAGTGCTGGGATTACAGGCTTGAGCCACCGCGCCCGGCATTAGCTGCTCTTAACATGGGGCTGGTCACATCCTTTGCTGGACCAGAGGAAAGTGGAAAGTTTCCCAGTGGAAAGTTATACAGTACCAAAGCTATTCTCATACCTGCCATAGCATCTCACCAAGATAGAAAGAAAGGAAAAGGTCTATGTCTTTAGCCTAAGCCATGGTCCCTGGGCCCTTTCTGGAATGGGGGCTCTGGCTAACTGGACTACTCCCAGTGAACTTTTGTTCAGTGCATCTGGGACCCTCCACACAGTTCTGGCCCCCTAATAATGAGCCAAAATGTACATCCCCAGTCCTATGTAGTAACTTCCTGAATTGCATCTCTCAGAAATGCCTTCTGAATTCTCCACGCCTCTGTGTTGCACTGTACTGTTTGGGAGTTTAACTCAGGCCCTGGCATGGGACTTTGCCATTCCTATGCAATGCCAGTGGCTGGGCCCTGGGGCTTGCATGAAATCACCCATATGATATGTGCATACGATAATAGCTAACATTTAATGAGCACTTACTATGTGGCAGACACAGTCCTAAATGCTCTTATAATTCGTTTCGGTCTCCCAACAATTCTATGAAGCAGGCACCATTATGCTTCATATTTTATAGATACAACAGCAGAAGCTCATAGAAGTTAAACAATTTGCCCAATTCAGAGCCAGGATTTCTTCAGAGACCCTCCCTTGAACAATTACGCTATCCTGCTCAAAGCAGAAATTCAATTAAAATTTATTGGATGAATTAGAAGAAGAGTGGCAGAAATTTCTGATTTCACCGATTACTCATTCTTCCCTTCATCTTAGTAGCAACAACCACTATCATCTAAGATTCTAGCTGAGCCTGTGTCTACCTGGCTGGGCTCTTCTCTCTGCCTCAGTTGCCACATCTGTAAAATAAAAATAATAACAATACCTCTTTCAAATATTTCTTAAGTATATGAACTTCTGGTTGAGAAGATTACTAACCAAGAACTGTCCCAAACTATAATATATAACAAGAAATATATATTTTAAATTGCTAAATTGTAGTTCATTCTGTTGACTGTGAAGATTAAATAAATTAGGATATATGCTTAATATATAAGTAGTAAGTTCTAGTCAGTTGATTGAATTCAACTGAATGCTATTCTATAAATCTCTCTCAAGAGAGAATTGAGAAGCTCCAAAGAAAGCCTCCCCTTCAGACTCAGTCATAAAATAGAATGACATCATATTTTAACAATAAAATGAGACCAAGTGTGGTGGCTCATGCCTGTAATCCTAGCACTCTGGGAGGCAAAGGTGGAAGGATTGCTGGAGCCCAAGATTTTGAGACCAGCCTAGGCAAAGTGGTGAGACTCCATCTCTGTTTAAGAAATTTCTCTTATTAACAAAGAATTCTTAAAAACAAAAAATAATTTTTAAAAGAACAACAAATGAACTACTGGCTAGAAATATAAAATCTGTATTTTATTTGTGAGATATCATAGTTTGGGACAGTTTTTGCTAAGTAATCTACTTGACTTGATTTTTAAATATTTTCAAATTTTCCTCCCACAAACCAATTGCCACCAAAAGAAATATTCACAGGAGAGTATCAGTTCCACCATTGTCTTCCTGAAGTGTTTGTGTTAAACAAATCAACAGGCCATCCCTTTCCTCTGAAGCCAGCTTGACAAAGTTCCTTCCCACGGGACTCAGCCTCTGAGAGCCCTAAGTGTGGTACAAATCTTTGCACCCATCACAGAAACAGAAATGAAGAAAAAGAAGCTGAAAAGTTGGAATGGGTAATCTTAGAACCTGCCCCATTAATGACGCCTTAGGTTGCAGTAGTTGGGGGGAGGGGGATAAGACAGTGTCTGCCCCTACAGGGCCACTTAGTTTACAAATAGACTCACTGCCAGAGCGCATCTGTGGGAAGTGAATTCCTAGCACAGTCAGACTTGTTCAAGAGGTCCCCAAGACAGGATAACAAGTTGGAGAGATCTCAGAGCCTGTTCCCAATGCTTTGATCCTTAATGAGTCATGAAAGCTTAGGAAAGTGCATCTGCTGTACAAACTAGGCAAGGTAGAAATGCTATCTTCTTGCCATCCCAGGATTGAGCCAGCTAAGCTTAGCTCTCAGGCTACAGCCAATGTCAACTGTCCCGTGATATTAGTCCTCGCTGGAGAAGTAGAGAAAAGTGACTGTTCATAGGAATTCAGTTTATTCATTAACTCTACATTGTGAGCTAGAAGCAGGACTTCTCTCTGAGGCATGGAGCCTCCTCAGAGCAGATCTGCTGACAAACAATCATCAGTGGATCTCACCTGTGCTATTTTCTTTCCTTCTTACAAGGCCTGCTGTACTAGAGATGTTAGCTTAGTACTCCAAAATGACACAGAGATCTGTGTAGTTACAATTACTCAAGAAGTGGTGACAGACTCAATGTTCTTTGTGGGAACCACCAGGGTTTTTGAGAATAAGGAACACTAGTCAAATAGTGAAGACAGTATCCTTTGGAATTGCACTTAGCTGCAAGACAATATGGCCCCAGAATCCATTGGTAATGCATCAGCCTGTCTGCACTAACCATGGGTAGAAATACTCAGCTCCCTGCCAGGGTCATAGGCATGGCCAAGAAAATCCTGGAGCAGCCGCTGTAAGAATCAATGCATTTTGGCAGTAGCCTTCTCTGCGAACCCCTCCCTTTCTTTCTTCTGAAAATGTAGTGAGGGCACAGACAGCACTGGTCACTGTGGCTCCGAGAAATTGCAAATCCAAGTACTTTACTGAACAAAATGGGAGCTTGGCTGTGTTAGTTAAAGGTGGGTGTGGAGGTGAGGGCGATGGTCACATAAATCCCCAGGGCCTTTTAAACCAGTCCACTCTGCTCTGCTCTGTATGACGTACCACAGAATTTCTGCCTTCAACAAGTCCTCAGCAACTTCCCTTCCAGTGGCTTGTCTGCTTTCTTTGGTGATTTGGAGCCAAGGCTGTCAGAAAGTACAAGACTAGAGGAGGGGATGTGACCTGGGTCTGCTCAGATAAAAATGGGCAAAGAGGAGTGTGTGTGGAGAGAACGGAGCAGCCACAGGACAGCACCACCGTCTGCGGGTTTATTGCTTTATGCTGCCACCTGGCTGAGCCCTGAGCTTGAGGCTCCTGCTGGCAGAGAAAAGGAAAGGCAGAGAAGAGAGGGAACAATTACACTGTGAGGTCTCAACATCAGGCTTCCTGATGGGAATCCCGTCTGAAGCCACAAACCATCACATCCAGCCTCCTGACTCAAGTGTCACTGTCACTTACTTGTAAGGGGGAAACAGGAACTGTTTCTAAAGGTGGACTTAAAGGGGAGGGGTTCATTCATCAACGGATAACTACTTTAGGTGAGACTGGTTCTGTCTGTCTCTAATCCACCATGTTTTCTTCTTTAAATCCACAAATTTGTCGCCTGGAGATCCTTAGTAAGATGTTTCATACTCCTCTTCAAGGTCCCTGAGTGGAACTCCCTCACCCCTGCAGAAATTATCTTTGCTTCCAGTGCTGTCAAGGTGGAAGAGCAAACGAAAAGGTTTGGGGTGAATAACTTAGGCTGGAACTTCTATGTCCAGAGAAGGCCTTGCCAACATTTCTGCATCCTGTCACCCAGGAAAGGAAACATAGCGCTAAAATTTACCGAGGCCACACTCGGTCTTGGGCAGCATCTCAGCATTCTACGAATGCATAAGGAATAAACAGTGGTCCTTGGAGCAAGATGTAGAAGGAGGCAGTAGGTCTATCTCAGGCTCAGCTCATGGACTCAGGAGAAACCTCCCCGGAAGGAGAGAATGTCATTGTTGTCAGGGTAGTGCCAGCTGGCAGACTGGCCTGTGGGCACTTGTAA
The DNA here is from genome assembly GCF_049350105.2 of Macaca mulatta. NCBI lineage: Eukaryota > Metazoa > Chordata > Mammalia > Primates > Cercopithecidae > Macaca > Macaca mulatta. The sequence continues at coordinate 7,794,887 of NC_133422.1, forward strand.
GGCATCTCATGAAGGACTCCAAGGAAACCATATGGGAACAGGAGGAATTTTGCAAGTAAGGCCAGAGGTCCTGCAAGCTTCACATAGAAACTCTAGTTTGTTATTAACTTCTTCTACCTAAACCCAATGAATGAGAAACCTGGTACTTACATTCAAGTTACACATACATTATCCCTAATCATTTCAAGATAGGTGAAGTACCATTCCAATTTTACTCTAAGAAAACTAAAGAGCTGAGCACTTATGAAATCTTATGACGCTCATCTAGATGCAACTATGATCATTGAATAGGTGCACAGAGATGAGATTCCTCTATTGCCATCAGCACTAACATTAAACATTTATTAAATATATACAATGTGCCAAGTGCTATGATAAAGGTTGGTGACACCTCTGTAAATAGCGTTAATCCCTTCCCTTAAGGGCTTGCAATCCAGTTGGAAGGCACCAAGAGGATATCCCGGCAACTATGCCATAATTACATTGATTCCTTCATTTGGCTTGATGCTTATTATCTGACTGGATGAGGGGTTGGAGACCATATTAGTTATGCTTAGATGCAGATGTAATAGAAAACTTAAATAATAATAAAAAAGATGTTTACCTTTTGCTCACATAAAATAAGTAGGCAGCTCCTTGATCTCTCAGGGACCCTGCTTCTTCTCATCTTTCCCCCCGCCCCCTTATTCCCATCACAAAGCTTCTATCTTCAAGTCATCTCATGCACCAAGATGGATGCTAAAAAAATGCACCATCCATGCAACAAGAGGAAAGGGAGAGAAAAATAACAAAAACAGTGCTTGAAAGCTGCTGAGGCTTTCCCCAAAGTATCTCCTCGCCACTAAGCTTTCTGCTTCCAACTCATTGGCCATCATTTGTTACAAGGAGGGCTCAGATATTTGGTAGACACTATTGCCCTAAATAAAACTGGGGTTCTATTACTCATGAAGAAGGGGAGAACAGATACTGGGTAGACTACTAGCAACCTCTTCCATTGGTGATAAAGAAAATTAAGTAGGAAAACAGAAAATGACCTATTCTCTAAAAATTAGAGATCCAGGAATCCAAAGGGTCTCTCCAAATTATTTGAGCCACCATGTGAGCGATGACCTGTGGTTAGCAATGACGAACCACATAAATGCCTCCACCCTAAAAATAATAAAAGAACTCCAGGATTGGGAGGTTTCAACAATCTTTCTTTCAGCCACCTCTAGAATACTGCTCATGTTTTTGGAAATTTTTTTGCACATTTCTGTTGCAGCCTTTGAGGTAAACAGCAAAACCACATTTTAAAAAATTGAACCATTTAAGTTACCAGCTGCCTATAAACATAGCCACAATTCCCTTAGGTGATATGGTCTCCTAGGACCATATTATGTCAATTAAAAAATGTCAGTCCTTTCCAGGCAGGGAAGGACTTTACTCTTTGAAACTTTACTCTTTTAATGCCTCTGGGTGAGGATCCAGTTTTATGGTCCCAACTTAAAAATGACTCCTCTTTCGACTTATGTGAGGTATCCAGAGTAGACAAATTTTAGAGACAGGAAATAGAATGGTGGCTACCAGGGGCTGGGAGGAGAGGAGGAAATGGGGAGTTGCTGTTTAATGAGCGCAAAGTTTTGGTTTGCACGATTAAGTTCTGGAGATCTATTGCACAACACTGTAAATGTAATTAGCACTATTGAGCCATATACTTAAAAATAAAGATGGTAAATTTTATGTTATGTGTTTCTTACCACAATTTCAAACTTCTGTCAAATTATTTTTTTACACTAGAAGAAAATATTTTTTAATGATTCATATTTTCCGGTACCTTCCCATCCTCCCCGCAACTGACTTAGAAGTCTAGAGGCAGAAGCTGGGTGCGGTGGCTCACACTTATAATCCCAGCACTTTGGGAAGCCGAGGTGAGTGGATTGCTTGAGGTCAGGAGCTCGAGACAAGCCTGGCCAACATGGAGAAACTCCACCTCTATTAAAAAAAATTTAAATTAAAAAAAAAAAAGCCAGGTGTTTTGGCGGATGCCTGTAATCCCAGCAACTCGGGAGGCTGAGGCAGGAGAATCACTTGAACCTGGGAGGTGGAAGTTGCAGTGAGCCGAGATCACTTCACTGTACTCCAGCCTGGGTGACAGAGCGAGACTCTGTCTCAAAAAAAAAAAAAGAAAGAAAGAAAGAAAGAAAAGAAAAAGTCCAGAGTAGAAGAGGACAAATAAAAGGCATATAATCTGAGGCAAACCACTCCCCCTCCTCCCTTGGCTTAATCCCTTAGAGATGGGTCTTTTAGTAATAATCCTATCTAACAATGCTGCCTTCTGTGGGAGCAGCCTGTGAATAACCATCTTCCTGGGGTCATGTTGGTTTCTGTTCTACTTCCAGTGCTGAGCTTTTGGCTCTAATCAAATGCCATCATCACATGGAACCTTGGACACACTTTTAGAAGAAAGGACCCCAACTTGTGTTCAGAAAACCTGGTCTACTCCACTTAGGCCCTTACCAGCTGTGTGATCTTGGATAAGTCACTCTCTCTCCCTGAGTCTCAGTTGCTTCATCTCTAGATGGGGTAATAAGGTGAAAGACCCAGTCAGTGTAAGTTGTCTCATAGTAACCTGAGTGTAGAATTGCCAAATAAAACACAAGACATTTGAATTTCAGAAAAACAACAAATAATTGTTTAGTATAAGTGTATTCTATACATTTACCCAATATTTGGGACCTAATAATACTAAAAAGAATTTTTCCATTGTTTATCTGAAATTAAGATTTAACTATGTATCCTGTATCTTACTTGCTAAATCTGTCAGCTCTACCTGGGTAGATTGCCTTGGTATAGCCCCTTATTTTCTATTTTCTCCTGTCTTGTTCACTTCTCTTTTCCCTCTGGCTGTCTTGTCTTTCAGAGAGTCCTTCCTTCACCTGCCTTCTTAAATATGGGAGTTTCCTAGGGATACATCTACGACCCTCTGGGTTTTTTTTTTTTTCTCTATGCTCCCTCCTTGCTCCCATTTTTCCAAGACTAAAGCTACTTTTTTTTTTTTGAGATGGAGTCTCCCTCTGTCACCCAGGCTGGAGCGCAATGGGGAGATCTCGACTCACGGCAACATCCACCTCTGGGATTCAAGTGATTCTCCTGCTTCAGCCTCCCAAGTAGCTGGAACTACAGGCACCCACCACCATCTCCAGCTAATTTTTTTGTATTTTTAGTAGAGACAGGATTTCACCATGTTGGCCAGGCTGGTCTCAAACTCCTGGCCTCATGATCCACCCACCTCGGTCTCCCAAAGTGCTGGGATTACAGGTGTGAGCCACCACGCCTGGCCTAAAGCTACCATTTTTGCATACCTGGATTCTAGATGCCTGTCTCCATCTCTAATCTCTCTGCTCAGCTCTAGACTCACATTTACATCTACTGATGGGACATCCACAGAATGCTCCAAAGGCTAAGGATTAAATTGCAACACATCCAAAATATGACTTAATGCTGCACCCCCAACAAGCAAAAGTGTGTCTCACTCTTGACACACACTTCCCTATCTCTGCCTTTGATATTTCCACCCAACCATTCTCGTAAACAAGCAACCAGGTTATCATGTGTGTGTGTTTGATCCCTCTCTCTTTCATGCCCTACTCTTTGACACACACACACACACCCCCCCCCCAATTGATCCTACTCATTCATCTTTAAGTTCTCTCAAATATTTCCTTTTTCTGGTCCTACTGCCCTGCATCTGTTCATATAGACATCATCCATCACTTAACTAATGCAATCTCCTCATTATATGTTTCCCTACTTTTGTTTATTCAACAATATTCATTTGCAAGCTGACTCTGCTGGACCCTGCTCTGGCTTCATTATGTCTCCACCCATAGAACTTCCTACTGCCTCCAGTTATATTTCTTAAGTTCAAATCTGACTCTGGGGCTGGGCACGGTGGCTCATGCCTGTAGTCCCAGCACTTTGGGAGGCCAACATGGGTGGATCACTTGAGGTCAGGAGTTCAAGATCAGCCTGGCCAACATGGTGAAAACCCATCTCTACTAAAAATACAAAAATTAGCCAGGTGGTAGCAGTGTGTGCCTGTAAGCCCAGCTACTTGGGAGGCTGAGGCAGGAGAATCACTTGAGCCTGGGTGGCAGAGGTTGCGGTGAGCCAAGATCGCGTCACTGCACTCCGGTCTGAGTGACAGAGTGAGACTGTCTCAAAAAAAAAAAAAAAAAATTTTTTTTAAAAATCTAGCTCTGTCACTCTCTTTGCTGAAAAATCTCAGAACAGGCTCAAGTTCAAACCAATTAGCATGGCCCTTCATGACTTGGCCTGGCCTCCCCTTCTGGTCCACACCCATGTCTGGCCACCACTCCTCACCCCTCCCTTGGCCACTCCCATGCCTGGCTCTCAGCTCCTCATAGCATTTCCCTGCCCCTCTGCTCAATTGAACAACTTGCTCTCTCCTGAGGGAGTTGTCTGAGTCCCTCCTGGTCTGGTCAGAGGAATAGTCCCTTTCTTTACAATGAGAATTCCCACTCCATGGCCTTCAGCCAGAAAGAGCAAAAATGATCACTGCTCGTTCCAGAACATATACCACATCTGGTTCCTTTCCAACCAACCCCTTCTCTTATACACCATGAAAAGATCTGGATGACAACCCCTAGCCTTGAGCTATCAGTGGGTTCATCCAACTTCTTCAGAGTTCATCCACCTCTGCAGAGCAGGACACTGGAACTGCCTTCAGTGGGACCATCTTGTTTCTGAAGAAGCTTGAGAACCATCAGTGGAGGGCTGGGGACACACAGATTGGCTTACCCAACTGCCATTCACTCAACAAACACCTTAAACTCCTCTGATGACCCAGGCCTAAGGCTGGGAAGTGGGCTGGGGGAGATTCAGACAGCCCTGCCCTGCAGGGCCTACTGAGTGGGTGGCCCCATGCCATACTCCTGAGTTCTAGGTGTCTCCAGCAGGCACACCAGAAGGTCCTCCCAGTCATCCACTTCCTCGCTCAGCTCTCTTTTGTCCACTCATTCATTCTCCAACTATATACCAGCCACCTACTATGTGCCCGGAGCTTTTCTGAGTTGGGATGCAGCAATGCATAAGATGGACAAAAACCCTGGTCTTCATAGAGCATAAATTTCGGGAGTGGGAGATAATAAAACAAATGATCAAAAAACAGGGGAAGTTAGAAGGTGCTTATGTAGCAAGGAACCAAACAGGGAGTGTGGTGGAAGTGAGGTGCTATTTTAAATAAGGTCGTTGGCCTCCCTGAGAAGGAAAGTGACATTTGAAGAAAAACATGAAAGAAGGGAACAGGCACCACCACTGCCACCCTCCCTATCCTCCAATTTGTGCAGTTTTTGCTGCAAATATCTTAGAGCTGCAATTCCGGGAGAAAAATAATGTGTTCTTTCTACCCACAGGAAAGGAGACAGAATGAAAGAAGGAAAGCCCGGGACAACAGAAATTCTTTCAATGTTGAACTGTCCCTGATGGACACTTGAAAACCTGCTCGGGCAGCAGAGCCGACCCGCCAGGCCCAGGGGCTCCCGGGCCCCTCCTGGGGCTGTCAGGCTAATCCCGCGGCGTCCTCCCACCCCGCCCCGCCCTGGGGACGTTTGCTCGGGTGACTAAAGTTCAAACCCGGCTGAAGCAAGCCCTGGGAGGCGCTTTAAACAGGAAAGTGGCGCGGCCGCCCGAGAGATCCCGGGGAGAGGCCCCCGGAAACCAGGCGGCGGGCAGAGGCTGCGGGGTGGGGAGGCCGGGCTGGCGGGGAGGCCCGGACCTCCCGGCTGCCCGCTCCAGCACCTGCCCGGGGCTCGGGCCTCTCAGAGGCACGGAGCTTTCTCTGCGGAAATGGCCAGGCTCCTGGGCGTGCTGGCTGCCCTGGACCGCCAAGCAGGGAGCCCCCTCTCCGGCCGCAGCCCGCCGGGCTGAGAGACCGCGGATTAAGTGCGCCTTGGTTCTCTCAGGGATGCTATTTTGCTCCGGCCCGGGTCTCTCCCGCGCCAAGTTGCACAACAAACCATTTAAACATTTCAGCACAAAACCCGATCCATTGTGGGGCCGCACATTAAAAAGTGTTATTCGCTTTGAAGTTTTTGTCTAATGGCTCTAAACTGAAAGAAAATGTTTTCCTATTACTTAATTCAATCATAGCGAAGAGACTTGGTAAAAAGCCCACGGATTTTGCCCCAAAGTGTGACAGAGTTCTCTTTGTGTTTGCTTATCCTTCGCTGTCACACACTTTAATTCGCCTCTCTTTATCTGGCATTCAAAACTTTCTTCAATGACATTCAATAAGGTCCAGAGGCTGGAGGGAGGAAAAAAAAAAACCTGGTTATTCCCCCCACCACTACCCCCCCATATTCTTTCCCAGTAGCTTTGGCCTTGCTCGCATTCAGGGTCTCTTAACCCCTTCCTCCCCGAGCGCGCGGGGCAGCTCCCAGTGGAGCTCCACGCTGGCCACTCGCGGGCTACCAGCTCCGGGTGCAGTGCCCGCCCCTTGCACCCCTGGGCTCCGCCCGCACTTGCGCCCTTCCAGCCTGCCTCTGCCCAGCGGAAAGCCCCCTCTCCCAGCCCGGGTACCGCTCTTGGCTCCCTCTCAGCATCGCAGCCCAGCTCAAATTTCCCGGAGAGCAATTAGAACGGGAATTAGGCTGCATTGATGGATTCCGTCTGATTTGCGGGCACCACCCTAGAGTGGGGGAGCCTTGGCGCTGAGACCCTGGCTCAGGTGGCAGCCTTGCCCCCTACCCCATGCCAAGCAACCAAGAAAACATTGAACCCTTATGCCTGCCAGACTCCATGCCCTCCATGCTGGTTACTTCTCCCATTGCCCCATTCCCTTTTACAGAAGCAGTTAGTATCTCCCAAAACAAATTCTCTTTGGTTTTTAATCAGTTATAATCTGTTGCTGTTGTTATTGCAAAGATGCTGCCAATGTTAAAAGCCCATGCAGATGCTTTGGGTTTGGGTAGTCTTATTTCTGCGCACTGCTTCCCCAGACCCCTAAGCTTCCCCCTTCATTTCTCACAATTGCATTCAGGGATCAGAGCAGGTGACTGCAGCGATTTGGTTCCAATAAAATCGAAAGTAAACATCTCCTGTGAAAAGTCCCGGGCTTTAATTCGAAATGTTTATGCTAATTTCCCATTGTATGGAAAAAGCTCCTGGGCGAAACTGCTTTGAGCCCGAGAACGATTTAAAAAGCTGGAGCTGTGTACATAGCGCCGAGCGTTTTAAGTTGTTTAACCATTGTATGACCAGAAAGAAGAGAGTGACGCGGCAGGGCGAAGGAGCCGGGTCTTGGGGAGAGCGGAGGTGGATCAGGGTGGGCAAAGGCGGGTCAGGGTGGGCAAAGGCAGCCGATGCCAGGAATACAACTGCCCTTCGCGCCGTTCCAAAGTGAGAGAAGACAGTGGTTTCCCAGCGCACTGCTGGAAGTGTGCGCGAGTAGACAGGGTGCGGGCAAGATGCGCGGGCAGACCGTCCGAACTCGCCACATGTGAGGTGCGAGACCTAGATGGGCGCCATCTCGGCTTTCATTCCCCATTCCCTGTCTCTGTTCGTAAAGCTCAGCGACTGTTTTTCCTCTTTTACACCCACAGCCCTGTCATTTGAAGGAAAGGGCTGGTTGGCCAGCATCTACAGAACAAAGACTGGGCGTTGTAGGCAGCACCAAAATTAAGACTGTTTGAGAAACTTAGAGAAAACCGGCGATGGGGCTAGGACTGGATAAGGAATAATGAGACCTTCTCCTCCCTCCCCACAGACACCTTCTCCACGCGGAACCCGGTCCTCCTGCTTCCGACGCAGGAGCGATTCCACAGGTGGAAAATCTGAGACCGGCTGGAGGGACGTTCGGGGGTGCACGGCACTGAGCTGATAGGGTTGACTGGAGACAGCCTACTTTTAAGGTGTAGGGACGATAATAGAAAGAAGAGGACCAGGACCAAGTGGACAGAGGATATGAGGGTGTGCGCCCATGGGGATCTGTAGAAGCGAGGCCGTGGGGGTGCAAAATCAATAAGATGAACGGGCTGATCGCCAATGCAAAGCCAAAGGGGAGTAAGAAATAAGGAGAAAGAAAAGAATATTAAATCGCGGGAGAATGAGAAAATAAACCCGCAAAAGGGAGAGGAGGGGGCGAGGGCGCCTGTTACGGCGTGGGTGGGGTTGACAAGAATAGAGTACATTATGCAGTTCATTTAGTTAACAAGTGAAATAATGAGGAAGCGTGCAGAGTGAATGCCAAGAGAAAAGGCACAAAAACCCTATTGAGAGGCCCTGGCCGCTCCTGGCGTAGCCCATCACATGGCAATAGTCCTATTTAAGCTGCGCCGCCGGCGCCTTTCAGCACCACTAGCGCTGGCCAGCACCCCGCGCTCTTTGGGCGGTGCCCGCGGCAGCAGAGGCTGCGGTTTCAGCCTAAGTCTCAGCGGCGCCTTCAGCCTCGTGGGCAGAGGCAGCTGCGGGATACCGCGGCCGGGGAAAGAGCCGGAAGGTGCGGTGGGAGCAGAGGGCGGGCTGGCTGCCGGGCCGCCGCGCGCCGGGGCCATGCCGCGCTCCTTCCTGGTGGACTCGCTAGTGCTGCGAGAGGCGGGCGAGAAGAAGGCTCCCGAGGGCAGCCCGCCGCCGCTCTTCCCCTACGCCGTGCCCCCGCCGCACGCGCTACACGGTCTCTCGCCTGGCGCCTGCCACGCGCGCAAGGCCGGGCTGCTGTGCGTGTGCCCGCTCTGCGTCACCGCCTCGCAGCTGCATGGGCCCCCCGGGCCGCCCGCGCTGCCTCTGCTCAAGGCGTCCTTCCCACCCTTCGGCTCGCAGTACTGCCACGCGCCCCTGGGCCGCCAGCACTCCGCTGTGTCGCCCGGGGTCGCTCACAGCCCGGCCGCCGCGGCCGCCGCCGCCGCCCTCTACCAGACGTCCTATCCGCTGCCTGACCCCAGGCAGTTCCACTGCATCTCTGTGGGTAAGCGGGGCCGCCGCGCAGAGGGACAGGGCAGAGGTGATCCGAAGCAGGATGGAGAGCCAGGGATGGAGGAAGAGGGACCCTGGGCTTTCTGGGGGCGGTGAGGGTCATGTCGGGGACTAAGGGGGCCGCTTGGGGTGGAATGCAGATAGAGGGCCAAGACACAACACCAGGAGGCGGATGAGGGCGGACGTTCAGGTCCTGGAGTGGGGGCCGGGGTTAAGTGAGGGCTGGGATCCAGGGCTCTCCATGAAGGGGAAGGAGTTCCAGGGCTGCCTGACTCCGGGAGAATCAGGATCTCGGAGCTGGACAAGGAGGCTCTCACTGTAACTCTGCCGTGGGTAGTGTTGGGGCGAAGAGGTGGGTAAGAGGTCAAAGTTGTAGGATTCTGCTGGCCGCCTACCTAGGTATTGGGTCCACAGCACAGAGGTCTGATCGCTTCCCTCTCTGCTCTGCCACCTCCAGATAGCAGCTCGAACCAGCTGCCCAGCAGCAAGAGGATGCGCACGGCTTTTACCAGCACTCAGCTGCTAGAGCTGGAGCGCGAGTTCGCCTCTAATATGTACCTGTCCCGCCTACGTCGCATCGAGATCGCGACCTACCTGAATCTGTCCGAGAAGCAGGTGAAGATCTGGTTTCAGAACCGCCGAGTGAAGCACAAGAAGGAGGGCAAGGGCAGCAACCATCGTGGCGGCGGCGGCGGGGGTGCCGGTGGTGGCGGGAGCGCACCGCAAGGCTGCAAGTGCGCATCGCTCTCCTCAGCCAAGTGCTCCGAGGATGACGACGAATTGCCCATGTCTCCGTCCTCCTCAGGGAAGGACGACCGGGATCTTACGGTCACTCCCTAGGCGCGCGTCTCCCTAGGTCCCCCACCCCAAGACCTCCCTGCGCCTCGGTGACTGGTCCTGGGACTCAGCGCTGGTTCCCAGGCACCCGCTGCCAAGCCACTGCCCGGCATGGATTTGGCACGGTTTTGCAGAGGTCCCGGGCCTGGGCAGGGCTGAGAGCTTGGCAGAGACTAGACCATGGTGTCCCCGCCCCAGGGCTCGCTCGCGTCCAGAGCCAACTCCGAGCTGTGAACACTATAAGCGCTCGAGTCCTCCTGGGCAGTGCAGCACCGCGGCCCCAGCCTGCAAGCCTGCTTGGCGCAGCGCCTTGCTGGCAGCCGGCGCCTCCTAGCCCGCCCTCTCTGGGCTGGCTTGGGCTTCCTCGCTTACTCTACTGTCCTCTGCTCTCGGTCAAGGTCGGCAGCCTTGGATGCTCGTTCGCTTCTCTTTTTAAAATCTTTTTGTCCCTCCCCACCTCTTTTCTGTGATCATTTATTTACTCGGCCCCCGCCCATCATCACACACATTTATGAACCCCCCCTTTTATTTCCTTTTGCTTTTCCCTTCTCCTCCTCAGGAAGCCTCCTCCTTCAGTCAGTCCATGTGTCCCTTGATCTGGCCTTGCTGTCCTCAGTCCTCACTCTTGATCTGGCCTTGCTGTCCTCTGGCCCCGTTTGATCTGGCCTTGCTGTCCTCAGGCTCCTCTCACAGATGATAAATTTCGCCCGTAGTATCCATACTGGGGAAACCCATTGGCTGTTTCCGACACGCTCTTCATTACTCTAAACATAGGACCCCACTCTCCGACGCTGGCGACCCCACTCTTCCCTCTCCAGACTCTGGTCCGCCCCAGCCTAGCTGTGTAATTGTACGGCCTCTGCAATGCCAGAAGATATTTATTTATTTATTTATGTACAAAATTTTAAATAAACTTTTTTTTTTCTTAGAAATGCCCGTGACTCTGAGCCCAGAGGCCTTCGCTCTGGAGTAGACAGGCGCCAACCTGGATTGGGCCTCCGTGCTGGGAAGGGTTGGGGATCCAGTTGCAGGGTCCGAGCCGGCTCCTCGCCTTACAGCTCAGCCAGTGCCTCTCGGCACCCTCAGCTCCGCTGAGAGCTCGCCTTCCATGCCAGCCAGGTGCGCGCTAACGATTGTCCCGCTCCGGCCTGGCGCACAAGCGTCTCGGAGCTCGAGCTAAGCCGGAAGGGAAGGAGGGCGCTCTCCCTGGACTGCATGAGTCCCAACCCCTGCAGCGCCTCCTTCTCACCTGGGATCCAGCCCCACCTCCATCCCTCAACGTTTCGTTGTCCCGGCCGGCAGCAGGAACCACTCCCTCCATAAGCACAAGAAATCCGTCCTTCGCTGCGCTTGGATTGATAACAATTAGTTAGGGACAAATTTCCATTCTGCGGGATGGTGCAGACTCCTCTCAGACGGTCCTCCTCGCTTTGTTTTAAGGCAAATTCCTTTAGCCGAGTCTCTGGTCGCGGAACATTCCGGGCCAGGAATCTGAGAACCCAAAGGGATCCTGCCCCAGGGAGTCCCCGAGAGGGACTGCATAGCTGGAGCCAGTGGCTCTGGGACCTCATGTTCTTATCAATTCTCGTTACAATCCTATATCACCCTACTACTTAGAATCCACACCCCAGCTCCCTTTGAGGACATATGCGGGTCTTTTTACTCTCTAAGATGGATGAGGAGAAGGAAGTGCGTGAGGTTCTGCAGAAACGGAGAGCGCACAGCCGCGGGAGAAGGAGTGTTTCTGCAGTCAGTATTTCTGCAGTCAGACCTGGGAAACTACTGTCCGCGTTCTCGCCGCTCCCATTCTGTGTCTAGGAAACCTGCCAGACCTTCTTCACACACACACACACACACACACACACACACACACACACACACACACACACACACACCCTGGGGAGCGCTGAACTCCCCGTGTCTAGGCAAAGCAAATGCGTCTTTTCCAGTAGGAAAGACGGTCCACCTAAGGTTGCTCAACATTTTTGGAGCTCATTTCCTTCCCCCCACAAAACAGCTTTATTGAGCTATTCACATTAGCATCCAGTTCATTCAATCAAAGTGTGCAATTCCACGATTTTTAGTATATTCACAGAATTGTGCAACCATCGACACAATCTTATTTAAAAACATTTTTTGTCATCCCAAAAAGAAACACCATGCCCATTGATAGTCGCTGCCAATTCTCACTATATCCAACCCTAGGCAACCACAAATCTACTTTTGGTCTTGTATTAGTCAGGGTTCTCCAGAGAAAAGAACAAATAGGCTATATGTAGTTATGTGAGGAGGTTTAGTCTGGAGACCAGGAAGTACTGTGATATGCCATCTACAAGCAGGAGAACTAAGAAAGCCAATAGTGTGATTTCAGTACAAGAACCAGTGGAGCTGATGGTGTAACTCCTAGTCCGAGGCCCAAAGCCTGAGAACCTGGGAAGCCGCTAATCTAAGACCCAGACTCCAAGGCACCGGAACCAGGAGCTTGTGGGGCTTATTTCTAAAACTTTTAGTCTTTCCCTTCAAATGAAGCTGAGTATGGGGATGGGAGGATCTCTCTCCAGTTCCCCTGGAACAAGGGCAGGCACGATCTGGCTCCCCATGGAGAAACTCTTGCCGGTTCTTCCTGGAGCTAGGCACCTGAGTTGTGCGCTAGACTGATGAGGATCTCCATCAGTCTGAACCCCACTTTAGACGGGGACCAATTCTCCACCATCCCAGGAGGTGACACTGTGCCAATCTACTGCCAATCTAAACGAAGCCAAGGTGCTTTAGTGCATACCAGTGAATAGAATCACAACTAATGTTTTACTATCAGTGATGAAGCTACTGCTTTCTGAGTTTTGCTCGTTTGCACGTTGGTCTAGGGCCCCAGGGTGAGTGCAGTTGTGCACTCTTAGCTGCGGCACGACCGGCCAGTCTCCCTTTAGCTGGGATTTGGGGGCGGGCGGCAGCACAATTGTCTGGCAACAAGTTCGTTGTGGGTCTGAAGGACCGGCTTAGAACTAGTTCCTCTCCTGGATTATAGGATGGGGTGATCTTGTGCACCTGGGACAGCTTTTGCCAGCACTCAGTGTCAGGCATCTTGATCAGAAATGCACTTTCGAGCCTGCCAGGGAACAAAGTTTGGAGGGGATGGAAACGGCCGTGGGAGAAATAGAAAGGATGGAGAAATAGAAAGGATGAACGTGCGCACCCGGCTCTCCCCGCACCCACCTCTTCTCCCCGCCCTGCCTAGGGATCCCTCCTGTTCCCAGCTGCTCCCAGGGTCCGCAGATCCACAACTGCGAGCCAGGTCTGCGCGGGGCCAGTTCTCCCAGGAGTGCACGTTTCTTCCTCTCGGCTTCCCAGGGATTCATTTCCGCAAGACCAGGCTTTCAGCTTTCTGGTCTGCCTCAGCGGCAGCGGTAGGAAAAAAGCAAGCCTCCTTGTGGCGATCCCAGTTGTTGCCAAGGTAGCAACGGGAGCGCAGCGCTGGGGACTTGGAGGCGGCTGCGGCGCACCGGGGCTCTCAAGCATCCCGCCGCCAGGAGAGACTGCGACCAGCGTTCGAGTCCCAGCATACTTTTCGCTCAAACACTCCTCACCCTGAAGCCTCTGACCTGAACGCAGAAACAGTTTGCGTCTTGGGCCTCCGCTCGTGTCAAAGTCTCTCCTCTGCCGCTTTGGTTGACCGCCAGGGAAGGGCGTGATTGCCGGCCTGGAGCTACGGGCTCCTTCTCTGAGGAGATCCAATCCAGGCTTTAAACCACACTGCTCTGAGCTGGAATTTGGGACTCACAAGGCAAATTGTGAAATTAGGACCAAACTGAATTATCAGGATGATATTTTCTGGAAATTGCCTTTTAACATGGCTAATTCACGTACAGGTCCCCGAGTTTATTTTAGGGACCGTGTCCTTTTCTCTGTGCATGTAGTGGCTAGGAGTGTGGGCCCTGCAAAAGCCTGGCTTTGCAATCCATGTCCACCATTTCCTAATCTTGGGCAAGCCACTGGTCCTTCCTAAACTTCAGTTTCTTCCTCTGTAAGTAGGGATTATGTTAATAGTTCCTCTGCAGGGTTGCTGTGCAATATTAATGGATAGAATTCCCACAAAATGCTAAGCAGAATGTCTGCCATGTTTCAATAAATGTTAACTAATATTGTAGTTGTTGGTGTTGCAGTTGTTACTTGCAGTGTCTACAGCTGCGCCTGGGGCATAGCAGATGCTGAATTATTTAATGAATGCTGAAAAGTGACCACTCATACTCAGACTTAGACACAAATCTACCACTGAAGAGGGGCCAGGGAACACATGCAAGTGCAAACATTTCCTGGGCTCCGTGGAGTTAGTGGAAAATAAGGAATGCTCCCGTCTGCCAAGTACCAGGTGCTGGAATCGTTTAAGTCCAAACAGGGAACTCCTTTTTGCCTTCATTTAAACCAGTTCCTCAACCTCCACTCTACTGAGATTTTGGACTGAATAATTCTCTGTTGTTGGGGGGGGCTGTCCTCTGCATTCCATGGAGGCTAGCAGCACACCTAGCCTCTACCCACTACATGCCAGTAGTACCTTCTCCCAGTTGTGACAACCAAAAATGTCTCCAGACATTGCCAAAAGTCTGGGGGGGATATATCACTTCAGGCCGAAAACAACTGATTTCAACCTGTATCATTTCTGCAGAAGTCCACAGTGGTCAGGATTTGGTGGCCTGGCTCTGAGCACACCTTTCTTCCTTTCTGCCAGCTATCCTTTCATTGGACACCTGTACCTTCTACATCTAGGGTACTAGACGGCTCTGCAATGTAGTGTGAAAGGAGGAAGCAGAAAGAGAAAGTGGGGGAAGGGCAGCTGGTGGAAATAGCAAAGCTGAAGGCCTTTCCTGCATAGTGGGGGCATGCAGCTAGTCTGCACAGCCTAGGGCATGCAGGTTGAAAGGGTGAGTCAGTCAGTGGCTTGCTGGCTGAGCAGAATGTACAGGGCTTCTAGGGTCTTTCCAAGAATATCCTATCCATATGTCTCATAGCCCTGTAGACAATAGGCTCCCTCTACAGTCAGGTCCATGAGTACCCACAAGGCCAACATTTGGGAGAAAAATTTTAGAAGCCTGAGGTGGCATCTCCCAAGTCTCTGTCTCTCTCTCTCTCTGTCTCTCTCTCTCTCTCTCTCTCTCTCACACACACACACACACACACACACACACACACACACTCACCACCACAATTAAGGTTCTTCTTGAAGCACATATAGGCATTTGTTAATGCCTTCTCTCTTGAAGGCATTGTTTTGTTAATGCCTACATGTCTGATACTGAAAATCAATTCCTTTTGATTAGAGCCTCTCATACTTGATGCAAACACAAGTAGCCTTGCAAACAGTAACCACTGAGCACTGACAGTCGTTCACTTTTTCCGAGAAAAGGCTCTGGAATGGCAAAAGGGTAGAGGGATGCTGAGGATAGAGGACCAGGTACATGGAAGAGAAGTAAGGGCAAGAGAAGCGTGGTCATGGTGGGAGGACCCTGGAAGTCTTACTGCACCAATCAGTGCCGTGAGACCATTGGTCCCCTACCCCCAAATTGGAAGGCTGAGCCACTGGGTTTACTAGCTCCTTCAGAACCCAGCTTTACCCCCAAAGTAAGGAATAAACCAATTCCAATGAGGCAAAAACTCATGAATCCAGCCTTTCCCCAACCTTGCATGTAATCATCCACAGGTGAGTTTGTTATACTAATAGGAATGTGTATGTATACGTTTATGTGTGTGCACATGTTGGAGAGACTGAAACAAGGGGAAGGTGGGGAAAAAAAGTTGGTGAGTCTAGGAGAAGAACGAGATTTCACTCAAGTTAAACAGCCTGGTGTAGTGATCATGCTGTCACTCTGAATCCAAACGCTGGTGCTAGAAAGCTCCTTGGAAACCACCAAGGAAATTCCAGGGCACAACCTGGCTTCCAGGGTTTTATCTGTGAGTGGCTCAAGGGAGAAAGTGTCTCCCTTGGTACGTTGGGGAGACGTTTGACTTGGTATCCATTTCAGGCAGTAGTGAGTAAGGAAGGTGTGGCATTCAAGAATCTGCCCTGCACCACCCAGTCCAGGGGGCACTGGTCAGAGTGGGCATGAGTCTGGGGCAAGCCAGGGCTCCCTCTGGGGAGCCATGCAGGGAGGAGGCCCCACTCCTAATCCAGTTGGCTTTCAGGCTGTTGGATCCCAGGATGCAGGGTCAGTCCAGGGGCCACCCCCATTGGTTCACTGTCCACAGAGAAGTGCCAGAAAGAAGCAGATGTCTGATCCTTGATTCCATAATGATGTGAATTTCTAAAGTAGCTCTGTTATGGGCTAACTTGAATTATCCCAGAATTCATATATTGAAGTCCGCAGTACCTCACAATATAACCATATTTAGAGATAGGGTCTTTAAAGAGGTAATTAAGGTAAAATGGGCCTTAATCCAATATGATGGTGTCTGCATACGAAGAAGAGTTTAGGACCCAGACACACATGAAAAATGCCACGTGAAGACATGGGGAGAAGACGGCCATCTGCAAGCCAAGGAGAGAGGCCTCAAAAGAACCAAGTCTGTCTATGCCTTGATCTTGGACTTCCAGCCTCCAGAACCATGAGATAATAAATACCTGCTGCTGAAGCCCCCAGTCCATGGTATTTGGTCATGGCACCCATGCAGACTGATACAAGTTCTGACCTAGGTGAGAGCTCTCTGGACCTCTGTAGGCTACTGTAAGAATATGGAAGATTGTAGAGGAAAGAATATTGGGCTGGTAGTCAAGAATCTGACATCCATCCTGGATTGTGCCGCTAACTAGTTCTGTAACTTTAGACAAATCATATAATCTTCCTGGACCTCTGATTCCCTTTCTCCAAAGTTAAGGGGTGTAACAGGCATTGGTTTTGGTTTCTGTTTTTGTTTTCTTCTGACCAGCATCCATTCCCCCTCCTTTTGGTGACAGAATCTAGATTTTGTTTTGTCAAATGCAAATTAAGATTATTTCTGGAAAAGAACAAGCACCCACTGAGGCAGACATTTGCACACCGTGGGAGTTCTCCATGGGTAGGTTCCTGCATTCCTCTTCAACATCCAATGGAGATTAGAAACTTACTACCTGCCCCCCTAACAGCTAAGACATAGGCACAGGATCTGGGCCCAATTAACTGGACATTTCCCCTAGGAATATGAATCTAGAGGAGAGTAATGCAGAGATTACTGCATTACAGATACCTGTGACAGTGTGGAAAGGATTGTCCAGGTTGGGAACCCCAGAGATGGCCTCTAGCAAGATTGTACATGGATGAGGCCTTGGCAATCTCTTCCCTCCCTGCCTGTTATCCAGGCCATTTTCTCCAGCTTTACCATTGATTCTGTGAATTATCAGATGGCCTTCTCTTCAATATCTTTTCTGCTTAAATAGCCAGAATTCATCTCTGTTGCCTGCAATTGAGAATTCTGAGTGATGCAATGATTCATAACATAGATAAACTGTTTAGAACCTGCACAGGATTGTGAACAGAGAAGTATGATGGTTCCGTCAGTAGTACTAAGCATCAGTTCTGACCAGGTGGTCAGTATTACTTACACGGAATCCCTTGGACCTTGGTATTCGTTGGCTCTTTTAGGCTATTGTCCATGCATTCCTTTTGGACACACTGGGGCATTTAGACTTGGTTTTATGGTTTGAATATTTGTCTTCTCTGAAACTCATGCTGTAACTTAATCCCTAATGTGTCAGCATTGGGAGATGAGGTCTTTAACAGGTGATTGGGGCCATGGATTAATCTATTCATAAGTTAATGAACTAATGGATCATCGTGGGAGTAGATCTGTTATAAAAAGCCAAGTTGGCCAGGCGCGGTGGCTCACGCCTGTAATCCCAGCACTTTGGGAGGCCAAGGTGGGTGGATCACCTGAGGTCAAGAGTTCGAGACCAGCCTGACAAATATAGTGAAACCCTGTCTCTACTAAAAATACAAAATTAGCTGGGTGTGGTGGCACATACCTGTAATCCCAGCTACTTGGGAGGCAGAGGCAGGAGAGAACCCAGGAGTCAGAGGTTGCAGTGAGCGAAGATCGCACCATTGCATTCCAGCCTGGACAACAAGAGCAAAACTCTGTATCAGAAAACAAACAAAACAAAACAAACAAACAAAAGCTCCCCCGAGAACCGCCTCTGCATGTAACGCCCTGTCAGAGAGTCCTTACCATGGCAAGACACTCCTCACCACATGCTAGTGCCATGCTTTTAGACTTCTCACCATCCAGAACTGTAAGAGATACATCTATTTTCTTTATAAATTATTCAGTCCTCGGTATTTAGTTACAGCAGCAGAAAGCAGACTAAGACACTTGGATGGATGGTTTCAGAGTTCATTACCCAATGGTGATAACATGGGTCACAGTTGGATCATGAACTGGCCTCCCCCTGGAACAGCACTGGGCTTCCTGGGGGCAGCAGAAATGGTGCTTCCTTCCACTCTACACACCTGCAGGAGGGGCCATGCCCAGGCCACGCTCCTTTGAGATGGTTGTCCACCCCGTGCACACATTTCTAGATCAGCTCAGTCTGTGCTACTTTGCTCTTAATCACCAGGGAAGAGATGCTCCCTGAACTTCCTCATACGACTCTCTGTGGCAGTTAAGGATGTCCTAAGAGTGGTCAATAATTCTAATCACAGCCCTTTTATTGCAGGTGTCAGGACCTACGTTAAGCTAAAAGGTATCTATGGGCTCACAGAACCATTTAAGTTCAGGAGTGGAGCTGTCCTCAGGAGCTCCAGGGACTTAAATGGTGTGTTGAGGTGTCTGACCCTCCTCATCCAACGGCTTTGCTTCTTTCCACATGTTGGTTTGATTCTCTCATCCTGTGGGCAAGGTGGGACTGTAGGGGGGTGGTGGGCAAAGGGTAGGAGGACAGGGTCAGCATGGCAACAACCAGTTTCAGACTTAGGTTATCCCAGCAAAATGGCCCCAACAAAAGAGCAAAAGTATTTTTTTCTCTCTCTCTCAAAGTTCTCTAGTGATAGCAAGTGGCCTGTGGCAGCAGCCCCAGAGTAGTGGCAGGCGTTGTCCAAGTGGCAACCCCAGAGGTGACCATTCTAACCACAGATTGGCTCTGCCTGGTTCCGTGCCATCCTGTGGCTGTGGTCAGGGGTGGCACTCTGGGGGAAGTTCAATTGGAGGCTCCACTAGAACACAGGAAATAGGGGATTGGGGTGGCTGGAAGGAACAAAATGGATGCTGAGCAGACAAAACTAAGACATCCATTCTGGGTACCAACCACTGCTTCATGTTATAGTGCAGTATAAATTGTGGGCCCTCAGATTCCCTTGGGGGTCCAAGAGGTCAAAGCTATTTTCATAATACTACTAAGACGTTATCTGTCTTTTTCACTGTGTTGACATTTGCCCTGATGGTGCAAAAGGAGTTATGGGCAAAACCGATGGTGCCTTAGACAAATCCGGGCAGTGGGGAAAGAACTGTACTGGTGGTCACTGTGTTCTTGGCCCCCACACACCCAGGGTGAAAAAGAAATCCAACTGCACCCAAGAATCTTCTTTACAAAGAGGTTAACATGATAATTTCATTAAAACTCAACTTTGAAGATATGGTTTTTTAATATTCTATGTAACAAAACGGTAAGTTTTCATCTGCTGCAAACTAAAGTACACCGAAAAAAAAAAAAAAGGTGCCTCTTGAAAAAAACACACATAATTGAGTAGCAAGCTGAACTGGCTGCTTTTCTCATGGGAAGCCATTTTACTTGAAAAAAGAAATGACAGAAAAACTGGTTATTCAGACTTGGGTATTGGGCAGATATTTTCTTGAAAACAAAGTGACCCTATTTCTTTAAGAAAAACAACTGAAGTATTTGCTGTCAATGATAAAATTTGAGGTTTCATTCAAAAATTAGAATGCTGGAATACTTATATTCATTACTGTGAACTTGACAGGTTCTCAACACTTGAAGATTTTTCTGATGAGATTGGCGGAGACATTAACAAATACGGTTTTAAAATACATTATATAATGAAATGTGCCAACATATGGGTGCTCTTTATTAACTCAGTGAACTAGTATTTCCAGATGACCAAGGTATGATGCTACAAAATTCTGCACAGATAAAAGATCCATTCAAACATCCAGATAGATCAGCAGATTTTCATGTAACAGAGTGCAAACAAAAAATTTATGATTCCAGATTCCACATCATAACATTTAAGACATTCAAGTTTTGATGTAATACCAAGAAAAATATCCACAATTATATTAAAAGGCTATTAAAATACTCCTCCTGGCTGGGTGCGGTGGCTCATACCTGTAATCCCAGCACTTTGGGAGGCCAAGGTGCATGGAACACTTGAGACCAGGAGTTCAAGACTCTGTTGCCCATGCTGGAGTGAGATGCCAGCATAGCTCACTGCAGTCCTGAACTCCTGGCCTCAAGTGATTCTCCTGCTTCAGTCTCTCAACTAACTAGAACTACAGGCACGTACTACCATGCCCAGCTAATTAAAAAAAAAAAAAATTTATAGATGAGGTCTTGCTATGTTGCCCAGGCTGGCCCTCCACTTTTTAAACTAATTATCTGTATGAGGCAGATTTTCTTCATACAGTTCAAGGAAAACAACACATCGCAAAAAAAACTGAAAGCCTGTTGACATACCTCAGGTGATCTTAGAATTCAGCTATCTTCTATTAAGCCAGATATTAGAGGTTTGCAAAAATATAAAGCAATGCCACTCTTCTCACTAATTTTTTTTTGTTTTGGAAATTATAGTTATTTTATACAAATATGCTATTTAAGTGAAAAAGGAATAAATTTATTATTGTTATTTTAAATAAATCTATACATATTTTTAAATGTTGTGTTTTCATTTCAAATACAGTCAATTTTATTTTTATTTTTATTTATTTTGAGATGGAGTCCTGCTCTGTCCCAGGCTGGAGTGCAATGGTGCAATTTCGGCTCACTGCAACCTCTGCCTCCTGGGTTCAAGTGATTCTCCTGCCTCAGCCTCCTGAGTAGCTGGGATTACAGGCGTGTGCCACCACGCCTGGTTAATTTTTGTATTTTTAGTAGAGATGGGGATTTCACCATGTTGGTCAGGCTGGTCTCGAACTCCTGACCTCAGGTGATCCACCTGCCTCAGCCTCCCAAAGTGCTGGGATTACAGACATGAGCCACCGCGCCCAGCCCAAATACAGTCAATTTTAATAGAGATAGCTCACGTAAACAAAAACCCTTTGGTGGCCTGGTGCCCTCAATAATTTTTAAGAGTGTAAAGGGGTCTTCAAAACCAAAGCATGTGATGGGCTATTGTAGTGTATTAATAATAACAGCAGCCAGCACTGCCAGCCACCTGTTAACCCTCTGAATCGTCATCAAAGCCCCATGAAGTAGGAGTTATTGTAATCCTCATTGCCCAGATGAAGAAACTGAGGCACAGAGAGGTTAAATGACTCCCAAATGTCATGCTGCTAGCATGTGGAGACCCTGGAACTCCAGCCCGGGAGTCCGACTCCAGAGTTCACATTTCTAACTTGTTCAAAATGTTGCCTCTTCTCTATCAGCCAGTTATGAGGCTGTTAATCTGTTTTCCACAGAGTAACCATCTGACCACCCACTGCATTTCACATAATCAAGAGGCCTCAGACGTCACAGCCCTCTCCCTACCATCCCCCATATCCAAGCCTGGTAGCTGCACCACTGATTTAGAAAAGAAGACACCAAACCATTTTCAAAGATGCACTTAACACAAAATCTGGCTATTCCTATATAACATCTTCAAACGTGACTTTCCTGAAGGTCTCTTATACTGCTTTCCTCTGCCACAAAAAAGGCAGGAAAATCTCTTTACCAATATTGAACTACTATCAAAATCTAGCATACCTGCTCCTGAAAACTTGCAGGGTTACCGATTCACATCATTTTTTTCCCCTGCTACACGCTTTGTTTTTGTTTTTGAGACAGGATCTTGCTCTGTCACCCAGGCTGGAGTGCAGTGGTACAATCACAGCTCACTGCAGCCTCAACCTCCCGGGCTCAAGTAATCCTCCCACCTCAGTCTCCCAGGTAGCTGGGACTACACGTGCATGCCACCATGCCCAGCTAACTTTTTTATTGTTTGTAGAGATGGGGGTCTTGCTATATTGTCCAGGCTGGTCTTGAGTTCCTGGGCTCAAAGGATGCTCCTATCTTGGCCTCCCAAGATGTGGGCTTACAGGCGTGAACCACCCCTCCTGGCTGTTATACTCTTAAAATTGAAAAATTGCCAGTAGGTGTTTGTGTTTTTACCACCTGTGCCATTATGCCCAATGCCCCTAGACAAATGTCATCTCATAGGCCACAGTGCAAGGGAACTCCAGCTGTAGGAAAGTCACCCATTAACATTCCTCTGGTGATCCTAGCTCAGTCTGATGTGCACGTGGAGCTCTCTGTGTTGCCTGATCTATCTGTGGCCGTGCAGTTTCTCTTCATAAACTTGGCCTAATATACCAAGCATAATATGACACACGGCTGAATAACCAAAATCTCATTTCCCTCAAGTATCTTTTAATTAAAATGTTAATTTGGGCATACATAAGTTAATTCCACTTCAGCTCAGAAAGAAGAGTAAAAGGATTTTGAAATTCTTTCACCAACTTAAGTCATTTTGGGGATACGGTTTGTATGAAAGATGCTTCAGAAAATGAAGTTGTCATGCATTGTATGTGTAAATAAACCTTTCAACTCACTGGCAGGATAGAGGCTCAGTAGGGCTGGAAAGGCATTCTGGGTATTGGCATGCAAATGAGCGTGTCAACAGCGGTTAGAGTGTACCTTGGGGTGGTAAACAAGCTGATTGTCATGGGAAATGTAGTCAGCTCTGCTCTGTTTGAAAGTGTTTTGCAAATCCCTTGTTTGGTTAGATTTCTGAAAGTTGAGTTTGTGAACTCAATAATACAGCTTAATACCAAACTCCCAGTCACATGGCTTTTGGATGCCTGACAGGGTTGTGCACACCATAAAGGGCCGTCCAAGCAGGCACGCCCAATCAGGTCTGGAATGCATGGGGCCTGAAGCACAAACAGAAGGCTGAAGAAAGATGTCGGCCACAATTAGAACGCGGCAGAGGCGAGGGTTCCAACCCTGGATGTGCCCATGCCCTGTGGCTGCTTCTTGCCTTCCCAAATGCTCTCCCTCTGCCCAGATGCTCTGTTCCTCTACCCCTAGCCTGGACACCTCCTCCTCAGCTTCCTCTGGGAAGCCCTCCCCACCTGTCCAGGTGGAGTTAAGGCCTTCCACCCCATCTACTCTGGACAGCACTTCCTCCTTGACTCATGAGTGTGTGGGCACGGTTCCTACGCTAGGCGCTTCGCTGGGCTCTGACCAGAGTGAACAGCACTCTGTGTGGCCATCTGTCCCTTCTAGCTAAGTTGTGCTCCTCAAGGCAGGAGACAGTCTTCCTCATCTTCATGTCCCCAGGGCCTGGCACACAGTCGGCACTCAGCAAGCACTGGCTGTGCCTAGGTTCATGTTCTCCTTCTCATCTGGAGCAAGATGAATTCAATAAGAACACAGAATCTTTGCATTGTTTTTCTTAGTGCATGCTCTCTCTTTCCTCTGCCTCCTGCTTACAGCCCCTGCCCCTGCAACTCACACCCTCCAGCTCACCACAGGGGTCTGGCTCCTCTCCTAGCTCCTTAAGGGTCACCTCTCCACAGCTCCACTGCACCCCCTTTACAGAGATGCCTCCCCTTTGTCTTCAAATTAACCCTGATACCTTTTGCAAACCCTTCCTTAAAATACCCACTTCTCTGAAGAGCCCATTGTCTGAGAAGCCAGCCCCAAAGTTTCCTTTTACAGAAAAGATCAGCTTCCCCACAGCCACATGTCTGTCCCCTTCCAAGAAGGGGCAGTTTGAGCCGAATGAACAGAATGCAAAGGCTGCTGCCTGACAGGTAACCTACCTGTCCCCCGAGAAAGCTGGGATGGGCACACAGGTGGAAGATGGCTTCTACCTCTGCACCAGCAAGGAGGTGTGACCTGAACTGATGGGGGAGCAGGGATAGGGAGTAAGATTGACGACGTGCTCGCTGGCCCTGCATGTGATACTTTTGGGGGTAGAAGTTTGGTCTTGGAGCTGCAAATGTTGTTCGTAGTCTCATTAAAAAATAATCAAGGTTTGTTTTGTCTGCCTTCGATTCTCTATGTCTCTCCTGTTGTGGAGACGAATCGTGTGTCTCCATGTGGGGTCAAATCATGGCATAACCTAATGTGATGGGCTGAATTCTGTCCCCCACCAAATTCATATGTCGAAGCCCTGAACCCCAGTACTTAAGAATGTGACTGTATTTGAAGATAGGACCTTTTAAAGAGGTGACTAAGTTGAAATGAGGCCATTAGGGTGGGCCCTGATCCAAGCTGACTGATGTCACTGTGAGAAAAGGAGGTTAGGGCAGAAAGAGACACAGAGAGGACAGGCCCTGCGGGGACACCGCGGGAAGGTGGTCCTCTACGAGGAAAGGAGACAGTCTGCAGAAGAACCAAAGCTACCAGCTCCTCGACCTTGGACATTCAGCCTCCAGAACTGTGAGAAAACACATTTCTGTTGTTTACTATCCGGCCTGTGGTATTTCTACTGCGGCAGCCCAAGCAAACACATATGTGCATTATGTGTTCAGATCTGCTCTTCGTGCAGAAAGACCTCCTGTGCACGGAGTCAGCTCCTCCGTCAGATGTGGGAACTGTGACGGCTGCCTCAGCATCCAAGGACAGCACACAGTTGCCTCTCTGGGGCTGTGACCAGGCCTGGCTTCTCTAGGCAGGCCGAGGCTCAGCCAAGTAGAGGTAAGGTGAACAGTCCCAGATCCTTCAGGCAGCATCTCCAGCAGTGATTGAGTTTCCTCCACGTCTCCACCTTTTGCTGGACAGACCACTGTGGTTTCAGTCTCTGCTCCTGGCCTCTGAAACTGACTCGGCGCAAGAGGACAAGCTTTGATTCCCTATGATTTCATCCCCAACCTGACCAAACAGCACGCCCCACTCACTAGCTTGTACCTACCAAATTATCCTTAAAGACTCTGATCCCTGATTCTTGGGGAGACTGATATGAATAATAATAAAACTCTAGTCTACCATTTTTAAAAAAAAGCCAATGAGCCTGTGATCCTTTCTGGAACATCCCAGCTGACTCAGACCTTCCCTCTCTGCTGATGTGCGCATTGCTCATTCAACATAAATTCATTGTGCACCAACTTGTCCATGTATCAGGTGATGGGGAGCAGAACTATGGATTTATGAGGCTGACACTCCTGAGAATATGAAGGAGAAAGATTGAGCAAATCACCACACGCTGGGGGAGAAGCCACAGTGAGATGAGGAGGGCAGAAGAGGGAAACCTAACGGGGTCTGTGGGGACTTGAGATGTTCAGGTGTGGAGTTGAGGAGGCACAGACAAGGTGGGGAAGGAAGTGATGGGAAGTCCCTCCCGTGCAAAGGGCCTGCAGTAAGAAAGCACAGGGTGCTCCAGGCACTGAAAGAAGGCCCAGGAACTGAAGTGTGAGGAGTGGGGGCAGTTCCTGGAAATGTAGGGCTGGAGAGGGGGTGCTGAGCCTGGCTGATGAGAGTGAGCATAGTGGTTTTTGTTTTAAGGGCGATGGAACTCACTGCGGGGTTCTCAGCAGGGGAAGGGGGATGGAACTCACTGGGATTCTCAGTAGGGGAAGGGGGATGGAACTCACTGCAGGGTTCTCAGCAGGGGAAGGGGGATGGAACTCACTGGGATTCTCAGTAGGGGAAGGGGGATGGAACTCACTGCAGGGTTCTCAGCAGGGGAAGGGGGATGGAACTCACTGCGGGGTTCTCAGCAGGGGAAGGGGGATGGAACTCACTAAGAAGTTCTAAGCAGGGGGTTGGCACCGTCAGGTTGTGGTTGAAGGACTGACTGTGGCTGCAGTGTGGAACAGCCGGGTGAGGGAGCGAGAGTGGGCAGGGAGCCAGCTCCATGGCCAGGCCCTTCAGAGGCAGCACACAATCCCCCGCACTGGCTCAGAGGTCCTGCAGGTACACACCTGGCTGGAGAAGCAATGCCTGACTGCTGTGATCTGAGCGAAGGTCTCCTTCACCCTGTCGAGAAACTTCCCTCTCATTTCCCTGCTGCAGAGCCAGGATCCTACACAGAAGATCCACTCGTTCCATGAAAGCCCTGACCCCCATAAAACGCAAACATCTCTACACGACAACACCTTAGCCTGAGCAGCCTTCACTGAAGAGTTACTGGAAAAGCGCTGACTGGACAAGTGGGGACCAGCAGGAAGGCAGTTTCCTGAATCTTCCCGGTGAAAGTTCTGAGAGAATCCAGACAGGCTTGGCTGCAGGAGGCAGAGTGCCTCAAGTTTCAGTCAAGAGAACTCAGGAGAGCTGGGAGCACATGTGGTGGACGTGGAAGAAAGGAAGGGCTGAAGGACAGCCTTGATCCTGCAAGTTCTTAATTATGATGATCTCTGTTTTCCACATGCGATTTAGTGCAGAGAGGTGGAAACAAGTTGCCCCGGGGCACAGAGACCAGAGTAGCAGTCAGGACCAAATATTCTGAGCTTGGTACTGCATTCCACCTCAGCAACAGGCCTCGAGAGCCAGCTCTGGAGAAACCAAGCAATGGTCCCCGGGTCTGTGGTGATGAAGCTGCAAGGACTCACCCCAAATACCTTCCCATCAGCAAGTGACTGACACATAGCAGAAATGCAATGAGTACTTGTTGAATGAATGAATGAGTCATCATACGGACAAGTGCTTTGTAAATAGTTAAGACCCTGGACCTTTGGAGATTTTTAATAGCTTCAGTCTCCTTAAGCAAAAATGTCCTCAAAAGTCCCTATTTTAAAAGGTAAATAAGGCCAGGCATGGTGGCTCACACCTGTAATCCCAATGCCAATGCTTTGGGAGGTTGAGGTGGGAGGATCACTGGAGCCCAGGAGTTTGAGATGAGCCTGGGCAACATAGTGAGACCCCATCTCTACAAAAAAACGTTTTTTTAAAAAAAAAATTAGCTAGACTTGGTGGTGTGTGCTTGTAGTCCCAGTTACTTAGGAGGCTGAGGTGGGGGGATTGCTTGAGCCCAAGGAGGTCGGGGCTACAGTGAGCTATGATTGTGCCACTGCACAGCATTGTGCCACTGCACAGCATTGTGCCTGGACAACAGAGCAAGACCCTGCCTCCTAAATAAAAAATAAGCAGGCAAACAGTACTGTCAGGGGCAGTACCTCAACCCTAAAACCCTCTTAATCCACATTCACTCACCCAACATGGTTTATTGAGCTCCTTCCATGCACTAGGCCAGTGGTTCCAGGGATACTGCAGTGAACAGGATAGACAAGGTCACTGCTTTCATACCAGTGGTGGAAAAAGACCTCAAAAGCAAGTAAACACATAAATGAACAAGCTAATGATAGGCAGCCATGGCATGTGACAGGAAGAAAGGAAATGGGTATTTTATATACAGTACGGTAGTCACCCCTTATCCTCGAGGGATGCGTTCCAAGAACCCCAAGGATGTCTAAAACTGCAGATAGTAGCGGACCCCATATACACTATGCTTTTCTCCTATACATACATACCTATGACAAAGGTTTAGTTGAAAAATTAGGCACAGCAAGAGATTAACAACAATAATGGATAATAAAATAGAACGATGATAATATGCTATAATAAAGATTAGGTGAATATAGTCTCTCTCTCTCTCTCAAAATGGTTTATTGCATGCTACTTACCCTTCTTATGATCTGTTGATCTGATCACCAAGAGAGCTACTACATGACTTAAATAAACACTGTCCATTGGCTAATTAACAGGAGAGAGAAATCGTCTGATCAGCGCTTTTTTTTTTTTTTTTTAGACGGAGTCTCGCTGTGTCGCTCAGGCTGGAGTGCAATGGCACGATCTCAGCTCATTGCTGAGATCTGCACCTCCTGGGTTCAAGCAATTCTCCTGCCTCAGCCTCCTGAGTAGCTGGGACTACAGGCATGCACCACCATGCCCAGCTGGTTTTTGTATTTTTAGTAGAGATGGGGTTTCACTGTGTTGGCCAGGCTGGTCTCGAATTCCTGACCTCCAGTGATCTGCCCACCTCGGCCTCCCAAAGTGTTGGGATTACAGGCGTGAGCCACTGCTCCCTACCTGATTGGTGCTTTTAAATGATGGCCCCAGCTGCTCTGAGGACGACAGCGTATAGAGCAAGCCGACCAGGAGCAGGGAGCCAGGTAGGGCATGATGAGGGTGGTCCAGGGGAGAGCTCATGGTGGCCTGCACTAGCCAGGTAGGGTGTGACAGTGGTGATCCAGAGCTCATGGTGGCCTGCACTAGGGTGGTAGCTGTGGGTAGTGATTTGGATATACTTCAAGGCTGAAGTCACTACTTGCTGATGGATTGGATGTCAGGACGGGAACAGAGTCCTGGGGATCTATTAGGTGTTTGGCTTGAGGGCCAGGTTAATGGTCTTGTCATCTACTCAGATGGAAAAGGCTGGTGGGGAGAGGTTGGGATGGGGAAGAAGAGGGTGTCATTCCAGGGTTCCATTTGGCCATGTTGAAGATGCTCTTGAGACATCCAGGCGAGATGTTGAATACGCAACTGACACAGGCATTCATAGCTTTGTTGGAAGAAATGAAATAAAATAAGAACAAAAAGGGAGAGAAGAGCTCTTCATGAGAAGAAGCAGGTAAGAAAAGGAGCCTGGTGGTTCACAAGGACAGACTTCTCTCTTGCCACAATTTCCAGTTCAGTTATGTTCCTAAAAGTATTTCTGAGCATTTGCTACATGCCAGGCAGGACCTTAGCAGAAACAGGAGAGGCAGCCTGGTCTCAAGCAGCTACGCTCCAGGGAGAAGTGACAGCTGCGGAACATGGAAATGGCAGATCATTTTGCTGTAGATGAACCCGAGAGGGAAGGGGAGACAGGGCGCTGGACAGGTCAACCTGGCAGTCTGAGAAGATACTTGAGATTAACCAAAATGATGGGAAGGACAAGGCCATAGGGAGGGGCAAGCACAAAGAGCCCTGGGCCTGCAAGGGCAGAAAGGAAGGCAGCGCCCAAGAGGGAACATGAACCAGGGCAATTACAGACCTAGGCAGGGCCTCAAAGGCTGGAGGGGCTCTAGGTCACACCTGCAGGATGAGTGGCTATTGGAGGGTTTCAGCAGGGGACAGACGCTCTTGGGATCATGCTTTGGACAGATGGCTCTAGCTGTAGGGTGGACCATGGGTGGTAGCAGGGAGCATAGGTGGGACAGAGTCGAAAGGTGGTCTCCATGATCCAGAGTGAGATGCCGGGATTTGTTCAGCCTGGTGTGCAGGTGACAAGGGGCAACAGACTCAGACATATTTTGGAGGTCAACGGATCATCCTTGGGAATGTGAGATATCAAGCTGAGAGTCAACAGAAGAGCCAGTCTGGAAATCCTGGCCTGAATGAGAGAGAGAAGAGGAGAGGGCCATGGGAGCCGGAGCACCTCAATGTTCAGAGTCTGCAGAGAATGTGAGGGAGGAAACGCTCATGGGTTGCAGTCTAGGTGGAGCAGCATTTCTCAACCCTGGCACTGTCCACATTTGGGGCCAATTCTCTATGGTAGGGGATGTCCTGTGCACTGTAGGATGCTTAGCGGCATCCCTGGCCTCCACTCACTAGTGCCAAATGGCCCTGAGAGAGGAAAATTACTTTCCGTGAAGAACCACTTAGTTGGAGAAAATGAGCAGGCAATGAGAGGCAAGCCTACCTCAGGCTTCAGAGAGTGGACTCAGAGAGTCTGACCACCAGGACACAACACAGTCTCTTCCACCTGCTCACTGGGTGACCTTCACCAGCCGTGTAACTTCTCTTTGCCTTGAGTTACTTTATCTGTAAAGCGGGGAACGTAGTGTCACCACATTCTGGATGTTATAGGGATCATTAAAGAGGTAATACAAGGAAACTCTTAGAATAATGCCTAGTACACTGCTAACAGTTAACAAGTTATTTCGCAAAGTGCTATGATGGGGGATGAGTAGGGAGTATGTCCCCCACACCCCCAAGCCCCCCCACACACACACACACATGCACAAGCGGAGTCAGTAGCCCCGGCCTAGCTCATGGGCTCATTCAGCTGGAGGAAGTCTCAGTTGAGCGCTTAAGAAGGATTAGGAGTCCAGCAGGGGAAGAGTTTTGGGTGGACAGGATGAAGGTGTTCTAGGAAGACAAAAAAAGTATTTGAAAATGTCCAGAGAAGAGGTTGGCACTTTGATGAAGTCACAGTTAGTTCAGCATGAGGGAGGGCTGAAGAATTCCCTGTTGGCCCAGGGTGCAGTGGGCAGGGTGAGGGAAGCTTGAAGAACCAAGGCCGGAAAGGTAAGAACGAACATCACATGAGGAGTTGGACATTCCCTGGGTTCCATGAGAAGCCACAGAGGGTGTCAGGCTGACAAATGTCATGACCAGACAGCCATGGAAAGTCACTCTAGCGGGACAGCAGCTTGCGGCACAGAGCCACTCTTGACTCCCCTTCCTGAGCCTCCTTGAGGACATCTGCTCCTGGTGTCTCCTACCTTGTGGGATCTCCCTCCCTTCTTTCACTGGCTCTCCTGCACTTACCCTTTTTCCTGGTCCTGGACTTTTCTACTCCTTTCTTCACACTTTCTTAAGTCCCTGGATTTCAACACCACCACGTGCTAAGGACTCCCAAAGTGAGAGTCATTCATTCATTCAGCAAATCTCTGATGGCCAATGAGGTGCCAGGCATTGCTCTTGGTGTTGGAGCTAGAACAGGGAATAAGACAGGCCAAAGCCCTGCCCTCCTAGAACTCTTCTTCTGGTGCAGGGAGATAGACAATAAACATACCTAAAAATGCAAAAGTCGGCTGAGCCAGTGGCTCACGCCTGTAATCCCAACACTTTGGAAGGCTAAGATAAGAGGATCCCTTGAACCCAAGACTTCAAGACCAGCCTGGGCAACAGACCCCATCTCTACAGAAATTAAAAAAAAAAAAAATTAGCTGGGCATGGTGGTGCACACCTGAGGTCCCAGCTACTTGGGAGGCTGAGGCGAGAGGATCACTTGAGCCTGGGAAGTCAAGGCTGCAGTGAGCTATGACTGCACCACTGCACTCCAGCCTGAGTGACGGAGCAAGAACCTGTCTCAAAAAAAATACGTAGCAGTTACTTATTATTTATTTATTATAGATGGTGGTGAATGCTATGGGGGTGTGGGCAATTATAGACTTCCAAGGGAGAAAAAGAGTGTTGTGGAGAGGGTGCTGCAGCTTTAAACAAGGCTGTCACAGGAGGCCTCATGGAGAAGGTGGGATCTGAGGAAAGCCCCTATGGCTAGAGTGGAGAGGGGCTACCTCAGCCTCCCGCGGGCCTCCCCTTTCCCTGAGCCCTGGGAACTCACACCAGGCGGATTCCTGCCACCACCTGTTCACCTGTTTCTTCAGCCAGAGAGTGGGAGTCAGCCTTCCCAGCCCCCTCACCCCCCATCCTCAAGGCCACCAATTTCACCTCCTAAAAAGGCACTGGATCTATTATTCATACCCTCTCTTAGCCACTGCCCTCTCTCCTGGCTCATCCAGCCTCTTCCCCGTCTCCCTTCTCCCATGCCCTCAAGCCAGTGTGACTTGGAATATACTTATCATTCAGATTCTGCCTTACTTAAAACCCTTACCAGGCTGAGCACAGTGGCTCACACTTGTAATCCCAGCACTTTGGGAGGCCAAGGTGGGTGGATCACTTGAGGTCAGGAGTTCAAGACCAGGCTAGCCAACATGGTGAAACTCCGTCTCTACTAAAAATACAAAAATTAGCCAGGTGTGATGGCACATGCCTATAATCCCAGCTACGTGGGAGGCTGAGACACAAGAATTACTTGAACCCGGGAGGTAGAGGTTGCAATGAGCTGAGATTGTGCCACTGCACTCCAGCCTGCAGCCTAGGCAACAGGGCAAGACTCTGTCTCAAAAAGACAAAAAACAAAAAACAAACCCTTACCAGGATTTTTATCATAGCTGAATTTTAAACCCCTTCCTGTGGCTTTCAAGTCTTCCTTGCCCGCCCACTAACTAAGGCCCATCATTTCCACGCTCCTGCCTTCCCTCCTTCCCTCGCTCTGCTTCAGTCAGGCTGGTCTGTCTCTTTCCCACCTCAGGGGCCTCGCACATGTTGTTCCCTCTGCCTGTAACACCCTTCCCAGCTTTCCTCCTGGTCACTTTCTTCTTGTCCTTTGAAACTCGGCTGATATGTTGTCTCCTTCCAGAGGCCATTGCTAATCACCCAACTAACTAGCTCCTTGTCCCCTCATTCTTTGTTTTTACATTACATTCTCTTTTGTCCTTTTCACAAGATTAACTTAGTATTTGTCTGTGTCCTTCACTGACATTAGACTGTTACTTGGTGAAGGCAGGAGGCCTGTCATGGACACTGTGTATGCGCAGTGCAGTGTCCTGAGGCACGCAGAAGTGCAATGCATTAATGCAGAAGCGAATAAATGAGTTAGGAAGCAGTTGCAGTCACTGAGCTTCAAAACGTAGCGGCCTGAGTTGTGGAAATGTGAAGTGGGTGGACTTTGAGATCCGTTTTGGAGTAGGAACCATCCGGGTCTGCTGCTTGCTTGGACCTGCCCCAAGAATCACTCTGAGAACTCCTCAGTAAGATGGTAGGACCAGGCTGAGCCTTCCTGGGCATTCCTGCGTGACGCAGCTCCTCCCACCCACCTCCTACAGCTCTCCTGCCCCTAAGCACGTGAAAGTCATCCCTTCTTCAGAAAACCGGAAAAAGGTTGGAGGACTTTGTTGTTGGAAAATGTCTTTGAGCTCATCTCTTCTCCCAAGCCCTGGTTGTTTTCCAGCCGGGGAAGCAGAAACCCAGAGAGGTGACATGATTGGGCCAAGGTCTCCCTCCCAGTGCGTGCACGAGTGTGGCTGAAACCTCACTTCTTCACTTGCAATCCCTGTGCCATCTGCCTCTTCTTAACGAGAGCTTTGTCCAGCCTGGGCAACAAGGTGACCAGCTTTACCAAAAAGAATTTTAAATTAACTAGGCGTGGTGGCATGAGCCTGTAGTTCCAACTACTTGGGAGGCTGAGGTGGGAGGATCACTTGAGCCCAGGAGGTTGCAGT
This sequence comes from Macaca mulatta, assembly GCF_049350105.2. Taxonomy (NCBI): domain Eukaryota; kingdom Metazoa; phylum Chordata; class Mammalia; order Primates; family Cercopithecidae; genus Macaca; species Macaca mulatta. The sequence goes on from NC_133422.1 coordinate 7,827,803, forward strand.
GAGCCGTGATAGTGTGAGTGCACTGTAGTCTGGGCAACAGAGTGAGACTCTGAGAAAGAAAGAATGAAAGAAAGAAAGAAAGAAAGAAAGAAAGAAAGAAAGAAAGAAAGGAAGGAAGGAAGGAAGGAAGGAAGGAAGGAAGGAAGGAAGGAAGGAAGGAAGGAAGGGAAAGAAAGAGAGAGAGAAAGGAAGGAAGAAAGGAAGGAAGGAAGGAAAAGAAAAGAAAGAGAAAGAAACAGAAAGAGAGAAAGAAAGAGAGAAAGAAAGAAAGAAAGAGAGAGAAAGAAAGAAAGGAAGGAAGGAAGGAAGGAAGGAAAAGAAAAGAAAGAGAAAGAAACAGAGAGAGAGAAAGAGAGAAAGAGAAAGAAAGAAAAAGAAAGAAAGAAAGAAAGAAAGAAAGAAAGAAAGAAAGAAAGAAAGAAAGAAAGGAGGGAGGGAGGGAGGGAGGGAAGGAGGGAGGAAGGGAGGAAGGGAGGAAGGAAGGAAGGAAGGAAGGAAGGAAGGAAGGAAGGAAGGAAGGAAGGGAGGAAGGCAGGCAGGCAGGCAAGCTAGCTTTGTCCACAATTTAAAAAGCACCCCCCAGGCCAGCCCACGGAGCTGGAGCAAACATTTCAACCAGGTGGACCAGGGACAGTCCCGTGCCACAATATAGGTGTTCACTCCCGTGGGAGGGGAGTATCCTAGCTGTGACTTAGCAGGGAAGCCTGAGGGGCCAATACTCAGCTTTATTGGCCATGGTGGGTGGGGTGACAGGGAAAACTCTGAGAGGAAATTTGGTAATATTAACAGGAGGGGCAGACAGCTGGGTGGAGTGGAGAGGGCCGGGGACTGCTCTGTCTGTGAGATCAGAGGAGACTTCAGTTTCATCTCTCCAGAGGAGGGACCCTCTCACAGAAGCAGGGGGTTGGGTTTGAGCAGCAGGAGGCTGGAGTTATGAAACCACCACTCATTCATTCATAGAGCATTTGTCCTGAGTGTTCTGTTAGGCAGCTATTCCCCAAGATGCTGGGGAGTCAGATCTGAATAAGATACTGGGAGGGAGACTTTAGGAGACTCCAAGCCTGGAGCAGACAGACAGGTCAAAAGGCCTATGCGATACCCCTAGGACAAAGGCATTCACACCTGGACCACACAGTCACTGAACCCCAAGGAAGCTGGACAAAGAGGATCGGGGGAAACATCATGCTAAAGGGAGAGACGAGACGAAAGAAGAGAGAGGAGAGGCTTACAGGGACACTGATACTTTCCAGCATTTCTTTTCTCAGGAGATCTGGAAGGGATCTGTGCACTTTATACTGTTCATTCCATCCACAAGTATTTACCAAACACATAGCACACTCCAGGAACCACGCTAAGCACCAGACACTACAGTTCTCTGTTCACAGAAAGGCAGAAGCAGCCCTGCACCCTGGCCTCCCAGTGCAGTGATTGCCCAGCATCTCCTGAGGCTTCCACTGTGAAGCCAGTCCTGTCTGAAAAGCTGTGGAGCATTCATGTTTTACTTATTTATTTTTGAGACAGAGTCTCACTCTGTAGTCCAGGTTGGAGTGCAGTGATGCAATCTCGGCTCACTGCAACCTCTGCCTCCCAGGTTCAAACAATTCTCCTGCCTTAGCCTCTTGAGTCACTGGGATTACAGGCACCTGCCACCACGCCTGGCTATTTATTTATTTATTTTTGTATTTTTAGTAGAGACAGAGTTTCACCATGTTGGCCAGGCTGGTTTCGAACTCCTGACCTTGAGTGATCCCCTTGCCTCGGCTCTCAAAACTCTAGGATTACAGTTGTGACCCATCACGCCTGGCAGCTATGGAGCATTTAAGTAACACAGAGAAAATCGCATTACTGCTATCAAGGAGTTTGTAAGCCACAGAGCTTAAGAAACTTTAGAAAAGAAAGGTGGCATGTTAAGGCCCTGGGGAGACCACTGTGGCCCCCAAGGTCACTGTTTATCTGTGATTACTCTTGCAGGAAAGTTCTCAAGAAACTTGAGTCAACACTTGCTTGTGTTGGTCATGACTCTTTGAGTTACAAGTAGCAGAAGACCAATACAGACCTAAGCATAAAAATGAATTTAACAACTTCAGGCATAGCTGTATCCAGCTGCTCCAATGATGATATCAGACACTGATATCTCTTAGCTTATTTTTCTCTGAGTTGTTTCACTGTCAGGCTGTGGGGATGCAGTAAACAGAGTCCTGCTCTAAACCCTGGGGGTACATTGAACAAGACCAAAAAAAAATGCATGGTCCTCATGGAGCTTATAATTAGTCAGATTATTACAACTGGTAGTAAAGGAAGACCGCCAGGCTTTCTGGGATTACTTCTTATCAGCTTAACAACTCTAACATGGGGAAAAATTAGCCCAAGCAAAAATGTACTTTATTGGTTCAGCTTTGTTGCATGTTACCCCCAAGCTGAACTAAGTGGCAGAGAGGAGCAGTACTCTCATTGCCCCTGACCCCAGGTCACCAACCCCTCTGGGATCCAGGAGACGGAGAGTGGGGCAGGGGCAGGTCCTCAAATGAAAATTGATGTGGTATGACCAGATACCACAGATATCACTTATTTTTATTTTATTTTAATTTTTATTTTTTATTTTTTTTGAAACAGAGTTTCACTCTTGTTGCCCAGGCTGGAGTGCAGTGGTGTGATCTCTGCTCACTGCAACCTTCACCTCCCAGGTTCAAGTGATTCTCCTGCCTCAGCCTCCCGAATAGCTGGGATTACAGGCATGCGCCACCATGCCCGGCTAATTTTGTATTTTTAGTAGAGACAGGGTTTCTCCATGTTGGTCAGGCTGGTCTCAAACTCCTGACCTCAGGTGATCCGCCCGCCTCGGCCTCCCAAGGTGCTGGGATTACAGGCATGAGCCATCACATTCAGCCCAGATATCACTTTAAAAAGGGAAAATAATAGACACAATGTCTGGCATAAACCTAGATTGGAAGAAGGCAAAGTTGTATGGTCAACACGAAACATAGGAGAAGGTACTAACAGTCCCAGGGAAGCAGGGAGGGAGGCCACAGGGGAGAGGTCCAGAGACAGGAGTTTGCAGTTTCCTGAGGGAAACCAGTGTCTTCTGGCCACTCTGTATGGGAGATCCTGAAGCAGACTCTGGAACTGCAACCAAAGCATGAGTGGGAAGTTAGGCAAATTCAGGCTGATAATTGTTTGGTTTCCTTGGGCAAGTACCTTACATCTCCCAGTCAGGTGCTCAGCCGTGAAACAGGGTTAATCATAGCCACGTCACAGGTTATTGTAAAAGTTAAATTAGAAAACTTGCCTAAATGCCTGGCCAGAGTCGAAGTTCAAAGGTAAGAAGAGTGAGGGACTGGCAGGGCATCCAGTCCAGCCCCAAGCAGCTTGGAGGTGGCAGGAAAACTGTGTTTGTACATTTCCCCTTGTGAACTTCTATCCCAGGACGAAGACGACCTCTTTGAAGAGCAGTGCCTAGAATGGCCTCCCAGGGCCACATCTCCATCACAGCTAGAATCTTATCCGTCATCTCTGCAGCAGGCTCGGAAACCGGCTGTGGCAAACATTTCACAGAAGGTGCATTTCACCCTCTTCCTCAGCAAGAGAAGACCCAGCGGCTTCTTTTCTGGCATTTCCCTGTGCCTACTGGTTGGGATGGGCAGCAGCAGAGTATTTGGCCTCCGACCACCTAGAAAAAGTCATGCCTTGGTTAAGAAGTGCTGCATTTGAGAATGTGGACCTTTGTGGTTCCCCGTATCCCTGGGAACCTCCACATTCAGAGAGGCTAAAAGCCCACACCGACCGGAGCCAACAGAATGGGGAGGAAGCAGGTGCAGGCAGTCAGCTTCATCTTCCCCTTCTCTTGATGCTCTTCAGCCGTTAGGGTTTCAAAAGAGTGGGCGTGAGCAAGCGAGAAAAGCCCCCTCAATTCTGGGAAACTTAAAGACAGTTCCTTCTAGCAAGAACACCTGGAGAGGCAAAAAAAAAAAAAAAAAAAAAAAAAAAAGTTGTGTTGGAACCCGTGGAGAGAAGGAACTGTCGGTTTCCAAACTCTGCTTCGGACCCTCTCCCCTCCCACCCACGGCCCCAGGCAGAGAGGGCCGGAAAGGCAGCCCATTTCTGCCCGTGCGTTCGGGCGCACAAGCGCATTGCGCATGTACTGTTGGAGGGGGCACCCTGGTTTCCACCTGGAATGCGCTTCTAGCCAAGTAACTGCGTCCCCTTTGCGCGCAGCTGGCCTGGGGAACCTCAGCCCATCAGAGCCAGTTACTCTTGGTCCCCGCTTTACTGGAGGGTCGCAGGAGCCTTTCGCTTCCAAAAGCTAAAGGCTTGTCATCCCCTCCTCCCAGGAGCGCACCTTTAGCCACCCACTCTTCGGGCTTTGCAGGAAAGCCTCAGGGGAGTTCACGTAGGAATAAAACAGTCTCCCGGGAGAAGGTCGTGGGCAGGTGCATTTGGGAGTAATGTACCTTTAAGGAAAGAAGTCTGAACCGAAAAGACTAGCTGAGCGCGCCTCTCTCTCCCACGAGAGAGATCTGGCTGAGAGAAAACAAACCTCAGAACAAAAACCCAGTCGCCCCGTGGGCCTTTTGTTTTCAGTCAAATGCGCAAAGCCAGGTGGCTCCTTTAACACCCCCAGAGATTGTCCCCAAGATCTCCTCTGCGCCATGGGGCGCTGGGTGCTCGGGGCGCCGTCTGTATCCTCTGCCTGGTAGCTGC